>NW_026779420.1:153739-753739 GCF_030144855.1 Hypanus sabinus
AGACCAAAGAACAAACTGCCGGAGAAACTCAGTGGGTCGGGCAGCATCTGTGGAGGGAAATGGACCGTCAACATTTCGGGCCGAGACCCTCCCTCTGGACTGAGTGTGGACGGAAAATAGTCAGAGAAAAGAGGTGAGGGATGGGGATGGTGCAAGAGCTGGGAGTGAGAGGTGGATACAGGTGAGGGGGAGGTGGGAAGCTGGAAATAGTGACAGGGGTGGGAGGTGAGTTATTGGGGCAACACGGGGCTGCAGAAGATATTTAATTCCATGGAGGATTATGGAAGAAGTTAGAGAGTGTTTGTTATAGAGATCGACCAGACTGATTCCTGGAGGACGATGAAGTCTCAGTGACCGTCTTCACATAAAGCAGAGGCCGGCAGATGTGTGGGGACCGAAGGGATCGATCAAATGAGGATCGGAGAGAAACATGTGGCTGAGATGGGAAAGCAGCCGCCATCTTGTTGATGGTTTGAGGGGCTGAATGGCCACCGCCTGCTGTTTCTTGCTTGATGTTTCAGTGTTGCTGTCCAGTGAGGCTCAAGAGGAATGTGAATAGAAATTAGTGTTTATAATAATAGAAGTCGTTTCATTGATTCCTGCATATTTCCTCTTCGGGTGGGAATTGTGTGTCGGACAGGAATGGGAATCGAACCCGTAACTCTGAGAACCGGGAGGTGGAGAGATAGGGCCGGGGAAGATACAGAGGGAAAAATTAACAATGTAGCTGGTGTAAATATGAAATAATGTGTAAAATTCGGCACGTCGGTCGGGCAGTGTGAGAGGGGTGAGGAGCGGAGTCAGCGGTTCGGACGGGAGACCCTCCACCCATCGCTTGATCCACTTCTCACTCCCATTTCAAACGCAGATCAGCAGCATCTGCGCTTTCCGCTTCCGAGGCCCCGCCCCCGGTCTCACAGTCTCCGGATGGGCGGGGGTTTTCTTTCCGTTCTCTGTTGAAGCGGATTGTCACGGGGAGCCGGTGGACCGATCGCTGTCTGCGGGACAAATTGCTCAAGTTCCCATCGGTCAGTATTGAGGCCGGTCCCTGGGGATGAACGCGACCGACAATTTCCCATCGGTGAGTACTGAAGTCGATCCCGGGGGCGGGGAACCTGATGTTGGGCAGAGAGTTCCGTCAACTTCCCAGAACTGGCGGCCTCGTCCCGCTTCCTGGACACAACCTATCGTGGTCGGTCCGGGTTATGGGACCTTCACACCGAACCGCCTGAGATGAGCCGCCGCTCAGCCCCTGGTGTTCTGGTCCCAGGAGCGGGATGAGGTGGTGATGCCGAGACTGAACCCATCCATTAAGATGTACCTGGTGAACTTTACCTCCATCACCCGGCCCGGTATCGGATCCAAACTTCACCTGGATCGACGACTGGGGTCGACAATTGTTTTACATATTTGCAGCAAACTGGAAGCGGCCGTTCGGCCTGTTGTTTTCTGGCAGACAGAGGGTTAATTTGAGCAATCGCACCCTCGGGACACTCCTCCACGTGTATGAGTAGTTTCATCTTTCCCCGTTCAGACAGGACAGTGAGATGCAGATATCGCACGTCCTCTCGGGAGACTGGGAAGTTTATTTCCATCTTATTTCCATGACTACGACTTGCCGAAATGCTGACCGTGTTTCCCGATATCTGGCCCTATTAATGCGAGAATTAAGTCTTGTTCATTTATCTGGGTTTGTGTACACTCCCTCCGGAATTTCCAAAGAAGAAACCCAGGCTGTCTAATATTCCCACACGATTGAAATGGGGAATTCTTTATTTTGTTTTCCATGTACAGAGGTAGAGTGAAAATCGTGTCTCCTGTATTCTCCACACAGATCAATACACTGCAGCAGTACATTGAGGTAAAACAAATCATTCTGGTTACAGAGTAAGTGCAGTGCAGGTAGACATGTGGTGCAAGGTCACATCGATATAGACTGTGAGGTCAGGAGTCCACTCATCACGCTGTTCGCTTCTAACAGCAGAATGGACACCGTCCTTGAGCCCGGTGACATGTTTCTCTTCTATTTTATCTTCGCACCGATGGAGCATGAGAAGTGAGAATGTTCAGGGTTGTGGGGATCTTTCATTATGTTGTTTGCTTTACTGAGTCAGTGGGAAGTGTAGACTGAGTCCATGGAGGGGAGGTTGGTTCCTATGATGTGCTCAGCTGTGTTCACAGTTCTCCGCTATTTCATTCAGTTAAAGTAAGAGCAGTATCCGTATGAAGATGTGAAGAATCGGGATGGGATACTTTCTGCGGTGCATTGATAAAGTGTGTAGAGTAGAAAAGGGCACATACCAAAGTTCTTACTGTTTGTTCTGGCATGTTTGTTCTAGTAGATCTGTTGTCTACTAGTGCGTACTATTATTTCAGTATCTGCGTATAGCTTGAGAACCATCAGAGATTGCCCTTCATTCCATTCTCCCATCTAGCTCCATCTGCTCATCCCCTGCCCATCTTGTTGAACCTCTGTCCAGTCTGTATCCCATCACCCCAATGATATATATATCAACCATATTAGTCAACCTGTCCAGTCTGTATCCCATCACCTCAATGATATATATAAACCATCTCGTTCAACCTCTGTCCAGCCTGTATCCCACCACCTCAATGATATATATAAACCATCTTGTTCAACCTCTGCCCAGTCTGTATCTCTCCACCTCAATGATATATATCAACCATCTTGTTCAACCTCTGTCCAGTCTGTATCCCACCAGCTCAATGATATAACTCAACCATCTTGTCCAACCTCTGTCCAGTCTGTATCCCACCACCTCAATGATATATATCAACCTTCTAGTTCAACCTCTGTCCAGTCTGTATCCCAACACCTCAATGATATATATCAACCACATTGTTCAACCTCTGTCCAGTCTGTATCCCACCACCTCAATGATATATATCAACCATCTTGTTCAACCTCTGTCCAGTCTGTATCCCATCACCTCAATGAGATATATCAACCATCGTGTTCAACCTCTGTTCAGTCTGTATCCCACCAACTCAATGATATATATCAACCATCTTGTTCAGCCTCTGTCCAGTCTGTATCCCACCACCACAATGATATATATCAACCATCTTGTCCAACCTCTGTCCAGTCTGTATCCCACCACCTCAATGATATATATCAACCATCTTGTTCAGCCTCTGTCCAGTCTGTATCCCACCACCACAATGATATATATCAACCATCTTGTCCAACCTCTGTCCAGTCTGTATCCCACCACCTCAATGATATATATCAACCATCTTGTTCAACCTCTGTCCAGTCTGTATCCCACCACCTCAATGATATATATCAACCATCTTGTCCAACCTCTGTCCAGTCTGTATCCCACCACCTCAATGATATATATAAACCATCTTGTTCAACCTCTGTCCAGTCTGTATCTCTCCACCTCAATGATATATATCAACCATCTTGTTCAACCTCTGTCCAGTCTGTATCCCACCACCTCAATGATATATATAAACCATCTTGTCCAACCTCTGTCCAGTCTGTATCTCTCCACCTCAATGATATATATAAACCATCTTGTCCAACCTCTGTCCAGTCTGTATCTCTCCACCTCAATGATATATATATAAACCATCTTGTCCAACCTCTGTCCAGTCTGTATCTCTCCACCTCAATGATATATATCAACCATCTTGTTCAACCTCTGTCCAGTCTGTATCTCTCCACCTCAATGATATATATAAACCATCTTGTCCAACCTCTGTCCAGTCTGTATCTCTCCACCTCAATGATATATATCAACTATCTTTTCAACCTCTGTCCAGCCTGTATCCCATTACTGCAATGCTAATTTTCAGCAATCTCTCTTTCAAACTTTGTCTTCATTGTGAAGTTTTGTTTTGAATCTTTTCCAGGATTTTTTTTCGTTAGTAAGGACTACCAGAGGTTTAGTTGGACACAACACGTGGCAGGGTAAAAGCAGCCATTTCAATTTTAGTTTCAGCGTTACAAAATGGCTGCAGTGCTAATCTTCATCATAATGGAACTCACAGCATCTGATGTTGAGTTTGTTATTTCCTTTTTCGGTTATTTCCAGTAAACCACTTCCTCTGTTTCCTCTCAGAGCTGTTTCGTGTCAGAGCTGCAGCAAGTGTTGCAATTTTTATCGCTCTGTGGTCACCGCCTCTCAGCTTAGAGACTGTGGCCTCAGGAGCAAATGTGATAGTGGGAGGAAAGGATGCTGTGAGCATTGACTGTGTGGGATGTGTTACACCAGGGTCTGAAATAACTGAGAACTAAGAAATTGGTTGGGGTGGGATGGTATTTACAGTTTAGGGTGGCAATCAGTTACTATCAGTGCATTAAAATGAAGATGGAGAAAATACTACAGTTGAAGGAAATTTAAAGTGAGGAGGAGAAAATACTGGAAACGCTCAGCAGATCGGCAGCATCTTGGACAGTCTCAGTTCTGGAACTGGGTCTTCCACCATTTGTCCTTTCAGAGATGTAGTCTGATGTACTGAGTTCCCAGCACTTTCTACTTTATAATTTTACATTTTGTTCCTGCTACAATACAGGAAACATGGCAGCCAGCTCTGCTGGGCAAGATCCCACACAGCAGGATAGTTGTGATCAAATGTGCTCGGTTTAGCCTTTGGGGTCAGGCTGAAGTGTATCCGCATCCTCTACACAGACCGGGGAACCAGCCTGAGCACCGGCCCGGGCAGAGGGTCATTAGGGTCCAATTACACCTTAGTCTGTGAATGGGAAATGGCAGAAACACCACGGCAAATCGCCGGCACCAAAGCGTCTTTGTATGGGTGATGATATTGGGCCGGTGTCTCTGTGGATATGGAACCGGCAGTATACGGGCTTCAGTCCAGGTTGGTAACTCGACAGCTGGGATCGGAATTTTCTCAGGCTGCAGTGAAGCTGAAATCCCGGGCGGTTGGACATTGGTTATGGGGAAATCACCGTCTACACTGTCCAATAGGACATCATCTCCGTCAAGTATTTTGGAGATTATTTAAGAGTTAACTAGGGAGTTGGGTGAAGTTGGGCAGTGATGTTGTTCATCTGAACTTTGGTGCAGTCTGTAGCAAGATCCTGCATGGCAGCTGATCGGGCAGGTTCGGTCACGTGGGATTCACGGGGAGCTGGCGAGGGGGATTCACACCGGGCTCACAACAAGAAACAGAGGGAGATGAGTGAAGATGGTTTTAGCGAATGGAGGCCCGTAATGGGTGGGATGTGTGTGCCAGTATCGAGACCTCTGTAATTCACTATTCATGTCACTGATTTGTACAAACCGTATATGAACGTACATGGTTACACAGAGTATTATGTACAGTTGTGTTCACCCTACTGTAGTAAATATATTATCAAGCTGGAGAAGGTGCAGAGGAGAGTGCTGAAGACGCTGCCTGGTCTGGAGGGCCGAGTCATAGGAACCGTTTGGCCGAGCTGTATACGCTGTAAGAGGGAGTACAGATAATGCGGTTGGTCGTGCTATTTTACCCAGGGTTCAAGATTCAGAATTGTTTGATGTCATTCCAGTACACAAGTGTAAAGGAGAACAAAATAATTGTTACTCAAGACAGAAAAAAATAAAATGATGGGGGCCACAATAATAAACAAAACACAATACATGAAGTATGATGGTTTAAAATGATCGATTGTCTGTCCATAAAGGGACGTTAATCACAGGAGTGTCTGGACATGTGAGACTGACGTTGATTCTTCTTGTTCATGTGCCACGCTTGGGCGATCGTGACTCTCCACGTCCAGCGATCCCTCGCAGCGTCAATGATATCTCGCACACTTAGATCTGTTAGTTCTTTCACAGTTCCATATATTTTCTACTTTGTCTTCCTCTTCCGCGTTTCCCAGGCATACGGCCTTGTAATGTAAGGCATTCTGTTTCTCCCTTTTGATGACATGGCCCAGGAATTTAAGGCTGCTTTCACACGACACCGGATAAATCCGTAATGGAAGGTTTTTCTCTTCGCTTTTACCCTTTGTCCACGCTAAAACGGCGTGTTCATCCCCCGAAACCGGAGCTCTTCAGAAACGATTTCCAGGGTGGATATTTTTGAAAACGCGGCTCGGGCAGATCAGTGTGGACGGGGTAACCGACGTATGAAAACGCTGCCAGACGGCAGCGCGCTATTTCGTTGTTTTCTTGAACCCAACCTAACAATTTCAGAACAGACGGCAACGAGACTGAAGCCAACAGAGTTAGAAATGTACTCACCAAATACTTACACTCATAGCTTACTGAATAAATAAGTATACTCACTTGGCCCTGTTTTCTGTCCTTGCTCGTATGAAATTGGTTTACCTATTTATGCAATTATTTCTCTGACAATAGATGTGTAACAGCCTGATGAAACATTGTATAGAAATACAACATAACACTGATGCAGACATGTTTTATACATTTAACGAGGTGCTTTATTAATGCAACAGAGTTGGCCAGTTTTTCAATTTTCGTCGCCAGCCGGGTCACACTGCCCATGAACTCCCTGTCGGTTGCCTCCGTACGCTCCAGTATTTGTTTTTTCTTTCATGTTCTCCTGCGCGAGAGCAAACATCTGTCCGTCGTTTTTTAAGTTTTTCTTGTCTGTAACTGCACAAACACTTACTTTTACACCGGAATTCGACACCAAACACGTCGCTTGTTTTCGGTTCTGCACGCGCAGTAGGAGGAGATTCGCCGAAATCTCCGTTTCAATGTCGGCAGAGATACTTTTAAAAACGCATAGTGTGGACACCTGTCGTTTTTAACGCGAAACCGGCGTTTTCAAAATTATCCGGTCTAGTGTGGATGTAGCCTAAGCTTCCTCTCATTTAATGTTCTCATTAAGGGTCTTTTCGTATGGTTACGTTGGGGCACCGTCTCATTCGTTACCCCATCTCTGTATGATGTTTTCAGCATTCTGAAAAAAAACACATTTCTGTTGCTTCTAATTTTCTTTGGAGTTCTGGTGTTACAGTCCATGTTTCGGAAACACACAGCAAGATTGACTAGATGCAACATTTTAGTAACCTAAGCCTTGTTGTCATTGAAATGTGTCTGTTGGGAAAAATGGGTTTCATTTTTTGGAAGTTGGTTTTGGCAATGGCAATTCTTCTTTTCATTTCTACTTCACTTCTAGCATCTTGTGATGTAAAGCTGCCAAGTTAATTAAAGCCGGTCTTTTGTTCAATCTTGGTTACCGATGGCAGTTGGGAATACCCTGCCCTTTTCATATTACCAAATATTTGTTGATTTTTTTTTTACCGTTGATGGTTAGACCAAAGTCTGCACTTGTTTGTACTACTTTGTCCAGGAGAATTTGTAGGCCTTCTGCAGCACATGCTATTAGGGTGGTATCATCTGCATATCTTATGTTGTTGATGTAAACACCTCCAATATTTATCCCATCTCGGTCTTCTATTTCTCTGAGAATCACTTCAGTATAGATATGAAATAATTTCGGTGAGGCAGCGCTTCTCTGTCTAACTCCCCTTTGAATTTTAGCCCAACTGCTTATATTATCATCATCTTTTACCGCCACTGTTTGGTTCCAATATAAATTTTGAAGCGGGTATTGGTCCCTTCCGTGAATGTTTAGTTAAGTGAGAATTCGAAATAATTTTTCATGTTGCACTTTATCGAATGCTTTACTGAAATCAATAAAACATAAAAAGACATCATTCTGATATTCAGTTGCCCTTTCAGAAAGCATTCGTAGTACGAACGTGGTGTTCCCAGTTTCTCTGTCCACCATAAACCCCTATTTCAGTTTAGAAGTTTCTGGCCTTAACTTGTTTTTAATTTGACTCAGAGCAATTCTCAACAAAATCTTTATTATGTGACTCATAGGACTGATTGTTCTATAATGTTCGCTGTCGATAGTTCCAGGAATTTTAGGCAGAGTTATAAATACTGATTTCTAGAGATCGTCAGGCAATACACCAGACTCATATATGCCATTAAACTCTTCAAAATGAACATCCATGCCCAGATCCTCTGGGGCTTGTATCATTTCCACTGAAATTCCATCAGGTCCGGTGGCTTTACCTTGTTTCATAATTTTCATTGCTTTAGTTATTTCTTCTTTGGTAATAAGTGGGCCAGAATGAGGGTGTTTAATACATGTTATCTCAAAAAGCTGCTCTACGTATTGAATCCACATACTTTGTCCGTTAAGATGGATCCGTCTGCTGATTCTAGCCATCTTGTAGAGGAGGTTTTTTAATTCCAGTAATTTCCTTAATTTTCTGGTGCATTTCTTTGCTGTGTTTAATACGGCCTTCTACTTCATTGCATTTGTTGATTCAGCCATTCTCCCTTTGCAATACTGCACAATTCTCTGGTCCGTGACATTGATTGTATGTCCATAAAGTGACGTTAGGCACAGGAGAACCTGGACATACGGAGACTGATATTGATTGTCGGTTCATAAAGTTATTTTAGGCACAGGGGTGGCTAGAACTGTCAGGAAATTTTAAACCAACAGTGGGTGGGGTGCGGAGGATGGATTAGTGAGTAGAAGAGTTAATCAGGCTTACTGCTTGGGGTAAATAACTATTTCGAGACCGATTGTCCCGGCGTGGATGTTACAGATCCACAATTCCTTTAAGGCAGCAGCAGAGACGTAAAGAGAGTTTTGCGCATGTTGACCTTTATAACGCAGGCTATTAAGAAGAGGGGTTGGGATATTAATGCTAAAGTTGTAAAAGACACTGTGAATCCAAATATGCAGAATTGTGTGCAGTTCCGGTCGGCTACTGGGAGGAAACATGTCGATAAGCGTGAAAGAGTGCAGGGGAAATTACACGGACATTGCTGGTGTTTCAGAAAATAATTATAGTGATAGCTTGATTGGTTTAGAACCTGACTACCTGGAATACAGGGGAATGCGGGGTTTTCCTAGCAGGGTTCCAAATTTTCTATGCCATTTTCCCCTACAATTAAAGGAAGGGTCCACGGACCCCAGGTTGGGAAGCCCTGCTCGAGATATAGAAATCCATGGTGGTATAAATAGGGTTAATGCAGGTAAGCATTTCCCCCTCCGTTTGGGTAAGATCATGGATTTAGGGCAAAAAGCGACACATCTAAGGGAAATCTGTGGGGGAACTACTTCACTCAGAGGGCGGTGCGAATGCGGAACCAGTTCCCAGCAGAAGTAAGAGATAAAGGTTTAATTGTGGTATTTGAGAGATGCTTGGGTAGGTGCATGGATGAAGGAGGTATAGAGGGCTGTGGTCTGGGTGCAGGGGGATGGGAACACACTGAACATGGCACGGACTGGTTGGGCTAACAGCCCTGTCTCTGTGGTCTAACGGCTCTGTGAATCTCAATTGAAACTTTTACACATAATCGACAGTTATTGCAGACGGGTCGTATCCAACAATGTGTTTTAATTTTGGACCAGAGTCTGCACTGCCGAGAGTTCTGCAGAGCTGGGACTACCAGGAGATTTACTGAATGCGCCTCAACAGGGTAAAAACAACCGCTGGAATTTTAGTATCCCCATTACAAAATGGCTGAATGTTCAGTTTAATTTTGTCACAATGAAACCGAGAACGTGTCACACTGAGTTTGTTATTTCCCCGCGCGGTTATCTTTGCGAGCCACTTCCTCCGTCACCAGGGCAACAGCTCACCAGAGCTGCAGAGAGTGTTGAACGTGTTTCTCGCTCTCTGGTTGCTGACTCCCAGCGGAGAGAGAGTGGCCTCAGATACGAGGATGCTTTGAGCATTTGCTGTCCGGGATGGAACGTAAAAGATTGTGGGGATTGCATTTATGCAATTCTGTTCTGGGTGTCAAACATCTTGCAGTCAGTAAATCGTTTCTGCATCAAAGGAACAAAATGAAATCTCCTGCAGTGAGATTCAAATGCTATATTTGCAATTTTATATTTAAATCATTTTGTTCCTGTTACACGACAGAGTAAGCGGCTGTTAATTGACCAGGGCTACAATAAGATAATGAGCAAGTGTGCTCAATGTAACTGTGGAGACAAGTTGAAATGTATCAGCACCCACTTTGTGACCCGATGCCCAAGTTTCCCGTCTGATCCCCGTCCAGACAAAGGATCATCAGGCTCCATTTCTGTCACGGGTTGGTGTGGGAGTGTAAGTTTTTGAACTGGGATTAGCTGAGACACTGCCGCATATTAGCGGCAGCAAAGAGCCCTGGGAGAGTTGGTGTTTGAGATACAATCTTGGGATGGGGGCTCCGGGAATATGGAACTGGCAGTGTCTGGGCTTCGGTCTACGTTGGTGCTTTTACAGATGCGGCTGGATGTTCCCCCTTCAGCAATGGAGCAGACGTCTCCAGGGGCTGGATATTGGTGCCATGAATCTTTCAGTGTGAGATGTGGGAACACCCACTGTGAGATGTGGAAAAGAAGTGCGAGGCTCTCGGTGTGGACTGTGACCCTCTGAGGTTGGATTCTGGGATACCACACATGTTTTGACCCAGATAAGATGAGTCGGGGGTCAAGTTGTCCGGGCTTATGAGATGCTGAGCGAGTATTTCTGTTCTGTGCTCAGGTGTTTGCTTCTGAAGTTGCTTTGGAAGCAAAGCAGAGAACGAGTTCTCATTCCACCCCTCACACGGAGAGGCTGTGAATAAATACGCTGTTTTGTGCGTTTGCACCAGTAGAAATAGACCGGGGTTTCAGAAATCAATTTGCATTTGGAAATTCCCCCTCACTATCACCTGTCTATCTGCCAGTGGGAGTCAAAGAGAAACTAAAGACGCTGAAGATAGAACAGAACATGGAACAGTACATCACAGGAACAGAGCATTCAGCCACAATGTGTGCCGAACCAACTGAAAAGTAAAGCAACCCCCCTCCAAAAAAAAACTAATGACTCCTACCTACACAATGTTCATATCCTCTCAATATTCCTCACACCCATGTGCCTGTCTACACGTCCCTTAAAAGCCTCCAATGTATTTGCTTCCCCCACCATAACAGACAGCAGATTCCGGGCATCCACACCTCTCTGAGTAGAACAACCTACTCTCACATTTCCTTTGCACCTACTCCCTCACACCTTCCTTGCAAGCCCTCTGGTATTAGACATTTCCAACCGGTGAAAAGATACTCCCTGTCTTCTCTATTTCTGTCTTTCATAATCTTATAATCCTCTATCAGATCTTCCCTCAGTCCCTGCCGCTCCAAGGGGAACAACCCAAGATTTTCCACTAAAACCTGGATGAATCCATTCCGAGGAAAGGTCAGGAAACCGAATCGCGAACGTTATTCCTCTCCCCACAGCAACTCCTTATCTGCTGAGCGTTTCTAGTGATTCCGTTTTCTCTTTATTACATTCACCCGGGAACATTTTAAATCCTCTGCGAATGGACCAGTGAACCAGCTCTCGTGTTGTGAGAGTTGATAGAAGAGTAAAGAAACCAGACCTTTTCCCAGTTCATTACCCCGGTCCCAATTGTCCCTTTTTTCCAGGAAATGCATTCAGTACAGTTGTTGCTGAAAAGGTCCGCAGGAATAATCCGAGGAATTATAAGCATTATGCACGAGGAGCATTTGATGGCCCTGGGCCTGTGTTCAGTGGAGTTCAGAGGGTTGGTGGTGGGGGGGGGGGGCGGTGAACTTAGGGCGGGAGTGATTATTTACACCGACTGAATAACAAGTGGAGAGGGTGTCCGGATTAGACGGAATGGCTGGGATCTGAGAGTGCCGCCTCGGAATGAAGGAGCTTCACTTTAAAACTGAGACGAGAGACATCACTTCAGCCAAAGGTTGTTTGATCTGTGGAATTTGTTACCACAGAGGGTGGTGGAGGCTACCGTTGCGTATATTCATGTTCTGGATTACTAAATAGGCTGTCTGTTATAGCAGGGAAGCAAGAATACGGTGTCAGGAAAATATTCCTCCGTGATTGATTTTGGAGCAGGCTAGAACGACCGAATCACCTAATTCTACTCCTATGTATTATGACGCATCTTATACCATGACTGAACGATGACTTCTTTGTATCCTATCATAAACAAGAGAAAATCTTCAGATGCTGGAAATCCAAGCAGCACTGACAAAATGCTGGAGGAAATCAGCAGGCCAGGTAGCGTCTATAGAAGAGAGTAGAGTCGACGGACAGATGCTGCCTGCCCTGCTGAGTTCCTCCAGCAATTTGTGTCCCATGTCAGGCTTTGTAAAGTCTGAGGGATTGTTCCAGATTTCCTCAGTCGCATCATGATATATACGTTCAAGATTTAAATGTCAGGTTAATGTTTTGTTCTCGTTTGTGTTAGTAACATATTTCATTGTCTCTCTGGTTAAAGTTAGACCTGCGGTGCGAGGTTTATTGGAAGAAAAGCCCACAACTGGAGGCGAACCACGACTGAAGACGTGGGAACAGCAACAAGTGAACCAGCCCGAGGACTGAGAGCACCGACTGGAGAGAACCCATCTGACTCGGAGATTCCATTGATTCAGTCAGGAGAAAGTTTGGTGAGTCTCATTTACTCAAACACTGGTCCTTTAGACATTACATACCTGTACCCAGGAAGGTAGGAAATAGCTGGAGTGAGACTGACTAAACTTCGAAGTGCCAGTTACGCCAGTTGCAATCATTCCAGATCCGCTGATGTGCTGTCAGCATCAGCTCTGTGAAGCCACACACGTTCCCTCATATTGTTTGCCCATTTCAAACTCGTCACTTCTGATGTTTGCTTGCTTGTCTGTGTTAGGTCACAATCATCTCAAATTGAGTTGAGAATTTCCCCCCTTTATAAGACGCCGCATTTGTTTCCTGCTGCAGTGATTGTAGAAATGTGGAATTACCATGAACTACAGCAACATGTCATTGACCCCTCTGTTGATTGCAATCTGCAATGATGTACTTGCCCTCGAGTATATCGTCGTGCAAGCCTCTGCTAAGAGCAAACCATCTTGAAGCCAATATGTCCCAGCACCAGATTTCATTCAGTCGTAACTAGCAAATGCCAACCAATAATTTACATTTACATAGCCTGGCGTCATCAAGTCCTTGTCTGCCAATAAATTGTCAGAACCTATGAATCTGTAATTAAGTGTTGGGTCAGATGATGAAGGAGATGATATTAAGGTAGATGCAATGTTCAGAGAGACTGTGGAAGGATTGACTGTGGACAGGGCATCATGTAGAGAATAGCAGCAACAGCTTACACTCCCCCTCTCCCCTCACTCCCTCTCTCACCCTCCTATTTTTTTTGTACCGGTGTTAATCGCGGGAGTTGCGAACCCTTTCCACTCACTGACCAAGGAATGTCAAGCCTGTGATTCCATTCAAAGCCCAGTTTAAAGAGTGGGGTTGAAGTATTATCGATATGAACATGGGGGAATGCGTAACGAAAGTTTAAATCAGATCAGCTGCAGTTTCGGAGGGCCGAGTGGTCCACTTATGAATTTGTGGTGTTGATTAGAAAAATTCTGACGGTTTAATTAGTGTAAACCGATGTAACTTCTGCATATTAATTATATTGCGGAACTCAAAAGGAACGACATACATTAACTACATACATGGAGATTTGTGTGTTAATGTTGTACCCCATCAGGTTGCGGATCGACCATAACACAATCGGTGAGCTGGTTAGCGCGGTACAGGACCGAGGGACGCGCTCCCCGTTCCCTGTTACTGACTCTACAGTCTCCCCATCTACCGCGCGCTCCAACTCACCGCGCCGCCCACTGCCCACGCGAGCACTCTCGCGGAGCTTCGTCACCCTCACGCTCACCTATGTCTCCTGAATTTGGAATGCAATAACTTGACTTATAAGGGCAAGCATGTCTTTTGCCTTCTTCACCACCCTGTCAATTCCAGGGGGCGATGAACTTGGAGTCTGAGATCCCTCTGATCATCGACACTGTTCAGGGTTTTGCATTTAACAGTGTACTGTCGCATACATTCGACCTACCGAGCTGCCAAGATGATCATCACTAATCAAATCTCACTGAGATTTCTCAGGTCCCGTTGAATTTATTGCCAAGTGCACAAGTGCGGGAAGGTACAGGGACAGAGAAACACTGACTTGTGGCAGCATCACTGGCAAGTACATTCAGATAACACACAGAACACAATTCTGTGTCTTTATCAATATAGAATTACAAGTTTTATGTCATTAACAATCTGTTGTGCCAATAGTCATAAATATATGTTTTGTGTCATTAACAATGTATAAAATTGCATTTTCTTTTCAAAAGCAGCCTTGGAAGTGTTGAATTTGGTCCCTCAGCCAAATTGTTGACACAGTTTCAGAAAAACTGGGCTCCAAGCACAGGCCCTTTCAACCCACTGGGAAATCCTGTAGACCCAAGCAGGGTCTGGTTATTCATTTCTCATTAAATACATAGACAACAGGAACAGGAACAGGCCCAGATCTCTCAGATCCCAGACTCTCCGTCTAAAGGAAAGATCCTCTCCATGTCCACTGTATCCAGGCTGTTCAGCATTCAGTAGGTTTCCTTAAACAAGCATCACCCCCACCCCCACTGTCCTTCTGAGCACAGGCCCAGGACCATTGACTTACAGACAGGTGACAGGGAGGGGAAATGTCCAAACTCTGTTTGAACACTGAATCCCTGGGTCCAATTCTACTGCTGCAAACAGTGAATGACCTCCTCTCCATGGTATAAGAACTCATTCTCTCCTCAGATTAGCACTCAATGCTTCCAAAGGAACTCCAGAAACACTCTCTCAACACCTCATGAGCCCAAGCAACTCGATTCCCAGATCCACTTGGTCAAATTCTGTGACCAAGTTAAACCGACCCCAGAATCCTCACTCATCGTCCCCACATCAGGGATTCCCCAACAACCAGTGCCCAGCAACCCGAGACTTCTGATTCATTGTGGGAGGAGGAACATTCAGCCCCAGCTACTTGGTCAAATCCCAAAAACTGACAGCTCCATATTCCCGGAGTCTACACCCCAGGAGAACAGCCCAAGCACCAATTTTCCCAGGACTCCCTTGCTCCCGGTAACATGCTGCAGTGTGTCGGCCATTCAGAGTTCAAACGCTGACACTCCTGCATCAACCTGTGGCAGAACGGGAACCTGATAAACCTCTGACTGGGCCAGATATTGGGCTGGAAAACCTGGGCGTGGGTCACCAGCAGGCAGGGATACGTTTCACATTGTCCCCAGCAGCTAAACTGAACACATTTTATCATTATCCGATTGTTAAATGAGTATTTGCCCGGCACAATTGGCCGTCGCATTTCCTGTGGGCTAGCAGGAATAACAGGCTTTTCATTTCAAATTGAAATTAAGTGCTGGAAACTCGGTACATCAGATTGGATCTGTGGAAAGAGAAACTGTGGGAGACTCAATATTAGAACTGATGTTGCCCGATCTGCTGAACGGTTCCAGCATTTTCTCTTTTTACTTTAAATGATGCACAACTATTGACTGATCACAAGACGTTTGTGACGGCCTGAACAAAGTTGCACAAATTTACGTCCCACATTCATTAGTTTTCTCTTCATTCCAACACAGGGTTAATACAGTCGACACAGTGAATGCTCACAACATCCTCCCCACCCACTATCAGTCTGTTACATCTGCTCTCGAGGCCGCTAACTTTCAATGAGGGGAAATGACCAGAGTAAGTTAAAAATGTGCTCCACTCCCTGCAGATCCTGGCTGTTCCTGGCAACAGGGAGACTGCCTCTCCAAACATGACCAAAATAGGAAATAACAGACTCAACTTTAAACACTGAGAGTCACCGTCTAACAAAGATTAACACAGCGGCCATTTGATAACTTTGAAACTAGTTTATTTTTCAGAAATACTTTAGTCAGAAATATTACACAATAAATTTATTTACATCCGAGCCCTTATACAATAGGTAAAGTTATTTACAATCAAATATGTGTTGACTCTCTGTTCCCATTCAAATTAAAGACGTTTATGATAAATCATTCATTGACTCTCAAAACGTTAGACAAAGATTAAGGACATTTACAATAAAATAAAATTATTGATGCACCATCAATAACTCTCTGGGACGTGAGGCGAGATATCGGCTTTTACTGGCTGGAAGAAAGAACAAGCAGCAATTGACCACCACACTGCATCCTGGAGACTGAGGCCGGGGCGGTGTACCCAATCGGCTGTATACCAGGGTCCGTGGGAGGAGCCACAGGAGCAGTCAGCGGGGGGGCGTGTCCAGACAGGTATATGTAGTTCACCACAATTATTAATGATAAACAACCAGGCGTTGACTCTCATTCCTTTACCGAAGCTCCTTTACGGTCGATACATTTCCAGCCAGTCCTGGGGCGGCATCTTGACTCATCTATCCACACCGCTGCTGAGGGGTATTCTCCTCCCCGCCCGACCCCTCCCACTCCCGCGGGTGATGAACCTTAAACGGTGGTCCTTCCCCAACGGGCCTTCGCGGTGGCTGTGCCAAGTTTGAGTGCATTCCTGCAGCCGAGAATGTGCCAGCCGGCTCCACTCAGCCACGGACATTCCTATGCGCTGGAAGACCATCAAGTTTCGGGCCGACCAAAGAGCGTCCTTCACCGAGCTGATGGTCTGCCAGCAGCACCGGATGTTGGTCTCCGTGTGCGTCCCCGGGAATAGCCTGTAAATCAGGGAGACCTCGGTTACGCAGCTGCTGGGCATGAACCTCGACACCGTCCCTTCCATCCTCCTCCACACCTTCTCGGCGAATCCACAGTGTGCTAAGAGGTGGGTCACCGACTCCTCCTCACTGCAGTCCTCCCGTGGGCAGAGGGGTGTGGGGACGACGTTCCGGGCGTACAGGAGGGATCGGACTGGGAGGGCCCCTCTCACCGCCAGCCAGGCGAGGTCTTGGTGTCTGTTTGCTGAGGTCTGGCGATGAGGCATTTTGCAAGATGAACTGGACAGACTGATCAGGGAACCACCCCACTGTGTCCATCTTGTCCTGCACCGCCATTCAGTACGATCATGGCTGATCATCCAACTCAGAAGCCTGTACCTGCTTTCTCCCCATACCCCCTGATCCCTTTAGCCACAAGGGCCATATCTAACTCCCTCTTAAATATAACCAATGAACCGGCCTCAACTGTTTCCTGTGGCAGAGATTCACCACTCTCTGTGTGAAGAGGTTTTTCCTCATCTCGGTCCTAAAAGGCTTCCCCTTTATCCTTAAACTGTGACCCCTCGTTCTGGACTTCCCCAACATCGGAAACAATCTTCCTGCATCTAGCCTGTCCAATCCTTCACATCGAACCGTCTGAGATGAGCCGCCGCTCAGCCCCTGTTGTTCTGGTCCTATTAGCAGGATGAAGTAAAACATGTTTCTGTAAAGTTACTGACAGAGAATCGTACAATTTATGCTCCGTGTGTTGTCTGAATGCACTTGCGTGTGATGCTGCAACAAGTCAGTGTTTCTCTGTCCCTGTACCTTCCCGTACTTGTGCACACGGCAATAAATTCAACAGGACCTGAGAAATCTCAGTGAGATTTGATTAGTGATGATCATCTTGGCAGCTCGGTAGGTCGAATGTATCCGACAGTACACTGTTAAATGCAAAACTCTGAACAGTGTTGATGATCAGAGGGATCTTAGACTCCAAGTTCATCGCTCCCTGAAAGAGACTGCACAGATTGATCGGGTGGTTAAGAAGGCAAATGGCATGGTTGCCTTTATTAGTTGAAGCATTGAGTTCAGTTGTGTCTTAGATTTATAAAACTAGTTAGACCACATCTGGAGGGTTTCATACAGTTCTGGTCGGGCCCATTCCCGGAAGGCTGTCGGGGCTTTGGACAGGGCGCAGAAGAGGTTTACCAGGACACTGCCTGGATTAGAGGGCATGAGCTATAACGAGAGGCTGGACAAACTTGTGTCGTTTTCTCCAGAGCGGCGCAGGCTGGGGTGAGACTGGATGGACGTTTATACGATTCCGTGAGGGATAGATAGAGTGGACAGACGGTATATTTTTCACAGGGTTGAAATATTTTGGATAAGAGGCCATCCATTTGAGGTGAGAGGGGGTAGGTTAATGGAGATATGAGGGGCGTGTATGCTTTTCCTCACCGAGTCTGCTGGGTCGGTCACTGGAATTTGCTCCCTCGGGTGCCCCTCCGCTCTGACGCAGTAACCACCCCGCGCATGCTCACAGCCCCCGGATGGGCGGTGGTTTGTTGTTATCCCGTTCGTTGTTGAAGCGGATCGAGGGCGGTAGGGTGAGGGTCCTCGCCCCCTCCCCGGGGGAGAAATCAGATTCCCATCGGTGAGTACTGAGGGCGGTGTCGAGTCGGCAGCTCTGACGTTGGGCAGTGAGTCCCGGTAACTTCCCGAACTGTCGGCCATTTACTCATTTTCCAACTCTCTGCGCCCCTCAAAGACGGACACACTTCACTGATCCCTCCCGGCGAACCAGCAACCCAGGCGGCCAATCTCCACAGAATTAAAATGGCGAATCAGCCTCGGGGCAAGGGGGCGCCTGTTTAAAACAGAGATGCGGAGAAATTTCTGTCGCCAGAGTGTGGTGAATGTCTGGAATTAGCAGAGGGAGCTGTAGGGGCCCGGTTGGGGGTATTTAAGAGGTTCTTGAATGGTTACGATGGCCGTGGAGTGGAGGAGGGGGAAAAAGGGTCAGCCTGATTGAAGAGCAAACACGAGGAAATCTGCAGATGCTGGAAATTCAAGCAACACACACAAAATGCTGGTGGAACGCAGCAGGCCAGGCAGCATCTATAGGGAGAAGCACTGTCGACGTTTCGGACCGAGACCCTTCGTCAGGACGAACCGATAGGAAAGATAGTAAGAGATTTGAAAGTAGTGGGGGGAGGGGGAAATGCGAAATGATACGAGTAGACCGGAGGGGGTGGGGTGAAGCTGAGAGCCGGAGAGGTGATTGGCGAAAGTGATACAGAGCTGGAGAAGGGAAAGTATCATGGGACGGGAGGCCTCAGGAGAAAGAAAGGGAAGGGGAAGCACCAGAGGGAGATGGAGAACAGGCAAACATGTTGGGGATGTCAGGGATGGGGTAAGAAGGGGAGGAGAGGCATTAACGGAAGTTAGAGAAGTCAATGTTCATGCCATGAGGTTGGAGGCTACCCAGCCGGTGTATAGGGTGTTGTTCCTCCAACCTGAGTTTGGATTCATCTTGACAGTAGAGGAGGCCATGGATAGACATATCACAATGGGAATGGGACGTGGAATTAAAATGTGCGGCCACTGGGAGATCCTGCTTTTTCTGGCGGACAGAGCGTAGGTGTTCCACGAAACGGTCTCCCGGTCTGCGTCGGGTCTCACCAAAATATAAAAGGCCACACCAGGAGCACCGGACGCAGTACACCACACCAGCCGACTCACAGCCTGGTTGAATGCCGGAGCAGACTCGATGGGCCAAACGGCCTAATTCTGCTCCTCTCGCGGAGCTGCGTCACCCTCGTGCTCCCGGGCCGGAGTTGAGGCGATTTTAAGCACGCTGCACGTGCTCTGTGTCTCTCGTGAACAGACGTGAGATTTACTTGTCTCTCATTGGTGACAGCAAATGCCAGTTTAGCATACCAACCAATGGGGATATGGCTTTCGTCATTAAGGCGTTCCCTCCGTAGACCCCATCTGGGTTTAAACAACGGAGTAAACAGACCCCCCTCGGGCCAGCAGGCTGTCCCACTGGGTGTTGTGGGGTCAGATGCTTGGAGCATGGTTGCTCCCTGTCTGCAATAGCAATTTATCTGATGAGCAAAATGCAACCCTTACAAGTCTGTTATTGACTGAAAACATGAGTTTATTCTGCATTTTGTTTACGATACAATCGTTGTCCAATTTATGTTCAAGTTTAATAACCACGACCCCCGCCCGTTCTGATGATGCAGTAAGCACGTTGCGCATGCTCACAGTCCCGGGATGGGCAGCGAGTTTTGTTTGCAGTCTTTGTTGAAACGGGTCCAGAGCGGGGGGGTCGTCTGCGGGATTCGGATCGGGAGTGGAGCGGAGATTGACAACATCCATGCAGTGATTGACAGACAGACAGACAGACTTTATTGATCTCGAGGGAAATTGGGTTTCGTTACAGCCGCACCAACCAAGAATAGTGTAGAAATATAGCAATATAAAACCATCAATAATTGAAAAATAATAAGTTAATCATGCCTAGTGGAAATAAGTTCAGGACCAGCCTATTGGCTCAGGGTGTCTGACACTCCGAGGGAGGAGTTGTAAAGTTTGATGGCCACAGGCAGGAATGACTTCCTGTGACGCTCAGTGTTGCATCTCGGTGGAATGAGTCTCTGGCTGAATGTACTCCTGTGTCTAACCAGTACATTATGGAGTGGATGGGAGTCATTGTCCAAGATGGCATGCAACTTGGACAGCATCCTCTTTTCAGACACCACCGTCAGAGAGTCCAGTTCCACCCCCACAACATCACTGGCCTTACGAATGAGTTTGTTGATTCTGTTGGTGTCTGCTACCCTCAGCCTGTTGCCCCAGCACACAACAGCAAACATGATAGCACTGGCCACCACAGACTCGTAGAACATCCTCAGCATCGTCCGGCAGATGTTAAAGGACCTCAGTCTCCTCAGGAAATAGAGACGGCTCTGACCCTTCTTGTAGACAGCCTCAGTGTTCTTTGACCAGAGTCTGTAGAGTTCTTTCTAGAATTTGGACAGTCCAGTCGCCTAACCCCACCACCTCAATGATATATATCAACCATCTTGTTCAACCTCTGTCCAGTCTGTATCCCACCACCTCAATGATATGTATCAACCATCTTGTTCAACCTCTGTCCAGTCTGTATCCCACCACCTCAATGATATGTATCAACCATCTTGTTCAACCTCTGTCCAGTCTGTATCCCACCACCTCAATGATATATATCAACCATCTTGTTCAATCTCTGTCCAGTCTGTATCTCACCACCCCAATGATATATATATCAACCATCTTGTTCAACCTCTGTCCAGTCTGTATCCCACCAACTCAATGATATATATCAACCATCTTGTCCAACCTCTGTCCAGTCTGTATCCCACCACCTCAATGATATATATCAACCATCTTGTTCAATCTCTGTCCAGTCTGTATCCCACCACCTCAATGATATATATCAACCATCTTGTTCAACCTCTGTCCAGTCTGTATCCCACCACTTCAATGATATATATCAACCATCTTGTTCAACCTCTGTCCAACCTGTATCCCATCAATGCTTATCTATCAACAATCTCTCTTCTACCGTCATTTGCATTGTGACGTATTTTGCCTCACGGAGCTGTTTCTGAAATCGGAGTTTGTTACCTGAAACGACCAGAGGATCTATTTAATCCAGAATGAGGAAGGATAAAGTCAGCCACGAGAGTTTTAGTTTCAAATTTTAGTCCAGGTCAACTGGTGGGAAACAGACAGCTTCCCCATCAGGTTTGGAGTCAGGCAGGGCTGCACCCTCTCTCCTGTCTTGTTCATGTGCTGCATAGAACCCTTTGCCGAAGCCATCAGGAGGGATGAGGGGTGACCCTGCCAGGCAGTGGAGGGACCCAAGTCAAAACCTCCCTGTACATGGACGACGTCACGGTCTTCTGCTCTGATCCGAGGTCAGTTCGCAGACTGATCAGCATCTGTGAATGGCTCGAGCTGGCGTCGGGGGCCAGGGTCAACTGCACAGAGAGCGAAGCCATGCTCTTCACCATCAGGTCTGATCACGTGAAGGTGTTGGGGATCTGGTTTGGAGGGGCCGAGGTGTGCACGAAGAACTGGCAGGAGCGGACTGCCAAGGTGAAACAGAAACTGGGACTGTGGGGAGGGCGCTCCCTATCGATAGCGGGCAAGAACCTGGTCATCAGGTGTGAGGTGCTCTCAGAGCTGCCGTACGTGGCGCAATTGTGGCCCGTCCCCTGCTCCTGGAGCTCGGAAATCACCCGAGCCATCTTCAATTTCGTCTGGGTATCGAGGATGGAGCGGGTCAGATGGACCATCATGCACAAGTCCCAGGAAAATGGAGGCAAGAACATCTCCAATGTCACCCTCACCCTGATGGCCAGCTTCGTGTGTGGCTGAATCAGGTTGTGTGTGGATCCCAGGTACGTGGGCACCAAGTACCACTAGTGCCCAGGTTCTACCTGTCGCCCTGGCTACGAAGGATGGGTCTGGGCCCTTCCCGTGCAACACCCCTGTCAGCTGGTCATTGCCGCCATACCTGTTCTTCGTAGAGAAGTTCTTTCAGGTCAACGCCTTTGACCACAGGGCCATCAGGCAGTGGTCAGCACGTAAGGTCCTGTGGGCACTGCGGGAGAAAGACGTGATGGACACAGTGGGGTGGTTCCCTGAGCAGACTGTCCAGTTCATCTGGAAAAATGCCTCATCGCCAGACCTCACCAACAGGCACCAAGACCTCACCTGGCTGGCGGTGAGAGGGGCCCTCCCAGTCCGATCCCTCCTGTACGCCCGGAACGTCGTCCCCACACCCCTCTGCCCACGGGAGGACTGCAGTGAGGAGGAGTCGGTGACCCACCTCTTAGCACACTGTGGATTCGCCGAGAAGGTGTGGAGGAGGATGGAAGGGACGGTGTCGAGGTTCATGCCCAGCAGCTGCGTAACCGAGGTCTCCCTGATTTACAGGCTATTCCCGGGGACGCACACGGAGACCAACATCCGGTGCTGCTGGCAGACCATCAGCTCGGTGAAGGACGCTCTTTGGTCGGCCCGAAACTTGATGGTCTTCCAGCGCATGGGAATGTCCGTGGCTGAGTGGAGCCGGCTGGCACATTCTCGGCTGCAGGAATGCACTCAAACTTGGCGCAGCCACCGCGAAGGCCCGTTGGGGAAGGACCACCGTTTAAGGTTCATCACCCGCGGGAGTGGGAGGGGTCGGGCGGGGAGGAGAATACCCCTCAGCAGCGGTGTGGATAGATGAGTCAAGATGCCGCCCCAGGACTGGCTGGGAATGTATCGACCGTAAAGGAGCTTCGGTAAAGGAATGAGAGTCAACGCCTGGATATTTTATCGTAAATAAGTCTTTAATCCTTGTCTAACGTTTGACAGTCAATTTTATCGTAAACATCTTTAATTTGAATGGGAGCAGAGAATCAACACATAATTTATTGTAAATAATTTTTATTGAATAAGGGCTCAGATATAACTTTTTTTTCGATGTAAATAAATTTATTGTGTAATATTTCGGAATAAAGTATTTCTGAAAAAAAAAATTAGTTTCAAAGTTATCAAATGGCCGCTGTGTTAATCTTTGTCAGATGGAGTCTCTCGGCGTTTATATTTGAGTCTGGTACTTCTTGTTTTGGTCATGTTTGGAGAGGCAGTCTCCCTGTTGCCAGGGACAGTCCACAGGATCCGCAGGGAGTGGAGCACAGTTTTATCGCTCTCTGGTCATTTCCCCTCAGGGAGAGTTAGCGGCCTCGGGAGCAGATGGAATAGCTTGATAAAGGGGTGGGGAGGATGTTGTGAGCATTGACTGTATCGACTGTATTAACCCTGTGTTGGAATGAAAAGATAACTAATGAATGCGGGACTTACATTTGTGCAACTTTGTTCAGGCCGTCACAAACATCTTGTGATCAGTCAATAGTTGTGCATCATTTAAAGTAAAAAGAGAAAACGCTGGAACCGTTCAGCAGATCGGGCAGCATCAGTTCTGATACTGAGTCTTCCACAGTTTCTCTTTCCACACATCCAGCCTGATGTACCGAGTTTCCAGCATTTAATTTCAATTTGAAATGAAAAGCCTGTTATTCCTGCTAGCCCACAGGAAATGCGACGGCCAATTGTGCCGGGCAAAATCTCATTTAACAATCGGATAATGATAAAATGTGTTCAGTTTAGCTGCCGGGGACAATGTGAAACGTATCCCTGCCTGCTGGTGACCCGCGCCCGCTGGTGACCCACGCCCAGGTTTTCCAGCCCAATATCTGGCCCAGTCAGAGGATTATCAGGTTCCCGTTCTGCCACAGGTTGATGCAGGAGTGTCAGCGTTTGAACTCTGAATGGCGAACACACTGCAGCGTGTTATCCGCAGCAAGGGAGTCCTGGGAAATTGATGCTTGGGCTGTATTCCTGGGGTGTAGACTCCGGGAATATGGAACTGTCAGCATTTGGGATTTGACCAAGTCAGTCCTTCTGTAGCTGGGGCTGAATGCTCCTCCTCCCACAATGAATCAGAAGTCTCGGGTTGCTGGACATTGGTTGTGGGGGAATCCCTGATGTGGGGACGATGAGCGAGGACTCTGGGGTCAGTAAGTGACACGTTCAGCTGTTTTGACCAAGTTAAAGTGGATCTGGGGATCGACCTGCTTGGGCTCATGAGGTATTGAGAGAGTGTTTCTGGTCTGGTCTCAGTTGTTTGGAAATACTTCAGTTGTGGCCTAACTCGAGTTTTATGAAGTTCCAACGTAACTTCCTGAATTTTGAATGCAATATCTTGACTTACTAAGGATCAGTTGAGGGTGGGGTTGGTGCTTGTTTAAGGAAACTTACCGAATGCTGAAAAGCCTCGATACAGTGGACATGGAGAGGATGTTTCCATTAGACGGAGAGTCTGGGATCTGAGAAATCTGGGCCTGTTCCTGTTCCTGTTGTCTGTGTATTTAATGAGAAGGAATAACCAGACCCTGCTTGTGTCTGCAGGGCCTGTGCTTGGAGCCCACTATTTTCAAACTCTGTCAACAATTTGGCTGAGGGACTAAATTTAACATTTCCAAGGCTGCTTTTGAAACAAAAAAACGTAATTTTATACATTGTTAATGATTCAAAATGTATATTTATGACTATTGACACAACATATTGTTAATGACATAAAACTTATATTTCTCTATTGATAATGACACATTGTATAATTTATGTTCCGTGTGTTAACTGAATGTACTTGCCTGTGATGCTGCCACAAGTCAGTGTTTCTCTGTCCCTGTACCTTCCCGTACTTGTGCACTTGGCAATAAATTCAACAGGACCTGAGAAATCTCAGTGAGATTTGATTAGTGATGATCATCTTGGCAGCTCGGTAGGTTGAATGTATGAGACAGTACACTGTTAAATGTAAAACCCTGAACAGTGTCGATGATCAGAGGGATCTTAGACTCCAAGTTCATCGCTCCCTGAAAGAGACTGCACAGATTGATGGGGTGGTTAAGAAGGCAAATGACATACTTGCCTTTATAAGTCAAGATATTGCATTCAAAATTCAGAAAGTTATGTTGCAACTTCATAAAACTCGAGTTAGGCCACAACTGAAGTATTTCCTGGAGTTCTGGTCGCCTCATTCCAGGAAGGACTTCAATGGCCCTGGAGAGGGTACAGAAGATTTTTTGATTTGGAACAAGAAGGCAGCGGGAGAGCACCAAAGGATTTCCAGCGGGAAGACATTTTGAGCTCTTGGGGGGGGGGCGGGGGGGAAAGAGAGGCCAGACTGCGCAGGCGCGTGACGTCAGCCTGTTGAACGCAAACAGTTTAAAAAGAAGGCAGCCATGTCCGGCGGGCAGTGTTGGGAGCAGGCAGCGGAGTGAGAGGCAGCACTGTGAAAGGGCTTTGGCTCAATGGGCTTCGGCGGTAACGGGACGAGGCGAGGCAGTTGTTGATTGCAAAAGGAAGTAGTATGTGTGTGAGGCTGGTTTTCTGTGGTCGGTGTCAGATGTGGGAGGTCCTGGAGTCTCCTGGCATCCCGGACGGCCATATCTGCACCCGGTGCATCAAGATGCAACTCCTAAGGGACCATGTTAGGGAACTGGAGATGCAGCTCGATGACCTTCGTCTGGTCAGGGAGAGTGTGAAGGTGATAGAGAGGAGTTACAGGCAGGTGGTCACTCCGGGGCCACAGGGGACAGAGAAATGGGTCGCAGTCAGGAGAGGGAAGGGGAAGAGTCAGGCATTAGAGAGTACTCCTGTGGCTGTACCCCTTGACAATAAGTACTCCTGTTTGAGTACTGCCGGGGGAGGGGGGGGGACAGCCTACCTGGAGGCTGTGCCTCTGGCACAGAGTCTGGCCCTGTGGCTCAGAAGGGTAGGGAAAGGAAGAGGAAGGCAGTAGTGATAGGGGACTCTATAGTCAGGGGTTCAGCCGTGCGATTTTGTGGACGCAGGAAAGAAACTCGGATGGTAGTTTGCCTCCCAGGTGCCAGGGTCCGGGATGTTCCTGATCACGTCCAAGATATCGTACAGTGGGAGGGAGAACAGCCAGAGGTTGTGGTACATATTGGTACCAATGACATTGGTATGAAAAGTGAAGAGGTCCTGAAAACAGACTACAGGGAGTTAGGAAGGAAGTTGAAAAGCAGAACCTCAAAGGTAGTGATCTCGGGATTACTGCCTGTGCCACGCGACAGTGAGAAGGGGAATAGAATGAGGTGGAGGATAAATACGTGGCTGACAGAATGGAGAAGGCGGCAGGATTCAGATTTCTGGATCATTGGGACCTCTTTTGGGGCGGGTGTGACCTGTAAAAAAAACCGGACGGTTTGCCCTTGAATCCCAGGGGGAGCAATATCCTGGCGGGCAGGTTTGATACAGCTGTTGGGGAGGGTTTAAACTAGCTTGGCAGAGGGGTGGGAATCAGAATGTGTGCGCGCGGATTAAGGTGGAAGGACAAGGGCATGATGCTAAGAGTTCTGAGTTGATAAGGAAGGACAGATAGGGGACAGAACATAATTGTAGCCAGTTAAAGGGGTTGAAATGTGTCTATTTCAATGCTAGGAGTATTAGGAACAATGATGATGAACTTAGAGTATGGAGTAGTATATGAAACAATGATGTTGTGACCGTTACTGAAACATGGTTGGACGAAGGGCAGGATTGGATGATGCAGGTCCCCGGGTTCAGGTGTTTCAAAAGGAATAGGATGGGAGGTAGAAAAGGTGGGGGAGTGGCATTGCTGGTCAGGGATAGTATCACGGCTATAGAAAGGGAGGACGCTGCAGAGGGAGTGTCCGCTGAGTCGGTCTGGGTGGAAGTCAGAAATAGGAAGGGATCAATCACTGTGCTGGGAGTAGTCTATAGGCCCCCAAATAGCCCTCAGGACACCGAGGAGCCGATAAGTAGGCAGATTTTAGAATGGTGCAGGAAATACAGGGTAGTAGTTATGGGTGATTTCAACTTCTCTCATATTGACTAGCACCTCCTGAGTGCAAGTGGAATAGATGGGGCTGAATGTGTCAGGTGTGTTCAAGAAGGATCCCTGACACAGTACGTGGACCGGCCGATGAGAGGAGAGGCTATACTGGATCTAGTTCTGGGTAATGAACCTGGTCAGGTGACAGACCACTCGGTGGGGGAGTATTTTGGTGAGAGTGACCACAACTCCCTTAGCTTCAGCATAGCTATGGAATGGGATAAAATCAGAGGAAATGGTAAAGTGCTTAACTGGGGAGGGGCTATCTTTAAAGAGATGAGGCAGGAACTAGCGAGAGTAAATTGGAAACAGATGTTCAAAGGGGAAAGCACGGAAGTAATGTGGAGGAAGTTTAGGGACCACTTGAGCTGGGTTCAGGATAGGTTTGTCCCACTGAGAGAAGGAAAAAAATGGTAGGAAAAGGGAACCGTGGCTGACGAAAAATGTGAGGCAACTCATCAAGAGGAAAAAGGAAGCATATGTTAGATATAAGAGGCAGGTAGTAGGTGGGGCTCATGAGAAATATAGGGTACCCAGGAAGAAGCTAAAGAAAGGACAGGAGAGCTCGACGGGGGCATGAGAAGGCCTTGGCATGTAGGATTAAGGAGACCCCCAATGCATTCTATGCGTATGTGAAGAATAGGAGGATGAAGAGGACAAAGGTGGGACCGCTAAAGGATAAAGAGGGCAACGTGTGCCTGGAGGTGAAGGACGTTGGGGAGGTCCTAAATGAATACTTTGCTTCAGTATTCACAAGTGAAGAGGATCTTGATCAGGATGAGGTTGAAGTAGAGCAGGCCTGTGTGCTGGACAATGTGGAGATTAAGGAAGAAGAAGTGTTGGATCTTTTTAAAAACATCAAAATTGATAAATCCCCAGGGCCGGACATGATACACTCCAGGTTGTTGTGGGAATTGAGAGAAGGGATCCCCGGAGCATTGGCTTTGAATCCTCTTTGGCTGCAGGGAGAAACCTGGGAACTATAGACCGGTGAGTCTTACATCGGTGGTCTGCAAAGTACTGGAAAGGATTCTTAAGGATAGGATCAACGAGCATTTGGAAAAGTACAGTCTACTCCTGGATAGTCAATAAGGCTTTGTGAAGGGTAGATCGTGCCTCACGAGCCTGATTGAGTTTTTTGAAGAGGTAATAAAAGAAATTGATGAGGGTAGGGCAGTGGATGTGGTCTACATGGACTTTAGCAAAGCATTTGACAAGGTCCCTCACGACAGACTCATCCAGAAAGTCATGAGGCATGGGATCAGTGGAACCTTGGCTGTTTGGATAAAAAACTGGCTTACAGGAAGAAAGCAGAGGTTAGTTGTGGAAGGAAAGTATTCCGCCTGGAGGTCGGTGACTAGTGGAGTGCCGCAGGGATCTGTCCTGGGACCCGTGCTATTTGTGATTTTTATAAAAGACCTGGATGTAGAGGCGGAAGGATGGGTGAGTAAGTTTGTGGATGACACGAAGATTGGAGGAGTTGTGGATGGAGCTTTAGGATGTCTAAGGTTACAAGAGGATATAGACAGGCTGCAGAGTTGGGCAGAAAAATGGCAGATGGAGTTCAATCCGGACAAGTGTGAGGTGATGCATTTTGGAAGGACAAACCAGGGGATTGAGGACAGGATTAATGGTCAGTTACTTAAGAATGTGGATGAACAAAGGGACCTTGGGGTTCAAATCCATACATCCCTCAAGGTCGCTGCACAGGTTGATAGAGTAGTTAAGAAGGCCTATGGGATGCTAGGCTTCATTTACGGGGGATTGAGTTCAAGAGTAGAGAGGTCATGTTGCAACTCTACAAATCTCTGGTGAGACCGCACTTAGAGTATTGTGTTCAGTTGTGGTCACCTCATTATAGGAAGGATGTGGAAGCTATGGAGAGGGTGCCGAGGAGATTTACCGGATGCGGCCTGGATTCGAGGGCATGAGCTGTAACAAGAGTTTGTATGAACTCGGGTTGTTTTCTCTGGAGCGGCACAGGCTGGGGTGAGAGACATCGATAGAGAAGACAGACAATATTTTTAATCCTGGTTACAAATGTCTAATACAAGAGGCCATGTATTTAAAGTGAGAGGGGGCAGTTTGAGGGGCAAGTGTTTTTAACAGAGAGAGTGGTGGGTTGCTAGGATGTGCTTGCCGGGGTGATGGTTCTGGCAGACACACTGGTGACTTCTAAGAGATATGTCAGTCAGCGCATGAATGTGAGGAACGTGTGGACATTGAGTTGGCAGAAGGGGTTAGTTGGCCCTTTGATTCCTAATTTAATTAGCTGAGCAAAACATTTTGGGCCGAAGGGCCTGTTCTGCTGGCATACTGTTCGATGTTCTGTGTGTGTTGTCGAGAGGTTTCGGGGAGACGGAGGCAAAAGGAGTGAGTGGGGACAACAGATCAGCTGGAGCCCAGTGTGGGAAATGTGAGATCACCCACTTCTGTAGGAGAAACAGAAACACTGAGTATGAGTAAATGTTGAGGGACTGAAGTGCACTGGGTAGGGAGGAAGGTAGAAGGTACATTTTATTTATTTGTAAGAGATATTAGGTATAATAGTGAACATGACTTTAACAATTATTTGTGCTTTGTTGAGATTGTACCTGGAATATGGTGTAAAATCCTGCTCCCCATACTAACACAGGTTATATAGACCAAAGAACTAACTGCCGGAGGAACTCAGCGGGTCGGGCAGCATCTGTGGAGGGAAATGGACCGTCAACATTTCGGGCTGAGACCCTCCCTCTGAACTGAGAGTGGACGGGAAATAGAGAAAAGAGGTGAGGGGTGGGGATGGGGCAAGAGCTGGGGAGTGAGAGGTGGATCCAGGTGAGGTGGGAGGTGAGGAGGTGGAAATAGTGACAGGGGTGGGAGGTGAGTGGTTGGGGCAACACGGGGCTGTAGATGATGGAAATTAATTCCGCAGAGGATCAACAAAGAGGTTAGAGAGTATTTGTTATAGAGAGTGCAATGAAGATTCACCAGACTGATCCCTGGGGTGGTGGGGTCATCATAAAGAAAGATCAAATGTGATAACCCTTTCATTTAGAGAATCTAGGACTGAGAGTTGAACACATTGAAATGCAGAACATCATTAACAGTTGAACCAGGGATCCCAGTCTCTGAAACAGGGATGGACCGTCCGGGACTGAGATGAGGGGAAATGTCTCCACTCCGAGGGTGGTGAATTTCTGTAACTCCCCACCACAGAGGGCGGTGAAGTCTCAGTGATCGTCCTCACATAAAACAGAGACCGGCGATGTGTGGGGACCGAGGGGATCGAGGAAATGAGGATCGGGCAGAAACATGTGGCTGAGATGGGAGAGCAGCCGCCATCTTGTTGATGGTTGGAGAGGCTGAATGGCCACCTCCTGTAGTTTCTGGCTTGGTGTTTTAGTGTTCCTGTTCAATGAGGCCGGGGAAGTGTGAATAGAAACATAGACTGATTTAAATAAAACCTGCACAATTCTGGTTTGGTTCTAAAATGTGTGCCGGACCGGGATGGGGTTCAAACCCGGGGGGTGGAGGGATGGGGACGGAGAAGATGCAGAGGGAAATTTTAAAATATATCTAGTGTAATTATGAGATGATGTTTGAAATGCGGTGAGGGGGGTCGGGCAGCGTGTGAGGGGCAAGGAGCGGAGTCACCGGGTCACGTGGGAGACCGTGCACCCGTGACGTGACCAGCGCGGCGCTGCAGCATCTGTTCGTTTACGAGGCCCCGCCCACCGCGCTGAAGACCTCGCGCATGCTCAGTGCGGGAAGGGAGTTCCGTTCTTTGTTCCAATGGGCCGGCGGTGGGATCGGGATCTGCGAGGATGGGGAGCCGGGGACGGATTATCCTCTGCCGGGCGACAGCAAGAATTCCGCTTCGGTGAGTATTGAAGCCGGTCCCGAGGGGGGAGGTCTGACGGTTGCGCAGTGAGTCCCTTTAACTTCCCGGAATTCAAACAAAAGAAAATCTGCAGATGCTGGAAATGCGAGCAACGCTCACAAAATGCTGGAGGAACTCAGCAGGCCTGGGTAGCATCTAGGGGAAGAATACAGTCGACATTCCCGGCCGAAACCCTTCGGCAGGGCTGGAGAATAAAAGGTGGGGGTGGGGAAGGGAGAGAGAAACACAAGGTGATCGGTGAAAGCTGAAGGGGGTGGGGATGAACTTTCCCGAACCGGCGGCCTCGCCTCGCTTCCTTCACAGAATCTGCCGGGGTCGGTCCGGGTTGGGAGACCTTCACACCGAACCGTCTGAGATGAGCCGCCGCTCGGCCCGTTGTTCTGGTCCTATTAGCAGGATGACGTAAACATGTTTCTGTATTGTTACTGACAGAGAATCATAAAATTTGTGTTCCGTGTGTTATCTGAATGTACTTGCCTGTGATGCTGCCACAAGTCAGTGTTTCTCTGTACCTGTACCTTCCCGTAATTGTGCACTTGGCAATAAATTCAACAGGACCTGAGAAATCTCAGTGAGATTTGATTAGTGATGATGATCTTGGCAGCTCGGTAGGTCAAATGTATGAGACAGTACACTGTTAAATGCAAAACCCTGAACAGTGTTGATGATCAGAGGGATCTCAGACTCCAAGTTCATCGCTCCCTGAAAGAGACTGCACAGATTGATCGGTGGTTAAGAAGGCAAATGGCATGGTTGCCTTTATTAGTTGAAGCATTGAGTTCAGTTGTGTCTTAGATTTATAAAACTAGTTAGACCACATCTGGAGAGTTTCATACAGTTCTGGTCGCCCCCATTCTCGGAAGGATGTCGGGGCTTTGGAGAGGGCGCAGAAGAGGTTTACCAGGACACTGCCTGGATGAGAGGGCATGAGCTATAACGAGAGGCTGGACAAACTTGTGTTGTTTTCTCCAGGCTGGGGTGAGACTGGATGGACGTTTATACGATTCCGTGAGGGATAGATAGAGTGGACAGACGGTATATTTTTCACAGGGTTGAAATATTTTGGATAAGAGGCCATCCATTTGAGGTGAGAGGGGGTAGATTAATGGAGATATGAGGGGCGTGTATGCTTTTCCTCACCGAGTCTGCTGGGTCGGTCACTGGAATTTGCTCCCTCGGGTGCCCCTCCGCTCTGACGCAGTAACCACCCCGCGCATGCTCACAGCCCCCGGATGGGCGGTGGTTTGTTTTTACCCCGTTGGTTGTTGAAGCGGATCGTCTGGGGGATCGAGGGCGGTAGGGTGAGGGTCCTCGCCCCCTCCCCCGGGGGAGAAATCAGATTCCCATCGGTGAGTACTGAGGGCGGCGTCGAGTCGGCAGCTCTGACGTTGGGCAGTGAGTCCCGGTAACTTCCCGAACTGTCGGCCATTTACTCATTTTCCAACTCTCTGCGCCCCTCAAAGACGGACACACTTCACTGATCTCTCCCGGCGAACCAGCAGCCCAGGCGGCCAATCTCCACACAATTAAAATGGCGAATCAGCCTCGGGGCAAGGGGGCGCCTGTTTAAAACAGAGATGCGGAGAAATTTCTGTCGCCAGAGTGTGGTGAATGTGTGGAATTGGCAGAGGGAGCTGTGGGGTCCCGGTTGGGGGTATTTACGAGGTTCTTGAGAGGTTACGATGAGAAGGCCGTGGAGTGGGGCTGAGGAAGGGGGAAAGGGTCACCCTGATTGAACGCCGGAGCAGACTCGATGGGCCAAACGGCCTAATTCTGCTCCTACGTCCTATGGAGCCGGTTTGTTGTCGGGGAGACGCGCCCACCGGTCACGGTATCCTGTTTTCCGCTCTTATTCTGCCGCAGATCTGCAGGCTGCGGGTTTTTCCCGAGGCCCCGCCCCCCCGGCTCTGTCTCTGTGACAATCGCATTGCTCGTGTTCACGGTCCGCGGAATGCAGTGACTTTTGGCCGGCTGAGTCCAGCCACCGTTTTGTGCTGATGTGGATCTGCTGGGGAAATCTAATATTGGCCAATGAGTCCCGTTAACTTCCCGAACTGTCGACTTCGCCTCGCTTCCTGGAACTTGTCAAAAAAGTTCTTTTCACTTCAGATAAGCCGTTTTTAAGCAGGGTGGTATGTGCTTCGGGGCTGCAGTACCTTCTCCCTATTAAACTATTTAAGAACTTTTTAAAAGCTATTCATTAATGCTTTTTGGGAGGGTGATTTTAGATGCATATCACATTTATACTGAGTTAAATACTGTATGTAATTAGTTTTGCTACAATCAGTGTATGGGAAAAACGTTGAATTTCCCCTTGGGGATGAATAAAGTATCTATCTATCTATCTATCTATCTATGGTGGGTGAGAAAGGGGAATGTCCCAGGTTATGGGGATCTTTGATTTTACCGAGGGAGTGGGAGTTCACGTAGGGAAGACTGGTTTCTGTGATGAGCCAAGGGAGTGGGAGTTCACGTAGGGAAGACTGGTTTCTGTGATGAGCCGAGGGAGTGGGAGTTCACGTAGGGAAGACTGGTTTCTGTGATGAGCCGAGGGAGTGGGAGTTCACGTAGGGAAGACTGGTTTCTGTGATGAGCCGAGGGAGTGGGAGTTCACGTAGGGAAGACTGGTTTCTGTGATGAGCCGAGGGAGTGGGAGTCCACGTAGGGAAGACTGGTTTCTGTGATTTTACCGAGGGAGTGGGAGTTCACGTAGGGAAGACTGGTTTCTGTGATGAGCCGAGGGAGTGGGAGTTCACGTAGGGAAGACTGGTTTCTGTGATGAGCCGAGGGAGTGGGAGTTCACGGAGGGTAGACTGGTTTCTGTGATGAGCCGAGGGAGTGGGAGTTCACGTAGGGAAGACTGGTTTCTGTGATGAGCCGAGGGAGTGGGAGTTCACGTAGGGAAGACTGGTTTCTGTGATGAGCCGAGGGAGTGGGAGTTCACATAGGGATGACTGGTTTCTGTGATGAGCCGAGGGAGTGGGAGTTCACGTAGGGAAGACTGGTTTCTGTGATGAGCCGAGGGAGTGGGAGTTCACGTAGGGAAGACTGGTTTCTGTGATGAGCCGAGGGAGTGGGAGTTCACGTAGGGAAGACTGGTTTCTGTGATGAGCCGAGGGAGGTGGGAGTTCACGGAGGGTAGACTGGTTTCTGTGATGAGCCGAGGGAGTGGGAGTCCACGTAGGGAAGACTGGTTTCTGTGATTTTACCGAGGGAGTGGGAGTTCACGTAGGGAAGACTGGTTTCTGTGATGAGCCGAGGGAGTGGGAGTTCACGTAGGGAAGACTGGTTTCTGTGATGAGCCGAGGGAGTGGGAGTTCACGTAGGGAAGACTGGTTTCTGTGATGAGCCGAGGGAGGTGGGAGTTCACGTAGGGAAGACTGGTTTCTGTGATGAGCCGAGGGAGTGGGAGTTCACGTAGGGAAGACTGGTTTCTGTGATGAGCCGAGGGAGTGGGAGTTCACGTAGGGAAGACTGGTTTCTGTGATGAGCCGAGGGAGGTGGGAGTTCACGGAGGGTAGACTGGTTTCTGTGATGAGCTGATCTGTGTCCGTAACTCTGCAGTTCCTTGCAGTCACGGCCAAAGCAGTCGCCATTCCAAGGCGTGGGAGTATCCGGATGGGAAACTTCTTATTGTGCGTTGAAAAAATTTGGTGATAGCCTAAGTGTATATACTAAAGTTTGTTCTAGCTTTGTTATTTTGGGATCTTTTATACAGTAGTATTGTGGTGAGCATTTGGTCCATAATGACAGACAAGGCAGCTCATTAAGTTCAACAGTTTTATTGTGATAAACGCAAAATGGACCGGCCAGCACAGCCTGGAGTGTGAACCCAACCGGTCTCATGCAGACAGGGGAGGTGACCGTCTCACACCCTGGTTACAGTTATGGTGACCCACAAATACACAAGCAAATAACTGTATAACCAAGCTAAAAGGTAACAACAACTGAACAGGAACATCCCATCATAATCCCACAGAAGCGTTTTAACACAAGAACAATAAACAGTGTTCTTCATTAGAAATGCAGGGGCGGGCTATCATTATCCCTCCCTCCCAGAGTGTCACAGTATGTATCCTTAATTCGGTATCTATGATTTGCTGGAGGACCATCAGTGATTGTCCTTGATCCCTTCTCCCACCCATTCCATCTGCTCATTCCCTGCCCATCTGGGTCAACCTCTGTCCAGTCTGTATCCCACCACCTCAATAATATATATTATATATATCAACCATCTTGTCCAACCTCGGTCCAGTCTGTATCCCACCACCTCAATAATATATATTATATATATCAACCATCTTGTCCAACCTCTGTCCAGTCTGTATCCCACCACCTCAATGATATATATCAACCATCTTGTCCAACCTCTGTCCAGTCTGTATCCCACCACCTCAATGATATATATCAACCATCTTGTTCAACCTCTGTCCAGTCTGAATCCCACCACTTCAATGATATATATCAACCATCTTGTTCAACCTCTGTCCAGTCTGTATCCCACCACTTCAATGATATATATCAACCATCTTGTCCAACCTCTGTCCAGTCTGTATCCCACCACCTCAATGATATATATCAACCATCTTGTCCAACCTCTGTCCAGTCTGTATCCCACCACCTCAATGATATATCTCAACCATCTTGTTCATCCTCTGTCCAGTCTGAATCCCACCACTTCAATGATATATATCAACCATCTTGTCCAACTTCTGTCCAGTCTGTATCCCACCACCTCAATGATATATATCAACCATCTTGTTCATCCTCTGTCCAGTCTGAATCCCACCACCTCAATGATATATATCAACCATCTTGTCCAACCTCTGTCCAGTCTGTATCCCACCACTTCAATGATATATACATCAACCATCTTGTTCATCCTCTGTCCAGTCTGTATCCCACCACCTCAATGATATATATCAACCATCTTGTCCAACCTCTGTCCAGTCTGTATCCCACCAGCTCAGTGATATATATCAACCATCTTGTTCATCCTCTGTCCAGCCTGTATCCCACCACCTCAATGATATATATCAACCATCTTGTCCAACCTCTGTCCAGTCTGTATCCCACCACCTCAATGATATATATCAACCATCTTGTTCATCCTCTGTCCAGTCTGAATCCCACCACCTCAATGATATATATCAACCATCTTGTTCATCCTCTGTCCAGTCTGAATCCCACCACCTCAATGATATATATCAACCATCTTGTCCAACCTCTGTCCAGCCTGTATCCCACCACCTCAATGATATATATCAACCATCTTGTTCATCCTCTGTCCAGTCTGAATCCCACCACCTCAATGATATATATCAACCATCTTGTCCAACCTCTGTCCAGTCTGTATCCCACCACCTCAATGATATATATCAACCATCTTGTTCATCCTCTGTCCAGTCTGTATCCCACCACCTCAATGATATATATCAACCATCTTGTTCATCCTCTGTCCAGTCTGAATCCCACCACCTCAATGATATATCTCAACCATCTTGTTCATCCTCAGTCCAGTCTGAATCCCACCACCTCAATGATATATATCAACCATCTTGTCCAACCTCTGTCCAGTCTGTATCCCACCACCTCAATGATATATATCAACCATCTTGTTCATCCTCTGTCCAGTCTGTATCCCACCACCTCAATGATATATATCAACCATCTTGTTCAACCTCTGTCCAGTCTGTATCCCACCAGCTCAGTGATATATATCAACCATCTTGTTCATCCTCTGTCCAGTCTGTATCCCACCATCTCAATGATATATATCAACCATCTTGTTCAGCCTCTGTCCAGTCCGTATCCCACCACCTCAATGATATATATCAACCATCTTGTTCATCCTCTGTCCAATCTGAATCCCACCACTTCAATGATATATATCAACCATCTTGTTCAACCTCTGTCCAGTCTGAATCCCACCACTTCAATGATATATATCAACCATCTTGTTCAACCTGTCCAGTCTGTATCCCACCACCTCAATGATAGATATCAACCATCTTGTTCAACCTCTGTCCAGTCTGTATCCCACCACCTCAATGATAGATATCAACCATCTTGTTCAATCTCTGTCCAGTCTGTATCCCATCAACTCAATGATATATCTCAACCATTTTGTCCAACCTCTGCCCAGTCTGTATCCCACCACCTCAATGATATATATCAACCATCTTGTTCAACCTCTGTCCAGTCTGAATCCCACCACTTCAATGATATATATCAACCATCTTGTTCAACCTCTGTCCAGTCTGTATCCCACCACCTCAATGATATATATCAACCATCTTGTTCATCCTCTGTCCAGTCTGTATCCCACCACCTCAATGATATATATCAACCATCTTGTTCATCCTCTGTCCAGTCTGAATCCCACCACCTCAATGATATATATCAACCACATTGTTCAACCTCTGTCCAGTCTGTATCCCACCAACTCAATGATATATATCAACCATCTTGTTCAATCTCTGTCCAGTCTGTATCCCACCACCTCAATGATATATATCAACCATCTTGTTCATCCTCTGTCCAGTCTGAATCCCACCACCTCAATGATATATATCAACCATCTTGTCCAACCTCTGTCCAGTCTGTATCCCACCACTTCAATGATATATACATCAACCATCTTGTTCATCCTCTGTCCAGTCTGTATCCCACCACCTCAATGATATATATCAACCATCTTGTCCAACCTCTGTCCAGTCTGTATCCCACCAGCTCAGTGATATATATCAACCATCTTGTTCATCCTCTGTCCAGCCTGTATCCCACCACCTCAATGATATATATCAACCATCTTGTTCATCCTCTGTCCAGTCTGAATCCCACCACCTCAATGATATATATCAACCATCTTGTCCAACCTCTGTCCAGTCTGTATCCCACCACCTCAATGATATATATCAACCATCTTGTTCATCCTCTGTCCAGTCTGTATCCCACCACCTCAATGATATATATCAACCATCTTGTTCATCCTCTGTCCAGTCTGAATCCCACCACCTCAATGATATACATCAACCATCTTGTTCATCCTCTGTCCAGTCTGAATCCCACCACCTCAATGATATATATCAACCATCTTGTCCAACCTCTGTCCAGCCTGTATCCCACCACCTCAATGATATATATCAACCATCTTGTTCATCCTCTGTCCAGTCTGAATCCCACCACCTCAATGATATATATCAACCATCTTGTCCAACCTCTGTCCAGTCTGTATCCCACCACCTCAATGATATATATCAACCATCTTGTTCATCCTCTGTCCAGTCTGTATCCCACCACCTCAATGATATATATCAACCATCTTGTTCATCCTCTGTCCAGTCTGAATCCCACCACCTCAATGATATATATCAACCATCTTGTTCATCCTCTGTCCAGTCTGAATCCCACCACCTCAATGATATATATCAACCATCTTGTCCAACCTCTGTCCAGTCTGTATCCCACCACCTCAATGATATATATCAACCATCTTGTTCATCCTCTGTCCAGTCTGTATCCCACCACCTCAATGATATATATCAACCATCTTGTTCAACCTCTGTCCAGTCTGTATCCCACCAGCTCAGTGATATATATCAACCATCTTGTTCAATCTCTGTCCAGCCTGTATCCCACCACTTCAATGATATATATCAACCATCTTGTTCATCCTCTGTCCAGTCTGTATCCCACCATCTCAATGATATATATCAACCATCTTGTTCAGCCTCTGTCCAATCTGAATCCCACCACTTCAATGATATATATCAACCATCTTGTTCAACCTCTGTCCAGTCTGAATCCCACCACTTCAATGATATATATCAACCATCTTGTTCAACCTCTGTCCAGTCTGTATCCCACCACCTCAATGATAGATATCAACCATCTTGTTCAACCTCTGTCCAGTCTGTATCCCACCACCTCAATGATAGATATCAACCATCTTGTTCAATCTCTGTCCAGTCTGTATCCCATCAACTCAATGATATATCTCAACCATTTTGTCCAACCTCTGCCCAGTCTGTATCCTACCACCTCAATGATATATATCAACCATCTTGTCCAACCTCTGTCCAGTCTGTGCTGCCTGGGGTGATGGTAGTGGCAGATACATTGGGACTTTTAAGAGATATTTAGATCGGCACATGAATGTGAGGAAAATGGAATGATATGGACATTGTTCTGGCAGATGGGATTAGCTTAGTTGGCCATTTCATTAATTGAATAGACTGAGCACTGTCCTGTACTGTTCAATGTTCTGTGTCTTTTGTCAAGAGTTTTCGGGGTAACGGAGGCAAAAGGAGTGAGTGGGAACAACAGGTCACTGGGGCCCAGAGTGGGAAATGTGAGATCACTCACTTCTGTAGGAGAAGCAGAAACACTGAGTGTGTTTAAATGGAGAGTTTAAGTGCAGTGGGTAGAGAGGGAGGTGAAAGGTATATTGTGTTTATTGTAAGAGTTATTGGGTATAAGAGTGAAATGACATTAACAATTACTTGCGTTTTGTTGAGATTGTACCTGGAATATGGTGTAAAATCCCGCTCGGCATGGGTTATACAGACCTGCTGTTGAAGAAAGGCTGATAAAATAAACCAGCAAACTATAGACCAGTGCTTCTGACATCAGTATTAGAAACACTGCATATATAAGTATTTGAAAAGACATGACTTATTTGGAACAGTCAGCATGACTTTGTTTGCTCTTGCCAACACACAGAATTTTTTTTTTGATGACATTATGGGGAATGTTGCCAGGAAAGCAGATAAAGGCAATGCAGCGGATGTTGTTTACACGGACATTTGCAAGCATTTAACAATCCCGCGTGGGAGGTTGGTCAAGGAAATTCATTTGCATCACGTTCAACGTAAGGAAGTAAATTGGAGTAGACAATGGCGTTTTGGGAGAAGGTGGATGGTGATGGTAGATGATTGTCTCCATTAATCGGGGCTTGTGACCAGTGGAGAGCCGCAGGAATGTAGTTGGGTCCGTTGCTGTTTGTCATCTATAGCAACGTTTAGGACGATAACGTTTTTAACTTGATAAGCACATTTGCGTGTGACACCAAGATTAAGGGTGTAGTTGACAGAGAGGCAAATTACAGGGATCTGGAACAGCTGGAAAGACAGAGCTGAAAATGGCAGATGGAATTTAATGCAGGCAAGTGCGAAGTGTTGTGCTATGGTAGGTCTTACACAGTAAACAGTAGAGCACTAAAATTGCGGTGGAACAAAAGGATCTGGGAATAGAGGTCCATAATTCATTGAAAGCAGCGCCACAGGTAGATAGGGTGGTTAATAAATGCTTTTGGCATAGTGACCTTCAGCAATTAAATTATTGACTGCAGGAGATGGGATGTTATTTTGAAGTTGTATAAGACATCGATGAGGCTGAATTTAGAGTATTGTCTGTAGTTTTGGTCACCTGCCTACAGGAAAGATGTAAGTAAGTTTGAAAGAGTGCTGGGAAAAATTTCAGTGATATTTCTGGAGGACCTGAGTGATAAGGAAAGGAATAGTTTTGCACTTTCATCCTTGAAACGCTAAAAATTGAGAGGAGATTTGACAGAGCAGTACAACATGACGATGGGTGTAGATTGGTCAATGCAAGCACTGAAGTTGGGTGGAACGACAACCAGAGATCATGCATTGTGGGTGAAAGGTGAAAAGTTTTAGGGGGACATGAGTGGATAAGTCTTCAATCAGAGGGCCGAGAGAACGTGGAACGAGCTGCCAACAGAAGTGGTACATGCGAGCACAATTTTGCCTTTGAAAATCTGGATGGGGAATATGGCTACTGTGCAGGTGGGTGGGAACAAGTAGTTTAAATGGCTCGAAAAAAGCGCCTGTACTGTGCTCTGTTTTAATGTGACTCTCTAACTATGACTGTGTGAGTCCTTGATCACAGACAAAGGTATGATCCGAAATTAATATCAGACTTGAATTCCCCAAGAATACTCAACAGCCTGGATGTGTTTTGACATGGTTTTAAACTGCTCCCTGTCATGGATATTTCGTAACCAGGGAAAGACAAAATGCTGGAGTAATTCAGCAGGTCCGGGCAGTGTGTATGGAACTGAATACAAAGGGAACGTTTCGGGCCGGGACCCTTCAGTGGAGCTGGAAAGGAAGAGGGAAGAGACAATATCATTGATTGAGCTGGAATGTGTGGGTTGCTTTTCTGTGAGGGTCTGTGTTTAAAAAGCACATTCGTCAGAACAGGGAGCGGACTTTCTGCTGAAACCAAATCCAACCGGTTCGACATTTCACTCTCTATCACATAAACAAAGTCACTTCAGTGTTCTGTTTAACTACTTCTGCATATGCAAATGTGCTAAACTGTTAATAGTTTGCAATGACCCTGTAACAGGTCATAAACGACACTGCCAATGGGCTCGAACCAGCTAAGTTACCAATTACAGTCCCTGCCCTGTTTGCAGAATTTAATTATTTTTACTTCAAACTCACATTACCTGCAGTTGTTTTTAAACTTTTTTTCACGATACTTTTTTTAAAAAATGGATCCACGACATTCCCAACTGTGACATTCCTTAATACAAAGACGCGGCACATTGCATGAAAAGTGCATCTTTCCCAAGGTTGCCAATAACCCTTAAAAAATATTGTTGATCTAAGGTGAGGGGTGGAATGAGGTGGAGAGAGAGGGGTTGAGCAGGGAGAGGGGAAAGGGCAGGGCAAGGGTCTATGAGGTGGACACGGAGCAGCTGAGATGAGGGTGAGTCAGTGGAGTAGGTAGGTGGGGGGGGGTAGATGATGGGAACAGAATGGGGAGACAGCGAGAGGGGATATGATTAGAGAGAAAGGGACAGAGAGGGAGTTTGGTAAAGAAAATTCACTTGCTCCATGTTCAACGTAAGGAAGTAAATTGGCATTTTAGGCGAAGGGTTATTAGATGGTTGTCTCCCTGACTGGGGGTTTATGACCGGCGGAGAGCCACAGAAATGGTAGTTGGGTCATTGCTGTTTGTCATCTATGATAACGTGTTTAACTTGATAAGCACATTTACTTATGTCAGCAAGATCAGAGGTGCAGTTGGCAGAGAGGCCGGTTACAGTGCGATCTGGCGCAGCTGCAAATACTGAGCTGCAAATTGCAGATGCACTTTCATGCAGGGAAGTGTTGCACTATGTTGGTCTTCCACAGTAAACGATAGCGCACTAAAGAGTGCAGTGGAGTAAGAGGAATAAGGCACTGGTGAGTTTGAATTTGGAGTATTGACTGCAGTTTTGGTCACCTATCTACAGAAGAGAAATAAATAAGGTTGAAAGAGTACTGGGAAAAGGTGCGGGTTGTTTTTCTGGGAGATTCCAAGCTCAGGGTCTGGCGTAAGCAGCTGTCTGGCCCCGCACATTCCACAGAACCGTAGGCAGTTCTTCTTAAAGCAGAACTTTAGGCCATTCTGCTGAAACCATATCCAACTGGGTTGACGTTTCACTCTCATTTGGGTATGAAGACATTCACGTTATCAGTCTGTTTAACTATTTCTGCTGCAGGGAAGGTCAGTGAATCTGAAAGCTGATATAAAGAACACTTACCGGTAGTCTCGAAACCGCAACGTTACCAATTACAGTCGGTGCTCTGCTTGCCGCGAGTTTACGGAATTCTATAACTTTTTCCTTCAGACTCACATTGTCTGTAGTCGATTCTAAAACATGTTTTCATGATTCCTTAAAAAAACATCAGTTTGTGACAGGTCTGGTGACAGTCACCAGACCTTAAGACACAGGAGCAGAATTCAGCCTATCGATTCAGTTCTGACATTCCATCATGGCTGATCCCCGATCCCACTCAACCTCATACACCTGCCTTCTCACCATATCCTTTGATGCCCTGACCGATCAGGAGACGATCAACTTTTGCCTTAAATATCCCCACGGACTTGACCTGCATTAGAGTCTGTGACAGATTCACTACCCTCTGGCTGAAACAAATCCTCCTTTAATCTTTAACCAAACAGTCGACCCTCAATTTTGAGGCAGCACCGCCTAGATTTTGATACCTTCACCACAGGAGCATCCTCTCCACGTTCACCCCAGCCAGTCCTTCCAACAGTCCGTAGGTGTCAATGAGATTCCCCAGCATTTTTCTAAATTCCATTGAGTAGAGACCCAAAGCTGCCACATGCTGTTCCTATGTTAACCCCTTCATTGCTGGAATCATCCTCATGAACCTCCTGCCGTCACTCAACAATGACAACACATGTTTTCTGAGATATTGGGTACAAAACTGTTGACAATACTGTAAGTATGGCCTGATTAGTGTCTCATAAAGACTCAGAATATTCTCCTTGCTTATGTATTCTTGAAATAAGTGAAAACATTGCATTTGCCTTCTTTATCACAGACTCAACCTATAAATTAACCTTCCAGGAGTCAGACACCTGATTCCCTCTGCACCTCTGATGTTTGAACATTCTCCCGTTTAGATGACAGTCTACATTGTTAGACAGGGATTGACAGGCGGCAGCTGGGCAGGAAAAAGGAGGAGAGATGGAGAGGGGTGAAGGCACGAGAGAGCGGGGAAGGGTGTGGGGAAAGAAGGAAGGGGAAGGAGAGTCGCGCATGGAATGAGGAGAGTGCAGGGGGAGGAGAGAGCTGGGGGTAGGTGGGGGAGGGGAGGGTGGGAGGAAAAGTGGACGGGGGTGGGAGGAGAGTGCAGCGGGGAGGGGGCAAGTGGGAGGACAGCGCGGGAAGGAAAGCGAGTGCTTTTGTAATGAGCGACAGACACTATATAACCGAATAACTTTGGCAGTGGCTCAGACTGAAATCTGCGTGCATGGTGAGCACCGTTCACCCGGCACCTCACTGAACTCCGTCCGGTTTCAACATCACAGTAAGTGATGTCTCCGATTCTTCAGAACCAGGGAGCATTTACAATCGGGTTTGGCTTTTGTCGGGCTCAGGAGGGAAGTCAGTGGGAGAAGGGAACTCTGAAATCTTCAAATTAACAAATTAATTATTGACCAAATGGATTAAAAGAAACAATTACCTTCAACTACAAACATTCTCCAGTTGGTTTCTACTGAGACGCTGCAGAAAAACCTTTCTGCAGTGATATGTGAAATGTCCCCCAGGGGCAGGGAAAGGGTCTGTCTCCCTCTCCTCCCTCCCTGCCACACTCTCACTCACGTACACAGGAAAAACTATTCGGAATACAGAGCTGTTGTCAGACTTTGGCATTCGGAATGTCGCAGTGGACAATGCCACATTTCGATTTATTTAATAATATTGCAGATATATACATATTAAAACTATATATTGGGTGTTTGAAGTAAAATAAACTACTGGAAACTCTCAGAGTCTGACAGCAATTGTAAAAAGTAGACATTCAGCATGCAGACACTGGTGAACTTTCTATTCCAAATCATCGGTGTTTTACTGTTTTTTCCTGTTACAGGAATATTTAAATACAGTGTTCAATTAGCTTTGTTCACAGTCGAAGGTCAGCGCGAAATGTCGAACTGGTTTGTTCGGTTTCAGCAGAGAAGCCGCTCCCTGCTCCGAGGAATGCCTGCGTGACGGAATCCGCCCTGCGGACAGGCAGGAGCTTGCACACAGAAAATTGCACTGTGAGTCTCACAGAGCAGCAACACCGGCCCCTCTCCCGTAGTTACTAAATGACCCTCGTCTGATGGTCTGGTGTAAAGTTAGAAGAAAACGACTTAGTGTAAAGAACAGTCTTAGTGAATTAAGGTGAAACTAATCCATATTTATCTGATATTTATTTCTGATCTTTATTTCCAACCGACACGTTCCCTGTGTTTTGGATCAGTGATCAAGAAGATTTTCACAAACAAGAGAACATTTGGAGATGTTGGAGCAACTCTGTTGGAGAAACTCAGCAGGCCAGACAGCATCTAGGAAAAGAGTGAACAGTCGACGTTTCGGGCCGAAACCCTTCGGCAAGACTCCTTTCCAAGATGCTGCCTGGCCTGCTGAGCTGCTCCGGCATTTTGTGTGTATTGGAGGAAGTTATTCGCTCTATTTTGTCTCTTCTGGCGGTCGTGGTATTTGTGTTCTTGCATTATCCTGTCTGCACGGTTGAGATTCTCCACAATTCATGTCCAGGTTAAAAACAGTTCCTGCATCAGGGGTTACGATTCCAAAGCAAGTGTGCAAAAAGATGTTTAGTCAACATGGCTTCTGTTTCCAAAACTTGTGACTTCAGATGAATGCATGTCGTTTTTCTCATGACCGTGTTTATTGTTGGTGTTTCGAGCTGATTTCCTCAACGTCCTTTAAAAGAAAAGACGTTGATTCTGTTCAAGGTCTCGATACATAACAAACATTGTGGGTGGGGTGGTGACCAGTTACAGAAAGCGACAGGCAGCATTGCAAAGCGACCACCATGATTTCACTGTGTGGGGCAGCAGGCTTGATGGGCTGAGTGGCCAATTTCTGCCTGGTCTGTGCACAAGGAAAGCTCCGAATACAGAGTTACTGTAAACTAAGTTAACAAGTACGGACCACGGCAAATAACCTACTGTTGAACAAAAAGCAACGATTGCAGTAATTAAATCATCCAGAACGTTGAGCGAGATGATAAGCAACAATGAACCTAGCACTGACCCCCACTGCACCCCACGAGTCACTGGTCTCCAGTCAGAGAGTCAAACCATCTTCCACCACTTACTGGCTTCTGCCGCAAAACCAATGTCCAAATCAATTTACCACCTCATTCTGAATGCCAAACCTTCTTGACTAATCTCCCAGGTGGGACTCTGCCAAATGTCTTGCTACATTGTACTGAACTATATATTTTTAATTCAGTGAATTAACTGTTCTCTCTCCCAGAGCAGTAAGTGTCACATTGTTCCAGTTTGACAACTGACCAACAACATTCTTGCACAGCATACTTTCACTGCTCTGGGGAGAAACTAACCATGAAAGTTATGGGGGAGACTTTGCAGAGCTCTGCTGTTGCCCAAGGCCCAGTGTCTGAGTCCAGGAGCTGATGACCCCGGGGCTGCTGCAGGACCATCCACACTGCAAGTGTCCTCTCAGGGCAGTGGAGCGAGTCTGTTTCAAAAAGCCTCGGGTATCCCTGTGAACACAGCCCCAAACCGGCAATGCTCAGAGTCTGGCTCTCTGGAAAGTGAAATGAGAAAGATGGTTTCCCATCACTGACAAGTGGAGCAGTGGCATTACTGCCCCACAACGGCTGTGATTGAGTCCCAGAGATGAGGATGTGATCCTTGTCCGTCTGTCTGCACAGTTTGTTATTGGGAAACAGTGAAGTACACGGGAAGCGGATCTTCAGCCTGATAGGCCCAATCGGGATTAATTCCCGTAGAGTCATCAGGAGGATGTGTCATATCACAGGCATACATCGTGAACGTTGTTGGCTTTGTGGCAGCAGTACAATGCAATATATAATAGTAGAGAAAAAACTGTATTACAAGAAGTATCTGTTACTGAAAGTTAAATAAGTATTGCAACAATGAATTCAGTGAAGTAGGTTCGTGGGTTCCATGTCAATTCAGAAATCAGATGGCAGAGGGAAGGAAGCAGTTCCAGACTTATTGAGTGTGCGTCCTCAATCTCCTGTACCACCTTCCTGGTGATACCAACGAGAAGAGGGCATTTCCTTGGTGAATCAGATCCCTAATGACTGATGCCGCCGTTTTGAGGCATTGCTCCAAGACGATGTCCTGGATGCTATGGAGGCTACTGCCCATGATGGAGCTGACTGAATTGACAACATTGCTGAGAGTATTTCGATCCTGTGCTGTAGCTTCACCACTTCCCCCATCCTGCCATATCAAGCGACGTGCAGCCAGTTAAAACAGTTTTTACGGTACAACTGTGAGAAGAGCTTGGGCACTGGTATAATTGTTAGCCTTCTAAGGGATGTGGAAACTTCCAACTGCAGCAAAAATGACCCCATCTCTGAAGCATTCACAGAATACAACTCCTGTTTCTCTGGGGTGTCTGAAATCCCTTGTAAATCTGTGTGACGACAGCACCCACCACTTCCTCACTCTCTGTAAATCGATAGAAATACATAGAAAATTCCCACGATGTATTGTATTGAAGGAAAGGCAGATGAGCTTAGGTCATGGATCAACAGATGGCATTATGATATTTTCACCATTATTGAGACTGGCTTGCAGCGAACTGGCAGCTCAGTATTCTGGGGATCTGTTGTTTTGGACAGGACAGAGCGTGAGGGATTAAAGGGGTAGGGGTGGTTTCACTCAGAGAAACTGTCATGGCAGTGTGCAGTAAGGGCAGATGGGAGAACTCATCTAGTGAGGTTTTATGGGTAGATCGGAGAAATAAAATTTGTTTAAACATGTTAATGGGTCTGCCTTATAGACCACCCAAGAGTCTGTGGGATTTAGAGGAACAAATTAGTAGACGTCAGAGAATATTGCAAGAAACATAATTTGTTATAATTTGATTTTAACCTTCCACATACAGACTGGAACTCTCATACTGCAGATGTACTCATGTAGTTGACAAATGTCTCACAGAGGTTTCATTAATCAGTACATTGAAGTCCCAAAGACTCAAGTGTCCTACTTGATCTCCCATTAGGGACTGAGACAGGACAGATGTAACAGATGTCTGTGTAGGGAAACTGTTTGCATCTGGTGATCACAATGCCATCAGATTCAAAGGAAGTATGGAGAACGATGGCTCTGCTCCGTGGTATTGAGGCCCTGGTATAGAAAAAAAATTGATGCATAACAGGTGTAGGCAGGTAGGAAAAATTTGAGGTACTTATGGAGTTGAGGAAATGCAAGCTAAGATTGAGGAAAGAAACCAGGAAGGCTATCGGGTGGCATAAGGTTGTCCTAACAGACAAGGTGAGGGATCATACAGATGTTTTAAAAGCAAAAGGATTTCAGGAGACACAATTGATCATCTGGATTATCAGAATGGCAATGTACGCATGGAGCCAAAACAGATAGAGGAGTTCTGAAGTGGATCTTTGCTCCTGTGTTGAATCGGAAATTGAATCTATATAGGTGAGGCAAAGGAGAAGTGAGGCCACGGATGTTATACAAATTACAGATGAGTAAGTGTTTTGGGCAAATTGGGCAACTTCGAGTGTATAAATCCCCAGTGACTGCGAAGTTCAATCGTTGGACCCCGATGTAGGCGGATGCAGAAATTGCAAGGATGTAACCATTATGTTTAAGTCATGCTCAAAGACAGGAGAGCTACCAAGGGATTGGAGGATAGCTAATTTTGATCCACTGTTTAAAAAAGGCTCCAAAATTAAACCAGGAAATTATCGGCCGGTGCACTTGACATCAGTCGTGTGAAGACATTGGAAGGACTGGATATAGGAGTATTTAAATAAACAGGACTGATTAGGGACATCCTATATGACTTTGTGTGTTCTGGACAATCAATTGAGTTTTTCGAAGAGGTTACAATGAATGTTACCAGGAAAGTTGATGAAGGCAAGGCTCTGGATATTGTCTACATGGACTTTAGCAAGGCATTTGGCAAGGTCCCGCATAGGGTGTTGACCTATAAATTTCATTCTCTTGGCATTCAAGTTGGGTTAGTAAATGGGAGTAGACATTAGCATAGAGGAGGAAGGCAGATAGTGGTAGCAGATGGTTGCCTCTCTGACTGGAGACCCGTGACTGGTGGAATTCCGCAGGGATCGGTGCTGATATCCGTTGTTGTTTGTCAACTTTATCAATGATCTTGATGATAATTAGATTATCCGGATCAGCAAATTTGCAGATGGCACCAAGGTTCGGGGTGTATTTGACAGCGAGGAAGACTAACAGAGCTGACAGCGAGATCTGCACCAGGAGTAAAAATGTCTGACAATGGCAGATGGAGTTTAATGCAGGCTTGTGAGCTGTTACGCTTCAGTAGGATCAACCAGGGTGGGTCTTACACAATGAAGGGTTCGGCACTGAGGGGTGCGGTAGGACAAAGGCATCCGGGAATACGGATCCATAACTCATTAAAAGTGGCAGCACACCTAGATAAGTTAGTAAAGAAATCTATGGCACATTCGCCTTCATAAATTAAAGTATTCAGTACAGGTGACTGCATAGTATAAGACAGTTATGAGGCCTAATTTGGAGTATGTTTGCAGTTTATGTCACCTACCCACAGGAAAGATGTAAATAAGGTTGACAGAGTACAAGGAAAATTTACAAGGATGTCGCTGCGATTGGAGGACCTGAGTTATAAGGGAAGATTGGATAAGTTATGACTTTGTTCCTTGGAACGCGGAAGATTTGGGGCAGATTTGATGGCGATTCACAAAATCATGAGGGGTATAGATAGGGGAGATGGGGTAGAAGGATGAGGATAGTGAGGGTTAGGTCAGGGGATAGAAGGGAGTGAGGCTCCCATTTTTGATCGGCAAACAGCTCCCCCCTCCCCCATGCTCATTTCAATCAGTGCGTCATTCCCTCCCTGTCGATCATTTTAACGTATCTGACGACTTTCAGTGAGTGCGTCACTCCCTCCCTCGGTAAAACCTCTGGCCATTTGGAATAAACGACTTTTAAGAGAAATAAATTCAACAAGTATTTCCGGCGGGGTGTGGAATGAAACCGTGGGCGAGGAGGTTTCTTGTGACAATAATTGTCCGGATGGAAATGCAAACATCTCTCCCAGTTTTTTTTTCCAGTTAGTGGAAATATATAGTTGAACGTGTTTGCTTTAATTTCAGCAGAAATGCAGCTCCCTGCACCTGAACAGGCGAGGGAGGTTTGAGCTGAAACTCTTATCCACGCCAGGCAGTCTTTCTTACACAGAGGGCGGAGCTCAGATCCTCCCTGAACCCGGGCTGGATCAAATCGCTGCGTCAAACAGAGAAACTCGGCCCCACTGGTTGCGATGAAAGAAAAAGGAGAGATCCACACGGAAACCCGGACAGAAAGGTTAACGCAGCCTGTTTGTTTTCCTCTTTAGGGTTGCTACATCGACCCCACTCCCGCCTCCTCCCGCTGTCAGACCCGTCCTGAGCCGGTGAGAGTTCATGTGACCGGGCTGCGGCAGTCCCGCTCTACCCCGGCTCACCCGGCCCTGTCCATCTGTAATGAGCGGCGGACACATCACAGCCGAGTGGCCTCGGGAGCAGCAGCTCATACTCAACTCTCCGTACAGGGTGAGCACACCGGGGCAGGACCATTGTTGGTCACTGTGGAAATCGGACTGTGATTTCCCGGGACCACATTGAACGCCGGCCGGTTAATCATCAGAGGTAAGTGTTGTCTATGATTCTGCACAACTATTCAGCACTTAGAGCGAGGCTCGGCTTTGGTCGAGATCGGGAGTGAATTTAGTGGGAGAAGGGAGTCCTGACATGTTGATGTTAACGAGTCAAGTTACTGTCCAAATGGATTAAGAGAAACGACGTCTTTGCCGTCAAGCAGAAATACTCTCCCGGGGTGACTTCTACTGAGTTTGAGCAGAAAACATCTTTCACCCCCGTAGTGAGATGTGAAATATCCAACGGGGCAGTGACCCGTCACCGATCTTTCTGAAACAAGAGAAATCAGCAGATGCTGGAAATCCGAACAACACACAGAAAATGCTGAAGGAACTCCACAGGCCAGGCAGCATCTATGGAGAAAAGAACAGTCGACCTTCAAGACCCCAGCTAATGTACTTTACATCACGTCATCGGTTCTTTCGCTCTTCCCTGCACCACAAAGAGTTAAACTTTCTTCACACTTGAATGACAGTGTTTTCACTGGAACACTGGAATTTAGGAGGATGAGAGGGGATCTGATTGAAACGTATAAGATTTTTAAGGGATTGTACACACTAGAGGCAGGAAACATGGTCCTGATGTTGGGGGAGTCCAGAACAAGAGGCCACAGCTAACAAGAAAGGGTAGGTCATTTTGAACAGAGTTGAGGAAAAACTTTTTCACCCAGAGAGTTATGGATCTACGGAATGCTCTGCCTCAGAAGGCAGTGGAGGCCAATTCTCTGGGTGCTTTCAAGAAAGAGTGAGATAGAGCTTTTAAAGACAGCAGAGTCAAGGGATATGGGGAGAAGGCAGGAACGGGTTACTGATTGCAGGTGGTCAGCCACGATCAAATTGAATGGTGGTGCTGGCTCGAAGGACCGAACGGCCTACTCCTGCACCTATTGTCTATTGTCCATTGTCTATAAAACTGCTCCCTCTGGCACCGACAAACATTCCACTCTCAAAATCACTGAGATCACATTTCATCTCCATGGTGCTGTTCGTTTGGAGAGAATGTTTCCCTGTGCTAAGGAACAGGAGGCGGAGAGACCCACTGGTAACAGTGTAGGTTTATTTAATGATTATCACCAGGAGCTGACTGAACATTAACCAGGGTGTGTTCATTACTTACTGAACCCGTAACACAGCCTCACTGGGACAGGGTGGTAACAGAACCTGGAGCCGCAGTACACGGTAAGAAGCTATTTTTGCTGAAATATAAAATACACAAAGGCAGTCAGACACTTAAATGAGACTGAGAACGTATTCGCTTGTTCAACAATTGAACTGTAGCGAATCGCTTTTGAAAGAATTAATAATTCCCTTCAGCTAATTGAATGCATCAACTTCCTGTGCGTGTCCCGCGGGAAACCGGTGTAGTTGGAGGTGTTATCGGAAACGCCGCACTTTCAACCCAGCTCCGAATCATCAGCAAAGGCTCGGGGGGTGCGAGCTTCCCGCATCTCGGAACTGTCCCCGGGCTACTGCTTGCAACAGCAGGAAGCCGATCCGTCCACACTCGGGGCTTTACCGATCCCTGACCGAGGGAACTGAGGATTCGCTTTGCTTATTCCATCACTGGCGGGATCGACACTATCTGTCCACCCGGTACGACATTTCGGTAGGTAGCTGCTGGGAGAGGGCGAAATTATGAGAACTCCTCACACTGCAGTTTATAGCGGGGGAGGGGTGTAAAGATGTGATGGCTCCATGATTTAGTTGCTTGGTGAGACCTGTTGATTCCTTTCTGTCAGAAGTGTGTGGATAGCTGTGAGATCAAAAGAATGTTTAACACAGTGAAATCTGCACTGTGTGAGTTGTCCTGTGAGGAAACGTCTGTCATCTTGACTTTTTTTCATTTATTGAGAAGAATTTGACATGACCTAAGTTTACAGGGTGGTATATACATTGCAGTTCTTTTTTTATAATAACAATGTACTCGATTGCATCCGTAATAGTTTGGTAAAATCAGTGGGATATTTGATGCGGATAGTCAGAGGCTTTTTCTCAGGGCTGAAATGGCCGCCACAGGAGGGTACATGTTTAAGGTGCTTAGGATTCAGTAAGAAGAGATGTCAGGGGTAAGTTGTTTTTTTACGCAGAGAGTGGTGAGTGGTGTGATGGGCTGCCGGCAACGGGGGTGGAGGTGGATATGATAGGCTCATATAAGAGACTTTTGGATAGGTACATGGAGCTTAGAAAAATTGAGGGTTATGGGTAACCCTAGTAATTTCTAAGGTAGGGTAAACGTTCGGCAAAACTTTGTGGGCCGAACGCCCTGTATTGTGCTGCAGGTTTTCTCGGTTCCATGTTTTTCAATGTTACTTGTTTGCATGATTGACATTTTCCACAGGTTAAGTAAAGTTTAAGAACAGCTCTGGAACAACGGCACCTGTTTCAAAGCAAGGATGCGGGATCGGTGCAGCAAACACCGTTCCGTTTTCAGAATTTCTAATTTCAGACAGATACATGTATTGTTCCTGTGTTGACTGAGGGTGTTCTGAACTCTTCTCCTCAATGGCCAGTGGAAGCAAAGCCTTTGATTCTGTTGAAGGCCGAGATTCCTGATAAACAGTGGGTTACAGGGATGGACATGGGGGGATACGGAATGAAATTTCAGATCAGATCAGCCGTGATTTCATTATCTGCAGCATCAGTTTTGAGGGATGTGTGGTCCAGTTCTGCGTACGGTATTGATATGTCGACTGGAAAAGCTCTGACAATTTAAATAATGTAAGCTGGTATAATGACTGCATTCGAAGAGAGATATAATTTTATTTATATGGTGAGCTGAAAACAAGCATTAAATTGATGAACGATTCACCTCCAACTTTGTGCTTTAAGTATGTGCCCCAGCTACGTCAGGGAATTCAATTTATGACCAACTCGGTGAATTGGACAACACGGTGTTGGACCGACAGGCAAGCTCCTGTCCATGACAGAGTTGCCCATGGCCCTCTATTTTTCTGAGCTCCATGTACCTATCCAGGAATCTCTTAAGTAATCCTATCGTATCCGCCTCCACCACTGTCGCCGGAAACCCATTCCACGCACTCACCACTCTCTGCGTAAAAAAACTTACCCCTGACATCTTCTCTGTACTGACTTCCAAGCACCTTAAAACTATGTCGTCTCATTGTAGCCATTTCAGGCCTGGGAAAAAAAAGCCTCTGACTGTCCACACGATCAATGCCTCTCAGCATCTTATCTAGCTCTATCAGGTCACCTCTCATCCTCCATCTCTCCAAGGAGAAAAGGCCGAGTTCACTCAACCGCGTTGCCTGGCGGGCTTTCAGACGTGTTAACGGCTGAGGTAACAATCACGTCATTCCACCCCCACCGTCACTATCAACAGAGTATTTACAAACTACGTTATTTTCATTGATGCGAAGAGATGTCAATCACTGGTTACACCCAAATGCAGAGGCGGACCTATCTACGAGTTTCTTAAGCGACACTTTTTATTCCCTTCTACCACCGTCGCTGTCAATGCATTCCATGCACCTACAACTGTGGAAAAAAAAACTTGTCATCCCCTGTCATCCCCCTTGTACCTTCTTCCAAGCACCTTAATACTATGCTCTCTCTTGTTAGCCATTGTAACCCTGGGAAAAAAGCTATCGACACAAGCAAAACCTCTAATCTTATACACTTCTGTCAGGTGACCTCTCATCCCCCAACGCGTCAAGGACAAAAGGCCAAGTTCACTCAACCTATTCTCATCAGGTATGCTCCCCAAACCAGACAATATCCTTGTAAATATCCTCTGTGCTCTCCCTATAGAATCCATATCGTTTCCTGTAGTGTGGTGACCAGAACTGAACACAGTACCCCCGAATGGAGTCTAATTAAGCTCTCATATAGCTGTAATATTACCTTATACTCTTGAACTCAATATCATGGCTGATGAATGCCAACTCACCATATGCTTTCATAACAACCCTGTCAATGTGTGCAACAGCTTTGAGTGTTGTATCAACAAAAACTTAAGTTCTCACTCATTCTCCACATTGCCAAGAGTCTTACAATTAATCTTATATTCTGTCTTTCAAGTTGACCTACTGAAATGAACCATTTCACAATTATCTGTATTGAACTCCATCTGCTGCTTCTTTGCCCAGTTACGCATCCTATCGATGTTGCACTGTAACATCTGACAACCCTGCAGACGATCCACAACACTCCCAACTTTTGTGTCATCAGCAAATTTACTAACCAATCCTTCAACTTCTTCATCCAGATCATTTGTAAAAATCACAAAGAGTAGGGGTCCCAGATCAGATCCCAATGGAACACTACCGGTCATCATCATCCCCGCATCTTCAACCGCCCTCTGCCTTCTGTGGACTTGCCCGTTCCGGATCCACAAAGCAAGGTCTCTTTGGATCCCATACCTCACTACTTTCTAAATGAGCTTTCCATGGGAACCCTAGCTAGCCTCTACCTGAAATCCATATACAAAACTTGCACTGCTCTGCCTTCATCAATGTGTTTTGATACATACTCAAAGCATTCAGTCAGGTTCATAAGGCATGACCTGCCCTCGGAAAAGTCCTGCTGTCTATCCCTAATCAGATTATGTCTCTCCAAATGCTCATGAACCCTGCCTCTCAGGATCTTCTCCAAAACTTGCCCATCACTGAAGTAAGACTCACTGGTCTATAATTTCCTGAGTTATCTCTACTCCCTTTCTTGAACAAGAGAGCAACATTTGCAACCTTCCAATCCTCCGGCACTTCTCCCCACCTAATTGATGATGCAAAGATCATTGTCAGAAGCTTAGCAATCTCCTCCCTCGATTCCTATACTCGCATGGAGTATATCTGCTTCAATCTCGGCGACTTATCTAACTTAATACCTCTCAAAAGATCCAGCGCATGCTCTTTCTTAAAGTCCATACACTCATGCATTTCAATCTGCGGTAAGTCATCCCCACAATTCCCAAGGTCCTTTTCACTGGTGAATACTGAAGCAAAATACTCCGTATCTCCGAATATTTCAATGATCGGCAGGTTGAGAAACATTTGTTGAGAATGCAGCGGTGAGATTTAACCAAGCTAATTTGCCATTGCTGGCGACCCCCCGTCGATTTGTTGTACTTGCATGATGCTCCCTCAACTCCAATAATGATTGTTTCAAAAGTCGGTGATATGTATTGGGTCGTTTATTAACAATCAGCAAACATACAATCGAGAGGCGATGAAACTGCAATGTACCCAAGTTTGTTTTTTGTATTTGAGTGGATAATCACAAGATATTACATTCATCAGTTTCCGGCTGTGTACTGCACTGAACAAAGCACAACTATGTAACTGATTCCCTTTGCATTTACCACACTGTCACTGGTGCGACTAGTAGCCATAAAAAAGCATCATAAATACACAACGCAGAATTCAATGCTGATAGAGAACGGATACAGGGTCTTCCACCTGAAATATTAACATACTCACCGTCTTGTTGAATAACTCCAGCATCTTATTTTATTTATTTTGATGATTTTTTTTCAACTGGCTGCTTTCGATATATGGTATGTCGACATTGTGTTTATCAAGGTGTCAACTGATAATAGCCAGGTGATATGCTCAAAGAGATCTTAACTGAGTTTTGGTGCTAATAATGGTCTTGAAAATCCTGCCGGAAGAACTATGATGGTTCAGGGCAAGATGTCACGATGCTATGTGTGACGTTGCTTTGTTCAGGTTGTCAGAGTTTTTCTCCATAGACTCAAATCATATATTGCCACTGGTTTCAATGCCAGGCGATGTTAACCTGAACAGAGATGGTGAAAATCAGGTGTGGCTGAGAAATCTGTATAATCCAGTGACGAGAGGAATAGAAGTCTCATCATCAGCAGAAATGATTCACCCCACGCTGCTGTAACACTTGTCCATTACTCACCACAGCGCCACCAGTGGTAGGAGGACCAAAACAGTGGGCGCTGTCTGCTCAGCCTGCCTTGCCATTCAATTGACACATCACTCCCAGTCCAGGACAGGTGATTGGCACTTAAAGGGGAATTTCCAGCAATATAGTGAGTAGATACTCTGTAGAATCCTAGTCCAGTGTACAATCCATGGAGAGTGCGGAAATGGACATTGTGTGACTGTGGGTGGTTGGGTGCAGGTGGATCCGGCCATGTTTAGTGTTCGGTGGGTCGGCCCAAGATGTTTGGAAGTGTTTGCCTCAGCTTGAAAACAAAACACCATTCTCCTTTGTACCCAATTAATGTTTGACCCTCCTGTTTTGTTTGTTACAGAGCAGCAAAAACTGATCACACCTGTCCTCAAAATGGGTCAAGGTGCGAGCAGTGAAAAAGTTCCAGTGACATCAACATCGGGAAAGGACACGGGTATGTTGGCGAATTATTTTAATTTATAAATACTCTGCGGATTCTGTGTCTGGGTTTAGTTCAATATCGGCAATTCACAAAGGGTTTGTGAAAAATGAGCAGAGAGATGAGAGAGAGAGTTAACATCTCTGGGGAAAACACAGTCACACGTGGAAGGAGGACAGTTACCGTCTGCTCCTGCTCCTCTAACAGATTGTGATGCACATTAAAATAGCAAGTTACTCCAGAAGACAAGACATTCTGCAGATGCTGAAAGTTTTGGGCAACAAAAAGATACAACATATTGGTGGAACTCAGCAGGTCAGGCAGCATCACTGGAGAGGAATAAACATTTGATATTTTGGATCAGGACCACAAGGAACAGGAAGCGATGAGGCAATATCTAGAATTTCTGTCCCCTCATTTCCAGTCCGATAAAGGGCCTTGTCCTGAAACGTTGATTGTTTATTCTCCTCCATAGACGCTGCCTGACCTGCTGAATATCTCCAGCATTTTGTGAGATATGCCAGAGATTTGCTGAGGAAGGGGTTGCCCAGACAGGCAGACAGTAACCCAGAGCAAAGCGGTGGTGATGGGCAGTAAAAGGAGAGTGATGATGTTGGGTTACTATATTCTCAGGAATAAGCAGAGTCCTTTCCAAAACAGAGAGGTATATTCCCGGGGATAAAAAAAGAGCAGCTTTCAACAGATGAAACTACATAAAGTGCACAAAACAGTGCACGGCAGTACAATAAATAATAAACAATTCAACCCCAGGAGACTGACTCTCACTGTCCACTCCATCGATGCCTCTCATAATTTTGTATACCTGTGTGAGGGTTCCATTCAGCTTCTGCTGATCCAGAGAAAAGAATCCAATTTCATCCAGCCTCTCATGATAGCACATGCCCCCTAAACCAGGCAGCATCCTGGTAAACCTCTTCTGCTCTGTCTCTAAAGCCTCAACATCCCTCCGGTAGTGGGGCGATCGGAACGGTGCGCAATGATCCAGATGAGGCTGGGGCAGAGTTTATAAAGTTGAAACTTGACCTCTGTTTCCACCAATGGTTGTTATTTGCGTCGGGCGGTTCAGTTGTTGAGCCAACAGGATCTGACCAGGTAAATGTTGGCGCTGTGACAGAGAACACACTGAGACACAGGGAAACGTGTTTGCTAGCGGGAGAGTTTTCAAAGGACATTTTGAGGAAAGAGGCAGAGCGCTGGCGAGTTTGAGGAAGGTGGTCACACCGCTCTGGGGCCTGCAACTACAGATCCCCACCGGAGTCTGTGTGGAGAAGGGGCAATCCGGAGAATGGAAAAATAATCTTATATTTCTTCACAGCAGATAGTGAAAACCTTCCCTTGCCAGGCACTGCCCCCTCCTGAACAGACTCATCCTGAACCATTTTCCAAACTCCCCCAGTTCCCGCAGATTATCTTTTCTCAGAGTTGGGCGTCACTGAAGTTCCAGTCACAGAATAGTAATAATAGCATCACTTTAATTGGAAAAGCAGGGAACATCCCAACTGGTCTGTTCAACCACAGAGCAGCAGATGAACCCCCATGATCACATCTGTACTCCCTAGTGCAAACACTGCTACAGTGTTAGAGAGGGTGAGACTGGGGGACATATTCCTCAGCTCAGTCCACAGAAGCTGAGATTCCTGTCTGCCGGTGTTGTGTGATGGACACTGAGGAAGGATGAGAGATGGGAATTAGGACAGGGAAACCGAGGGTTGTGGGATCGTGGCAAGGAAGGTGCAGAGGACTGAAAATATCTATAAATAATATTGCGATTAGTTAAATTGTGAACGTCTGGATGGGAAGCTGACTACATGCATAAGCCCATCATGTCTGTGAAAATGGAGCCTGGGGCAGTCCATGGGCTCAGAGACTGTAAGGCTTCATCATCGCAGACTGTGTTGGATCACTCAACTGCTCACTTAACAGAGGAGGGTGCTTAGGAAAGACAAATATCACAAAACTTATTAATATTGGATCGACTGGGCTTATACTCGCTGGAATTTAGAAGATTGAGGGGGGATCTTATTGAAACGTATAAAATTCTAAAGGGATTGGATAGGCTAGATGCAGGAAGATTGTTCCCGATGTTGGGGAAGTCCAGAACGAGGGGTCACAGTTTAAGGATAAAGGGGGAGCCTTTAAGGACTGAGATGAGGAAAAACTTCACACAGACAGTAGTGAATCTGTGGAATTCTCTACCACAGGAAACAGTTGAGGCCAGTTCACTGACTATATTTAAAAGGGAGTTATATATGGCCCTTGTGGCTAAAGGGATCAGGGGGTATGGAGAGAAAGCAGGTACAGGGTTCTGAGTTGGATGATCAGCCATGATCGTACTGAATGGCGGTGCAGGCTCGAAGGGCCGAATGGCCTGCTCCTGCACCCATTTTCTATATTTCTATGTTTCTATTGCATCAGCCCATGTTTTATCTGATTATTCGAAGCTCTTAACAGAAATATAAGAAATCTCGGCCAGAACCCTGATTCACTTACAAGAACAAAAGCCAAAGATGTTAATTTAAATTCGGTACCAGAGATAGACCAACAGGAAGTTTACAAACTACTCACGTCTCTGTCACCTCTGTCAATGCTGTTCCAGCCCACATCCGGTCAATGAGAAACATTGAACATTGAACCTTGCAACATGGGTTTGGTCAATCACTGCAAGCTTGTTTGTCACCATTCCTCGTGTTGTTTGCGGACGGAACAGACCCGACAGTGAAATTCCCAGACCCATTTCTGAATATGAAACAGATACACTCCCTGATTATTGAAGAACATAATTTCTACCATTGTCATATTCTCTAAAGTAATTATGTCCACAATCAATGTTTTCCTACACTCCCTATCACAGCCGAATACATTGAATAGAGACCGCACATGAACCTGATCGGCTCCAGATACACTGTGAGATCCCACACTCCCCCTGACAGGGTCCTGACACACTGTGAGACCCCACACACCCCTGACAGGGTCCGGACACACTGTGAGACCCCACACACCCCTGACAGGGTCCTGACACACTGTGAGACCCCACACACCCGTGACAGGGTCCTGACACACTGTGAGACCCCACACACCCCTGACAGGGTCCTGACATACTGTGAGACCCCACACACCCCTGACAGGCTCCTGACACACTCTGAGACCTCACACACCCCTGACAGGGTCCTGACACACTGTGAGACCCCACACACCCCTGACAGGGTCCTGACACACTGTGAGACCCCACACACCCCTGACAGGTACTGACACACTGTGACACCCCACACACCCCTGACAGGGTCCTGACATACTGTGAGACCCCACACACCCCTGACAGGGTCCTGACACACTGTGAGATCCCACACTCCCCCTGACAGGGTCCTGACACACTGTGAGACCCCACACACCCCTGACAGGGTCCTGACACACTGTGAGACCCCACACACCCCTGACAGGGTCCTGACACACTGTGAGACCCCACACACCCCTGACAGGGTCCTGACACACTGTGAGACCCCACACACCCCTGACAGGGTCCTGACACACTGTGAGACCCCACACACCCGTGACAGGGTCCTGACACACTGTGAGACCCCACACACCCCTGACAGGGTCCTGACACACTGTCAGATCCCACACACCCCTGACAGGGTCCTGACACACTGTGAGACCCCACACACCCCTGACAGGGTCCTGACACACTGTGAGACCCCACACACCCCTGACAGGGTCCTGACACACTGTGAGACCCCACACACCCGTGACAGGGTCCTGACACACTGTGAGACCCCACACACCCCTGACAGGGTCCTGACACACTGTCAGATCCCACACACACCTGACAGGATCCTGACACACTGTGAGACCCCACACACCCCTGACAGGGTCCTGACACACTGTGAGATCCCACACACACCTGACAGGGTCGTGAAACACTGTGAGACCCCCCACACACCTGCCAGGGTCTTGAAACACTGTGAGCTGAGAAAATCTGTAGAATCAGGAATTCTAACCATCAGACACAAAATGCTTGAGGAACTCAGCGACCAGACATCAGCTATGGGAAAGAGTAAAGTGTCGACATTTTGCGAAGGGTCTCGGCCCGTAACATCGACTGTATACACATTTCCATTGTTGCTGCCTGAATTGTTGAATTCTTACCGCAGCTTGTGTATGTCTCTACTCACGTTTTGATATATAAAATCCAACGTTTCAAATATTTCTTTACACCCCTAACTCCACGTGTCACCACTTTCGATCAATTAAATTCCTTGGGGTTGTATCCGTGCTCCTCAGAGAACTACTCAGTTCCCTGTCTTTTGCTGTGTAATTCCTTCTCTGATCTGTCCTTCCAAACTGTAACACATTAGTGTGTCGATTTTGGACTTTGTTCGGTCACCTGCTGCACAGAAACCCCGTCTTTAGGATCCAGAGAGTAATTCGCGGTCCCTTAGGTGTTCGATAATGGCTTTAATCTTCCCCATTTTCCTTCACAGATCTGAGAGTGATCACCGAGCTTCTGGCAAGCTGGGACAATTCCCAGCTGCTGCGGTTGATGGACTTCTACCGGGACAGTCTGGAGCAGGTGATCGAAGGAAGGGTGCACGGAGTGAGCCTGGCGTTAACGGCCGAGAATCAGTTCAGCGGAGAGGAACATCGGGTGAGTGGGAGGGAGAATACGCTTGAATTTTCACACATTACAGGACTGATGGGTGTTGTAACTCAGATTCATCAGGATATCAAAGCATAAAAACAAATCACAAAAAACTATATATAATTCATAAAAATGTGAATCTCAACCAATGATTGAAAGGGTTGTAAATACCCCTGCTGGTGGCTCAATGTTCAGAGCGAGGCAAGTAGGCAACATTTCTATGATGTTGCAATAAACGAGTTTAAATGGAAATACGGTAGAAATTTTTATTTTGGGAAGCCCGTACAATGTGACGGCAGAATGTCAGTGAGAACTGGGGCATCATCAGTGGATGCCACAGAATCTTCAGTGTGTTCTGTTCTGGGTGAAGATGATTTTGTTGCAATCTGTAATTGCAAGGCTTGTTGAGAAAGTAAGGAGGCATGGGATCCCAGCGAACATTGCTTTGTGGATCCAGAACTGGCTTTCCCAAAGAAGACAAAGAGTGGTTGTAGATGGGTCATATTCTGCATGGAGGCCGGTGACCAGTGGTCTGCCTCAGGGATCTGTCCTGGGACCGTTCTCTTTGTGATTTTTATAAATGACATGGATGAGGAAGTGGAGGGATGGGTTTGTACGTTTGCTGATGACACAAAGGTTGGAGGTGTGGTGGATAGTGTGGAGGGCTGTCAGAGGTTACAATGGGACATTGATAGGATGCAAAACTGGGCTGAGAAGTGGCAGATGGAGTTCAAATCAGATAAGTGTGAAGAGGTTCATTTTGGTAGGTCAAATATGATGGCAGAATATACTATGAATGGTAAGACTCTTGGCAGTGTGGAGCACCAGAGGGATCATGGGGTCCGAGTCCATAGGACGCCCAAAGCAGCTGCACAGGTTGACTGTGTGGTTAAGAAGGCGTACGGTGTACTGGCCTTCATCAATCGTGAAATTGAATTTAGGAGCTGAGAGGTAATATTGCAGCTATATAGGACTCTGGTCAGACCCCACTTGGAGTACTGTGCTTAGTTCTGGTCGCCTCACTACAGGAAGGATGTGGAAACCATAGAAAGGGTACAGAGGAGATTTACAAGGACGTTGCCTGGATTGGGGAGCATGCCTTATGTGAATAAATCGAGTAAACTCGGCCTTTTCTCCTTGGAGCGACGGAGAATGAGAGGTGACCTGATGGAGGTGTACAAGATGATGAGGGGCATTGATCATGAGGATAGTCAGAGGCTTTTTCCCAGGGCTGAAATGGTTGCCACAAGAGGACACAGGTTTAAGGTGCTGGGGAGTAGGTACAGAGGAGATGTCAGGGGTAGGTTTTATGCTCAGAGAGTGGTGAGTGCGTGAATTGGCTGCCAGCAACGGAGGTGGAAGTGGATATGATAGGGTCTTTTAAGACTATTGGATAGGTACATGGACCTTAGAAAGATAGAGGGCTATAAGTAAGACTAGCAATTTCTAAGGTAGGGACAAGTTCGACACAACTTTGTGGGCCGAAGGGCTTGTATTGTGCTGTAAGTTTTCTATATTTCTATGCAAACAGTGTTAATTGGGGGTTAATGCCATATTGTAATGTGTAATCACTGAATAAACCTCCGCTGGAAAAGGCAAAGGAAAGGCATCAGGTGTCAGCCTGTAATCCGCTGTCATGTTGGACACTGGCGGACTGAGGAGATGAATCACATCATCTTTTCTGAAACTTCTCTGCAACTCGCTCTGTTATTAAAGCCCTCCTGTTTTCTTTCTTCATCTGTGATCGTTATTTTCTGATTTCTGTTTTGCTCCGTCAAACCCGGTGAGGAATTATTTCTGGATTTGGAGCCACATTAAGGAAGCGGTCACAGACCAGCCAGGATCTCCTTGACTGGTGGACCAGGTTCCCGGTGAATGTCCCTCCGTGTGCTCTGCACTCAGAATGTACAGTCCATGTCCAGACAGGATCAGCACCCGTCCGGGTGATCCCGTTACAGAGCACATCATTTACTTCTCATTCTCTGTGTGAATCTGTTAGTCCCCAATATGTTCACTGTTACTCTTCTCAGAAAATCTCTGATCTCGCTGATAAGGGAGAGCGGGCGGACAGTTCTAAACTCCTCCTGAGCCTGGTGATGGAGAAAGGCTCCCGCGCCCGGAGAGTGATGTGGGAAACCTTTGTGAAAATGAGGATTGGCGTCCCAGATTTGGACAAAATACTGAAGGAAATACAGATATATGGTGAGATAATATCAGAGATTAATTTAAATTTTTATCACAACACAGCACACTTTAAAATTTTACAAAAATGATTTCCTCAATTTGTTTAAATTCAAACAGGTTGTGATTCTTCCCATCGACCAATTCCTGCTCAACTTTTACTAAAGGTTCTCAGAGCGCTGAAAGGTAAGTGAACGTGCATTGAACATTGAAGAGTATAACACAGGAACAGGCCATTAGGCAAATAATATTGGGCCAAAACAGCTAAGAAATAAATCAAACAAACCTGGTCTAATCTCTCCTTCCTTCACCATGTCCACATGCCTCCATCTTCCTTACATCCATGTAACTGTCCAAAAGTCCCTTAAAAGCTTCTAATAATTTGCCTCGACCACCTTACCAGGCAGTGTGTTCCAGGCTGCCCCGACTCTCTGACTTAAAAAAATAAGCTATCCCTCAAATCCCCCTTCATTCTACACCCTCTCACCTTCAATATGTTACCTCTGGTAATAGACATTTCAACTGCGGGAAACTGATTCTCTCTGCCCACTCTATCTATGACCCTCGTAATCTTGTGAACCTGTGTCAGAGCTCCTCTCAGCCTCCGATGAACCAGGGAAAATCTAATTTTATCCAGCCTCTCATGATAGCACAAGCTCTCGAAACCAACAGCATCCTGGTAAAATTCTTCTGCTCCCTCTCTAAAACATCCCTCCGTAGTGGGGTGATCGGAACGGTACGCAATGGCCCAGATGAGGCTGAAGCAAATTTCATTAAGTTGAAACTTGACCTCTGTTTCCACCAACGGTTGTAATTTGCGTCGGGCGGTTCAGTTGTTGAGCCAACAGGATCTGACCAGGTAAATGTTGGCGCTGTGACAGAGAACACAGTGAGACGCAGGGAAACGTGTTTGCTAGAGGGAGAGTTTTCAAAGGACATTTTGAGGAAAGAGGCAGAGAGCTGGCGAGTTTGAGGAAGGTGGTCACACCGCTCTGGGGCCTGTGACTACAGATCCCCACCGGAGTCTGAGTGGAGAAGGGGCAATCCGGAGAATGGAAAAATAATCTTATATTTCTTCACACCAATAAGTCAAAACCTTCTCTTGCCAACCACTGCCCCCTCCTGAACAACCTCATCCTGAACCATTTTCCAAACTCCCCCCGTTCCCTCAGATTATCTTTTCTCAGAGTTGGCCGTCCACTGAAGTTCCAGTCACAGAATAGTAATAATAGCATCACTTTAATTGGAAAAGCAGGGAACATCCCAACTGGTCTGTTCAACCACAGAGCAGCAGATGAACCCACTGTGTTCACATCTACACTCCCTAGTGCAAACACTGCTACAGTGTTAGAGAGGGTGAGACTGGGGGACATATTCCTCAGCTCAGTCCACAGAAGCTGAGATTCCTGTCTGCCGGTGTTGTGTGATGGACACTGAGGAAGGATGAGAGATGGGAATTAGGACAGGGAAACCGAGGGTTCTGGGATCGCGGCAAGGAAGGTGCAGAGGACTGAAAATATCTATAAATAATATTGCAATTAGTTAAATTGTGAATGTCTGAATGGGAAGCTGACTACATGCATAAGCCCATCATATCTGTGAAAATGGAGCCCGGGGCAGTGCATGGACTCGAGAGATTGTAAAACATCATCATCGCAGACTGAGTTGGATCACTCAACTGAACATTTAACAGAGGAGGGAGCGAAGGAAAGACAAATATCACAAAACTTATTAATATTGCATCAGCCCATGTCTTATCTGATATTTCGATGCTCTTGACATAAATATAATTATTCTCGGCCAGAAACCTGGTTCAGTCTCTCTCACTTACAGGAACAAATTCCAAAGATGTTAATTTAAATTTGGTACCAGAGATAGACCAATCAGGAAGTTTACAAACAACTCACGTCTCTGAGACCTCTGTTAAGGCTGTTCCAGTCCACATCCGGTCAATGAAATCCCTCAGTTTCCCTGAACACGGATTTAGTAAATCGCTGCAAGCTGGTTCCTCATTGTCCTTCATCCAGTTTACAGAGGGAACACACCCGACAGTGAAATTCCCACACCCGTTTCTGAATATGAAACAGATACACCCCCTGATTATTGAAGAACATCACTTCTACCACTGTCACATTCTCTAAATTGAATATGTACAAGATCAATGTTTTCCTACACTGCCTATCACAGCTGAATACGTTGAATAGAGACCCCAAACATACCTGACAGGGTCCTGAAGCATTGCGAGACCCCAGAAACCCCTGGCAGGGTACCAACACACTGCCTGACCCCACTCACCCCTGACAGTGTCCTGAAACACTGTGAGACCCCAGACACCCCTGGCAGGTTCCCGACAGACTATGAGATGTCACACACACATGACGGTCCTAACACTTTGAGAAACCCCACACACTCCAAAGGGGATCCTGACACACATTGAGATCCCATACACTCCTGACAGTGTCCTGACACACTGTGAGACCCCACACACCCCTGACAGGGTCCTGACACACTGTGAGACCCCACACACTCCTGACAGTGTCCTGACACACTGTGAGACCCCACACACACCTGACAGGGTCCTGACTCACTGTGAGACCCCACACACCCCTGACAGGGTCCTGACACACTGTGAGACCCCACACACCCCTGACAGGGTCCTGACACCCTTTGATTCACTACACACCCTTGACAAGGTCGTGACAGATTGTCAGACCGCACACAACCCGGCAGGGTCCTGCACACTGTGAGACTCCACAAACCCCTGACAGGGTCCTGACACACTGTGAGACCCCACACACCCCTGACAGGGTCCTGACACATTGTGAGACCCCACACACCCCTGACAAGGTCCTGACACACTGTGAGACCCCACACTCCCCTGACAGTGTCCTGACTCACTGTGAGACCCCACACTCCCCTGACAGGGTCCTGACACACTGTGGGATCCCACACACCCCTGACAGGGTCCTGACACACTGTGAGACCCCACACACCCCTGACAGGATCCTGACACACTGTGAGACCCCACACACCCCTGACAGGGTCCTGACACACTGTGAGACCTCACACACCCCTGACAGGGTCCTGACACACTGTGAGACCCCACACACCCCTGACAGGGTCCTGACACACTGTGGGATCCCACACACCCCTGACAGGGTCCTGACACACTGTGGGATCCCACACACCCCTGACAGGGTCCTGACGCACTGTGAGACCCCACACACCCCTGACAGGGTCCTGACACACAGTGAGACCCCACACACCCCTGACAGGGTCCTGACACACTGTGAGACGCCACACACCCCTGACAGGGTCCTGACACACTGTGAGACCCGACACACCTCTGTTAGGGTCCTGACACACTGTCAGACCCCACACACATCTGGTAGGGTCCTCATACACTGTGAGACCCCACACATGATTGACAGGGTCCTGACACACTGTGAGACCCCACACACCCCTGACAGGGACCTGACACACTGTGAGATCCCACACACCCCTGACAGGTTCCTGACACACTGTGAGAACCCACACACCCCTGACAGGGTCCTGACACACTGTGAGACCCCACACACCCCTGACAGGGTCCTGACACACTGTGAGACCCCACACACCCCTGACTGGGTCCTGACACAGTGTGAGACTCCGCAGAACCCAGGTAGGTTCCCGACAGACTGTGAAGCGAACACAGCACTGACAGCTTCCTGACACACTGTGTGATCCCGCATGCTCCTGACAGGATCCCGACACACTGCGAGTCCCACACACGATTGCCAGTGTCCTGACACAGTGTGAGACACCACACATCACTGACAGGGCCACTGTGAAACCCCAAACATAGCTGACAGGGTCCTGACACTGTGAGACCCCACAACACCCTGAGAGGGTCCTGACACACCTTGATACACTACACACCCTTGACAGGGTCTTGATAGACAGTGAGACCCCACACACACCTGGTAGGGTCCTCACACACTGTGAGACCCCACACATGATTGACAGGGTCCCGACACACTGTGAGACCCCACACACCCCTGACAGGGTCTGGACACACTGTGAGACACCACACACCCCTGACAGGGTCCGGACACACTGTGAGACCCCACACACACCTGACAGGGTCCTGACACACTGTGAGACCCCACAAACCCCTGACAGGGTCCTGACTCACTGTGAGACCCCACACACCCCTGACAGGGTCCTGACACACTGTGAGACCCCACACACCCCTGACAGGGTCCTGACACACTGTGAGACCCCACACACCCCTGACAGGGTCCTGACTCACTGTGAGACCCCACACACCCCTGACAGGGTCCTGACACACTGTGAGACCCCACACACCCCTGACAGGGTCCTGACACACTGTGGGATCCCACACACCCCTGACAGGGTCCTGACGCACTGTGAGACCCCACACGCCCCTGACAGGGTCCTGACACACTGTCAGACCCCACACACACCTGGTAGGGTCCTCACACACTGTGAGACCCCACACATGATTGACAGGGTCCTGACACACTGTGAAACCCCATACACACCTGACAGGGTCCTGACACACTGTGAAACCCCACACACACACCTGACAGGGTCCTGACACACTGTGAGACCCCACACACCCCTGACAGGGTCCTGACACACTGTGAAACCCCACACACACCTGACAGGGTCCTGACACACTGTGAGACCCCACACACCCCTGACAGGGTCCGGACACACTGTGAGACACCACACACCCCTGACAGGGTCCGGACACACTGTGAGACCCCACACACCCCTGACAGGGTCCTGACACACTGTGAGACCCCACACACCCCTGACAGGGTCCAGACACCCTTTGATTCACTACACACCCTTGACAAGGTCGTGACAGATTGGCAGACCGCACACAACCCGGCAGGGTCCTGCACACTGTGAGACTCCACACACCCCTGACAGGGTCCTGACACATTGTGAGACCCCACACACCCCTGACAGGGTCCTGCACACTGTGAGACTCCACACACCTTTGACAGGGTCCTGACACATTGTGAGACCCCACACACCCCTGACAGGGTCCTGACACACTGTGAGACCCCACACACCCCTGACAGGGTCCTGACACATTGTGAGACCCCACACACCCCTGACAGTGTCCTGACTCACTGTGAGACCCCACACACCCCTGACAGGGTCCTGACACACAGTGAGACCCCACACACCCCTGACAGTGTCCTGACATACTGTGAGACGCCACACACCCCTGACAGGGTCCTGACACACTGTGGGATCCCACACACCCCTGACAGGGTCCTGACACACTGTGAGACCCCACACACCCCTGACAGGGTCCTGACACACTGTGAGACGCCACACACCCCTGACAGGGTCCTGACACACTGTGAGACCCCACACACCCCTGACAGGGTCCTGACACACTGTGAGACCCACACACCCCTGACATTGTCCTGACACACTGTGAGACCCCACACACCCCTGACAGGGTCCTGACACACTGTGAGACCCCACACACCCCTGACAGGGTCCTGACACACTGTGAGACCCCACACACCCCTGACAGGGTCCTGACACACTGTGAGACCCCACACACCCCTGACATTGTCCTGACACACTGTGAGACCCCACACACTCCTGACAGTGTCCTGACACACAGTGAGACCCCACACACCCCTGACAGGGTCCTGACACACTGTGAGACCTCAGACTCCCATGAGAGGGTCCTGACATGCTCTGAAACCCAACACATCGCTGGCAGGATCCTGATACACTGAGACACCACCCATCACTGACAGTGTGACACACTGTGAGACCTCACACACATGACAGGGCCCTGACACACCGTGTGAGCCCACACTCTTCACAAGTTCCTGACACACTCTGAGACCCGACACACCTCTGGCAGGTTCCCGACAGTTTGTGAGATGCCACACACCCTTGATAGTGTCCTAACACACTGAGAGACACCACACCCTCCTAAGAGGATCCTGACAAACATTGAGACCCCACACACCCCTGAGAGGGTCTTCATAGACTGTGAGACCCCTCACACATCTGGGAGGGTCCTGACAGACTGTGAGACCCCACACACCCCTGACAGGGTCCTGACACACTGTGAGACCCCACACACCCCTGACAGGGTCCTGACACACTGTGAGACGCCACACACCCCTGACAGGATCCTGACAGACTGTGAGACCCCACACACCCCTGTCAGGGTCCTGACACACTGAGACACCACACACCCCTGTCAGGGTCCTGACACACTGTGAGACACCACACACCCCTGACAGGGTCCTGACACACTGTGAGACCCCACACACCCCTGACAGGGTCCTGACACACTGTGAGACCCCACACACCCCTGACAGGATCCTGACACACTGTGAGACCCCACACACCCCTGACAGGGTCCTGACGCACTGTGAGACCCCACACACCCCTGACAGGGTCCTGACACACTGTGAGACCCCACACACCACTGGCAGGGTCCTGACACACTGTGAGACCCCACACACCCCTGACAGGGTCCTGACTCACTGTGAGACCCCACACACCGCTGACAGGGTCCTGACACACTGTGAGACCCCACACACCCCTGACAGGGTCCTGACACACTGTGGGATCCCACACACCCCTGACAGGGTCCTGACACACTGTGGGATCCCACACACCCCTGACAGGGTCCTGACGCACTGTGAGACCCCACACGCCCCTGACAGGGTCCTGACACACTGTCAGACCCCACACACACCTGGTAGGGTCCTCACACACTGTGAGACCCCACACATGATTGACAGGGTCCTGACACACTGTGAAACCCCATACACACCTGACAGGGTCCTGACACACTGTGAAACCCCACACACACCTGACAGGGTCCTGACACACTGTGAGACCCCACACACCCCTGACAGGGTCCTGACACACTGTGAAACCCCACACACACCTGACAGGGTCCTGACACACTGTGAGACCCCACACACCCCTGACAGGGTCCGGACACACTGTGAGACACCACACACCCCTGACAGGGTCCGGACACACTGTGAGACCCCACACACCCCTGACAGGGTCCTGACACACTGTGAGACCCCACACACCCCTGACAGGGTCCTGACACCCTTTGATTCACTACACACCCTTGACAAGGTCGTGACAGATTGGCAGACCGCACACAACCCGGCAGGGTCCTGCACACTGTGAGACTCCACACACCCCTGACAGGGTCCTGACACATTGTGAGACCCCACACACCCCTGACAGGGTCCTGCACACTGTGAGACTCCACACACCCCTGACAGGGTCCTGACACATCGTGAGACCCCACAAACCCCTGACAGGGTCCTGACACACTGTGAGACCCCACACACCCCTGACAGGGTCCTGACACATTGTGAGACCCCACACACCCCTGACAGTGTCCTGACTCACTGTGAGACCCCACACACCCCTGACAGGGTCCTGACACACAGTGAGACCCCACACACCCCTGACAGTGTCCTGACATACTGTGAGACGCCACACACCCCTGACAGTGTCCTGACACACTGTGGGATCCCACACACCCCTGACAGGGTCCTGACACACTGTGAGACCCCACACACCCCTGACAGGGTCCTGACACACTGTGAGACGCCACACACCCCTGACAGGGTCCTGACACACTGTGAGACCCCACACACCCCTGACAGGGTCCTGACACACTGTGAGACCCACACACCCCTGACATTGTCCTGACACACTGTGAGACCCCACACACCCCTGACAGGGTCCTGACACACTGTGAGACCCCACACACCCCTGACAGGGTCCTGACACACTGTGAGACCCCACACACTCCTGACAGTGTCCTGACACACAGTGAGACCCCACACACCCATGACAGGGTCCTGACACACTGTGAGACCTCAGACTCCCATGAGAGGGTCCTGACATGCTCTGAAACCCAACACATCGCTGGCAGGATCCTGATACACTGAGACACCACCCATCACTGACAGTGTGACACACTGTGAGACCTCACACACATGACAGGGCCCTGACACACCGTGTGAGCCCACACTCTTCACAAGTTCCTGACACACTCTGAGACCCGACACACCTCTGGCAGGTTCCCGACAGTTTGTGAGATGCCACACACCCTTGATAGTGTCCTAACACACTGAGAGACACCACACCCTCCTAAGAGGATCCTGACAAACATTGAGACCCCACACACCCCTGAGAGGGTCTTCATAGACTGTGAGACCCCTCACACATCTGGGAGGGTCCTGACAGACTGTGAGACCCCACACACCCCTGACAGGGTCCTGACACACTGTGAGACCCCACACACCCCTGACAGGGTCCTGACACACTGTGAGACCCCACACATCCCTGACAGGGTCCTGACACACTGTGAGACCCCACACACCCCTGACAGGGTCCTGACACACTGTGAGACCCCACACACCCCTGACAGGGTCCTGACACACTGTGAGACCCCACACACCCCTGACAGGGTCCTGACACACTGTGAGTCCCCACACACCCCTGACAGGGTCCTGACACACTGTGAGACCCCACACAGCCCTGGCAGGGTCCTGACACAGTGTGAGACCCCATACACCCCTGGCAGGGTCCTGACACACTGTGAGACCCCACACACCCCTGACAGGATCCTGACACACTGTGAGACCCCACACACCCCTGACAGGGTCCTGACACACTGTGAGATCCCACACTCCCCCTGACAGGGTCCTGACACACTGTGAGACCCCACACACCCCTGACAGGGTCCTGACACACTGTGAGACCCCACACACACCTCACAGGGTCCTGGCACACTGTGAACCCCACACACATCTGGGAGGGTCCTGACACACTGTGAGACCCCACACACCCCTGACAGGGTCCTGACACACTGTGAGACCCCACACACCCCTGACAGGGTCCTGACACACTGTGAGACGCCACACACCCCTGACAGGATCCTGACAGACTGTGAGACCCCACACACCCCTGACAGGGTCCTGACACACTGTGAGACCCCACACACCCCTGACAGGGTCCTGACACACTGTGAGTCCCCACACACCCCTGACAGGGTCCTGACACACTGTGAGACCCCACACAGCCCTGGCAGTGTCCTGACACAGTGTGAGACCCCATACACCCCTGGCAGGGTCCTGACACACTGTGAGACCCCACACACCCCTGACAGGATCCTGACACACTGTGAGACCCCACACACCCCTGACAGGGTCCTGACACACTGTGAGATCCCACACTCCCCCTGACAGGGTCCTGACACACTGTGAGACCCCACACACCCCTGACAGGGTCCTGACACACTGTGAGACCCCACACACACCTCACAGGGTCCTGGCACACTGTGAACCCCACACACCCCTGACAGGGTCCTGACACACTGTGAGACCCCACACACCCCTGACAGGGTCCTGACACTCTGTGGATCCCACACACCCCTGACAGGGTCCTGACACACTGTGGGATCCCACACACCCCTGACAGGGTCCTGACGCACTGTGAGACCCCACACGCCCCTGACAGGGTCCTGACACACTGTGAGACCCCACACACACCTCACAGGGTTCTGACACACTGTGAGACCCCACACACACCTCACAGGGTCCTGACACACTGTGAGACCCCACACACCCCTGACAGGGTCCTGACACACTGTGAGACCCCACACACCCCTGACAGGGTCCTGACACACAGTGAGACCCCACACACCCCTGACAGGGTCCTGACACACTGTGAGACCCCACACACCCCTGACAGGGTCCTGACACACTGTGAGACCCCACACACACCTCACAGGGTCCTGACACACTGTGAGACCCCACACACACCTCACAGGGTCCTGACACACTGTGAGACCCCACACACCCCTGACAGGGTCCTGACACACTGTGAGAACCCACAGCCACCTGACAGGGTCCTGACACACCACAAGATCCCACACACCCCTGACAGGGTCCTGACACACTGTGAGACCCCACACACCCCCTGACAGGGTCCTGACTCACTGTGAGAACCCACACCCACCTGACAGGGTCCTGACACACTGTGAGACCCCACACACCCCTGGCAGGGTCCTGACACACTGTGAGACCCCACACACCCCTGACAGGGTCCTGACACACTGTGAGAACCCACACCCACCTGACAGGGTCCTGACACACTGTGAGACCCCACACACCCCTGACAGGGTCCTGACACACTGTGAGAACCCACACCCACCTGACAGGGTCCTGACACACTGTGAGACCCCACACACCCCTAACAGGGTCCTGACACACTGTGAGAACCCACACCCACCTGACAGGGTCCTGACACACTGTGAGACCCCACACACCCCTGACAGGGTCCTGACACACTGTGAGACCCCACACACCCCTGACAGGGTCCTGTCACACTGTGAGACTCCACACACCCCTGAAAGGGTCCTGACATACTGTGAGATCCCACACGTCACTGACAGGGTCCTGACACACTGTGAGAACCCACACACCCTTGACAGGATACAAAGACACTTTGAGATGCCACACACCCCAACCAGCCACCCACAGTGCACGTGCTGATACGCAAAGTTACTACTTTGTATTTTGAATCAGTGACGGTGGGAGGGGAGGGGAGCTGTGATTCCCTGACCTGTTCCTTTGACAGAATGCCTCCGGCCCTCTTCTCTATCTTGATACCCCACATCAACACTGGGGATTAAAAGTTTCTTCCACGGAAGTAAATGACAGTTGTGACAGTCGTGGGAGATTGTCCAGTCGGGGGTCAGTAACCTACCAGGGAAATACTCACCTTCACAGCACAGTTAATGTGGAAATGTGATGATTTGGTGGTTATTTGGACCAGGCCTCTCTGTCCAGTCAGTGGTCTATTAATCGAATTCACTTTACTGTACAAGCATCCATTGATGAATCCATCAATGCAAAAGCTCTGGGCTAACTCTTGTGTGCTTAAATACTGAGTTCTGAGTTGAGGCATCTAACAGTTTGTCCATTGTCTGTTTCCATGGAAGATGTTCAACAGATACACAAGGAGACTCTGCGGGCACAAACTGAAACACTGAGAGTGAACACGATCCTGATGAGGGAGAAGGTGAAGGTTTTCCAGCTGGTTGATCGATACGCTGAGCTCACGGTCATTTCTACTGTTCGAGACCGGCTAATGGTGGAACATGAGCTGCTGGCAAGAGGCAGAGACCACGAGGAGTGGAGAGAAAAACATCTCCGTGGACACCTGGAGAAACTCCAGATGGATCAGTTGTTCCAGAGCAGCTTTTCCCAAACTAACTCCAAATCTGCGATGTCCGCAGCAGTGGCCGGAGTCCAAGGGATCGGGAAAACAACAATGGTACAAAAGATTGTTTATGACTGGGCCGCGGGGAAAATATATCAACAATTCCAGTTTGTCTTCAGTTTCAAATTCCGGGATTTAAACTCCATTAATTGTAGAATAAATCTGAGGGAACTGGTTCTGGATCAGTATCCTTACTTTGGGAATTTCCTGAGGAAGGTCTGGAAGAATCCAGAGGGATTGCTGTTTATACTCGATGGTTTGGATGAATTCAAACACAGAATCGATTTTGCTGACAGTCGGAGAGATACAGAACCCAAGCACCAGTGTCCAGATCCCGAGTGGTGGTGTGAAGTGTCTGACATTGTGTACAGTTTAATCCAGGGCAAGCTGCTCCCAGGGTGTTCAGTGCTGGTGACCACCCGGCCCACTGCGTTACATTTATTGGAAAAGGCTAAGATCAGTGTCTGGGCTGAAATCCTGGGATTTGTTGGTGAGGAACGGAAGGAATATTTCATCAGACATTTTGAAGATCAGACGGTGGCGGAAGCTGTTTTCAAACACGTGGTGGAGAACGAGATCCTGTACACCATGAGCTACAACCCCTCCTACTGCTGGATCCTCGCTCTGACACTGGGCCCCTTCTTCACACAAAGAGTCAGGGACCTGCACCGAGTTCCCAAGACCATCACCCAACTGTACTCCTACTATATTTACAACATCCTGAAAAACCACGGCCGTGAGATTGAGAACCCCCATGATGTTTTGCTCAGGGTTGGTCAGATGGCCTTCAGAGGAGTGTACGAGAGGAAGATTGTGTTTACAGGTGGAGATTTGATCAGCTACAATCTGCAGCCTTCCCAGTTCCTGTCCGGGTTCCTGATGGAGCTTTTGGAGAGAGATGATTCTGCCCGGAGCGTGGTGTACACATTCCCACACCTCACCATCCAAGAGTTTGTAGCTGCAGTCGCACAATTCCTGAATCCACATCCCGGGGATATCCTGAAATTCCTCACTGGAGCCCACAATACCACAGATGGGCGGTTTGAGGTATTTCTCCGTTTTGTAGCTGGTCTCTCCAACCCAATGACAGCGCGGGGTCTGGAGGAGTTTCTGGGTCCATTTCCTCATCAAACAACCTGCCGGGTGATTGACTGGGTGAAGGAGGAGGTTAAACGCCAGAGTGGAAACACATGGAGTGAAGCTGGTAAAAGGAGCCTCCTGAACACATTGCACTACCTGTTTGAGTCTCAGAATCGTCCACTGGCTCAGGCCGCACTGGGATCTGTGAAAACACTTTCATTCAGTGGAATGACACTGACCCCGATTGACTGTGCGGTCCTGTCTCATGTCATCGGACTCTGTGATACAATAAAACACCTCGACCTGGGGAACTGCCACATTCAGTGTGAAGGAATCCAGCGGCTGGGACCCGGGCTGCACAAGTGCCAGGAGTTGAGGTAACTTGATTTATCTCTCACTCTGATCTGTGAAACTGTTCCATTCTGTTGTTTCAATGTAAAGGAATTCTGGTAAATCTGTAGTAAACCAGATTGTGAAGAATTGTGACAAATGCCCAGGGGATCAGTCAGTAATTCCCAGAGGACGGGAGGGTTATGAGGTTCCTTGTGAAGGGATGTTGGAGACTTCATCAGATCAGTGAACAACGGCCATTGGTTTAATGGCAGTAAATCACATGAATACCCGTGTTTCTCGCTGCCTGTGACACGTCCATTGACAATGTTCCTTCTCACTGTGACTGACACCCAAACCGACACAGACTGCAGCAGGTGGGTCAGAGATTCACACCCCCTTCCCGGTGAGGGACAAGAGACCGTCAGCAGACTGTCCCAGTGAGAGGGAAAGAAATACCATTGTGAGATTGTCCTCCCACTGCCCTTCCCCGTGTGTGACTTTGCTCACTTCCAGATATGCAAAGAGCGAGGCAGCATTTCCTCTGGGCCTCTGTTCAGACCCAACACACTCGTACAAAAAATTTCTGCGTTCTCTCGTCTTGTAGGATTATCGTTTACCCTTGGAATCCTCCTGTGGGACCTCTCATCCCAATCTCACACACATCCCCATTCCTCCTGTGGGCTCTCTATTACTCTTCCCTCATCCTCCTGTGGGATGTCTTTTCCACACACTCACCCCCTTCCTGTGAGATTGCTCTTCCCCATCCCCCTTCCTCCTGTGGGATCTCGCTTCCCCATCCTCTTCCTCCTTTGGGATCGCTCTTCCCCATCCCCGTTCCTCCTATGGGATCTCGCTTCCCCATCCCCTTTCCCCTTTCGCCTGTGGGAACTCTCCTCCCCATAGAATCATAAAATCATAGAACACTACAGCACAGAAAACAAGCCATTCAGTCCTTCTAGTTTGTACCGAAACCTTATTCCGCTAGTCCCATTGACCTGCACCCAGTCCATAACTCTCCAGTCCTCTCCCATCCATGTATCTATCCAATTTATTCTTAAAGCTTAAGAGTGAGTCCACATTTTCCTCATCAGACGGCAGCTCGTTCCACACTCTCACCACCCTCTGAGTGAAGAAGTTCCTCCTATTTCTCCCCCTAAACCTTTCCCCTTTCACGCTGAAGTCATGTCTTCTCATATTTATCTCTCCTAATCTATGTGGAAAGAGCCTATTCGCATTTACCCTGTCTATACCCTCACAATTTTGTAAACCTCTATCAAATCTCCCCTCATTCTTCTGCACTCCAAGGAATAAAGTCCTAACCTGCTCAATCCTTCCTTGTAACTCAACTTCTGAAGACCCGGCAACATCCTAGTAAATCTTCTCTGCACTTTTTCGAACTTACTGATATCCTTCCTATAGTTAGGTGATCAGAACTGCACACAATACTCCAAATTTGGCCTCACCAATGTCTTAGACAACCTCACCATAATATTCCAACTCCTATACTCATTACTTTTATTTATGAATGCCAGGGTGGCAAAAGTCTTTTTTACAACCCTGTCTACCTGTGACGCCACTTTCAGGGAATTATGTATCAGAACCCCCAACTCCCTCTGTTCCTCTGCACTCTTCAGTGCCCTACCGTTTATCGGGTATGTCCTACCTTGATTTGTCCTTCCAAAATGGAACACCTCACACTTGTCTGCATTAAATTCCATCTGCCATTTTCTGGCCAATTCTTCCAGTTAGTTCAGATCCCTCTGCAAGCTTTGAAAGTCTTCCTCGCTGTCCACAACACCTCTATCTTAGTGTCATCCGCAAACCTGCTGATCCAATTTATCACATTATCATCCAGATCATTGATACAGACAACAAACAACGATGGTCCCAGCACAGAGCCCTGAGACACACCACTAGTCACAGGCCTCCAGTCTGAGAAGCAATCATCCACTACCACTCTCTGTCTTCTCCCACACAGCCAATTCGAATCCAGTTTACAACCTCTCCATGGATACCTAGTGTCTGGACCTTTAGAACTAACCTCTCATGTGGGACTTTGTCAAAGGCCTTACAAAAGTCAATGGAGACAACATCCACAGCCTTTCCTTCATATGCATTCTTGGTAACCTCCTCGAAAAACACTACAGGATTCATTAAACATGATCTACCACACACAAATTCATGCTGACTATCTTTAATCAGCCCTTGGCTGTCCGAATCCTTGTATATCCGATCTCTCAGAACAACTTCTGATAATATACCTATTACTGACGTCAGGCTCACTGGGCTGTCCCGTCTACGCACAGCTGTGATATTCCCCTGACAGGTAATGTCACTTCTCATCCTTTCATCCCTCCCCCCTATCACATCTGAAACAATGGAAACCCGGAACATGAAGCTGCCAGTCCTGCCCCTCCTGCAACCAAGTCTTACTAATAGCAATAATGTCGAAATCATCATGTGCCAATCCACAACCTAAACTCATCTGCCTTCCACACAATACTCCTTGCATTGAAATAGATGCAACTGAGAACATTTCTATCACGTACAAACCATTGATATCTGTCCATACAAGCAGTCCTCGCATGACCCTTATCCTCCTCCACCTCACTATCTTCTCTAAAACTCTGCTCCCTCCCCCTGCAATCTAGTTTAAAACCCCCGGAGCAGAACTTGCTAACCTACTGGCAAGGATGTTAGTCCCCTCCAGTTCAGGTTCAAACTGTCCAATTCGAACTGGTCGCACCTCCCCTGGAAGAAATCCCAATTGTCCAGAAACATGAACCCTTCCCTCATGCACCATCCCCTCAGCCACGTATTTAGCTGCATTATCTTCCTGTTTCTAGCCTCACTAGCAGGTGGCATGGGTAGCAATCCACCTGTGAGATCTCACTTTCCCATCCCCCTTTCATCCTCTGGGATTTCTGTTCCCACTCCCCCTTCCTTCCAACTGTTGGATCTCCCCTCAGAATCCACCTTCCTCCTGTGGATCCCTCATCCCCATCCCCCTTCCTCCTGTGGGATCTCTCTTCCACATCCCTCATCCTGCTGTAGGATATCTCTTCCAAATCCCCATTCCTCCTGTGGGATTTAAACTCTCCACCCTTTTATTCCAGTGTGATCTCTCATTCCCATCCCATTTCCTATTGTGGGATCTCTCTTTCCCATCCCCCTTCCTCCAGTGTGATCTCTCATCCCCATCCCATTTCCTATTGTGGGATCTCTCTTTCCCATCCCCCTTCCTCCTGTGGGATCTCTCTTTCCCATCCCACTTCCTCCTGTGGTATCTCTCTACCCCATTCCTTCCTCCTGTGGGAACACTCATCCCCATCCCTCTTCCTGCTGTGGGATCTCTCTTCCCCATCTGCTTTCCTGCTGCTGGATCTCTCTTCTCCATCCCCCTTCCTCCTGTGGACTCTGTTCCCTATACACCTTCCTCTTGTGGGATCCCTCATCACCAGTTCCCTTACTCCTGATGAATCGCTCTTCCCCATCCCCATTCCTACAGTGGAATCTCTCTTCTCCACCCCCCATGCTCCTGTGGGATCTCCCTTCCGCATCCCCTTTCACCCTCTGGGGCCTCTGTTCCCATTCCACTTCCTCCTGTGGGATTTAAGCTTCCCATCCCTTTCTTCCTGTGGGATCTCTCTTCCCTATCCCCTACGTCGGGTGGGATCACACTTATCCATCCCACTTCCTCCCGTGGCATCTATTTTCCCCATCCCTCTTCCTCCTATGAGATCTCTCCTACTCATCCCCCAATCTCCTGTATGATCTCACTTCCCCACCTGTCTCATCTCTCGTCGCCATGCCCGATCATCTTATGGGATCTGTATTCCCCATTCCATTTCCTTCTGTGGGATTTCTCTTCCCCATCCACTTTCATCCTGTGGGATCTCTCATCACCATCCCCCTTCCTCCTATGGGTCATCATAATGCCCCCTCTTCCTGTGGGATCTGTCTTGTCCCTGCACACGTATCTCTCTTCCCCATCCCACATCCTCTTGTCGGATCTCCCTTCCCCATTCTCCTTCCAACTGTGGGATATCTCCTCCCCACCATTTTTCTTCCTAGGGATATATCTTCCCCAACCCTCTTACTTCTGTGGGATCTCTATTCCCCATCCCCTTCCTCCTGTGCACTCTCTCCTCCCCATCAACTTCCTGCTGTGGGATCTCTCTTCCCCATCCCCCTTCCTCCTGTGGGATCTCTCTTTCCCATCTCTTCCTCCTGTGGGATCTCTCTTTCCCATCCCCATTACTCATGAGGTATCTCTCCTACTCATCCCACATTCTCCTACGGGATCTCTTTTGCCCATTACCTTCCCGCTATTGGATATCTCTTCTCATCCACTTTCCTGCCCTGGCATCACTTTACCCGATCGCACTTCCTCCTGTGGAATCTCACTTCCCCATCCCCTTCTTCCTATGTAATATCTCTTCCCCACACCCTACCTTCTGTGAGATTTATCTTCCCCACCAGATTTCTCCCTATGGGATCTCTCTATCCCATCCACTTCCTTCTGTTGGACCTACATTCCACTTCCTCCTCTGGGCTCTCTTTCCCAACCCCCTTCCTCCCGTGGAATCTGTCTTCCCCATCCCACTTCCTCTGGTGGGATCGCTCTTCTCCATCCCCCTTCTCCTGTGGGATCTGTCTTCCCCATCACCCTTCCTCCTGTGGGATCTCTCCTCCCCATCCCCCTTCTCCTGTGGGATCCCTCTTCTGCACTCCTCCTACTCCTGTGGTTCCTGTGTTCCATGTCCCCACTTCCTGTGGGATCTCTCTTTCCCATCCCCATTCCTCCTGAGGTATTTCTCCTACTCATCCCCCTTCCTCCTGTATGATCTCTCTTCCACGTCCCTCCCTTCCTATCAGATCTCTCTTCCCCATGCTCCTTCCTCCTGTCGGATTTATCTTCCCCACCAGCTTTATTCCTCTGGGTTCTTTCTTTCCCATCCTATTACTTCTGTTGGACATCTATTCCACATTCCACTTCCTGCTCTGGTCTCTCCCCCAACAACTTCCTGCTGTTGAATCTCCCTTCCCCATCACCATCCTCCAGTGGGATCACCCTTCTCCATCCACCTTACTCCTGTGGGATCTCTCTTCCCCATCCCCCTTGCTCCTGTGGGATCTCTCTTCCCCATCCCGCTTCCTCCTGTGGGATCTGTCTTCCCAATCCCACATCCTTCTGCGGGATCTCATCTGCCTTCCACACAATACTCCTTGCATTGAAATAGATGCAACTGAGAACATTTCTATCACGTACAAACCATTGATAACTGTCTATACAAGCAGTCCTCGCATGACCCTTATCCTCCACCACCTCACTATCTGCTCTAACACTCTGCTCCCTCCCCCTGCAATCTAGTTTAAAACCCCCGGAGCAGAACTTGCTAACCTACTGGCAAGGATGTTAGTCCCCTCCAGTTCAGGTGCGAACTGTCCAATTCGAACTGGTCGCACCTCCCCTGGAAGAAATCCCAATTGTCCAGAAACATGAACCCCTCCCTCATGCACCATCCCCTCAGCCACGTATTTAGCTGCATTATCTTCCTGTTTCTAGCCTCACTAGCACGTGGCATGGGTAGCAATCCACCTGTGAGATCTCACTTTCCCATCCCCCTTTCATCCTCTGGGATTTCTGTTCCCACTCCCCCATCCTTCCAACTGTTGGATCTCCCCTCAGCATCCACCTTCCTCCTGTGGATCCCTCATCCCCATCCCCCTTCCTCCTGTGGGATCTCTCTTCCACATCCCTCATCCTGCTGTAGGATATCTCTTCCAAATCCCCATTCCTCCTGTGGGATTTATACTCTCCACCCTTTTATTCCTATGTGATCTCTCATCCCCATCCCATTTTCTTTTGTGGGATCTCTCTTTCCCATCCCCCTTCCTCCTGTGGGATCTCTCTTCCACGTCCTCCTTCCTCCTGTGGGATCTCTCCTCCCCGTCCCCCTTACTCCTGTGGGATCTCCCCTCCCCGTCCCCCTTCCTCCTGTGGGGTCTCTCCTCCCCGTCCCCCTTCCTCCTGTGGGATCTCTCTTCCACGTCCTCCTTCCTCCTGGCCGATCTCTCAAGCCCTTCCCCCTTTATCCTGTTTAATGCCTCTCTCTCCGCTCCCCTTCCTCCCATTGGATATCCCTTCCCCATCCCCCTTCCCCCTGCGAGTTCTCTCTACCCCTTCCCACATCCCCCTGTGGGTTATCACTTCCCCATCTCCCTCCTGTGACGTCTCTCTTCCCCATCCCCTTTCCTCCTGTGGGATATCCCTTCCCCATCTCCCTCCTGTGGGATCTCTCTTCCCCATCCCCTTTCCTCCTGTGGGAGCTCTCTTCCCCATCCCCCTTCCTCCTGTGAGGTCTCTCTTCCCCATCCCCTTTCCTCCTGTGGGATATCCCTTCCCCATCTCCCTTCCTCCTGTGGGAGCTCTCTTCCCATTCGTCCTTCTGCCTGAGTGAACTCTCCTCCCCACACCCTTTCATAGAATCATAAAATCATAAAACACCAGCGCACAGAAAACAAGCTATTCTGCCCTTCTGCTTTGTGCCGAATCTCTATTCCGCTTGTCCCATTGACCTGTACCCAGTCCATAACCTTCCAGTCCTCTCCCATCCATACATCTATCCAATTTATTTTTAACACTTAAGAGTGATTCCGCATTTTCTACATCAGATGGCAGCTTGTTCCACACTCTCACTACTCTCTCAGTGAAGAATTTCCCCCTAAACCTTTCCCCTTTCACTCTGAACCAAGTCCTCCTGTAATTTATCTCTCCTAATCTATGTGAAAGAGACTATTTGCATTTACCCTGACTATACCCCTCAGAGTTTTGTAAACCTCGTTGAAATCTCCCCGCATTCTTCTGCGCTCCAAGGAATAAAGTCCTAACCTGTTCAATCTTTCCTTGTAACTCAACTCCTGAAGATCGGGCAACATCCTAGTAAATCTTCTCTGCACTTGTTCAACCTTACTGATATCCTTCCTTTAGTTCAGTGACCAGAACTGCACACAATATTCCATATTTGGCCTCACCAATGTCTCATACAACCTCACCATAATATTCCAACTCCTATACTCAACTTTGATTTATGAATGCCAGGATGCCAAAAGCCTTCTTTACAACCCTGTCTACCTGTGATGCCACTTTCTGGGAATTATGTATCTGAACTCCCAGGTCCCTTTGTTCCTCCGCACTCCTCAGTGCCCTACCATTTACTGTGTATGTCATACCTTGATTTGTCCTTCCAAAATGCAACACCTCACACTTGTCTGCATTAAAGTGGTGAATAGTGGTGTGCCTCAGGGATCTGTACTGGGTCCAATCTTGTTTGTCATATACATTAATGATCTGGATGATGGGGTGGTAAATTGGATTAGTAAGTATGCAGATAATACTAAGATAGGTGACATTGTGGATAATGAAGGTTTTCAAAGCTTGTTGTACAGAGATTTAGGCCAGTTAGAAGAGTGGGCTGAAAGATGGCAGATGGAGTTTAATGCTGATATGTGTGAGGTGATACATTTTGGGAGGAGTAATCCAAAAATGACATATATGGTAAATGGTAGGGCACTGAGGAATGCAGCAGAACAGAGTGATCAAGGGATAATGGTGCAGAGTTCCCTGAAGGTGGAATCTCATGTGGATAGGGTGCTGAAGAAAGCTTTTGGTATACTGGCCTTTATAAATCAGAGCATTGAGTATAGGAGTTGGGATGTAACGTTAAAATTGTACAAGGCATTGGTGAGCCCAAATTTGGAGTATTGTGTACTGTTCTGGTCACTGAATTATAGGAAAGATGTCAACAAAATAGAGAGAGTACAGAGTAAATTTACTAGAATGTTACCTGGGTTTCAGCACCTAATGAACAAGCTAGGTCTTTATTCTTTGGAGCATAGAAGGTTGAGGGGGGACTTGATAGAGGTATTTACAATTATGAGGGGGATAGATAGAGCTGACATGGGTAGTCTTTTTTCCATTGAGAATAGGGGAGATTCGAATAAGAGGGAATGAGTTGAGAGTGAAAGGGCAAAAGTTTAGGGGTAACACAAGGGAGAACTTCTTTACTCAGAGAGTGGTAGCTGTGTGGAACGAGCTTCCAGTAGAAGTGGTAAAGGCGGGTTTGATTTTGTCATTTAAAAAAAATTGGATAGGTATATGGACAGGAAAGGAATGAAATGGGGGGTTATGGGCTGAGTGCAGGTAGGTGGGACTAGGTGAGAATAAGCATTCGGCACAGACCAGAAAGGCCGAGATGGCCTGCTTCCCTGCTGTAATCGTTATCTGGTTATATGTCATATGTTATAAATTCCATCTGCCATTTTCTGGCCCATTTTTCCAGTTGGTGCAGATCCCTCTGCAAGCTTTGAAAGCCTTCCTCGCTGTCCACAACACCTCTAACTTAGTGTCATCAGCAAACCTGCTGATCCAATTTATCACATTATCATCTAGATCATTGATGCAGACTACAAACAACGATGGTCCCAGCACAGATCCCTGAGACACAGCACTAGTCACAGGCCTCCAGTCTGAGAAGCAATCATCCACTACCACTCTCTGTCTTCTCCCACACAGCCAATTTGAATCCAGTTTACAATCTCTCCATGGATACCTAGTGTCTGAACCTTCTGAACTAACCTCTTATGTGGGACCTTGTCAAAGGCCTTACTAAAGTCCATGTAGACAACATCCACAGCCTTTCCTTCCCATCCTCGACAAACACTACAAGATTCATTAAACATGATCTAACATGAAAGCCATGTTGACTATCTTTTATCAGCCCTTGGCTGTCCAAATCCTTGCATATCCGAACTCTCAGAACACCTTCTGATAAATTACCTGTTACGGATGTCAGGCTCACTGGCCTGTAATTACCTGGTGTACTTTTGGAGCCTTTTTCAAACAACGGAACAACATGAGCTACCCTCCAATCCTCCGGCACCGCACCCCTGGCTGAGGACATTTTAAATATTTCTGCCAGGGCCCCTGCAATTTCTACACCAGTCTCTCTCAAGGTCCGAGGGGAATATCATGGCAGTTCTGGGGGATTAATCTACCTTTATTCACTGTAAGGCAGCAAGCAGCTTCTCCTCTTTAATCTCTATATGTTCCATGACACTACTGGTTGTTTCCCTTAATTCCATATCCGCTATGCCAGTTTCCTGAGTAAACACTGACGCAAAAAAACTGTTTAAGATCTCCCCCATCTCGTGAGGCTCCACACAGAGACGACCACTCTGATCTTCTAGGGGACCAATTTTGTCCTTTACTATCCTTTTACTCTTAATATACTGGTAGAAACCCTTCGGGTTTACCTTCACATTATCTGCCAAAGCAACCTCATGTCTTCTTTTTGCCTTCCTGATTTCCTTCTTTAGAATTTGCTTACATTTTCTATAATCTTCAAGTACCTCATTTGTTCCTTGTTTCCTATAGCTGCTAAACACCTACTTAAGCAGATCGCCAATATCCCTTGAAAACCAAGGTTCCCTCTGCCTGTTAACTCTGCCTTTAATCCTGGCAGGAACATGCAAACTCTGCACTCTCAAAATTTCACCCTTGAAGGCGTTCCACTTACTGTACACATCCTTGCCAGAAAACAACTTATCCCAATCCACTCTTCCCAGATCCTCTCTCATTTCCACAAAATTGGCCCTTCTCCAATTCAGAACCTTAACTGGCGGACCAGTCCTATCCTTATCCATAATTATCTTGAAACTAATGACATTATGGTCACTGGACCCAAAATGTTCACCTACACATACTTCTGTCGCCTGACCTGTCTGGTTACTTAATAGGAGATCAGGTACTGCACCCTCTCTCGTTGATACCTCAATATATTGATTTAGAAAACTTTCCTGACACATTTGACAAACGCAACGCCATCTAACCCTTTCTCAGAATGGGAGTCCCCGTCAATATGTGGAAAGTTAAAATCCCCGACGATTACAACTTTCTGTTTCTTACATTGCTGTGCTACCTCTCTACAGATTTGCTCCTCGAATTCTCTCTGACTACTGGGCGGTCTATAATACAACCCTATTAGTGTGGTCACACCTTCCCCGTTCCTCAGCTCCACCCATATGGCCTCTGTAGATGAACCCTCCGGGCTGTCCCGTCTACGCACAGCTGTGATATTCCCCTGACTGGTAATGCCACTCCGCCCCCTTTCATCCCTCCCCTCTATCACATCTGAAACAATGGAAACCCAGAACATGAAGCTGCCAGTCCTGACCCTCCTGCAAACCAAGTCTTACTAATAGCAATAATGTCGATATCATCGTGCCAATCCACGATCTAAACTCATCTGCCTTACCTGCAATACTCCTTGCATTGAAATAAATGCACCTGAGAACATTTCTATCACATACAAACCATTGATATCTGTCTATACAAGCAGTCCTCGCAAGACCCTTATCCTCCACCACCTCCCTATCTGCTCTAACACTCTGGTTCCCCTCCCCCTGCAACCTTGTTTAAAACCCCCGGAGCAGAGCTTGCTAACCTACCGACAAGGATGTTAGTCCCCTCCAATTCAGGTGCAAACTGTCCAATTCGAACTGGTCCCACCTCCCCTGGAAGAAAGCCCAATTGTCCAGAAACGTGAACCCCTCCCTCATGCACCATCCCCTCAGCCACGTATTTAGCTGCATTATCTTCCTATTTCTAGCCTCACTAGCACGTGGCATGGGTAGCAATCCTCCTGTGAGATCTCGCTTTCCCATCCCCCTTTCATCCTCTGGGCTCTCTGTTCCCACTCCCCCATCCTTCCAACTGTTGGATCTCTCCTCAGCATCCCCTTTCCTCCTATGGGATCTCTCCTACTCATCCCCCAACCTCCTGTTTGATCTCACTTCCCCACCCACTTCCTCCTGTCTCATCTCTCTTCCCCATGCCCCATCATCCTATGTGATCTCTCTTACCCATTCCCCTTCCTTCTGTGGGATTTCTCTCCCCCATCCACTTTCATCCTGTGGGATCTCTCATCCCCGTCCCCCTTCCTCTGGTGGTATCTCTCTCTCCCATCCCCCTTCCTCCTGTGGGATCTCTTCCCCATTACCCTTCCTCCTGTGGGATCTCTCTTCCCTATCCCCCTTCCTCCTGTGGGATCTCTCTTCCCCATCTCCCTTCCTCCTGTGGGATCTCTCTTCCCCATCTCACTTCCTCCTGTGGGATCTCTCTTCCCTATCCCCCTTCCTCCTGTGGGATCTCTTCCCCATTACCCTTCCTCCTGTGGGATCTCTCTTCCCCATCCCCTTCCTCCTGTGGGATCTCTCTTCCCTATCCCCCTTCCTCCTGTGGGATCTCTTCCCCATCTCCCTTCCTCCTGTGGAATCTCTCTTCCCCATCTCACTTCCTCCTGTGGGATCTCTCTTCCCTATCCCACTTCCTCCTGTGGGATCTCTCTTCCCAATCCCCCTTCCTCCTGTGGGATCTCTCTTCCCCATCCCCCTTCCTCCTGTGGGGTCTGTCTTCCCCAACCCCCTTCCTCCTGTGGGATCTCTCCTCCCCATCCCCCTTCCTCCTGTGGGATCTCTTCCCCCCGTCCCCCTTCCTCCTGTGGGATCTCTCTTCCCCATCCCCCTTCCTCCTCTGGGATCTCTTCCCCAACCCCCTACCTCCTGTGGGATCTCTCTTCCACATCGCTTTAGCTTAGGTGGGTCTATTTCGCTGTGTCCCATTGACATTTCTGCATTTCAGTCAGAAACACTTTTCTCTCCATCGGGGAATGGGACAGAATATGTGGGGTTTAGAGGGTTTAGAGGGACAGACGAAATTACCGACATTCGGTAAATACACTGGAGCTGGGCAGTGAGGGACAATGACAGTGATGGGAACTCCGATCAGTGATTTACTGGACAGTTTAATGTTTCCTGAAATATCCGAGTGAGAGAAATTCCCCCAGACCCACGGTTTGAATCACTTTGTTTATCAATCTGTCTGTTTGTGTTTAGACTTGGGCGGAATGAACAGGGAGATTCAGGAGTGAAACTGGTGTCTGCGGCTCTGAGGAACCCGGAGTGTAAAATACAGAAACTGTGGTAAGTACCAGACTGTGGGAGATTGTGTTTACAGTCACTGGGTGTCTGACACTGAACATTAATGTGATCAGCAGAAACATAGAAAACATACAGGACAATACAGGCCCTTCGGCCCACAAAGCTGTGCTGAACATGTTTCTACCTTAGAATTACCTCGATTTTACCCATAGCCCTCTATATTTCTAAGCTCCATGTAGCCATCCTGGAGTTTAAAGTTTTCGCCTCCAGCAGCCCATTCTTAAAACTATGCCCTCTCGTGCTAGCCATTTCAGCCCTGGGGAGAAGACTCTGACGAACCACACGATCAATGCCTCTCATTATCTTGTACACCACTATCAAATCACCTCTCATACTCCGTCACTCCAAGAGAACAGGCCGAGTTCACTCAACCTGTTCTCATAAGGCATGCTCCCCAATCCAGGCAACATCCCTGCAAATCTCCTCTGCACCCTGTCTATGGTTTCCACATTTCACATCCTCCTCCTCGGAGATTGCTACCCAATCCTCTTCTACCTGTGGGATCTTTCTTCCACATCCCCCTTCCTCCTGTGGGATCTCTCTTCCCCATCCCCATTCCTCCTGTGGGATCTCTCTTCCCCATCCCCCTTCCTCCTGTGGGGTCTCTCCTCCTCGTCCCCCTTCCTCCTGTGGGGTCTCTCCTCCCCGTCCCCCTTCCTCCTGTGGGATCTCTTCTCCCCCGTCCACTTTCCTCTTGTGGGATCTCTCTTCCCCGTCCCCCTTCCTCCTGTGGGATCGCTCCTCCCCGTCCCCCTTCCTCCTGTGGGATATCCCCTCCCCGGCCCCTTCCTCCTGTAGGATCTCTCCTCCCCATCCCCCTTCCTGCTGTGGGATCTCCCCTCCCCGTCCCCCTTCCTCCTGTTGGATCTCCCCTCCCCGTCCCCATTCCTCCTGTGGGATCTCCTCCCCGTCCCCCTTCCACCTGTGGGATCTCCTCCCCGTCCCCCTTCCACCTGTGGGATCTCCGCTCCCCGTCCCCCTTCCTCCTGTGGGATCTCCCCTCCCCGTCCCCTTCCCCCTGTGGGGTCTCTCGGCCCCCTCCCCCTTCCCCCTGTGGGATCTCTCGGCCCCGTCCCCCTTCCCACTGTGGGATCTCTCGGCCCCGTCCCCCTTCCTCCTGTGGGATTTCTCCCCCGTCCCCATTCCTCCTGTGGGATCTCTCCACCCCGTCCTCATTCCTCCTGTGGGATCTCTTCTCCCCGTCCCCCTTCCTCTTGTACGATCTCTCCTCCCCGTCCCCCTTCCTCCTGTGGGATCTCCTCCCCGTCCCCCTTCCTCCTGTGGGATCTCCTCCCCGTCCCCCTTCCTGCTGTCGGATCTCTGCACCCCGTCCCCCTTCCTCCTGTGGGATCTCTGCTCCCCGTCCCCCTTCCTCCTGTGGGATCTCTCCTCCCCATCCCCCTTTCTCCTGTGGGATCTCTCCTCCCCGTCCCCCTTTCTCCTGTGGGATCTCTTCTCCCCCGTCCACTTTTCTCCTGTGGGATCGCTCTTCCCCGTCCCCCTTCCTCCTGTGGGATCGCTCCTCCCCGTCCCCCTTCCTTCTGTGGGATCTCTCCTCCCCATCCCACTTCCTCCTCTGGGATCTCCACTCCCCGTCCCCCTTCCTCCTGTTGGAACTCCCCTCCACATCCCCCTTCCTCCAGTGGGATCTCCCCTCCCCATCCCCCTTCCTCAAGTGGGATCTCCCCTCCCCGTCCCCCTTCCTCCTGTGGGAGCTCCTCCCCGTTCCCCTTCCTCCTGTGGGATCTCCGCTCCCCGTCTCCCTTCCCCCTGTGGGGTCCCTCGGCCCCCTCCCCCTTCCCCCTGTGGGCTCACGGCCCCTTCCCCCTTCTCACTGTGGGATCTCTTGGACCCCTCCCCCTTCTCACTGTGGGATCTCTCCCCCGTCCACATTCCTCCTGTGGGATCTCTCCTCCCCGTCCACATTCCTCCTGTGGTACCTCTCCTCCCCGTCCCCCTTCCTCTTGTACGATCTCTCCTCCCCGTCCCCCTTCCTCCTGTGGGGTCTCTCCTCCCCGTCACCCCTCATCCTGTGGGATCATTCCCTCCCCGTCCCCCTTCCTCCTGTGGGATCTCCCCTCCACGTCCCCCTTCCTCCTGTGGGATCTCCCCTGCCCGTCCCCCTTCCTCCTGTGGGATCTCCCCTGCCCGTCCCCCTTCCTCCTGTGGGATCTCCCCTCCCCGTCCCCCATCCTCCTGTGGGATCTCTTCTCCCCCGTCCACTTTCCTCCTGTGGGATCGCTCTTCCCCGTCCCCTTCCTCCTGTTGGATCGCTCCTCCCCGTCCCCCTTCCTTCTGTGGGATCTCTCCTGCCCGTCCCCCTTCCTCCTGTGGGATCTCTGCTCCCCGTCCCCCTTCCTCCTGTGGGATCTCTGCTCCCCGTCCCCCTTCCTCCTGTGGGATCTCTCTTCCCCGTCCCCCTTTCTCCTGTGGGATCTCTCCTCCCCGTCCCCCTTCCTCCTGTGGGATCGCTCCTCCCCGTCCCCCTTCCTCCTGTGGGATCTCTCCTCCCCATCCCACTTCCTCCTGTGGGATCTCCCCTCCCCGTCCCCCTTCCTCCTGTTGGATCTCCCCGTCCCCCTTCCTCCCGTGGGATCTCTGCTCCCCATCCCCCTTCCTCCAGTGGGATCTCCACTTCCCATCCCCCTTCCACCTGTGGGATCTCCCCGTCCCCCTTCCTCCCGTGCGATCTCTACTCCCCATCCCCCTTCCTCCAGTGGGATCTCCACTTCCCGTCCCCCTTCCTCCTGTGGGATCTCCTCCCCGTTCCCCTTCCTCCTGTGGGATCTCCCCTCCCCGTCCCCCTTCCCCCTGTGGGGTCTTTCGGCCCCCTCCCCCTTCCCCCTGTGTGGTCTCTCGGCCCCTTCCCCCTTCTCACTGTGGGATCTCTCCCCCGTCCACATTCCTCCTGTGGGATCTCTCCTCCCCGTCCCCATTCCTCCTGTGGGATCTCTCCTCCCCGTCCCCCTTCCTCCTGTGAGGACTCTCCTCCCCGTCCCCCTTCCTCCTGTACGATCTCTCGTCCCCGTCCCCCTTCCACCTGTGGGGCATCTCCTCCCCGTCCCCCATCCTCCTGTGGGATCTCTCCTCCCCGTCACCCCTTATCCTGTGGGATCTCTCCTCCCATTCCCTCTTCCTCCTGTGGGGTCTCTCGGCCCCGTCCCCCTTTCTCCTGTGGGATCTCTCGTCCCCGTCCCCCTTCCTCCTGTACGATCTCTCGTCCCCGTCCCCCTTCCTCCTGTACGATCTCTCGTCCCCGTCCCCCTTCCTCCTGTACGATCTCTCGTCCCCGTCCCCCTTCCACCTGTGGGGCATCTCCTCCCTGTCCCCCTTCCTCCTGTGGGATCGCTCCTCCCCGTCCCCCTTCCTCCTGTGGGATCTCTGCTCCCCGTCCCCCTTCCTCCTGTGGGATCTCTGCTCCCCGTCCCCCTTCCTCCAGTGGGATCTCTCCTCCCCGTCCCCCTTTCTCCTGTGGGGTCTCTCTTCCCCGTCCCCCTTTCTCCTGTGGGATCTCTCCTCCCCGTCCCCCTTTCTCCTGTGGAATCTCTTCTCCCCCATCCACTTTTCTCCTGTGGGATCGCTCTTCCCCATCCCACTTTCTCCTGTGGGATCTCTCCTCACCGTCCCCCTTCCTCCTGTGGGGTCTCTCGGCCCCCTCCCCCTTCCCCCTTTGGGGTCTCCCGGCCCCTTCCCCCTTCTCACTGTGGGATCTCTTGGACCCCTCCCCCTTCTCACTGTGGGATCTCTCCCTCGTCCACATTCCTCCTGTGGTACCTCTCCTCCCCGTCCCCCTTCCTCCTGTGGGGTCTCTTCCCCGTCACCCCTCATCCTGTGGGATCATTCCCTCCCCGTCCCCCTTCCTCCTGTGGGATCTCCCCTCCCCGTCCCCCTTCCTCCTGTGGGATCTCTCCTCCGTCCCCCTTTCTCCTGTGGGATCTCCCCTCCCCCATCCCAATTCCTCCTGTGGGATCTCTCTTCCCCGTCCCCCTTCCTCCTGTGGGATCGCTCCTCCCCGTCCACCTTCCTTCTGTGAGATCTCTCCTCCCCATCCCACTTCCTCCTGTGGGATCTCCCCTCCCCGTCCCCCTTCCTCTTGTTGGATCTCCCCTCCACATCCCCCTTCCTCCAGTGGGATCTCCCCTTCCCGTCCCCCTTCCTTCTGTGAGATCTCTCCTCCCCATCCCCCTTCCTCTTGTGGGATCTCCCCTCCCCGTCCCCCTTCCTCTTGTTGGATCTCCCCTCCACATCCCCCTTCCTCCTGTGGGATCGCTCCTCCCCGTCCCCCTTCCTTCTGTGAGATCTCTCCTCCCCATCCCACTTCCTCCTGTGGGATCTCCCCTCCCCGTCCCCCTTCCTCTTGTTGGATCTCCCCTCCACATCCCCCTTCCTCCAGTGGGATCTCCCCTTCCCGTCCCCCTTCCTCCCGTGGGATCTCTCCTCCCCATCCCCCTTCCTCCAGTGGGATCTCCACTCCCCGTCCACCTTCCTCCAGTGGGATCTCCCCTCCCCGTCCCCCTTCCTCCTGTGGGATCTCCTCCCTGTTCCCCTTCCTCCTGTGGGATCTCCCCTCCCGGTTCCGCCTTCCCCCTGTGGGGTCTCTCGGCCCACTCCCCCTTCCCCCTGTGGGGTCTCTCGGCCCCTTCCCCCTTCTCACTGTGGGATCTCTTGGACCCCTCCCCCTTCTCACTGTGAGATCTCTCCCCCGTCCACATTCCTCCTGTGGGATCTCTCCTCCCCGTCCCCATTCCTCCTGTGGGATCTCTCCTCCCCGTCCCCCTTCCTCTTGTACGATCTCTCCTCCCCGTCCCCCTTCCTCCTGTGGGGACTCTCCTCCCCGTCCCCCTTCCACCTGTGGGATCTCTCCTCCCATTCCCCCTTCCTCCTGTGGGGTCTCTCGGCCCCTTCCCCCTTTCTCCTGTGGGGTCTCTCGGCCCCTTCCCCCTTCTCACTGTGGGATCTCTCCCCCGTCCACATTCCTCCTGTGGGATCTCTCCTCCCCGTCCCCATTCCTCCTGTGGGATCTCTCCTCCCCGTCCCCCTTCCTCCTGTGAGGACTCTCCTCCCCGTCCCCCTTCCTCCTGTACGATCTCTCGTCCCCGTCCCCCTTCCACCTGTGGGGCATCTCCTCCCCGTCCCCCATCCTCCTGTGGGATCTCTCCTCCCCGTCACCCCTTATCCTGTGGGATCTCTCCTCCCATTCCCCCTTCCTCCTGTGGGGTCTCTCGGCCCCGTCCCCCTTTCTCCTGTGGGATCTCTCGTCCCCGTCCCCCTTCCTCCTGTACGATCTCTCGTCCCCGTCCCCCTTCCTCCTGTACGATCTCTCGTCCCCGTCCCCCTTCCTCCTGTACGATCTCTCGTCCCCGTCCCCCTTCCTCCTGTACGATCTCTCGTCCCCGTCCCCCTTCCACCTGTGGGGCATCTCCTCCCTGTCCCCCTTCCTCCTGTGGGATCGCTCCTCCCCGTCCCCCTTCCTTCTGTGGGATCTCTCCTGCCCGTCCCCCTTCCTCCTGTGGGATCTCTGCTCCCCGTCCCCCTTCCTCCTGTGGGATCTCTGCTCCCGTCCCCCTTTCTCCTGTGGGGTCTCTCTTCCCCGTCCCCCTTTCTCCTGTGGGGTCTCTCTTCCCCGTCCCCCTTTCTCCTGTGGGATCTCTCCACCCCGTCCCCCTTTCTCCTGTGGAATCTCTTCTCCCCCGTCCACTTTTCTCCTGTGGGATCGCTCTTCCCCATCCCACATTCTCCTGTGGGATCTCTCCTCACCGTCCCCCTTCCTCCTGTGGGGTCTCTCGGCCCCCTCCCCCTTCCCCCTTTGGGGTCTCCCGGCCCCTTCCCCCTTCTCACTGTGGGATCTCTTGGACCCCTCCCCCTTCTCACTGTGGGATCTCTCCCTCGTCCACATTCCTCCTGTGGGATCTCTCCTCCCCGTCCACATTCCTCCTGTGGTACCTCTCCTCCCCGTCCCCCTTCCTCCTGTGGGGTCTCTTCCCCGTCACCCCTCATCCTGTGGGATCATTCCCTCCCCGTCCCCCTTCCTCCTGTGGGATCTCCCCTCCCCATCCCCCTTCCTCCTGTGGGATCTCCCCTGCCCGTCCCCCTTCCTCCTGTGGGATCTCCCCTCCCCGTCCCCCATCCTCCTGTGGGATCTCTTCTCCCCCGTCCCCCTTCCTCCTGTGGGATCTCTCCTCCCCGTCCCCCTTTCTCCTGTGGGATCTCCCCTCCCCCATCCCCCTTCCTCCTGTGGGATCTCTCTTCCCCGTCCCCCTTCCTCCTGTGGGATCGCTCCTCCCCGTCCCCCTTCCTTCTGTGTGATCTCTCCTGCCTGTCCCCCTTCCTCCTGTGGGATCTCTGCTCCCCGTCCCCCTTCCTCCTGTGGGATCTCTCCTCCCCGTCCCCCTTTCTCCTGTGGGATCTCCCCTCCCCATCCCCCTTCCTCCTGTGGGATCTCTCTTCCCCGTCCCCCTTCCTCCTGTGGGATCGCTCCTCCCCGTCCCCCTTCCTTCTGTGAGATCTCTCCTCCCCATCCCACTTCCTCCTGTGGGATCTCCCCTCCCCGTCCCCCTTCCTCTTGTTGGATCTCCCCTCCACATCCCCCTTCCTCCAGTGGGATCTCCCCTTCCCGTCCCCCTTCCTTCTGTGAGATCTCTCCTCCCCATCCCCCTTCCTCTTGTGGGATCTCCCCTCCCCGTCCCCCTTCCTCTTGTTGGATCTCCCCTCCACATCCCCCTTCCTCCTGTGGGATCGCTCCTCCCCGTCCCCATTCCTTCTGTGAGATCTCTCCTCCCCATCCCACTTCCTCCTGTGGGATCTCCCCTCCCCGTCCCCCTTCCTCTTGTTGGATCTCCCCTCCACATCCCCCTTCCTCCAGTGGGATCTCCCCTTCCCGTCCCCCTTCCTCCCGTGGGATCTCTCCTCCCCATCCCCCTTCCTCCAGTGTGATCTCCACTCCCCGTCCACCTTCCTCCAGTGGGATCTCCCCTCCCCGTCCCCCTTCCTCCTGTGGGAGCTCCTCCCCGTTCCCCTTCCTCCTGTGGGATCTCCACTCCCCGTCTCCCTTCCCCCTGTGGGGTCTCTCGGCCCACTCCCCCTTCCCCCTGTGGGGTCTCTCGGCCCCTTCCCCCTTCTCACTGTGGGATCTCTTGGACCCCTCCCCCTTCTCACTGTGAGATCTCTCCCCCGTCCACATTCCTCCTGTGGGATCTCTCCTCCCCGTCCCCATTCCTCCTGTGGGATCTCTCCTCCCCGTCCCCCTTCCTTTTGTACGATCTCTCCTCCCCGTCCCCCTTCCTCTTGTACGATCTCTCCTCCCTGTCCCCCTTCCTCCTGTGGGGACTCTCCTCCCCGTCCCCCTTCCACCTGTGGGATCTCTCCTCCCATTCCCCCTTCCTCCTGTGGGGTCTCTCGGCCCCTTCCCCCTTTCTCCTTTGGGGTCTCTCGTCCCCGTCCCCCTTCCTCCTGTACGATCTCTCGTCCCCGTCCCCCTTCCTCCTGTACGATCTCTCGTCCCCGTCCCCCTTCCACCTGTGTGATCGCTCGTTCCCATCCCCCTTCCTCCTGTGGGATCTCTCCTCCCCGTCCCCCTTCCTCCTGTGGGGTCTCTCCTCCCCGTCCACCGTCCTCCTGTGGGGTCTCTCTTCCCCGTCCCCCTTCCTCCTGTGGGGTCTCTCTTCCCCGTCCACCTTCCTCCTGTGTGGTCTCTCCTCCCCGTCCCCCTTCCTCCTGTGGGGACTCTCCTCCCCGTCCCACTTCCTCCTGTGGGGTCTCTCCTCACCGTCACCCCTCATCCTGTGGGATCATTCCCTCCCCGTCCCCCTTCCTCCTGTGGGATGTCCCCTACCCGTCCCCCTTCCTCCTGTGGGATCTCTCCTGCCCGTCCCCCTTCCTCCTGTGGGATCTCTCCTTCCCGTCCCCCTTCCTCCTGTGGGATCTCCCCTCCCCGTCCCCCTTCCTCCTGTGGGATCTCTCTTCCCCATTCCCCTTCCTCCAAGATGCTATGGTAAAAGAGATAGAATTATGATCACTATCTCCAAAATGCTGTCCCACTGAGAGATCTGACACCTGACCAGGTTCGTTTCCCAAAACCAGATCAAGTACAGCCTCTCCTCTTGTAGGCTTATGTACATATTGCTTCAAGAAACCTTCCTGAACACACTTCACAAACTCCACCCCATCGACACGCCTCACTCTAGGGAGATGCTAATCAGTCGTTGGGAAATTAAAATCTCCCACTTCAACAACCCTGTTATTGTTACTCCTTTCCAGAATCGGTCTCCCTATCTGCTCCTCGATGTCCCTGTTACTGTTGGGTGGTCTATACAATACACCCAGTAGAGTTATTGACTCCTTCCTGTTCCTAACTTCCACCCACAGAGACTCACTCAATCATTTATTTTATTCATCATACTCCTTGCATTAAAATAGACACATCTCAAACCATCGGACTGAGTGCCTCCCTTCTCTATCACCTGCGTATCCTCCCTTTCACACTGTCTCCAAATTCTCTCTATTTGTGAGCCGACCTTCCTCTCCTCCATCACATCAATTTGGTTCCCTCCCCCCAGCAATTCTAGTTTAAACTCTCCCCAGTAGCCTGAGCAAACCTTGCTGTCAGGATATTGTTCCCCCTGGGATTCAAGTGCAACCCGTCCTTTCTGTGCAGGTCACACCTGCTCCAAAAGAGGTCCCAATGATCCAGAAATCTGAATCCCGGCCTCCTGCTCCAATTCCCCAGCCAGGCGTTCATCCTCCACCTCATCCTAATCTTATTCTCACTGTCACGTGGGACAGACAGTAATTCCAAGATCACTACCTTTGAGGTCCTGCTTCTCAAATTACTTCTTAACTCCCTGTCGTCTGTTTTCAGGACCTCTTCCCTTTTCCTACCAATGTCACTGGTACCAATATGTACCACGACCTCCAGTTGTTCCCCCTCCCACTGCAGGATATCTTGGACGTGATCAGGAACATCCTGGCCCTGGAAACTGGGAGGCAAACTACCATCCGAGTTTCTTTACTGCGTCCACAGAATCGTCTGTCTGACCCCCTAACTATAGTCCCCTATCTCTGCTGCCATCCTCTTCCTTTCCCCACCCTCCTGAGCCACAGGGCCAGACTGTGCCAGAGGTGCAGCTGTTGTTGCTCCCTCTCCAGCAGTACTCGAACCGGAGTACTTATTGTCAAGGGGAACAGCCACTGGGGTATTCACTAGTACCTGCTTCTTGCCCTTCCCTCTCCTGACTGTGACCCAGTTCCTCGGTCTCCCGTGGCCCCGGTGTGACCACCTGCCTGTAACTCCTCTCTATCACCTCCTCGCTCTCCCTGACCAGACGAAGGTCATCGAGCTGCATCTCCAGTTCCCTAACTCGGTCCCTGAGGAGCTGCAGCTCGACACACCGGGTGCAGATGTTGCCGTCCGGGAGGCTGGGAGTCTCCAGGATCTCCCACATCTGACACCGAGCACAGAAACCCAGCCTCACACACATACTCTCTGTCTGTATTGTAAACAGATAACCTACCTCGCCTCGATCCTTTATCACCGAAGCCCCGTTGAGCCAAAGACTTCCTACTCTGTCTCCCGCTCCTCTGACGCTCGCTCTGTAAATCTGTCTTCCTTTTAAACTCTTCTCGCTGTTCTCACTGGCCGACCTGCCCAGTCGTGCTGAAGAAAAAAATCAGTAATTGTGTTACTGATAAACACTGGGGATTTGTACCGTCTCCTGTCTCTCTGTGTCCTTCACCCTCACTCTCTCTCATCTCCAGGCTGTGGGAGATTGTGTTTACAGTCACTGGGTGTCTGACACTGAACATTAATGTGATCAGTAATTGTGTTACTGATAAACACTGGGGATTTGTACCGTCTCCTGTCTCTCTGTGTCTTTCACCCTCACTCTCTCTCATCTCCAGGTTGAGGGATGTCGGTCTCACAGATTCTGGTGCCGAGGATCTCGTCTCCGCTCTCAGTACAAACCCATCACTGACGGAGCTGATCCTGAGTGGTAATAAACTGGGAGATTCAGGAGTGAAACTGGTGTCTGGGGCTCTGAGGAACCCGGAGTGTAAAATACAGAAACTGGGGTAAGTACCAGACTGTGGGAGATTGTGTTTACAGTCACTGGGTGTCTGTCACTGGACATTAATGTGATCAGTAATTGTGTTACTGATAAACACTGGGGATTTATACCGTCTCCTGTCTCTCTGTGTCCTTCACCCTCACTCTCTCTCATCTCCAGGCTGTGGGAGATTGTGTTTACAGTCACTGGGTGTCTGACACTGAACATTAATGTGATCAGTAATTGTGTTACTGATAAACACTGGGGATTTGTACCATCTCCTGTCTCTCTGTGTCCTTCACCCTCACTCTCTCTCATCTCCAGACTGTGGGAGATTGTGTTTACAGTCACTGGGTGTCTGACACTGAACATTAATGTGATCAGTAATTGTGTTACTGATAAACACTGGGGATTTGTACCATCTCCTGTCTCTCTGTGTCCTTCACCCTCACTCTCTCTCATCTCCAGGCTGGAGAGAGTCGGTCTCACAGATTCTGGTGCCGAGGATCTCGTCTCCGCTCTCAGTACAAACCCATCACTGACTTGGCTGAACCTGAGATCAAACTCGCTGACAGACCGATCTGTCCCCGCTCTCCGCCGCCTCATACTGACCCTCCCGAGTCTGGAGTGGATCGTGTGAGTGTTTGTGTTAATGTTCAATGTGATAAAATATCAGCGGATCCGCGGGTTTTCTGGTGATATTTGTCTGTGAGTGTTGTTGAAACATTAACCCCGGTCCCCTGTTACTGACACTGTTGTGTGATCTGTTTATTTCATCTTTATTCTCCCATCTGTTTCAGGCTGGGGGGGAATTGGTTCAGTGAGACCGGGATGAAGGAACTGAGATCTCTACAGGAACCCAGACCCGGACTGACAGTGTGGATCTGAACATCTGAATGTGGGGAATCGGTTCAGTGAGACCGGGATGAAGGAACTGAGATCTCTGGAGGAAGTCAGACCCGGACTGAGAGTGGATCTGTGAACATCTGAATGTGGTGAATCGGTTCAGTGAGACCGGGATGAAGGAACTGAGATCTCTACAGGAACCCAGACCCGGACTGATGGTGGATCTGAACATCTGAATGTGGTGAATCGGTTCAGTGAGACCGGGAGGAAGGAACTGAGATCTCTACAGGAACCCAGACCCGGACTGATGGTGGATCTGAACATCTGAATGTGGTGAATCGGTTCAGTGAGACCGGGATGAAGGAACTGAGATCTCTACAGGAACCCAGACCCGGACTGAGAGTGGATCTGTGAACATCTGAATGTGGTGAATTGGTTCAGTGAGACCGGGATGAAGGAACTGAGATCTCTACAGGAACCCAGACCCGGACTGATGGTGGATCTGTGGACATTTGGCCGATTCCACGCCCTCCCCTTTAACCCTAACCCTATCTGGAACTGAGATCTCTCCGGGGAGTCAGACCCGGACTGATGGTGGATCTGTGATCCTGTGAACATCCCCGCCCGCGGGATGGGGACATTTGGCCGACTCCCCGCCCTCCCCTTTAACTCCCGCCCTTACCTTTAATGGCCGCGCGCCGGGGCTGATTCCCAACGGTTTTAACGGAAACGGCTCGGGCCTCGCGCTGTGTGCGTCGCTCGCAGCGGTCCCGCAGTGACGTGTTTCCGCCTGTTGTCCGGCGGGGCAGCATCCGCCGGAAGTGCGTGTTGGAGACTCCCCACGTGGCACCACGGGGAATTACCCGGACAGGAAGAGCCCGGGGTCCGGGGCTCAGTCTGGGACACCGGTGTCCCGGGGTGGGGGGGATGGTCCCGGGAGAGAATCCTTTTGCCCCCTTTGCTGAGGACGGTGCATTCGGCAGCCTGGCCGATATAATGATGTTAAATGGACAAATCCCTCGGCAGTGACCCTGGATCTGCAGCGATCCCGGACACGGCCCTGAAGTGTGATTTTATAATCATCGGTTCCCCGATGCAGAGTGACGGTGAGAAACGGGACTGATTATTCAACCGGTCACTCCTTGTCTCCGGTCAGTTAATTGTGTGTGACTGTGAGTGAGTCGGGAGCAGCTTATTTATTCCCGCACGTCAGCAGCTCACACATTGTTTCATTTACATTTGTAAATTTACTCACACCCGGGACCAGACACAGAGAGAATTGTCCTCCACACCGGCCCATCACACAGTCCCGGGGTAGACACAGAGTGAATCTCCCTCCACACCGTCAAATCACACACTCCCGGGGTCAGACACAGAGTGAATCTCCCTCCACACCGGCCCATCACACACTCCCGGGGTCAGACACAGAGTGAATCTCCCTCCACACCGACCCATCACACACTCCCGGGGTCAGAAACAGAGTGAATCTCCCTCCGCACCGTCCCATCACACACTCCCGGGGTCAGACACAGAGTGAATCTCCCTCCACACCGTCCCATCACACACTCCCGGGGTCAGACACAGAGTGAATCTCCCTCCACACCGTCCCATCACACACACCCGGGGTCAGAAACAGAGTGAATCTCCCTCCGCACCGTCCCATCACACACTCCCGGGACCAGACACAGAGTGAATCTCCCATCACACCGTCCCATCACACACTCCAGGGGTCAGACACTGAGTGAATCTCCCTCCACACTCTCCCGGGTTCAGACACAGAGTGAATCTCCCCCCACACCGTCCCATCACACACTCCCGGGGACAGACACAGAGTGAATCTCCCTCCAAACCAAACCATCACACACTCCCGGGGTCAGACACAGTGAATCTCCCTCCTCACCGTCCCATCACACACTCCCGGGGTCGGACAGAGTGAATCTCCCTCCACACTGTCCCATCACACACTCCCGGGGTCAGACACAGAGTGAATCTCCCTCCACACCGTCCCATCACACACTCACGGGGTCAGACACAGAGTGAATCTCCCTCCACACTGTCCCATCACTCACTCCCGGGGTCAGACACAGAGTGAATCTCCCTCCACACCGTCCCATCACACAATCCCGGAGTCAGACACAGAGTGAATCTCGCTCCGCACGGTCACATCACACACTCCCGGGGTCGGACACAGAGTGAATCTCCCTCCACACCGGCCCATCACACACTCCCGGGTTCAGACACAGAGTGAATCTCCCTCCACACCGTCCCATCACACACTCCCTGGGTCAGACACAGAGTGAATCTCCCTCCATACCGTCCCATCGCACACTCCCGGGGTCAGACACAGAGTTAATCTCCCTCCACACCGTCCCATCACACACTCCCGGGGTCAGAAAGAGAGTGAATCTCCCTCCACACCGTCAAATCACACACTCCCGGGGTCAGACACAGAGAGAATTGTCCTCCACACCGGCCCATCACACACTCCCGGGGTCAGACACAGAGAGAATTGTCCTCCACACCGTCAAATCACACACTCCCGGGGTCAGACACAGAGAGAATTGTCCTCCACACCGTCCCATCTCACACTCCCGGGGTCGGACACAGAGTGAATCTCCCTCCACACCGTCCCATCACACACTCCCGGGGTCAGACACAGAGTGAATCTCCCTCCACACCGTCCCATCACACACTCCCGGGGTCAGACACAGTGAATCTCCCTCCTCACCGTCACATCACACATTCCCGGGGTCGGACAGAGTGAATCTCCCTCCACACCGTCCCATCACACACTCCCGGGGTCAGACACAGAGTGAATCTCCCTCCACACCGTCCCATCACACACTCACGGGGTCAGACACAGAGTGAATCTCCCTCCACACTGTCCCATCACACACTCCCGGGGTCAGACACAGAGTGAATCTCACCCCGCACCGTCCCATCACACACTCCCAGGGTCAGACACAGAGTTAATCTCCCTCCACACCGTCCCATCACACACTCCCGGGGTCAGACACAGAGTGAATCTCCCTCCACACTGTCCCATCACACACTTGCAATGCCAAACACACAGTGAAGCTCCGTCTGCACCATTCCATCACTCAATGAATTCCACCCTGCAAAGTCGCATTTCAAGGAAGCATTCACCATCAATTTGCGGGAGACTCCCGGAACTCCCAGGAGAGGTGGGATGTCTGCAAGAGAGTAGCTCCTTAGCGGTCAGCCAGCTAGTTTAAATAGCGTTAGCTATGCGAATGAACGAATGACACCCGTTAAACTCACCTGAACAGTGATTTAACCCCCCCACGGGCAATAGAAAAGTCACTGTTGCAAACAGTGCAGCGAGCAATACTGTCATTATTCCTGACCCCTATTAGGCAGGGGAACACTTCAGTGTAGTCTGTGGTGAAGTACGTTTTGTATTTTCTTTTTTTATATATACTCTGCCATGGAGCGCTCCCTCCCTCTCCCTCCACCTCTCAAAAAATCGATTTGCGGGAGATTGTATATAATTCGCGGGCGTCAGGGAGCCGCTATCAATATGCGGGAGACTCCCGGAACTTCCGGGAGAGGTGGGATGTCCAACGCTTCACTTGAAATGGCCGCTGGGGAGGGAGTGACGGCTTTGGTAGAAGTGAGCGCAAGAGAGGGAGGGACGCGCTGATTTAAAATGGGCGAATCCTTGGTTAATGTGTCCGCCAGGGATGGAGTGAGACATTGACTTACAATGGCCACTGTCACGCACAGCATCTATGGCGAAGGAACATGCGGTGTCCATGGATACAATCCCGGGATCGAGTGTGTTATTGATTGTAATAACAGCATTTTAATTTGTGTTTTATATTGTTTTGGGTGTTGTACATATGTATTAAGTCCAATAATTTTGTCATTGAATAAACTAATGTATATATCTCAGATATTCACACATACACATATACATGTGGGTTTTGGGGAGGAGGGGTGAGGGGTTTGGGAGGAAGAGGAGTGACGGGACGAGGAGTGGACTGATGAGACGGTGAGCGTGGCGAAGTCACTGACTCAATAGGGGACGGAGGCAAAGGGGCGAAAGTCCCTGTCACAAACTGGTGGCCGACATGGAGAAGATAAAGACGGAGTGAGGAGGAGAGAAACAACAGGAAGGAAGTGGGAGTGATGGGACGGGGAGGGAGGGGATGTAATGGGACGGGAGGGAGTGGTCTGATTGGACAGGGTGGGGAGTGTGAGGGATGTAATGGGACGGGAGGGAGTGGTCTGATTGGACAGGGTGGGGAGTGTGGGGGATGTAATGGGACGGGAGGGAGTGGTCTGATTGGACAGGGTGGGGAGTGTGGGGGATGTAATGGGACGGGAGGGAGTGGTCTGATTGGACAGGGTGGGGAGTGACGTTTTCAATAGTGGAGGATCAATGGGTGGTGAAGGGAGGGGGTGTGTTCGGAGACAAGGGGGAGCGGGGGAGTGGTCAGATTGGACAGGGTGGGGAGTGACGTTTTCAATAGTGGAGGATCAATGGGTGGTGACATTAATCGGACGGGAGGGAGTGCTCTGATTGGACAGTGTGGGGAGTGACGTTTTCAATAGTGGAGGATCAATGGGTGGTGAAGGGAGGGGGTGTGTCCGGAGACAAGGGGGAGCGGGGGGGAGTGGTCTGATTGGACAGTGTGGGGAGTGACGTTTTCAATAGTGGAGGATCAATGGGTGCTGACCATTTCCTTCACAAATAAGACGAACTGCAAGAAAGGGGGTGTGTCCGGAGACAAGGGGGAGCGGGGAGGGGGGTCGGGGACGCGGCCAGGGCTGATGAGACGGAGAGTTGAGTGTCCCAACAGAGGGACAGAGGAGCGACTCACTCAACGACGGAGGGAAGGGAGTGGATGAGGGAGCAGAATTTCCCATCAGAAAATGTTCACCACTCAGGATTTGGTGGATGACGGGAGAAAGGGCAAGGGGCCCGAGAGGGGAAAGGGTATCAGGAGTGACGGGGTGAGCAGGAGAGTGACTCACCGAGTAACAGAGAGAGAGCGAGAGGGCGATGAGGAGAGGTGAAGATTGGCATAGCAAAATGGCAGCCCCAAACAGCGTACAATGCAAAGCATCGAGATGGTGGGGAGAGGAGAGCGAGGGAAGGGGTTTGCGAGTGATGGGATGGGAAGGAGGGTGACAAGATGGTGAGTGTGAGGGAGTGGGAAGGAGGGTCAGACCCTGTCACAATATGGCTATCGGCAGAAGGTTAAATGGAGAGTCAGGAGATCGGGCACCGAGGGGAAGGAGAGGAGGGATGAGGAGATGAGATTGAATAAACAGGGAGGGAAGTGAGTGGAAGGTGAGGAAAAGGGTTTGTCCCATTCTATGATGCGGGGAGAGCGGTTGTCAATGGTAACCATCACAAAATGGCCGCCAGCCCGGGTGAGATGGGCGGTGATAGCGAGGGGACAGAGAGCGGAGTGTTTCAGGGAAGACGGGAGCCGAGGGTGGGAGAGGGCGTCTCGTAACAAGGGAGATGGAACTGGGAGGTTCCCACGGGGGAGGAATGTGACTCCGGGAAGAGGCTAACACCGTTACCCGCCCCCCTCCTCTCCTCAGTCTTGAAAGTCCTGCTTTGACTTTTCTTAAGGGCTGAGCCTCAGATCGCTCGGCCCGAATCGTTCAGTCTGTCCCATGGAGTAGGGGGACGTGTCGTCACTGGAGCCCGTCAAAGGCAGGAGTGGGCGCCGGCTTGCCGGAGAAGACAGAGGCGAGGTCTGGCGGTGCGGGCTGGTTGGCGTGGATCACCACCATTTTCTGCAGGGTGGGGGAGAGGGAGGGGTCAGATTGAGGATGGGAGGGGAGAATGAGGTGAGGAGAGATGAGACCCACTCCCTCAGCCTCTCTCTCAGTCCCCTCTTCTCTCTCTATCTCTTCCCCCACCTCTCTCTCCCCACCCTATCCTCCTCTCTCCACCCATCTCCCCACGCTATCCTCTCTCCACCCCTCTCCACCCTATCCTCCCCTCTCCACCCCTCTCCCCACCCTATCCTCCTCTCTCCACCCTCTCCCCACCCTATCCTCCTCTCTCCACCCCTCTCCGCACCCTTTTATTCCTTTTCTGCCTCCATCTCTCTCTACCCCTCCCGCTGTCTTGCTCCCTCCCCACTCTGTTCACCTCCCCCACCTCTTGTACCCATGCCCCATCCCTCGCCGCCCAAACACACACACCCCCCGTGCACAGGAAGATCCCACTCACCACCGGAGGCTGTGTGGCGCAGCACTCGAGCTCCCTGCAGTTGGCGATGGCCGTGAGGACGGACATCACCAGCGAGACCAGGCAGTTGACCAGCAAGAACACCGTGATCCCGCTGACAAACCTCTGCGAGAATCAGTGTTTGGCGGACGGAGCATGGGAGGGGGGGAGAGAGCCAGACAGAAAGAGAGGAGTGGAGAGGGGGAGAGAGAGAGAGAAATGGGGTGAGAGAGAGGAGAGAGAGAGAGGGAGGGAGGGGCAAGGGTGGAGATGGCCGGGGAAGAGAGAGGGGTGAGGGAGAGTGGGTATTGGGGTAGGCGGAGTTGGGGATACCCAGACGGGGAGGAAGAGAAGGGGGCAATGGGTGAGGAAGAGAGGGGGTGGGTGGGAGAGAGATGGGGGTAGGGAAGGGGGAGAAAGAAGAGAGGTGGCAGAGGACAGTTGGTAGAGGGAGAGACATGAGAGTCAGATGGGGGAGAGAGGTGAGAGGCAGGAGATGAGAGAGGTCGGACAGGGAAGGGAGAGAAAGGTGGAAGAGAGGGGCAGAGACAGAGAGATATAGGTGGACAGGATGAGATGCAGAGAGGGGTGAAAGAGGGAGAGAAGTGAGAGAACTTTAGCCTTCGATTAATGGAACTCGCCAAGTTTTGGTTTATAAGCATATAACAATTACTGCATGGAAACAGGCCATCTCGGCCCTTCTAGTCCATACCGAACACTTACTCTCACCTAGTCCCACCGACCTGCACTCAGCCCATAACCATCCATTCCTTTCCTGTCCGTTTTTTTTAATGACAAAATTGAACCTGCCTCTACCACTTTTACTGGAAACTGCTTCCACACAGCTACCACCCTCTGAGTAAAGAAGTTCCCCCTCGTGTTGCCCCTAAACTTTTGCCCCTTAACTCATGTTCTCTTGTTTGAATCTCCCCTACTCTCAATGGAAAAAGCCTATCCACGTCAACTCGCTCTATCCCCCTCATAATTTTAAAAACCTCTATCAAGTCCCCCCTCAACCTTCTACGCTCCAAAGAATAAAGACCTAACTTGTTCAACCTTTCCCTGTAACTTAGGTGCTGAAACGCAGGTAACATTCGAGTAAATCTTCTCTGTACTCTCTCTATATTGTTTACATCTTTCCTATAATTCGATGACCAGAACTGTACACAATATACCAAATTTGACCTCACCAATGCCTTGTCCAATTTTAACATTACATCCCACCTCCTATACTCAATGCTCTGATTTATAAATGCCAGCATCCCTAAAGCTTTCTTCACCACCCTATCCACATGAGATTCCACCTTCAGGGAACTATGCACTATTATTCCTAGATTCCTAGATTTTTCTAGATTTCTGGTTCCCTGGAAGCGGGGTCACAGGCAGACGGGGCGGTGAAGGCGGCGTTTGGCATGACCGCCATCGCCGGACAGGGCACCGCGTACCGGAGGCTGGAGCTCACGAGGAGTTACGAGAGTGTCGCCGGGACTCGAGGGGCTGAGTTACGGAGAGAGGTCGGGCAGGTAGGACTTCCTTCCCTGGAGCGTAGGGGAGGGGGACCTGACAGGTGTGTAAAACCACGAGGGGCACAGATAGGGTGAATGTGAACAAACTTTTCCCCAGGGTCGGGGAATATTGAAACAGAGGCCACAGGTTTTAGAGATTTATTAGGGAACCCGAGGGGAAACCTTTTCGCCCAGAGGGTTGCCCGTCAATGGAAGGAGCTGCCGGAGGAAGTCGTCGAGGCAGGTACATTAACGACACTCGGACAGGGACACCGATAGGAAAGGTTTAGAGGGATACGGGTGGTCCGTTTGTGGAAGGAGCTGCCGGAGGAAGTGGTCGGGGCAGGTACATTAACGACACTCGGACAGTGACACTGATAGGAAAGGTTCAGAGGGATACGGGTGGTCCGTCTGTGGAAGGAGCTGCCGGTGGAAGTGTTCGAGGCAGGTACATTAACGACACTCGGAAAGGGACACGGATAGGAAAGGTTTAGAGGGATACGGGTGGTCCATCTGTGGAAGGAGCTGCAGGAGGAAGTGGTCGAGGCAGGTACATTAACGACACTCGGACAGGGACACGGATAGGAAAGGTTTAGAGGGATACGGGTGGTCCGTCTGTGGAAGGAGCTGCCGGAGGAAGTGGTCGGCGCAGGTACATTAACGACCCTCGGACAGGGACACGGATAGGAAAGGTTTAGAGGGATACGGGTGGTCCGTCTGTGGAAGGAGCTGCCGGAGGATGTGGTCGGGGCAGGTACATTAACGACACTCGGACAGGGACACGGATAGGAAAGGTTCAGAGGGATACGGGTGTTCCGTCTCTGGAACGAGATGCCAGAGTAAGTGGTCGAGGGAGAGGGGGAGGAGAGGAGAGAAGAGCCGCTACAACAGAGGGGATGGAGGGTTCGGAGGAGGCTTGGCTTGGAGAGAGGGAGCGCTACCGCGTGGGGAGCAAGGTAGCGCCGGGGAAGAGGGGGAAGGCCGTGGGTGCGAGGTGGGGGTGTGTTGATGAGTGCTGGCTCGCGTGTGTGTGTGTGTGTGTGTCTGTGTGTGTGTGTGTGTGTGTGTGTGTGTGTGTTTTCGGGGGGGGGGGCGGGCGGAACACTCACCATCCAGCATCCGGTGTAGCAGTACCCGATGCAGGGGAAGATGCGGACGTTCAGAGAGTACAGGAAGATGGCGGGAGTGCAGGCGATGGCGCAGATCACATTCGCAACCAGGCAGACGATGGTCTGCCGTACAGAAAGAGAGAAAGAGTTAAATTGAGGAGAGACGGGGTGGGGGAGGAGGTGAGAGAGAGAAAGAGAGACGGGGAGAGACAAAGAGTGAGAGAGATAAGTGAAAGGGACAGTGAAAGTGCGAGAGAGGGGAGACGAACTGAACAGGGAAAGCAGCGAGAGGGGGGAGCGAAAGAGTGTGTGTGGAAAGGGTGCGGGAGGAGGGACAGAGATAGAGAGAGTGGGAGAGGAATTGAAAAGGGAGGAGAGACAGAGAGGGAAGATAGAGATTGGATGAGAGACAGAGAGGGATGAAGAAAGAGTGGGGGACGGGTTAGAGAGAGATAAGAGACGGGGGCGATGGAGAGAGAGAGGGAGGGGTAGAGAGTGAGAGCCTGAAAGTCGAAAGGAAGAGGTGATAGGAACGGGGGGGGGGGGGAGAGCGAAATTGGAAGGGAGGTGGGGGGTGGGGAGAAAGACCTGTTTACTATGGTCAGGGAGGTGGAGTTATCTGATGAACAATGAATGTTTATACCTGCGGCTTGTTTTGAATAGAACACTACAGCACAGTACAGGCCTTTCAGCCCTCCATGTTGTGCCGACCCATATAATCCTTAAAAAATAGTACTAAACCCACACTACCACGTAACCCTCCAGTTTTTCATTTCATTTCATTTTTCAATCTTTTTATTGATCTTCCAAGAAAGAATATGCAAATCAGAGAAGTTTAGCAAACAGATAATATAAAAGACATAAATAGTAATACAAATCAGAACGTATATAATGTCAAAATTAGACAGGTAAAATGTTACGCTGTTTTATTTACAACGGTAAAAAAATTACAACTCCTCATAGCAATCATAAAAAAAATTGGAACTTTTATTTGATAAAGGGAACAAAAACCGAACTAACTAAACTGAAACAAAAAAAAAGAACGAAAAAAATAAAGAAAAAGAAAGATTGGGCAGTCCAATTGAGGATAAAAATTTTAAAAAGTGAGAGAAAAAAAATCCTTCCAGTTATCTCTGAACTTTCACGGATAAGGATTTTCCCGAAAGAGAATAAAGAAAAATAAATAAATAAAAATAAATTATATCATGAAATCCATTTTTCTTTCATCCATGTGCCTGTCCAATAAGCTGTTAAATACCCCTAATGTTTTCGCCTCCACCATCATCCCTGGCAAGTCATTCCAGGCACTCAGAACCCTCTGTGTAAAAAACTTACCCCTGATGTCTGCCCTAAACTTCCCCTTTTAATTTTGTACCTATGCCCTCTAGTGTTTGCTGCTGGTGCCCTGGGAAACAGGGATTGATTATCCACCCTACCTCTGCCTCGCATAATCTTGTAGACCTCTGTCAAGTCCCCTCTCATTCTTCTACACTCCAAAGATGAAAGTCCCAGCTCTGCTACTCTTACTTCATGTGACTTGTTCTCCAATCCAGGCAACATCCTGGTAAATCTCCTCCGCACCCTCTCCATAGCTTCCACATCCTTCCTATAATGAAGTGACCAGAATTGAACGCAATACTCTAAGTGCGGTCTCACCAGAGATTTGTAGAGTTGCAATATACAAGGACACAGTCAGAGTAGACATGGCTTCGATCAATGAAAGACACCAGTGCGTGGGGTGGCTGGTTTAAACTCTCAGCAGTTTAAAAGGGGTGAGTGGAGATCGATCCAGAGTGTTGATAAATGACGTTCACAAGCGCTGCAGCCGGAAGAAGTTTGCAGAGAGGAGAGGAAGGTTTGAAACAGAGAAAACCTAGTGACAAAGAGATCACTGTTTGACTCTTCCTCCAAGTAGCCTGTGAGGGGTGATTTCGATTCCGTTTGAATACGGAGGTGTGATTGTCACACCGTTAATCCACAGGAGTGGGTTCTCTGGTGAGAGGGAAGCCATTGTGAATATCACTTGCGTGTTTACCCTTGTCTGGGCGAGATTGTTCACTGAAGAAGGCAAATCACTGTTGGAGTTACTTCGTACGTCACGGAACTGGACCAGTGGCTGTTACAGTGTGGGAACTACCGGTGTGTTTAACCCAGGCATGTGCAAACTACGGCCCGCGGGCCATATGCGGCCCGTTAAGTTTTTTAATCCGGCCCGCAGAACTTGATGAAATTATATTAATAAACCATGTTAACGTTTTTTCCCCGCAATTCTGGCGTTTTCCCAATAGATGACGCACTCTATATACATTGACCTTTGTTGAGGTGCAGCGTATTACTCCACATTTGCGCTTTACTCTTTGTTCGGCTCGACCTATTTGTGTGAACAGGCGTTCAGCGTCATGAACATCAACAAAGCCAGCCACAGATCCAAGTTAACTGACCAACACCTCAGATCCATCCTGAGAATCGCCACAACAAAACTAAATCCAGACTTTGATGCGCTGGCTAAAAAGGGAGACCAACAACACTGTTCCCACTGAAATTAAAAATAAGTTTCTTCGTTGTGTTATGTAAAAAATGCATTTGAAATTTTTTTTTCAATAAGCCTTACATGTTACATGTCATTCCTGTTAAGTGATGGACATGAGTAGTGCGCAGGTGCACGTACGTTCTCAAAATAAAAAATGAGCTCCAGATCAAATAACGCGCTCCGCACACTGGCGCGCTGTCATTGTTCTGTCTTTGTGCTGGTCGTTGTTGAGTTTTGGCACAGGGGACAGTTGAATAAGAAGGAGCATGACAAGTAGACCTGCATCTCCTACCATTTTTGAAATAAAGACAGTCAGGAGGAGAGTGATGATGATAATATCTTGAAGGATAACAGAATTTTCAGTGCTTTAAAATAATAACTGTTACTATTAAAAAAGCTGTACTTTATTCATTTAATTTTCAGTGTTTTAAAAGCCATTTCAATAAACAGCTAAATACCATGGGACTTCAAAGACAGATATTTTCTTGTAATGCATTTGTTCATTTTCAATTGAAATTAAAGCACATGTTTTCTACATATCCCATGGTATTTTATTTTCTCTTATGAGGTGTATTACCAAAACACTCCGTCCATCTGCTCCTGGTCCGGCTCCCCTGTCAAATTTTAGAACACTTTGTCCCACAAGTCAAAAAGTTTGCCCACCCCTGACCCCTACCTTGGTCGGTCTCTTTACCACCTGAAGACGGTACCCTTGGTGAAGTCAACATTTGGCTCACCTGAAGGATCCGGAGAGCAACGGGAAGATGAGACACATCTGTTTATTCGGATTACAAATACCTCTCTCTCTCGCCTCAGTTCTGCGGACTGAACGGAACTTCCTTATGTACCATCGTAAGCCTGTAATACCTGCCACCTGAGATTGAGAACTTTATTTATACCTCTATATATGCATAACATTGCTAACTCTTGGGCTACATCCACACTACACTGGATAATTTTGAAAACAACAGGCGTCCACATTATGCGTTCTTGAAAATATCTCTGTCCACACAGAAACGGAGATTTCGGCGAATCTCCTCCTGCTGCGCATGCGCAGGACACAGCTACCGAAAACAAGCGACATGTTTGGTGTCGAATCTCGCCGTTGAAGTGCGGGTTTGGGTAGTTACAGACTAGAAAAACTTAAAACGACTGACAGCTGTTGGCTCACGCGCAGGAGAACTTAAAACTTAAAACAACAACAACAAATACTGGAGCGTACGGCAGCAACCGACAGGGAGTTCAAGGATACATTGACACGGCTGACGACGAACATTGAAAAACTGACTCTCTGCTGCATTAAAAAAGCCGTTTGTTAAATGTATAAAACATGTCTGCATCAGTGTTATCTTATTTTTCCATACAATGTTACATTAGGCTGTCACATCTCTATTGTCAGAGAAATACTTGCATAAATAGGTAAACCACCTTCATACGAGCAAGGACAGAAACCAGGGCAAAGTGAGTATATTCTCACGTACCCCGTGACCGGGTTACCAAACCACCAGAAATGGAATGACACGTTGGAGTCTGGTAGTACTGTAACTAAAGGTGTTTATTAGTAAACTAAGCAGTACAGTATCAAAATTGCGAATATAAAAATAAAACAGGTTAGCAATGATAAATACAGAAGCGTAGAAATAAGAATCAAAACCAAGCTCTATTGTACTCTGGGAGTAAATGAATAGTCTTAAGATAATGCAGAGTTCAGTTCAGTTCATTTTAAGTCGAGGTAGTTGTTGTTGTGACGTTGGAGAGAGTGCGTGTGAGTGAGATGTCAGCAGCTGCAGCAGGCAGACCTTCCGTTGTCTTCTTGTTCCGTTGTATCATGTGGTCATTCGATTATGACCCCTCCGTTCTCGGCTGGACCGTTCTTCCGTGGAGGACTCGTCACTCTGGTGTGAGTGGACACACACAAACACAAGCCCCCACCGGTCCTGCCGTCACACTGAGTATGACATATCCTGATTCGGTCCTCCAAGCCCCCACCTTCCTGTGGGTGCACAACACTCTTGCAGTGTTCCGTGGCGTGTCTGCCGGTGTCTCAGCAGACCCTTCTTTTATCTCCCCTGATGGGGTATCAGCCATCCATCAACTGACCATGTCCATCAAACTGTCACTCCCTCCTGTCGAGATAGATAGATAGATATCTGATGGATAGGGGAATCAAGGGATATGGGGACAAGGCAGGGACTGGGTATTGATAGTGAATGATCAGCCATGATCTCAGAATGGCGGTACAGACTCGAGGGGCCGAATGGTCTACTTCTGCACCTATTGTCTATTGTCTACTGTCTCAGCAGACCCGTCTTTTATCTCCTCTGACGGGGTATCAGCCATCCATCAACTGAACATGTCCATCAAACTGTCACTCCCTCCTGTCCCAGCAGAACCGTCTTTTATCTCCCCTGACGGGGTATCAGCCATCCATCAACTGAACATGTCCGTGTCCATCAAACTGGCCACTCCCTCCTGTCCCAGCAGGCACCTGGCATCACTCTGCTGTGTCAGCAGGGATCCACACAAACAGGCCAAATGTCCTTGGCATTAAAGTCAACAATTAGCGAAGAAGTCATAATACTAAATCATCCATTTTAATCCTTGTCTCTCTCACTGCCATCTGCAAGATGATATCTCCCCCCCCTTCATCTCTCTCTCTCTCGTAAAGGGGTCGGCCATTTAGAACAGAGATGTGGAAAAACTTTTTCACCCAGGGAGTGGTGGATATCTGGCATGCTCTGCCCCAAAGGGAAGTGGAGGCCAAGTCTCTGGATGCATTCAAGAGAGAGTTAGATAGAGCTCTGATAGATATAGGGGTGAAGGGATATAGGGAGAGGGCAGGAATGGGTTACTGATTGTGTATGATCAGCCATGATTACAGTGAATGGCTGTACTGGCTAGAAGGGCCGAATGGCCTACTCCTGCACCTACTGTCTATTGTCTATTGTCTACTGTTAGCAGCATAGTTCAAAGGGGGGTCGACTCTGGACCGCATCTCCAACTGTTTTTCTCATCACCCATAACACCTCCACCCTTAAAAGAATTTTTACCGGGGGGAAAATTCAATAGTAGGGCACATTACAGAATCTAATATAATACAGATGCAGTCATTAACTAACAGAGTAACACAGATATAATTTCAAATCTAACATCTAGATAAACAATCAGCAATTACATTGTCAATTCCCTTTACATGTTACATTTTGATATCAAATTCTTGCAACACCAGACTCCAACCTAACAACCGTGTATTTTTATTCTTCATCTTAGTCAAGAACACCAATGGGTTGTGATCAGTATAATCTATCAATGGCTTCTGTGCCGGACAAATGTAAATTTCAAAATACTGTAACGCCAGAACAAGTGACAGTAATTCTTTTTCTACAGTGGGATAATTTCTCTGGTGCACATTGAACTTCCTAGAGAAATAAGCCACTGGGTGTTCAATTTCGTCTTCAGCTCTCTGCAGCAGGACGCCTGCGGCGTCGTCACTTGCGTCGGTTGCCAGGGAGAAGGGTTTCGAAAAATCAGGTGCTTTTAACACAGGGTGGTTCCATAATATAGTTTTCAGCCTCTCAAAGGCTTCTTGTCAAGGATTGCTCCACACAAACTTTTCACTCTCTTGAAAGAGCTTTGTAAGAGGGAGGGCAATATCCGCGAAGTTCTTACAAAACTTCCGACAGTATCCCACCATTCCCGAGAAACCTTCTCAGTGCCCTCTTATCAGTCGGCACGGGAGCTTCAGAAAAAGCCTGTACTTTCGCCTGCACAGGAGCCAGCTGCCCCTGTCCCACCATATACCCCAGGTATGTGACCGTGGCATAGCCAAGCTCACTTTTGGCTCGGTTCACTGTGAGATTGGCTGCAGACATCCGTTTAAATAGTTCCTCCCACAGCCTCAATGTAATCGTCCCCCGTCACTCCAAACCACTAAATCGTCAATTTATGCCCCTGTGTTCTTTAATCCTTTAATCACTGAGTCAATCATTCCTTGAAATGTCCCTGGAGCGTTTTTCTTTCCAAAAGGCAAGACATTGTACTCATATATCGCTGATGGAGAGACAAATGCTGAAATTTCTCGAGCCCTGTCATTTAAAGGAACACACCTGTAACCTTTTAGCAAGTCAATCTTGGTGATGTATCTCGCCTTACCCAATTTATCAATGCAATCATACACCCTGGGGATAGGGTAAGCATCAGTATTTGTGACGGCATTCACCTTCCTGTAATCTGTACAGAACCTTACACTACCATCGGGTTTCGGGACAACCAGACATGGAGATGCCCATGCTGAGGAAGATTCCCGGATATTACCAGCAGCTAACATATGTTCAATTTCTTTTTCCACTAGCTTGATCTTTTCCAAATTCATCCGATGAGGGGACTGCTGAATAGGCTGGGCTGAAGTTACAATAACATCATATGTTGTTCCCTCGCATCTTCTCGGAACGTCTGGACATAAATCTGCATTGCAGTTAATTAGCTTTGTCAGCTGCTCCCATTGTCCAGGCTTCAAATGACTGACCTTATCAGCAAAGTTGGCCAAAATAACAGAGTTCACTAGTCTGGTGGGCACTAAGTTTATCTTTTCAAAACGTTCGGGCCCCTCCTTATCAATCCTTACTGCCTCATCAGTTTTCGTGACAGCACCGACCGGCGCGGGCTCTGCATTGTGATAACCTTTCAACATATTAACGTGTACTAACTGGCTCGGCTTTCTTTTATCAGGAGTCTCGATCACATAATTCAGTGAGTCTATTTTCTTGATCACTTTGGACGGCCCTTGGAATCTCGCCTGTAGGGGGTTGGTAACTACAGGGAACAGAGCCAAGACCTTATCGCCCACTTGAAATTCTTGTCCTCGGGCTCGTTAATCATACCATTGCTTCATTTTAGTTTGGGAGTCTTTGAGTTTTTTCTTTGCAAGGTCGCAAACCTTGTGGAGCCTCTCTCGAAACTTCAAAACATAGTCAATCATATTGACATGCATGGTCGGGCTAGACCATTTCTCTTTAAATAAGGTTAGTGGGCCTATGACCAAAAATAAGCTCGAATGGACTGAACCCCAGAGATTCCTGAACCGTGTCCCTCATCCCAGTCTCGAGTGTTTTCCTGACAGTATGTTTTAATCATGGTCGCTAAAGTCGCGTGGAATCTTTCCAGCGCCGCCTAAGATTCTGCGTGGTATGCAGAGGCCAGAATTTGTTTAACTCCAATTTGAGTCTACATCTGCTGAAAAGTCAGGGACGTGAAGGTACTCCCCTGATCTGACTGTATCTCCGTAGGCAATCCTACCGTGGTGAAGAATTTAATGAGTGCCTTTATCACGGAGGGAGTTTTAAAGTTCCCCAGGGGCACAGCCTCCGGGCATCTAGTGACAGTACACATCATGGTCATCACGTACTGACCCCCCACTCGCAGTTCTAGGCAGGGGACCCACAAAATCCACCATGACTCGGGAAAAAGATTCCTCAAAGGCGGGTATCGGTCTAAGGGGTGCCTCAGGGATAACATGATTTGGCTTTCCTGCCACCTGACAGGTGTGACACCTTCTACAATAGTCGATAATATCCTTCCTCACATTCGGCTAGTAAAAATCTTTCATAACTCTATCTACTGTCTTCCTCACTCCCAAGTGTCCACCTAGGGGTATCTTATGAGCCAGGTTCAAAATTTCGCCCCGATAAACCTTCAGAATCACCTAGTGTACTACCGCCCAGTCCTCATCTAATGGCACCTTGGTTTCGACTGGTCCAGATACCAGGTCACATTTCAGATATATCTTGAGCAAAGGTACGGACTCAGTCCCCTTTCCGATACCTTTTATCACATTTACCTCCCCAGTCTCGGTCTCAGCACCGAATTCTAACATCTTCCTTAGGATCGATGACTGACCAGCCCCAGTATCTCTCCAGATCAGCACTGAAACTGGAGTTTCTCCCTCCTTCACAGATACCATCACTTCCGAAATAAACCTCTCACGCCCCTCTTGGGCTCTATCTAACCTCGCCTTCTTCATCCGGCTGTTGACCGGCTCAATGCAACCAGTCGGGGTTGTCGTCTTTCCGTTTCCTGTCTCCTTCTTCGGAGCAAGGTATTTAGATGCGATGTGACCAGCTTTCCCACAATTATAACACGTGAAGCTGCCAAACTTGCCAAACTTCCTTCCAGCCTGCTTTTCCTCCTCCTAACCCTTTCCAGCAGTTCCCTGCTTATTCTCTGACTTAGCCGGTGGGCTTTCTCTACCGTCTCTACCACCCCTCTGGTAGCTCTTATTTGGGGAAAATTTTATCTAGTGGGTTAAGGCGTATTCATCTGCTAGCTTGGCAGATTCTGATATGGGCTTATTCTTCTTCCTCGTTCAGGTATGTCCGGACATTATCAGGAACACAATCTTTAAATTCTTCGATCAGGATCTACTATATTAAGCGATAGAAGTCCTCCTCCACCCCTTCTGCAGCGCACCAAGGGTCGAAGTAGACACACTTCTCGAGGTAAACTCTGTGAACGTCTGATTCCACTGCTTCCTTAAGTCCCTGAACTTTTATCTATACGCTTCGGGTGCAAGCTCATAGGCCCAAAGGATAGCCAGTTTTGCTTCCTCATAATCCTCTGCAACCTCCTCAGACAACGCCGCACATGTTCCTTGAGCCTTCTCCTTAATTACACTTTGTAACAACACCACCCACTTATCTCTAGGCCATTTCTGGTTGGCGGCCAGTTTTTAAATATGCAGGAAGTACCGATCAATGTCCGTTTCCTCGAACGGAGGTACCAACCTAATCTCCTGACTAACATTAAACTTTCCCCACGGTCTGCCCCGCTATCCACACGTTTCATTTCTCCCTCTCGAACTGTCGCTGTTTCTCTGCTTCGTCCCCCTCCAACTTAATTCTCTCCAGTCGCATCTATTCTAGACGTAACTGGAACTCCCCTTTCCCCGCAGGAAAGTGTTCTAACACCTCCGCCTTGAATATCTGCATCGTGACATAATGTTCAGCTATCGTACGTTGTATCTCAGGCTTCGTCATCCCTTTCTTCACCTCCGTGAGTTCCAAGGACTCCAGCATTTCCCACAACTCAGACTTTTTAGCCGTCTTTAAACCCACAGGGTTCGGACTTGACAGACACTCGTCAACATCCATTCTGTTGCCTGCCTTTCTGGTTTTTTCACACAACCAGATCAGATAAGGGAAATCTATCCAGATTCACCGGCACCCCAATTAGCGAATTCAAATCCCGAGACGATGCACCAATTTGTTACGTACCCCGTGACTGGGTTAACAGACCAGCAGAAAAGGAATGATACGTTGGAGTACTGGTGGTACCGTCACTAGAGGTGTTTGTTAGTAAAATAAGCAAAACAGTGTCAATAATGCAAATATACTTATAAAACAGGTTGGCAATAATAAATATAGAAGTGTAGGAATAATAATCAATAACAAGAAACAAGCTCTATCAATGTCTCGGGGTAAATGAATTGTCATAGAAGAATATAAAGTTCAGTTCAGTTCAGTTCGTGCTGAGGTAGTTGTTGTTGTGTTGCAATGTTGGAGAGAGAGAGAGAGAGAGAGAGAGAGAGAGAGAGAGAGAGAGGAGAGAGTGAGAGAGAGAGAGAGAGAGAGAGAGAGAGAGAGATGAGAGAGAGAGAGAGAGAAGAGAGAGAGAGAGAGAGAGAGAGAGAGAGAGAGAGAGAGAGAGAGAGAGAAAGAGAAAGAGAGAGAGAGTTGAGCAGCGGCAGCAGGCAAACCTTCCGCAGTCTTCTTGTTCCGTTGTACGGTTGGGGGGTCATCGGTTATGACCCTTCCGTTCCGGGCTAGACCGTTTTTTCAGTGACTGACTCGTCCAACCCAGGCAAGGGCGGACGCACACAAGTCCCCACCGGTCTGCCTTCATCCACCGTGTTCTGGACCGATTCTCCTGAACCGATCCTTCAGTCCCCCCACCTTCCTGTGGGTGCCCAACACTCTTTCAGTGTCCACTGGTCTGTCTATCTGTGTCTCCGCAGACCCGTCGTTTAACTCCCCTTGATGGTGTATCAGCGGTCCATCAACTCAAATGACCATGTCCATCAAACTCGGCCACTCCCTGCTGTCTCAGCAAGAATGTTAACGAGCAAAGAAGTGTCCTTGTAGCAAATGATTGTTTACCTTTCCATCAGTGAAGAAGCCATAATACTTAAATCATTCGTCTCTCTCTTATCTGTAGCAGTTGCCTCTACCCCTATTCTTCATCTCTCTGTCTCTCATTAGCAGCATAGTTCCCGGGGGGGGGGGGGGGTGGTCAGCTCTGGACCACATTTCCATTTGGTTTGTTCAGCACAAATAGCAATTGTCCTTCGATACAGACGAATGCCATCGTCATCTTATGGTCTTATTGGTCAGTTATAAAGAAGCCAGTGCAGCCTTTCTGTTTTATTAGACGTTTGCAAAGATTCGGCATGTCATCTTACAAAATTATGTTTGATACGCGGTGGAGTGTATATGATACTCAGGTTCATCAGCAATTTGTACCGCTCAAACCTCAGGACCCAACAACTATCCCTACTGCCCGCTACTAGTCACAGACTTATAAATCAGTCCCCGACTTCTCAATCGGTTTTCATTAGTCTCCGTTCCACGGGCAGACAGCAAAATCGCTCTTCCCCGAATCATCTTGTGCTTGCAGCGTTGGAGGAGATCTTCGGCCGCAGGGAACCTAACCTGGGATTCTTATTCCAAAAGGAGAGGCAGTCGGTAAACAAATTAACACTTAAACGGTGAAATCCCCTGCGCCGAATGTTGTAAGGTGTTGAGGGCGACTACCCCTGGGACACTGGTCAGATACAGTGTGGAGCTTTATTTATCACCCCCAAAGTGTGTCCCCAAACGGGAAATGTTAGGGAGTTGTGGTTACTGTGTACGATATGCTCAGCAACGGAGAGACTTGTCACCTGATCCGGTTCATTGTGTGATACCAAACCCCACATGGTCACTCCGGGGTGGGAGGGCGGGGAAGGAGTGTGGTATCCATGGAATACTTCCAATAGTGTGATTGTTCCTGACCTGCTACAGAGGCTTGTGGGTCTGCTAATTAAAACCGAACAGGTGTCATTCACCAGTCTTCGTTTAACATGACAATAATACTTATGGATAGACCGCTCAAATGAGAATTTTTTTCCCCAAAAAAAATCATGGCATTTCACCATCGATTGCAAAGGATGACAGATTGGTTATTTCCCTCCTTCAGGTGTCTCCATTACGGGAATGAACAGAACTGTTGCCGCTCCAGTGGTACATCACTGGCCACACTGGTATCATCACTGCTTACTCGGACCTGTCAGCAACCACACAGATAATGTCCCTGCTTGTCCGGTTCCCTCTGTAACGCAATGTTATTGGGTCTCACTGCTGGACACAGAGAGAATGTCACTGCATATTCAGTATCCCCTCGGCAAAATTTGTACTTTCGTAGCTCGTCCAGTCTGTTGATGGACATAGCGAAAATATCCCTCTTTATAAACATGTTCCTCAACGCAATCACACTGTCAGCGATGATGCCCAGTCATCTGATCACACTGACACTCGATATTGGCACACATTGGTCATAAATTTACTGGTCATTCCCGCTCCGTTGACAGCGAATAAAAATGCTGGCAATGCCAAAACTCACAAACTGCAGAATCAATACTTCAAAACTACAGCCATACATGGAACTCGTGATCGGCTGCAAAGAAGGAGATGACAGGCAGAATTTCCATCCCGTGGAACGTGTCGATTTCGATTGGAGTTTACCGGTAATACAGTTTAGAGGCAGAGGTGTGAGGACAATGTACCAACGATCGACCAAAATGACAGCAGAAAATAAAGACGTTGAACTTGCATTTTGTTACTATTTTAAAGAATGACCAGGTGGTTAGCGAAAATACTCTTTTTCTTTGTGTCATCATTTTGGGCCGTGCTTACATTTCGAAGCCACCAGAGAAAGAGAGTGATTTTCCGGCATATTTTTATTTTTGTATATCTAAATGAAATTCGGTGTTATTCATTTATTTTCAAGACGTCTTACGCTCATATATTTGCGGGCTCCGGGCTCGAAGCAAACCGCGGCATTATTCAGTGGATAAAGAGCATAATTTAAGAAAATAGGTGCGCCGTGTTGCTGATAATGGAACCATCGGAGAACATTAGAATATCGAGACGACATCATTTACAACTTTCACCCATGTTTACTAGACGATTAATACAGTTAACATTTGAACAAATGTATATTGTATGCTGCGATAAATATACACGTTTTTGTGATTCCAAACAGGATGTGTAGCAACAACATCAAGGGTGAATTGTTGCACAATCCTAATCAGATTAATTACAGTCAAGAAGCGACGTAGTGAATTCCTTATAGTATGGATACGTAGAACAAACGAACAGATTTATTTTAGGAACATAGAAACGAAAACACTACAGCATCACAAAGTTGTGCCGAACATATCCCGTTAGAAATTACTAGTCTTACCCATAGCCCTCCGTTTCTCTAAGTTCCACGTACCTATCTAAATAACCATGTAACCATATAACAATCACAGCACGGAAACAGGCCATCTCGGCCCTCCTAGTCCGTGCCGAACTCTTAATCACACCTAGTCCCAACTACCCGCACTCAGCCCATAACCGTCCACTCCTTTCCTGTCCATAGACCTATCCAATTTTACCTTAAATGACACAACTGATCTGGCCTCTACTACTTCTACAGGAAGCTCATTCCGCACAGCTATTACTCTCTGAGTAAAGAAATAGCCCCTCGTGTTTCCCTTAAACTTCTGCCCCCTAACTCTCAAATCATGTCCTCTCGTTTGAATCTCCCCTACTCTCAATGGAAACAGCCTATTCACGTCAACTCTATCTATCCCTCTCATAATTTTAAATACCTCGATCAAATCCCCCCTCAACCTTCTACCCTCCAATGAATAGATACCTAACTTGTTCAACCTTTCTCTGTAACTTAAGTGCTGAAACCCAGGTAACATCCTAGTAAATCGTCTCTGCACTCTCTCTAATTTATTGATATCTTTCCTATAATTCGGTGACCAGAACTGTACACAATATTCTAAATTTGGCCTTACCAATGCCTTGTACAATTTTAACATTACATCCCAACTTCTGTACTCAATGCTTTGATTTATAAAGGCCAGCGTTCCAAAAGCCTTCTTCACCACCCTATCGACATGAGACTCCACCTTCAGGGAACTATGCACAGTTATTCCTAGATCTCTCTGTTCCTCTGCATTCCTCAATGCCCTACCATTTACCCTGTATGTTCTATTTGGATTATTCCTGCCAAAATGTAGAACCTCACACTTCTCAGCATTAAACTCAATCTGCCAACGTTCAGCCCATTCCTCTAGCCGGCATAAATCTCCCTGCAAGCTTTGAAAACCCACCTCATTATCCACAACACCTCCTACCTTAGTATCATCGGCATACTTACTAATCCAATTTACCACCCCATCATCCAGATCATGTATGTATATTACAAACAAATAATGTCTCTTCAAAGACCCTATCTCCACCACCGTTGCCGGCAGCCTATTCCACGCACTCACCACTCTCTGCGAAACAAATCTTATCCCTGACATCTCCTCTGTACCCACACCCAAGCACCTTAAAACTGTGCCCTCTTGTGCAGCCATTTCGGCCCCGGGAAAATGCCTCTGACTATCCACACGATCAATGCATTTCATCATCGTTCACACCTCTATCAGGTCACCTCTCATCCTCCGTCGTTTCAAGGTAAACAGGCTGAGTTCACTCAACCTATTCTCATAAGGGATGCTCCCGATCCAGGCAACCTCCTTGCAAATTTCCTCTTCAGCCTTTCCACATCTTTCCTGTAGTGAGGCGACCAGAACTGAGCACAAAACTCAAAGTGGGTTTTTACCGGTGTCCAATTGAGCTTCAACATTACCTCTCGGGTCCTAAATTCAGTTCGACGGTTGATGAAGGTCAATACACCGTATGCATACTTAGCCTGAGAGTCTACCTGCACAGCTGGACTCGGACCCCAAGATCCCTCTGATCCTTCATGCTACAAAGAGTCTTACTATTAATACTATATTCTGCCAACATATTTGACCTACCAAAATGAACCACTTCACACTTATCTGGGTTGGACTCCATCTGCCACTTCTCAGCCCAGTTTTGCATCCTATCAACGTCCTGCTGTAACCTCTGACAGGCCTCCACAGTATCCACAACACCCCCAACCTATGCGTCATAAGCAAATTTGCTAACCTATCCCTCCACTTCATCATCCAGATCATTTATAAAAATCACAAAGAGTAAGAGTCCCAGAACAGATCCCTGAGGCACCTCACTGATCACCGACCTCCATGCATTTTGTGAAAGATCTTGAAATAATTTGTAAATATTGCTGTAATTAGAGAAAATGAATAGAATAAAGTGGTCTCTGCAGATGGGGATTGAAGTGAAACACAATTTGATGAAGGTGCTTAAACTGTCCAGCAAGCGCACTCACCCACATCTGTCTGATTCTCTGGAGTATCACTACCTGGACTGGGATAGCACGACAGCTGACATAAAGCCGACACCCTGACTGTACTATTGAACTGTTTGAATGATTACGTGTCTGGTTTATTGCTCATATAGATACTTCCGTTATATAAGTTGAATGGTCTGCACCACGCTTTGATTAACACGTCACTTGCCACTCTGATGTTATCACTGCTGCTATTGCTGAAGATGATGATGATGATGAGCTGAGATGATGATATCATTTCTGGCAAAGATGACGGCGTCATTACTAATCCACGCCCATTGTTGACCATCATGATAATGTTTTCTCCTGCACAGTCGCTGACCAAAGTGATGATGTCACAGCGTACGCTGGTCATTCACCGAAATGCAGTCCTAAGAAACCATATTTTAAATTTATCCTCTTTGTAGAATATTCAGCTAGTGATTTATACAAATCCGTGAACGATCGCTGCAGTCAGCTGATCGTCCATGAGCTAGATCAAAGAGATCAACTAAGTTCATACCGGTATTTTAGGCATTTCTGTTTCTCGTTATTGTCTTCGATGGCTTTACTTCTCGGCATTCACATTGGCATTACTGCCGCAAGCGATAGCGCAAATAACAGCTCAAGTAAGAGTTAGACCAGATGTTCCTGTTCTGCAGCTGCACCGCCAACCACCGGTGCAGGGTCATAATCTTTCCCCTACATGGCTTTCCATTCCATGTCTAATTAAGTCGCTACCCCAATGCAAGTAGATTCCAAATTGTCAGAATGCAACTGATCCCATTTCGAGATGGATAAGCCACGTTAATTACAGTCGGCAAATTTTTAAAAAAAAGCTACGAGGGGCCACGAAACAAGAGCGAAATGCAACTAAACACAGCGGTCAACAAGGTCTACTTCATGTAGGCAGAGTGAGAGCGAGGAATGACCGGTTGCGGACGGCTGTTTCTATGATAGCACAATGACGGTGGTTGAGAGCTGGGGTTGAATAGGCTGTGGATGACGAGTATTCACTGGGTGGCAGGGTAATCCCACGAGCTGCGTTTAGACCTACATGTGCAGGCTTGGAGATGTCATCGGGAGCAGAATTGGTAGGATCCCCGCAACGAACGACGGCCGATCCTTAAAGTTCCAGGATATACCGGATCCATTAGATGGAAATCATCGTTGAGCGAAGGATCCAAGATGCAACAACGGCACCCAATAAACACCATCCCTTCTATTCGATCATCCAACAACCTGTGAGTCGTGTACACTGGAGCGCATTTAACCGTCCGAGGTTCTGGAGGTGCAGAATCGGGTAGGTTGGGCCGTCTTGGGGTAGACAGCTGGCTTGGGGTAGACCTTGTGGTGGTTAGGTGTGATCTTGAGGGACGGTGACGGCTGGAGACGGTAAGTGACTGGGATGATGCGTTGGATTATCTTCAAACCGGGGCGGATATCAAGTGGACAGCCAGACAATTCCCCAAGCCTGTTAGGTCTAGATGGGCGGCAGAGCAATTGTCATGGCGGCAGTAGGCATAGATGGCAGCTGGAATGGCCCTCCATGTCCTCATCGAGGTACTGAGCAGCAGCGTACCAGGACTCTGGCTAACGGAACCTCCAACGCGGGCTCCTCCGCAGGGAACAGCGGAGGCTGGTAGCCAGGAAGACATCAAAGGGTGATATACAAGTTTCAGAGTAGGCGTATAGCCTGTGGGACTGCTCGGTGAAGGGAACATACTTCTTCCATGTGAAAGGTCAGAGACGGTATATCATTGAAAAACGCATGCAATTGCTGATTTGTTCATTCTGACTGACCGTTGGTCTGCGGATAATCACCAGAGGAGAACTCCACTGATGTCGGAGGAGGAGATAGAAGGTTCTCTAGATCGGAGACGAATTCGGATCGTCGGCACTGCATACTGTCCTGACGGAAGAAATGGAGGTGTGCTAAATGTAGAGCTAAGATCACCGTCTCATCGGCTGACGGAAGCCTGGGTAGGACAATTAAATGGCCGGTTTGAACGACTGATCTACCACTCTCATGACCACGTGGCCCCATCAGAAGGTGCTAATCCCATTATGAAATCCATGGCGATGAGTGAGTTTGAGCGTCGAGGTACTGCTAGGCACCGCAGGAGGTAACAGAGCAGCTGTTTGGACACACTGAAGGCAGAGATCGATGAACTGACGTACATCTGCGATGATGGAAGGTTACGAGAGCCGGCGACGCATGCTCCAGAGTAAATCGAGAATACGTGGCGAAGTTAAGGAGGCTCTAAACGGCGAATCATTTGCTTGCATCTTCGGAAACAGTTTTATTTCCATCTTTAATGTCTTTATTCTTTTCCTTTCAGAATATTTTGAAGACCCTGTCCTGGAGTTACACGCTGACTTCGGTTCTTCGAGGAATGGGACCCGTTCTCGGCGTTTCAGGGCTGACCGTTTCTCAAACGACGCCGACAGGAATTAGTCCTGTTTATTTATTCTCCTTGCTTCCTGTCATTCAGCCAATCTTCTATGCACCATAGCATCTTTCAGTAATACCTATGGCGTTCTACCTTCTTTAGCACTCTCGTGTGTGGCATCTTGTAAAAGGCTTTCTGAAAATCCAATGAAACAACATCCATTGATCTCCGTTTATCTCATCTGCCTTTTATTGTTGACAAACAATTCCAACAGCTTTCAGGCCGCACTTTCCGTAATTCGGCCGATTTTATTATGTGTCTCCATGTCACCGAGACCTCATCCTTCATAAAGGTTCGTCTTTTCAACTTCTGAGGTCAGGCTACCTGCCGTATAATGTTCTGTCTATTGACTATCTCTCTTCGTAACAAGTTATGTGGATTGACATTTCCTATATTCTAGTCATGTGGACTATTCCAAATTCCAATTAGTATTGAAAGTTCGCCGCTAATGCTTCCACAGTCTGGCAGATCCCTGTTTCAGAATACTAAAGTCTCTTCAGTCTGGTCCAGATGACAAATTTAACTCCACATCTGTCAGCCTCCCAGGCTCCTTCTCCTCAGTAATAGCAACTTCTATGGCTTGATAGTCTCGTTCGACTGGCATACTGCTGGCGTCTCTCACGGTGGGAAAAGACAGGAGTTATTGAATTCGTCCGCTATTTCTTTGTTTCCTCATTCAGAGGAACGAGAGATTATGTTGGTTATTGCATTAACAGCAACAAACAAACGCCATATTTCTATTGTTGTCGCCTGTAACCGAGGCAATTTCTGGAGTGAAACAGAGCAAACCATGATGTTACACCTTTGATGACGAAATCGGTGGACGGCAAAGCCTTGGAATGGACCAGATGAGCAACAATCATGAAACCGAGAGATGAGCCGGAGAGCGTTTCCCAACAACGTTCACTGACTTCTCGAATCGTCTTTGAGATTTTGTAATTTTGTGTCAAGCTACCCACACCTCATCACAATTGGGATTTCACTTGAATGAAATCATGTTTATTTTTACCCTATCTCTGGGAAATAAAACGTCAGCCTTGTGCAGCATTGAATATTCAATGTGCTGGTTCGAGCATAAATGAATGACCGTGGAGATTCATCAGCTCAGAGTTTCTTCAGCGAGATCGCGGGCGGCTGGAAGACAGGCTGAATCTCACACGGCATGATTGAAACATTTTACCGTGTGAGAAAGATATATTACCTGATCGTTTCCGTTATCGGTGTTCCTGGTAAGGACAGAGGCGAACTAACATTTGCAGATTTGTGTGCACAGTACTTGGACTCGGTCAATTACCGAAAGCGTTGTGATGCCGGTGTATCAGTGAGTGCGGTGCAGACACTGCGGCCAAACTGCGTGTTCGTTCAGCAGTCCCCTTGCAGTGCCCTCGGCTGAAAATAAACCGGTAGCTTAAAGAGATGTAGAGCGGTAGATTTGGGAAGTGGATTCATGCAAGACAGTTTTGACTTATCAATGGAAATTCGCTGGCAAAGTAAACTCCAATAGTCCATCGTGACCGGTACCTTTACGGCCTCCTTGGTGTTATTTCGTATTGATCAAGCAATGTGCTTCAAATTCAATTTTAAATGTATTGCGCTGTTTTTAAGGAATTGCTGCAAGTTTGAATGGAACGGATAAAGCAAATCACCGGCGGGATTCAGGGGAGACCGGTAAACATCGTTTGTGATTCAAACTCCGAACCATCGGGAGCATAGAAAATTCAAATCAGGGTCTGTGGGTGTTTTACTGTAACAGGGTTAGTTTGCATATTCTATTTTCCGTGTAGTGGGGTGGGAGTTAAGAGCCAAACCAGCGGTGTTTGTTAAAGGTCAGACGGCCTGTGTTACATGTGATACTCGGCTCAGAAACTAAAATAATTTAGAATAATCTGCAGTGTTTTGAGGCAAACTCCAAAGGAGAAACTGCTGCGAAGCATCTACATTGGCGTTGCTTCAGAAATTAGATGCTTTAACCACCAAATGAAAGATGTCTAAAAAGTCCAGAATATTTAAAAAACGAAACTGGGAATTTTCTGATACAATGAGAAGGAACCGCGGATAAGAGCAGTTGTAGAATTTAAAAGAAGCGAGCCTCTGGGTGGGGGAGAAAGGAGAGTCGAGGAGGAGACGAAGACATGCGAACAGGTGAAATCAACGCTTTGAATTTTGTAAATCGACCGAGGCGGAGGGGGAGGGACTCCGCCGTATGGAGAATGTGTCAGGAAAGGGGGATCTGAACACAACCCCTGAGAAAGTTGCCGAGGTATCCAGCCTTTACACATCAGTCGAAAAACTGATGGCAGGAGATTTATATTTATTTCTCCAACGCACACTCAGCGATCAGTTGACAATGCATCCTTCCCAAACGCAGCTCTTTATCCAGTACAGAAAACTGTTACCTTTCACCCAGCAGGCACGCGTGTGTGGCATCTGCGTCTCCCGCTTTGCAACCTTTAAACCTCCAGAAATGACTAGAGTCCAAAGTTCCAGCTTGTCTCTGCCCTGAGACCCACGGAACGGTGAGACAGTAATTCACTCTTTCTTTTTGCAGTTCCCTCAGTGAATTTAGTGGCGATTGCGATCCTGTCCCGGGGAAAGTGCGGCATCTCTACCTGCACCACTCGCTACCTGGTAGCCATGGCGACGGCGGATCTACTAACCATCATCTTTGCGGTCATATTTTGGCGGGTCAGTTATTATTACTTCCCCGGGACTTTCCTGGACATCACCCCCGTGTGCAGTTCAATTTCTGTCCTGTCTGGTTCACCGTCAGCTTTACATTTGATCGGTTTGTCGCCATCTGTTGTCAGAATCAGAAAGCAAAATATTGCACCGGGAAAACTGCCGCTGTGGTTCTGACAACAACCGGCGTCCTGCTCTTTTTTAAGGATGTGCCCGACTTCTTTCAATATCGTCCAGTGAAAGTGATCGGCAATATACTCTGGGACTGTATTACAAAGCCGGGCTACTATACGGATCCCGGGTGGGTGGGATATGACTGGTTTACCACAGTAAAACCATTACTCCCGTTCGTATTAATACTGCTGTTCAACGCTCTGACAGTCAGACACATTTTAGTGACGAGTCGCGTCCGTAAGGGGCTGAGGGGTCAGAGCAAGGCGGAGAACCGCAGTGACCCGGAGATGGAGAACAGGAGGAGGTCTGTGATCTTACTTCTCACCATCTCCGGAAGCTTCATCATCCTGTGGTCAGTAAAAGTTGCCGAATTCCTTTATTACACCATCGCCGGATTGGATCAGAATAATTACAACGATTCGGAATACATATTTGAACATACTGGAGACATACTGTTGGTGTTCAGTTGCTGCACAAACACTTTTATTTATGGAATAACTCAGAGCAAGTTTAGAGAGCAGTTCATCAATGCTGCGAAACAGCCGCTCATGTCAATTATTCAACTAATTAATAAACAAGCTATTTAAGTTCTTCTCAGAGGCAATCGCAGTGCTGTCCACCTGCACACTGTAGAACGGGCTGTCACAGGAGAGTGGGGTTGCAGGGAGCATAAAACTGGTTTCGTGCCCGAGCGACACAGCACGGGAAAAGACCCACAGCCCGCGACGCCAACCCCCTACCAGTTATTAAACTCATTAAATTTATTTTCCTCATTTTTCCCCATGTTCCCGTTTTCCTTACCGCCATCCTTCTTTTAATAATGTATCCCTCATCACAACGTAAATACGCAACACTCAACTGACCTACAAAGCCGTTGCATCTCGGCGACGGAAAGGAAACGAGTCTCCGAGCGGAAATACTGCCGTCATCCGGAGATGGGGCGGAATTCACTGAGCGCCCGGAGATCAGATCGGGACCGGCTCGGATTGCTCAGATTGCTCAGGCAGCACCGCAGAGAGAGTTAGCTGATGGTATCCAACATCCGCACGTCTCTCAGTTCTCAGTCCGCTGGCAATATCCACGTCTACCGATATCCTAACTTCAACTGTCGAGTTTACCTGTGTTCAGTGCGATGGTATGAAATTTTAGATGTGTTCTACTCACAATATTCTGCTCAAAGTCGAATTATCATCTGAAGCGAGTCAATTTCTAAAGGTTATTGCCTGAATTTATGAGGAAGGAACCTGCCTTCTTTGTTTCCCTGGGTGTATTTTAATCAATAACAAAGAGATGTAATGACCGCAATGTAGTAGAAGCCACCGACAGGCGATTTAGTAAGGCTGTGTGTGAAGGCCCGATGGTTGATTCAGACAATCTATTGACATGGGATAAAACAACTAAACCACAGGATATCGGAATAGAAGTAGGCCATTCGTTCCATCGAATTATTTCACCTATCCTTTAGTGGGTGATCTGTTCCTCAACCTCGATCTCCTTTCTCCCATAAGCCATTAGCACCCTCTCCAATCAAAATATTTAAACCCTTTTCTTCACTAGACTCAGTGACTTGTTCTCCACACCTTCCGAGGCAGCAAATTCGAGTCCACTGGAAATGAGTTCCCACATTGCATTTGCCTTCATAACTCCGAAATACACTGTAAATTAGCCTTCAGGGAATCTAGAACAAAGACCCAAAATTCCTTATGTATTTATTACTTCTGAATTTTCTTCAGTTAGAAACGTTTCGACACATTAACCTTTCGTTCCGAAGTGTATCCCTCACACCTCCATACACTGAATTCCACCTGCACTTTGCTCACTCTGTCAAGCTCACTGCATGTCAGCGATACTACTTCTCTCTGCAGGTAAATCCTGCCAGTCCGAACCCCATCCATTCGCCGACTCTCTACTGCTGTAAAGCTGTCCAACCAGTAGTTCCCTGGCTTGTATCTTGCTTCCCTTATATAAGGACACAACATTAGCTGTCTCCCGCACTTTCAATACATTAGGTTCTGATAAGGATTGGACAAGGATGGACCTCCACGGGAGGATTGTGGGGTAGATGGCAGGAATGTTATACCAGGGCACACAAATCCCTGAAATACCCGGCAAGGAGAATTGATTCCAAACAATTTCTTTATTGTTTATTACAGAATATCAGTCCGGTGCTTCCGCTCCTTCCCCACCCCCATCCGCTTTTCCCTGGAATCCCCTCTCACCCTGCCCCCCTCCCCACTCTCAGACTACAATTGAAATCAACGTATGAAACAGGTTTATCATCACACACATATGCCATGATTTATTTTCTGCAGCAGTACAGTGCGAATATAAAATTACTACAGTACGGTGCAAAAGTCGGTGGCACCCCATGTACATATGCTCAAGAATTTTGTACAGTATTTTAAAGGCAGTACTTCACGTTTCTCTTTTATAATTTAAAAAAAAGGAATATTCATGGATCTACTAAAGTGCTGCCATGACCCTTTTACGTCACAAGGACCTGTTTTGATCCAAGCTGCCTGTATCTGGACATATCTGTTTATTTCTTCCATGACCATTGCCAAATGAACTGCCCTAATTTTGTCATCACTGCCCTTGATTCGAACAGGAACATTCTTCCACTGTTTTCCTAAAGGCTGCACACTTTCCCGGCGTCATTTGCGATTTCCTACCCCATGCCACCTAAACTACGGTCCGCGTATTTAAGGTCTTAGACTTCAATGTCTGTAGTCAGTTCTATCTGTTCTGTCTAAACACCTGTAAACCAGCAGAGTGATGGCCATCGGTCCCAAGCAACCTCCACGCTAACATATCAGCCAATCGAACAAACTCATTCCTTCAACGGTGATCGAATTCAACCATTTGACTTTTAGTATCATTTTTATTTAACCTCACAAAGCATTCCTGGGAGCAATGAACGCACTTCAGCCAATCGAAGTTGTTGACGCTTGGGCAGTCCCGCGCAGTATTTCGGAGATTAAATTCATCAAGTATTACACCCTATTATTTTTAATGTATCCTCCCCTTACCTCCCTATATACATCTATCTCTACATCCTGCTAATGATTGGGCGTCCTGTTGTGTTTTTTTGTACCTTAGGCCATTACATCGAAATAAACAGTTTGCTCGTAGTATTGAGATTTACAACAATATTCATGAGGAGACGGTTCTCGGGATCCAAGTTCACACCGCATTGAAAACGGCTACACATGTTGGTAGGGTGGTAGAGAAGGCGCTGTGGGATGATTGCATTTATCAGTCGATGAATTGACTATTAGGGAATCGACAAATTTCTGACGATTCATTATAAAATTATCATTAGGCTACATGTGAAGTATTGCATTGAGGTCTGGCCTCTGTATTTCAGTCAGGATATGGGGAGTCTGATAACGGCGCCGGTGATGTTTTCCAGATGATGCCTGCATTAAAAAACATGCGCTTTCGGCGATTTTGGACAAAATTAGGTTTCGTTTTTTTGTATAACCGAGTGGATTTATAGATTTATGAGATTCAGAGTCATGGTTAGACCAGAGAGTCAGTATCAGTCCGACAGGTTTGAAATGACTATCACCAGTGTGCATGCATTGAGGTTTGTAGGAGGAAATTTCAGAGGTAATTTATGTCTCTCATTCCTCGGTGCCCTCGTCTGTTTTTCGTGGATGTCAACGGACAGTAAGATTTTCCGATTGTATACTGTAGACATTCTCTGATATTTAACCGGAACCCCTTGAACCATTTTGTTAAATATTCTGGATTGTGTTCTGCATTTACTTATTTATCCTTCCCCGTTTGGGATTCTCGTTTCCCTTGACCCAGTTCCGAGATCAGCGCTCATGAAACTATTGATACAAAACACCGCACCAGACATGCTGAAGGGAATGGAAAAGGGAAGCCAATGCAAAACAAGGCTGGAGAACAGTGTGATTCATCAGTGCTGGCACAGTCCTGATAGGAAAAAAGAGACCAAACCGGCGAATGAGAGACAATCTTATGACTAGTGATTAGAGATGGGCGACGTGGACTCATGATATATCGAGGCAAGGGTACAGAGGCAGTTCGCTTCGCATAACGATAGTAAAATTCGGGACGTCGGAGTTTAATTCCGGCTTCCTCCGTGAGGAAAATTATATGTTCCTTCCTATTCGGCACGGGATCCTCGGGAGTCTCCGATTTCCTCGCACATTAAAAAGACTTACCTCTTATTAGGTTCGTTGATAATTCTAAATGTCCCAGTGGTTAGGCCAGGGTTAATAGGTTGGCCAGGGTTAATAGGTTGGTTGCTGGGCAAAACGGTCTCAGGGGTGACGTTATATAAGATTTGGTGAGGCCTAATTTGAGTATCGTGCGCAGATTCGGTTATTTTTCTACAGGAAAGGTATACACGAGGTTCAATGAGTACAACAACGTTTCACAAAGATATTGACTCGCATGGAATTATTGATTATAGGGAAAGTTTCAATCGGTTAGGACTGCATTCTTTGCAAAGTAGAAGTTAGAGCGGAGATTTGGCAGAGGTATTGAAAATCATGAGGGCACAGATGCGGCAAATACAAAAAAAAAGTTTTCTCCACTGTGGTTCGTGGGGAGTACAAACAGATGTGATGTGGTAAATTTGAAAGATAAGAAGTTCAAGTGGGAAGAAGTGGGGGATGTTCTTCACTCAGAGGATCGCGAGGGTGTGGAATGAGCTGCCAGCACAAGTGGTGTATACGTGCTCGATCTCAACATTTGAAAATTTCGGATAGGTACATGGATAGTAGAGATGTTCCCGGTGCATGTTAATCAGAGTAGGCAGTCTGAATACTTCCGGCACGGCCTTGTTTTTACATTGTTACTTCTCCATGACTGATGTTATCGGCACAAGAAAGTGGGGTAAAATTAGAGGAGTAACAGGAAAATCATCGCGAAGTTTATATTAGAATCCAAATCTCTGCGGTATTGATAAAGGCGAGAAGGTAACCGAAGATTAATATAATGCCGTAAATACCGGGCTCTCGCAGATTCGAGTCCTGAATAATTTGGGTGTTGATGTTACCAACTGTTTTCACCGCGGCTTAAACTGTAAGAAGCACAAATATTTGCGCGGCTGACGTGGGGTGGCTGTGGTGCTGCTCGCGACAGAGAAAACAAAGAAAAACAGAGAGATTGAATGCGTGTGTGTGTGGGGGGGGGGAGTGAGAGATAGAGAGAGAGGAGAAGCAGACGGAAAAGCTGGAACCTAGAAGACCGTGGCGAAGAATTTGAACAGAGAGTCTGTATGGTGGGACTAGGAAGGGGTGGAATACAGGGGGTTGGGAAAAGAAAGCAATTTAACATGTTAAAGTAGGTTTAAAATTTTGCAGCACACGGTTATTCTTCCTGATGTTAGTCACAATGACAACATTTGAGATGTGAGCTCCGTTGAAACCACAATGCATCCTCATGCGACAATACATGACAATACGTTTGAAGGCTAATTCTCCCGTTACGCAGTGTACGTTATCCACGAACCTCCTTAGGTTTAAATCCGTTTATATTCGACTGGAAATTATATATAATTTCTATTAATTCTTCTTTCTTTAAGTTACCTTTGCCAGGTTTGAAATACAATGCGCTACTGCTAGAAAAGCAAATGTTCATTATATTTACACCTGGATGCCCATGACAGTAGACTTGAACACAAACTGAAAAGTTGATCTCAAGTTCATTTGAAGCACTGAAACCCAAACAATGTTTCTGCCCAGGATTGAACTGGGGACCTTTCGCGTGTGAAGCGAATGTGATAACCACTACACCACAGAAACCATGCAAAGCGCTCAATGCTTTGCGCTCTTGAGCAATGACCCGAGGCACCCCCTCCCCGCCCTGCTCTGAAGTACAGCAATAAGTACAAAACATTGCCCACTGTTCCTTTCCGTTTTCAGTAACACGTATTAAATAGTTTAGGACTTTATTCCCTAGAATATGGGTATAGGTAGAGTGTTACAAAGACGTGGCTGTGGAACGAAGCCAGGTGCTGAACACGGGCGAGGAATGCGTGACAAGGCAGTGTTTACCCGGGGTCTTGGTTTCAGTACAGAATTCAGAAACGATGCTCGACTTAGAACTGATCGTCCTAAGAACCATGGGGTGAGGTTACTCAAACACGAGTCAACCAACGATCTGGCAGCTCCTTGTTGTGGTCACAGGATTTTTACACTGCATTTGCTGATGGAAAGCAGGTGTTCGTAGTTATTGGAACCTGGGAATGATTGGGAACTAAACGAGGTGATTGAGCCACAATTCCTGAGGAACATAGCCAGGTAGGCGATTGCCAGAAGAGATCTAGACAGAACCCCCCCACCCCCCGCCAACAGGAGCCTCCCGGCGATCCTCCAGGCCTGTCTGGATGGTTCCGATTAGAGTCCTGGATGAGGGAAGTGTCTCGGGGAAAGGAGCGGGGGAACCAGGAGCTCTCTACAGGACCGTACCTTTCCAAGTCCACCAGGTATTGGAGACACCTGCCCCGACGGCGCACTTCAGTAGTCGTCGTTCAGTGTATGCCGGATTGTTGTCGATGAGACGGACAGGTGGAGGAGTCTCAGCCGGGGGACACATGGGGCTGACGGAGACTGGTTTTCACTGAGACACATGAAAAGTTGGGTGAATGCGCATGGACCTTGGCAATTTCAGGCGGACCGCTGTGGGATTGATAACCTTTTCAGCCTTGAATGGTCCCAGGAAGCGGGGGGCGAATTTCCTATGTTCTCTTTTGATCGGGATGCCCTTGCAGGAAAGCCACACCCTCTGCCCAGGTTGAAAGCTCCGGTGCCGTAGTCCGGTGTCGGTTGGCTGTTTTCTTATGTTGATTTGTTGATCTGAGTAGGGCCGCGCGTGTTTTCTCCCAAATCTTACGGCACCGATCAATATGGTCCCGAAACGACGGTACCGCAATCTGTTCTTCTTGCGCGGAGAACAGCGGGTGTTGGTACCCAAGGGATCACTGGAACGGAAACCTCCCAATGGCAGAGCTCACCATAGAGTTGCGGGCGTACTCAAGCCACGGGAGGTGATGGCTCCAGATCTTGGTTGATCCGTTCCGTCTGCCCGTTCGACTGGGGGTGGAAGCCGGATGACAGGCTGGCCGATGAAACCTAAGGCCTGACAGAAGGCCTTCCATAGCTGCGAGATGAACTGGGGACCTCGATCGGAGACGATGTCCGCGCGGATTCGTGGAGGCGGAAGACGAGAAGATCTGCGGTTTCTTTAGAGAAAGGGAGTTCAGGGAGGGCCACAAAGCGCACCGCCTTGTAGAATCGGTCTACCACAATGAAGACAGCTGTGTTTCCTTGGGAGGGGGGTCGACCGGTGAAGAGGTCTAGGGCGATGTGTGAAAGGGGACAACCAGGAACAGGTAGAGGACGAAGAAGACCCGCGGGTGGTCGATGAGAGAACTTTCCCCGGGCTCAGACGGAACAAGCCGAGACATAAGAACGGGTGCCCCCTCCGTGGACGGCACCCAAAAGAGCTTCCTCAGGTGAGCCAGGATCCGATCACTCCCGGGGTGTCAGGTGAACCCGGATGTGTGCCCCCATTGGAGAACCTGAGGCCTGACGGAGACCGGCACGTACAGGCGATCGCCGGATCCGTTAACAGGGTCCGATCACTCCCGGGGTGGCAGGTGAACCGGGATGTGTGCCCCCATTGGAGAACCTGAGACCTGACGGAGACGGGCACGTACAGGCGATCGCCGGGTCCGTTACCAGGGTCCGATCACTCCCGGGTAGCAGGTGAACCGGGTGTGTGACCCCATTGGAGAACCTGAGACCTGACGGAGACCGGCACGTACAGGCGATCGCCGGGTCCGTTACCAGGGTCCGATCACTACCGGGGTGTCAGGCGAACCGGGTGTGTGCCCCCATTGGAGAACCTGAGGCCTGACGGAGACGAGCACGTACAGGCGATCGCCGGGTCCGTTACCAGGGTCCGATCACTCCCGGGGTGGCAGGTGAACCGGGATGTGTGCCCCCATTGGAGAACTTGAGACCCGATGGAGACCGGCAAGGACAGGCCATCGCCGGGTGCATTCCCTGGGTCGGGTTCGTCCCGCTGGGCTTCCTTTACCTTAGCCTCGATCTCCCAAGTGAGGGTGGCCTCACCCAGGATGGTGGGAGGATCGTCTCGGGAATGGAGGTGTCATCCTTGGAGTCATGCTGGCGGGATAGCGCGTCCGGCTTCCCGATCTTGGATCCTGGACAGTACGTGAGGGTAAACTTGAACCGCCCAAAGAACAATGGCCAACGGGACTGGCGGGAGTTCAATCGGTTGCCGGTCAGAATATGCCCCAGGGTCTTATGATCAGACACTCTCGCAGAATAAAGAACTCAGGGACCATAACTGTCTTCGAACCCGTCACTCGCAGAAATGAAAACAGGGACGATAATAGTCCTCGACCCTGTTACTCGCAGAAAAGAACGGCGACCCAAGTCTGGAGCGGGCCAGGTGGATTGGAAAGGGGCACTAGCATGGCTGAGAGAAAATCCACAATGGTTGGTGTTTTACGGGTTAATGGGAAAGGTGCATCCTAAATAAGAATAAATATTGGAAAGGGCGGATGAGGCAACCATGGCTGATACCAGAAAGTAAAGACAGCATAAAGCCAAAAGTGAGGGTTTATAATGTAGCAAGCATTAGAGGGAAGCCGGAGGTTTGGGACGCTTTTAAAACTGGCCAATACTGGAGAAAATACCTCTGTTCAGACATATGAATATTAAAAGGGATGCGAGTGTGGGTATCAGAAAGCTGGAAAATGACGCGGAAGAAGCAGTAATGGGAGGAAAAGAAAAGGGACGGACTGAATGAATATTTTTCGCCAGGCTGCTCTGTGGAAGACGCCAGCATAATGGCAGGCAGCGAGAAACACGTGTCAGAGGGCATCAGTGAGAGTGGATGTTATCACCTGGAGAAGGTGCCCGTGAAGCTGAAAGGACAGAAGTTAGATGTCATCGGGACCAGTTGGACTACACCCCATGGTCCTGAAAGTGGTAACTGGAGAGATTCTGTAGGCACTCCTTCACGTATCATTATTTACATACAACAGCTCCATAGCAAAGAAAGCCCAGCAGCGTCTCTACGTTCTGCGAAGGCTGAGGAAAGTCCATCTCCCACCCCCCATCCTCATCACATTCTACAGGGGTTGTATTGAGAGCTTCCTGAGCAGCTGCATCACTACCTGGTTCGGAAACTGAACCAATAGTGATTGCAAGGCCCTGCAGCGGATAGTGAGGTCAGCTGAGAAGATTATCGGTGTAGCTCTTCCCGCCATTACGGACATTTACACTACACGCTGCATCCACAAAGGAAACAGCATTATGAAGGACCACAAGCACCGCTCCTACAAACCTTTCTCCCTCCTGCCGTCGGGGAAAAAGGTACCGGAGCATTCGGGCTCTCACGACCAGACTATGTAACAGTTTCTTCCCCCCAAGCTATCAGACTCCTCAATACCCAGAGCCTGGACTGACACCTTACTGCTCTATTGCCTTGTTTCTTATTTATTGTAATGCCTGTACTGTTTTGTGAACTTCATGCAGTCCTGTGTAGGTCTGTAGTCTAGTGTAGTTTTATTCTGTGTTGCTTTTTACGTACTTTACTCTAGTTTTTTGTACTGTGTTATGTCACACCATGGCCCTGAAAAAGTAGTCTTATTTTTACTATGTACTGTACCAGCAGTTATGGTCGAAATGACAATAAACGTGACTTGACTTGATATTCGAGAATAGATCCTGATGACTGGAGAATTATGTCTGTCACTCCACTCTGAAAGAAAGTTAGGCTGAAGAATGGACAATTAAAGAAACGTAGCCTGACTTGAACGTGTTAGATAACTCAAAAGATTCCAAGCAGATTGAAGATCAAAGACAGTTGAAGAGAAAGGGAGGAGATTTGTCAAATACAGCATGGTGCACTTTGGAAGAAAGGATAAAAAGTCTCTAAATGGGGAAGGTTTTCTGAAATCAGAGGTGCAGAGACCTTGTGCAATATTCCCTAAATGTTTACTTCCAGGCTTAGTCAGCTGTAAAGGAAGGCAAATGCAATTTTAACATTCGGTTCCGGAGGGGTAGAATATATAAGCAGCAATGTAATGCTGACATATGTCCGTCATTATAAACCTGATTCTGATCCTGACCTTTATCCCCAACAATGGAAATCTCCTTCATTTACGATACTGACGGCAGTGTTATCGCTCCACATTCGCGTTCTGACGTAACTGTGTTGAAACAAATTCCAAAGCTGTCGAATTATACTATTTGTATTGGAATGATGAATCACGTTTTCCGTTACCGAAAATAAATCAAGTACAACCATCACTTCAGTTCTAGTACTACGGTGGGTGCAATGAACGTTGATGGAGTTGCGATGGCCGATTGGTTAAGGCGTTGGACTTGAAATCCAATGGGGATTTTCCGCGCAGGTTCGAATCCTGTTTGCAGCGCTCAAACTGCAGCGCCAGGGAATAGAAACCTCACTGCCAACAAAAATTTAACACCCTGGCTGCTGTCTGTGTTCAGTTGACAACTACGTACCAGCCGGCAGATTTAGAGATTTTTACACTCATTGTGCAACTTTCATTTCTATTACGACTCTGACCATTCCCCCTCTGGGCAGCATAAACGCTTTGTAGTTTGCAGCTTTACCGACTTGTAAAACTAAAAGAATCAAATGCAGAGAACGGATATTTCAGCGTCAGTGTAAAGAAGTGGACTTCATCCTTTCACTGAAGTGGGCAGCACGGTCTCTGAACGTGAAAAGCTTTCGCCGGTTTCATATCCCTCATTGTACAGACTCCCCATTGCTCTTTTGTCCATTGAGCGACCCCGCCTATTGCCATAGACAAATCGGTTCGCTGACCTTCCGTCAAAATCACCCTCGCCAATTGTCACTGAGCGGTGTAATTGTCCGATATCAACAAATCTCGTCAAATGACGTGCAACCTACCTAGCTCCCATTCGTGTATGCAGAGTCAATCCAACGTGTTATCCAGTTGCGGAAAGGGTTTCACTCAAGAGTTGTTCCCTCACGCAGACTCTGACTGCTTCTGCCTCCCAAAATCCAAAACTCAGTACAATGTCCCATTATATAACATTAATATCACTATGCTTCTGATCGAAGCTGGGGGCGCTGTCAGGGCGTCGAAATAAAGGCGGGCGACAGAGGTTTATCGCCTCTCACCTGGGGAGACGGTAGAAGATTTGGTGGAGGTGACCGGCCGACTTTTGACCGGCAACTGCTGTATGGGGGGGGGGGGGGGAGGTTTGAGAAAAAGTCTGGGCCAGCCTGATCTTATTGAATGCCGGGGCTGGCTGAAAAGGACTAGACACTTCCCTTCTTTCTGTTGTCTGTCTGTTTAAAGAAAAGGAATAAACAGCCCTTTCTTGGGCCTGGATGCTCTCCCGTGGATATAATAGTTCGCAATCTATATCATCAGTTTGCCTGAGGAATCATTTCCAAGCCTGAAACTGGCAGAAGATTTATATCTATCTTTTGTTAATGACGCAGAATTGTACAATATATACGTTGCATACTGTCTGTCTTTTCGAGCCTGCAATGATGCTGCAAGTGTTTCACTGTACCTGTCCCTCACCGTCCCTGTGCACACGGCAGTGACCCCGACTGGACCTGACAATACTCACTGAGATTTGAGCAGTGATGACCCCGGGCAAATGAGTCAAGGTGATGTCGGCAAACTGAGTGAGTAGGACCAGAGTCCAATATGGGAAATGTATGGTCACCCTCTTCTACAGAGAGACAGCGTCTCTGAGTGGATTGAGGTGCAGTGAGGAGTGAAGAAGATCAATTCTACATTGTATCGATTGCAGGGTATTGTCTGTAAGACCTCGCACAGTTATTTCCAGCTTTATTGAGACTGCACCTGCGATATTTTTCTCAATGTCATGTTCTGCTCATATATTTTGTGATTTTATGGTGCTGAATCAGACGGATGCAGGTTAAGCACAGACAGGAATCGGGTTGTTGTGGAAGCAAGTTAATACACAAAATAATTTAAAATAAACACATTAAATTACAGCAGGCAATATCTTAATTCCCTGACCGGGAATCGAACCCGGGCTGCGGCAGTGAGAGCGCCGAATCCTAACCACTAGACCACCAATGAAGATGATAAAGTTCTGACTAAAGCAGCAGGCAACGACCAAACCAGCAAAATATGAAATGAAACCTATAGATGAATAATAATGAATAAATGTGATAAATATTGTCACGAATCTACTGCTCAGCATTTTGCAGACCGCGTGCTCACCCATTGCTTCAGGTTAAGAAACACTCTGGACTCTGAATGAATCGGTGGGAAACACTCGCTCTCCAGTGTCTTTATAAAGATGGTGACATCCAGATTCTCTTATGAGCCCTGGGTCATTTTTGTTTCTGTCTATCGCCTCAAACCAACTCAGTAGTCGGCCCTCCGATTCCCGCGACGTTGTTGCCGATACATCTTGTGTCTTGTTCCTCACCCTCCGCCTGGATGGAGGTAGGAGAAAGAAAACCAGATGTTCAGAATGCCCGAAATATGGTCCGGGGGTGGAATGGTAGGCTTTCCTGATCGTGCTCTAACCGTGGTCGAGTGTGCCGGAGCCCTTGGTACTGAGGATGATGTGCTGGTGACAAATGAGCCTAGATTTCATTAAATAAGCCTGATAGAAACCCCCGCAATGATTTGAAAGTCCTCAGGGTAGGCAGTTCTTTGTTTGCCGATCGCGGCACTCAGTACATGGTTTGCTTGCTTAACATCTGCTCTGGCGGTATGTGAAGTGCCGTCCGGATCAATGAAGAGAACCGACAGAACTCAATCATTGGATGTTGTGATTGGGGGAACAAGGGTGCGGCAAGACCGCTATGTACAGAGAGCATGTAGAGTTAGTCATGAAACAACACAGCCGTTCCACCCTCCCCCCCCCCCACCCAGCACCACAATACCGTCTTATCTTCTCCGAACGGTGGACTGAGAAGCCTTCCGTCTCCATGAAACAGAGAGGACAGACATCTCCCTCCGAAACTGCAACGTTGTGCTTATGTAATGCATCTTGTTTTCAAGTCGGTGGCCTTTGGCTAAGAAGATGCTGGGTAGAGGATGCTTCTTAGCCCGGCGATTTAGTCAGGTTTGAAGTCTTCCGAACCGACCTCTTTTCCGGCAATGGTAATGGCTGACCTTCGCTGATCGCTGAAAGGTGCCTCACCTGCATTCCCGAGAGTCAAGTCCATCTGGTCCTTCAGCAACTTGATAAACTGCTGAGTAATTTAGACAGATCAACAGTACGTTTCGTAAAGGGAAATCAGGGGCTTCAGATTGCAGCTACAGTGGTTCAACAGAAATACATCTAGACATCCCCAGTCCTTCCCTCCCGTCTCTCTGGCCACAGTTGCCTCTTTTCCCGGGTAATACCTTTTCTCCTCATTGACTGTTCATGGAGTGTCATGGAGTGAAGTTGGCTTGTGAACCTATGTGCTTTATAGTTGAAATAATAAAAGCTGCTTGTTGGCAAATACAGATTCTCTGTACCTCACCGATCATTATTACCAGGGGTGATTCTTGTAAGAGTGGCGTCCATCATTAAAGTTGCCCACCAACAGGACACGCCATCTACACGGTGTTACCATCGGGATGGAGATACAGAAGCCGGAAAGCTCACCCTCAGCGAATCAGGAGCAACTACTTCCCCTCTGCCACCTGCAACTCAGGTTTTCCCCCCTATATCTATTTATTCTTTACTTCACTGTACTGCTACAGAAAAGTTAAAAGGTTTCACTACATATCTCGATGATATTAAATCTGGTTCTGATTCTGATTCAGACGCAGCGGGGATGTGTTAGTTTGAACTTAATTTATTTGAAAGGCTATCAGAACCTCGTGAGACGATGGGCTGTACTGTGCTGTAATATTCTGTGTTCTATCTAGTGTACCATATCTCACTATTTAAGCCCAAACGATTAATTATTTAAAGCTACGACGCCTCTACTTTCCAGATTACTCTCAATGTGTCTAATAATACTGCAGGACAATTGAACAAAGCGTCCGTTGTGGTTTGTCATCTAGATCAATGATCTGAACAATAATGGCGTTAACTGGATCAGCACATTTGCCGATGACACCAACATTACAGGAGTAGTCGACAGCGAGGAAGAGTACTGGAGCATGAAGCGGAATCTGGACAGCTCGAAAAATGGGCTGAAAAATATCAGATCGCATTTAACGCAGACAAGTGTTAGACGTTGCCCTTTGGGCGGACCAGACAGGGTCGGCCTGACACAATGAGAAACAGGGCACTGAGGAGTACGATAGAATCAACGAATCTGAGAATGCAGGTCCATAATTCAATGAAATTTGCGGCACAGTTAGTCAGGGTCGTAAAAACGGCTTTTCTCACTTCGGCCTTCAGAGACCAAAGTACTGAGTACAGGAGTTGGGTTGTTATGTTGTTATGGTTTAAGGCTTAATTGGGGCCCAATTTAAAATACTGTGTGCGGTTGGGCTCAACTACCTGCAGGAAAGTTGCAAATTAGATTGAAAGAATGAGAAAAAAAAATCTACACGGCTATTGCCGGGACTGGATGTTTTGAATTAAAAGGGAAGATTACATATGTCAGCACGTTACTCCGTGCGGGTAGAAGACTGAGGGGAGATCTGATAGAGGTGTACAACATTATGAGGGGTATAGAGAGTGTAAATGCAAGCGGACTTTCTCTGCTGATGTTGGGGGGGAAAACAACTGGAGATCATGGGTGAAAGGTGAAATGTGAAATTTTTAAGGGAAACATGAGGGGAGACTTTTTCACCCAGAGGGTGGTCAGAGTGTAGACAGTGCTGCCAACACAAGTGGTAATTGAGATTCCGATGTCAACGTTTAAGAGATGATTGGAGAGGTACACGGATGAGAAGGATATGGATGGCCACTGTCCGGGTGAGGTCGATGGGAGCAGGCAGTTTAAATAATTCCTCACTGACTGGACGGGCTGAAGACCCTGTTTCTGTGCAGTGGTTTCCTCTGGGTATCTCACTGGATATCTGGGTTAGAGGTTTAATGTCTCACTGCACAGACCAATCTAGAAATCCGTTGATACTGTTTATCCCTCTGTCTTTGCACACACCGAAGCATGGAGACTGAGTTAATGGATGGTTACAGCATGAGGGGATGGAAGCTTTGGATGTTGTTTATTCTGTATTCTCCAATTGCCAGCGATGTCTTTGAAGGAAGACAAGTATAAGCACGGATATTTGCTTTGCCGTTGCTGCGTTTTTAGTTTGTGTGTTTCATTCATTATTGATTTCAGAGAGAAACACGGAATCCACACCGGCTTTGTGGATTCAGGTTTAAATAGATCGAAAAATGAACGTACCCACACCCGTTTCGGCAACGATTCGGACGTAAATTGACATTAAGATGAATTGGTGGGTATTTGAATTGGGAATTGGGAATTGGCATTTTGGAAGACTTATTCTTTTCATAAGCATCAGAATCTGCTGCTGAACACTTTGAAATGCTGGTTTTATGTTGTAGGGCTCCTTTGGAAAGGATGCTTTGAAGTCAACGGAGCATTTGCCCCGTAATATATAAATGACATGTCAGTTTAGAAAACGCGCAGGTCCAGTCAATCGGTCAGCGATTTGCTTACGTTGTCAGTCCTAATTCCATAAATGATCCTGCTGCTGTGTGATCAGATTAAATCGGTTATTTCCCTCAGCCCTATTTCTCGGAGCACTGTAACTTCAGACTCGCAATGCAGTTGTAAAGTGTACCGAAGTTTCGACTCGCCTTGCGAAACACGGTTGCCCTTTGTTTTCCAGCCAGAATTCACTCGGTCTACCACATCATGTGCCTTCTGTTAGAAATCCAATTCCGAATCAACGCAACCAGGTTTCTCTCGATCCCATGCCTCCTGACTTTCTGAATGAGTCTACTATGGGGAACTGGTCAAGCGCCGGACCATAATTAATGCACCCACATCAACTGTTCTGATTCTTCTGTTTGTTTTATCTTCACTTATACAAATAATTCAATCTGATTCATAAAGGACAACATGCCACGTTGTCTCTCCGTAGCCAGACTACTTTTCTCCTAATACTCTTAAGTTCCTTCTTCAATAATCCTTTCCAGTAGTTTACCCACTACCGATGTAAAACTCCCTGGTCTACAAGTCCAAAAAACCATCCCTATGATCTTTCGTCAACAAATTAATAACATTTTGCACCCTCCAATCATCTAGTTCTACTTCCGTGGCCAGCAAAGACGCAAATATCCTGTCCAAAAGCGCAGATATGTCTGAGCTCGCCTTTCAAAATTACCTGGACTATATCCCTTCCGGTAAGGAGGAATCACCTATCATAATGATTTCCAAGTTTCCAGCGCATCCTCTTTCTCAGTGCCGGCACGTTCGAGCATATCTGCCTGTTGACGCTGTGTTCACATTGATCAATGTATTCAGTGAGGAGCTTCACCGCCTCTTTGGTCTCTAGAGACGTTTTCCTCTTTTACCTCTGATCTGCCCACACTCTCCCCAGTCCCCTCCTGTTCCTCACAGTGCAAAGTCGTCAGGGGCTTCCCGACTCCCCTTTTGACTCTGAAATACATTGTTAAATTGTTTTCAGTCTACATTGTGACTCGCCATAACCAGACCTGATCCTTCCTTCCTAATCCTTATGTATCTTTCTTCCTCTTGACGAGTTGTTCCAAAGATCTTGTCACCCAGGGTAACTTTACGCCATCATTCTTTCCCTGCCTGACTGAGACAAGCCCTTACTGAACCCCATGTCAGTGCTCCCTAAACAATCTCCAGGTACCTGTCGCTCAATTCCCCGACTGCATCATTTCCCAATGTACGCTCCCCAGTTCCTGCCAGGTACCACCATACATCGCAGACCCACAATTAAACACATACCATGCTTCCTGGTCCGATCCCTGTGCAAGGTGAATGTCGGGGAGTTGTGCCGGGTCGATCAGAAACGCTGAACCGCGGGGAGATCTCTCACCTGATCCGATTCCTTTTCTAATATCAGACCCGGTACGGACTGTTCGCTAGTCTGCTTTTCTTCATATAGTGACTTGAATTGTTCCTGGACACGTCTGAGAGATTATGCCATACCTAAACCTTTAAACCTGTGGAAGTGCCAAATAACATTGTGGGAGTTTTAGTTTTCCGTTCTAATAACATGTTACATGTCCAATTTCCGCTCCCAATCGGTTCCTCATTGTTCCCTTTGCAATTTTTTTTTTGTTAAACTGGTGTACCGCTGTACAGAATACTCCATATAGGGTGTTCGCGCCGGTCATGCTTCTGTGTTCGTCTCCCAGTCTATTAATAAACGAACGCTCTACGTTGTCCTCCCTTTCTGCAGCTTCGATACTGTCCCTGGTTTCCCATCGCACTCCCTTTACACTCTGTAACCCGGCTCTATCCATTCTTCAACATCGAAAACCCGGGAAAACCCTGAAGCCATCCCTGTCCTTGTGACAGTCGAGTGTCTGTGATGGTTTGGAACATACTTCAACCAATGTAACAATCACACCAGCAGCATTGAGCGTTTGTATTGCTACCGACCTGAACTGTATGAAGTCAGCAATCTTCCGCCAATTCTGCAATTTCCGGATGACCGGGCATATGATTGTTTGAATTCAAGACATATTTGACAATCCTTTTCAATGTAAAACGACTTTATTTGAAAACACCGCTGAATTGTCGTTAGACGCTGGCGTTATCTACACAGATGGCCATTTAATGTAAACACATACTTAATTCCATTCCTCAGCTCTTCTCTGAATTTCCTCTGTGTCAGTGTATAGATACAAGTATTCGTGCACATGCTGACAAATTGTAACATAAACCCACATTGTTGTAGGATATATACCGGGGAACTGAAATATCTGTCCTGGTAAAAATAGTTTTGCAATTGCCATTTTAGAGAATGGGCTACAGAGGGCATACAAAATAATATGAAATTAGCGGATATAGAAAACACCAGAATCATCGATTTTCTACGTTTTTCCACCTCGGCATCTTTCTGATTGTCGCTGCTGCGCCGAAGCCTTCTGCGGACTCTATTTGCAATAATGATATGGCTTACAGTAAACCCGTTAAACAACAGGATTAAGCCGATTGGTAGCAATGGTTTTAAAATGCTGTCCAGTAATTCGTATACTTTCCACGCGGGTGAGGTAGCGTATTCATCTGTGCGGATGCACCGCCACGGCGTGTTGTCAATGATGACGTAAGGTTCAAGGGCAAAGTAACCCGCGGCACATCTCCCGCAACTCACTATAACCACGGTCACTATAACCACCGTTGCTGTTCTCTCGGTGCAGTATCGCTCCCGCAGTTTTCGATGACATATTGCGATGAAGCGATCGAAGGTAAAACTGACTGTGAACCAAACAGAACAGTCCGTCGCTGCCATCCCAAATACCATTGTCAGAGCGCATACAGGAGTGATGAGCAATGATCTGGAATAAATGTAGATATTATTGATCTGTTCCACTAAAGCAACAACGATAACTACCGTCAGATCCGCTGTCGCCATTCCAACCAGGTAACGGGTGATGCATTTGGAGAGTCCGCATTTTCCCCGAGATAGGATCACAATCGCCGTTAAGTTAACTGCAATAAATTGGAAACAAAATAGAAATACGTCATCTCTCTGAATGCCCCCATTCTACCGATGCCAAGCAGGGTATGATCTGTTTGGAAGTGGAAAGCGGGAATCCAGTGTGTGCGGTCTCGGTCGCTGCACTCCGACTGGAGGACAATGACGGATGAGAGTGTCAGTGGATTGGCGACCTGCCGAAAGTTTAGAGCGAGGCATCTGAGTTCCACGGCTCCCGGAATGGTGAAGGGAAGATCGTAAACAACACCATTTCCATTCTTAGGGGTGAAACAGTTGATGCGATTGTTTGCAGCTGTGAGAAAGTGGAATCAATTGACACAAAACAAAATTTTTCATTTACTGACTTATGGAAGAGCAGATCTACGTGTAGGAAATAGACTGGATCGCCATTTAAATAAGCTGCCACGTTGTTATAAGGTCGAACTGTCTGCACTGGTAGAGAGTCGGACCTAGAAATGCAGAGACCATATCACTTCAGAAAGCGTAGCGAGGGGAAATTATGAAACAATGTCAATATCGGCACGAACATAATTAACAAAAGAAAAATCACATCAATCAAAGTACGAAAATGAAAATAAAACAATGAGAAGCTTGAATCCTCCATTCCGGAAACACGTTTCAGCCGACGGTAGCATCTGTGCTCAGTAACAGTGCGGATAACGCAGCAGAGTAACGACGACACCATACATAAAGCAACCAGCTCCGGCATCTTACCGGTGACACCGACCGCTACAAGTGTGGGATAGAAAATGGCCGCGATGTAGTAAATCGCCGCATATCCCATTCCGTCAGAGGCAGCGTTATGTTGTACGGAGCGTTTCAGCTGCTCAGATGGACGAGTGATCGGTTTAGTAGACTTTTATTGAGGAGGGAGCAATTCCACTGAGGCAATTAGCTTGGCGATCTCGTCAGGGACATTAGTGACAAAGAAATGCACAAACATTTACATTAAACTATTTTTACACTCTCTGTCATCATGGCATGAATTTGACTCTTCAAGGAACATTGCAATGTACTTTAAAACAAAATATAATTTGAATTTGCCAGTATAAATTCCATGGCACATGACCTCAGCTATTTAAACAGGACATGTTTGTATCAGTGTTTATGGAGGCGTTCATAATGAAGTCGATTTATTTTGTAACCTTTGACGTAGCGCATTCGCTTCTGAAATTGAGTGAAGGAGTTGGTTCTGGCAGGTGGAATGGAAAAAAAACTTCTTTATTAAAGGGGAACATTCGTTCATTCTTTTCTTTCGTTTGTTCCAATCATTCCGGGCATTTTGAGTGATGGAAATCACAGTGACAGCTGTCATGTGTTACAATGCACTGCATTTATATTCCTCCAAACAATTTAAAAGATCCACAGCCATATTCCAGAGACCTGTGATGAAAAGGGGAGAGTATCTTCGGGAAATTAGTGAAGGCTGAGGACAGTTTGAAGATCAATGTTTTCCAGCGCACACAGGGGCTGTTTGGCAGGAACCTGAACTCTGTCAGTGAATGAATTGACATCCCACACACTTGACGTGCTATGCAGTCGATTTAACTTTAAAGATATTCTCAAACATGCCACAATTCTACCACTATTTCTCCATCCGTTCTCTGTTAGAACATAGAAAGTAAAATCTATGCACAATCCGCAGATCTCAGGTTGTTGTATTATTGCCATTAAACTGTCTTTTCCCCCTGATTTACTGTCGGGTATATTGCCGTTCGAGCGTCACTATGAGTATGTGCAGAACAGCGGATGTGTTCAAGCTCACCTGTCAATCACACTTCCTCCTGCTCCTGCAGAGCACAGCTCCGTTCCGATTTTGGTTCTCGTACCGAGGAACGGACCTTGGCTTATGGGAGAGGGTCTCACCACTCTTGTTTTCATTGTGGAACTCGTAGTAATGTGCAACTCCGGATTGACTCAAGAAATGTGCAACTCCGGATTGATTCACCAGTGGAGCAAGTAAATAGACAGTGTGTGAGGGAGGAAAGGCAGGTGATGGAGGAGGGATGCGCTCAGCCCGAAGATGTAGGGGAGAAGAAAGAAAAGGATAATAAATTTGAATGCTTTCCTAAGGATGAAAAGAAAGGAGGAGGTGGGGAGTATCTTAAATGTATCTCTTTTAATGCTAGGAGCATTGTAAGAAAGGTGGATGAGCTTAAAGCGTGGATTGATACCTGGAATTATGATGATGTAGCTATTAGTGAAACATGGTTGCAGGAAGGGTGTGATTGGCAACTAAATATTCCTGGATTTAGTTGCTTCAGGTGTGATAGAGTAGGAGGGGCCAGAGGAGGAGGTGTTGCATTGCTTGTCCGAGAAAATCTTATCACGTTGCTTTGGAAGGATAGATTAGAGAGATTCTCTAGGGAGTCTATTTGGGTGGCATTGAGGAATGGGAAAGGTGTAGTAACACTGATAGGAGTGTATTATAGGCCACCTAATGGGGAGCGTGAGTTGGAAGAGCAAATGTGTAAGGAGATAGCAGATATTTGTAGTAAACACAAGGTGGTGATTGTGGGAGATTTAAATTTTCCACACGTAGACTGGGAAGCTCATTCTGTAAAAGGGCTGGATGGTTTAGTGTTTGTGAAATGTGTACAGGATAGTTTTTTGCAACAATACATAGAAATACCGACTACAGATGGGACAGTGTTGGATCTCCTGTTAGGGAATGCGATAGGTCAGCTGACAGATGTATGTGTTGGGGAGCACTTCGGATCCAGTGATCACAATAGCATTAGCTTCAATATAATTATGGAGAAGGACAGGACTGGACCTAGAGTTGAGATTTTTGATTGGAGAAAGGCTAACTTTGAGGGGATGCGAAGGGATTTAGAGAGAGTGGATTGGGTCAAGTTGTTTTATGGGAAGGATGTAATAGAGAAATGGAGGTCATTTAAGGGTGAAATTATGAGGGTACAGAATCTTTATGTTCCTGTTAGGGTGAAAGGAAAGGTTAAAGGTTTGAGAGCACCATGGTTTTCAAGGGATATTAGAAATTTGGTTCAGAAAAAGAGGGATGTCTACAATAGATATAGGCAGCATGGAGTAAAGGAATTGCTCGATGAATATAAAGAGTGTAAAAGGAATCTTAAGAAAGAGATTAGAAAAGCTAAAAGAAGATACGAGGTTGGTGTGGCAAATAGGGTGAAAGTAAATCCGAAAGGTTTCTACAGTTATATTAAAAGCAAGAGGATATTGAGGGATAAAATTGGCCCCTTAGAGAATCAGAGTGGTCAGCTATGTGTGGAACCAAAGGAGATCGGAGAGATTTTGAATGATTTCTTCTCTTCGGTATTCACTAAGGAGAAGGATATTGAATTGTACAAGGTGTGGGAAACAAGTAAGGAAGTTATGGAACCGATGACAATTAAAGAAGTGGAGTTACTGGCGCTTTTAAGGAATTTAAAAGTGGATAAGTCTCCGGGACCTGACAGGATATTCCCCAGGACCTTGAGGGAAGTTTGTGTCGAAATAGCAGGAGCTCTGACGGAGATCTTTAATATGTCATTGGAAACGGGGATTGTGCCGGAGGATTGGCGTATTGCTCATGTGGTTCCATTGTTTAAAAAGGGTTCTAGAAGTAAGCCTAGCAATTATAGACCTGTCAGTTTGACATCAGTGGTGGGTAAATTAATGGAAAGTATTCTTAGAGATAGTATTTATAATTATCTGGATAGACGGGATCTGATTAGAAGTAGCCAGCATGGATTTGTGCGTGGAAGGTCATGTTTGACAAACCTTATTGAATTTTTTGAAGAAGTAACGAGGAATGTTGACGAGGGTAAGGCAGTGGATGTAGTCTACATGGACTTCAGCAAAGCCTTTGACAAAGTTCCACATGGAAGATTAGTTAAGAAGGTTCAGTCGTTAGGTATTAATGCTGGAGTAATAAAATGGATTCAACAGTGGCTAGATGGGAGATGCCAGAGAGTAGTGGTGGATAATTGTTTATCGGGATGGAGGCCGGTGACTAGCGGGATACCTCAGGGATCTGTTTTGGGCCCACTGTTGTTTGTAATATACATAAATGATCAAGATGATGGGGTGGTAAATTGGATTAGTAAGTATGCCGATGATACTAAGGTAGGAGGTGTTGTGGATAATGAGGTGGATTTTCAAAGCTTGCAGGGAGATTTATGCCGGTTAGAAGAATGGGCTGAACGTTGGCAGATGGAGTTTAATGCTGAGAAGTGTGAGGTTCTACATTTTGGCAGGAATAATCCAAATAGAACATACAGAGTAAATGGTAGGGCATTGAGGAATGCAGAGCAACAGAGAGATCTAGGAATAACTGTGCATAGTTCCCTGAAAGTGGAGTCTCATGTAGATAGGGTGGTGAAGAGGGCTTTTGGAACGCGGGCCTTTATAAATCAAAGCATTGAGTACAGAAGTTGGGATGTAATGCTAAAGTTGTACAAGGCATTGTTAAGGCCAAATTTGGAATATTGTGTGCAGTTCTGGTCACCGAATTATAGGAAAGATATCAATAAATTAGAGAGAGTGCAGAGACGATTTACTACGATGTTACCTGGGTTTCAACAATTAAGTTACAGAGATAGGTTGCACAAGTTAGGTCTCTATTCATTGGAGCGTAGAAGGTTGAGGGGGGATTTGATCGAGGTATTTAAAATTTTGAGAGGGATAGATAGAGTTGACGTGAACAGGCTGTTTCCATTGAGAGTAGGGGAGATTCAAACTAGAGGACATGATATGAGAGTTAGGGGGCAGAAGTTTAAGGGAAACACGAGGGGGTATTTCTTTACTCAAAGAGTGATAGCTGTGTGGAATGAGCTTACTGTAGAAGTAGTAGAAGCCAGTTCAGTTGTGTCATTTAAGGTAAAATTGGATAGGCATATGGACAGGAAAGGAGTGGAGGGTTATGGGCTGAGTGCGGGTAGGTGGGACTAGGTGAGATTAAGGGTTCGGCACGGACTAGGAGGGCCAAGATGGCCTGTTTCCGTGCTGTGATTGTTATATGGTTATATGGGTAAAGTATCGCATCTGCTTTTAAATTCATCCTTCCTAAGAGAATCACTCCGTAATGTTCTGGGTTGAACTCCATCTATAATTTCACCAACTTCCTCATCGTTGAAAATACAATAAAACGCCCTTCCACTTCCTTATTCACATCATTTCTAAAACACAAAAATCCGTGGTTCTCAGAACAGATCTCTGGAAGACGGAGAAAACGCTCCACCCACAAATATCCTCTGCCTTCTTGGGTGTCAGTCCTGAATCCACAAGCCAACTTCCGCAGGACACCAATCCTTCTGAAAGGTCCGGCCATGGTTAACCGCAAATATAACCGCCACATCCTCACAAATTGAACCAGGATCGTGAGACATGATTTACCCCTCACAAAGCCACACAGGTTCTCCAAAATCGGCTACTGCCTCTCCAAATTCACATAAATCCTGTTTTTAAGAATGTTCTTCAATAATTTGCCAGTCACTACAATAGGATTCATCGCTTCCCGCAGTCACCCAGGGTTCCTCCCGAGCACACAAGAGGACTTATCCGTCGTAATTTTGTTTATTCTTTTCAAACGTTCCAGTACATTCTCTCTCTTAACCTCGATATGTTGTCTCAGATCAGCTTGTTTAACGCACTCCTCACAAATGTCACACTGACTGGTGAATACTGAACTAAAGTCTTCCAACAGGACCTGCCCTTATCCCTCTCGACTTCACGGGCTTGTTTGATCTTCTGTCCCAGACCGGTCCTACATTCACTCTAGTCATCTTTTTCTTTACATGCATCTAGAATAGCTTGGGGATTTCCTTAAACCAGAGCAGACCTTCTGCAGATGTTTCTTGTTTTCAAAATTCCTTTCTTTAGTTTGTCCCCGGCTACTTTGTAAATCTACAGTCATGTCTGATCCTTGCTTTCTAATCCTGAGCTCAGCTTCCTAAAGCTTCGTTCGTCCTCTTGACCAGATTTTTCACATCTCTTGTCAACCATGGTTCCTTCACCCTACCGTCCTTTCCCTGTCTGAATGGACAAACCTGTCCAGAACCCCGTGTAAGTGCAGCCTAAAATACCTTCACATTTCTATTGATTATTTCCCAGGATATATACTTTCCTGATTTATACTTTGATGTTCCAGCTTAATTTAATCGTAATTCCTCTTACACTGTTAATAAATTTGGGAATTAACACAGGGCTGTGGGCAGAGAGTGTGGCAATGGGATGTGTATGGGGAATGACACGAGATTGTGGGGACAGCGGGACATTAAGATTAAATGTGACACGGGTCTGTGTGTTTAGCGTATGTAACCTTTTTACGAAAGGAGGGTGCTGAACCTCTTATAATTTGCCTCCCGACACCACCGATCGACAGACGGTGGAATAGCCACTGCTCTACACAACGGCCTTACACATCTGGACAAGAAGGATGCTTATGTGGGAATGCTATTCTTGGACTCTTGGACTACAATTCTGCATTCAACACCATAATTCCCCCCAGGCTTGACAGGAAGCTCAGAGATCTCGTCCTTGACACTGCCTCTCAGATCACCAGAAGGTTGTAAGAGTGGGCTCCTTCACCTTCACCCTTCCGACTTTCAACACAGGAGCCACTCAGGGCCATGAACTGACTACCCTCCCTTAGTCCCTGTATATCCATGACTGTATCGCCACCCACAGCTCGAATCTGTTACATTTGCCGACGATACTATATTGATTGGACTAATCTCAAAAAATAACGAAGTGACCTACAGGGAAAATGTTATCTCTCAGACATACTGTCGTCAGGTAAGAAACCTCTCCCTCAATTTCGCAAAAACGAAGGAGCTGGTTGTTGATTACAGGAGGATTGGAGACGAGATAACCTGTTGACCTCAATGGATCTGGTGCTGAGAAGGTAAAAAGCTTTAAATTCCTCAGCATCTACATAACCGAGGACCTCACGTGGACTGTACAGACCAGCCGTGAACTGAAAAAGGCACGACAGCTCACCTAGAGATTGTAAGCAGTTTTGGGCCGCCGATTTTAGAAAGGATGAGTTAACACGTGATTGAGTTTAACATATATTTATGAAAATGATTCCAGGATTGAATACCTTGTCGTATGAGGAGAATTTGATGGGTGATACAGTTTAAACCTACGGCATATCCTCGAAGGGCTGGATGTGGACGGGATGTGTCCTATGGTAGAACAGTCTTGGACCAGAGGGGACAATCTCTGAATAGGGAATCGTCCATTTGCAACATTAATGAGTTTAGCCAGAGAGTAGTGAATCCGTGGACTTCGTTGGTACAGGCAGCGTTTAGCGCAAAATTTTGTGCTTATTTAAGACAGACTAATTAACACCACTTCGCATTTACCAGTTTCACCAATGTGCTTCCTTGTTATTCTTCCTCCTCTGCCCACTACACTTCTTACTCTGACTTACCATTTTCATTTTCAAAAACAAAACCAATAATTCAAGAGTATCGAAGACAGAAGTGAGTATAGATGCCATTACTAATGAGAAAATGTGCTTTGGAGGTAGATAAACCGCCTGCACCAGATGAAGTACACCCTAGGGTTCAGAAAGAAGTAGTTGAAGAGTTTGTGAGGCATTAGAGTCATGGAACATTACAACACAGGAAAATCTATTCGGCCAGCTTAATCTGTGCCAAGACATTAATCTGCCGATTTCCAGCAACCTCTAACGGGACCGTAGTCATCCATATACCCATTCAAACTTCTCTGAAATGTTGAATATCGACCCTGCCCCTTGCTCTGGCAGCACATTCTACATTCTCACCGCCTGTGAGTGAAGACCTTCCCCCTCACGCATCTCTTAAAGAATGAGGAATGATCTGTCAAGAGTGTCTCGATTTTGGTATGTTTCTGACGAGCTAGGAAATTGCAAATGTCACCACACTCTTTAAGGAGGAAGGGAAGCGGAAGAAAGGAAATTATAGAACAGTTAGTCAGTGGTTGGATTCCATAAAGGATGATTTTTCGGGGTAATTGGCTCATGCTAATGTAGGCCAAATTCAGCATGGTTTTCTTCAGGGTGTATATTGCGTGACAAATCTCTTGGAATTGTTTGACAAAATAACAAGCAGAATAGACAAAAGAGAGGCAGTGTATGTTTTTCTCTTGGATTTTCAGATGGTTTTTAAAGACTTGCTGCACATGAGGCTGCCAAACAAGATCGCAACTCATGGTATTACAGGAAAGATACTGGCACGGATCGAAGATTGGTTTACCGGCATGAGAGAAAGAGTTAGAACAATGCCAACCTATTCTGTTTGCTACCGGTAACCAATGGCGTTCCTCTGGAGTCGGTAATGAGATTATTTATGTTGATGTTAAAATCAACGATTTGGATGACAGAGCTGGTGGCTTGGTGACCGACTTTGTAGTTGCTATGAAGGTAGGTGCCGGATAGGCAGCTGAGAGCAAAGTGGGTGTCAGCAGAAGGACTCAGACAGGTTTGAAGAACAGACAATGAAGTGGCAGATGGAATACAGTGCAGGGACTGCAGACCACAGTCAGGTACTCAGGTTCACTCAGCGTAATGTTGCACGATCATTATTAGCAAAACACTCTGACACGATACGGGTTTCATTTTGTTACAGAAAATAATACCAGTTTGGTACTGCAAATAAACTACATTTGCACATTGGTGGAGAAGCGTGCCGTCACCCCTCGCTATCTGTAAAAACTGTGATGAGATCCTGAGGCGCATTCACTGTGGACTGGACTGTGCCTTTAAAAAGATAGAGCGGGTGTACACCGATTCAAAGAGAGAGACAGAGCACCGAACAGCTCGTGAGTCGCCATGGTTACGGAAGGGCGGGGCTATATAATGGACAGCTGGCGTTCAGCATGTTTGGGATGCATACAAGCTCAGCTGGCTTTTCAGACCAATACACAGACACACGGAATGCACGGACAGAAAGACAAACGAAATAGACACTGGATGAGCTTTCAGTGCCAGCGGAAGGGATTTACTCGCAGTGTGGAAAAGGGGGACCGGTGGAAGGCTATCGGAGTGTTTAACCCTTGCCTGGGTTGACAGCTTCACCGGCTGAAGATGGTATCCTTTTGTGTGGTCACAGTCGATAACTTTAACATGACTTCTGGGTACAACGGAAAGATCGACGGCATCGGTTTACTTGGAAAATAAATCAGCTCTCTCTCTCTCCTCAGTTCTACTCAACTTAATATCAGGAACTGAACTGACGTCATTCGTATACCATCGTAAGACTGTATCATTTACCACCTAAGCTTGAGAAGTTTGGGGTTTTATATTTACACACTTATATATGCATAATCAAGTGAAGTCATGTCACTTTTATACGATAATTTTTGCCATAACTGCTGCTACAGTACATAGTAAAAATGAGACAACTTTTTTCAGGACTATGGTGTTACATGACTTCGTCCAAAGACTAGACTGAACTACGTAAAAGAAAACACACAAAAACAACTACACTAGACTACAGACCCTCCCAGGACTACATAAAGTGCAGAAGAACAGTGAAGGCATTAAAATAAATAATAAATAGTGCAAGGTGTCAGTCCAGGCCTCGGGTATTGAAGAGTCTGATAGCTTGGGGGGGAAAAGCTTTTACATAGTCTGGCCGTTAGAGCCCGAATGCTTCGGAGCCTTTTCCGAGACGGAAGGAGGGAGAAGAGATTGTGTGAGGGGTGCATGGGGTCCTTTGCGGATGAAACGTGTAGTGTAATTGTCCGTGATGGTGGGAAGAGATAACCCGATGATCTTCTCAGCTGAACTCACTGTCAGCTGCAGGGTCTTGCTATCTGAGGTAGTGAAATTTCCGAACCACTGAGCAGCTGCTCAGGATGCTCTCATAACACTCCTGTCGAATATGATGAGGATGGGGGCTGGGGGTGGGAGATGGCCTTACCTCAGCCTTTGCAGAAAGTATAGACCCTGCTAGGCTTTCTTTGCTATGGAGCTGGTGTTGAGGGTGCTGTCTCTGGAATTTTGAACAAAGTAACTGTGAAGTCTGGATTGGTTTCAAGACCTTTGACCTTACTGACAGAAACAACTCTCTCAGGTGCTGAGACAGTACACGTTGATTTGGTTAGCTATATTTTAGAATTTAAAGACAAACAAAGTGGTGATGTTGTTCACGTTGTGAATTGGAGAGACAGGATTCTGAGACTTCTGAAAACAAAGGGAAGTGTTGTTTCGACCAACAGAGGCCATCTGCAGGTGTACTTATGGAAAGATATAGACCTGAAGATCTTGGAGATAGAATTAATGACTCGTTTGCAACAAAGGACTTCTTTGGAAGTTCAGCGAATGGGCTTAGTTATTACGAAATTACGAGTCGGGAGTTAGCACCTGTGCAGGATAAAGTTCAGGCCCTCCTTTAAAGCCCTGTTGGAGCTGATCACGTGAGGTTTAACTGCTGTGTGGTGAAGTGCAAAAGAGAAAATGGGTGATCAAACGCCATTTTGAAGACAGCAGGATTTGGTTTTGCAGGAATTTGATTTTGTAACAAAGTATGTGAAAGGTAAAGACAATAACATGATGGATTGATTGTCTGGATTTTAAGTGTAAGAAAGAAATAGAAATTACTATTTTATATGCTTCTGTAGTCTGCTACATGTTAATCAGGTAGGTATTGCTTTATAACTTAATCTACAGTTAGACAATAATTTTGCTCCTTTATCAATTTTTTTTTCCCAAGAGGGAGGGAGGTGTGACGAGATCCTCATCATTATTCAACATGGACTGTGGCTTGACAAAGAGAGAATGTGTGGGTATACACCAATTCAGAGAGAGAGAGAGAGAGAGCACCAAACAACACGTGAGTCTCAGCATGTCTGGGATATATTCAAGGTCAGCTGGCTTTTCACACAGACACACAGACATACGGAAGACACGGACAGAAATGCAGAAGAAATAGACTCTGGATGATCTTACAGTGCCCACGAAAGGATGGATCTTGCTCGCAGTGTGGAAAAGAGGGGACCGGTGTCATGCTCTCTGTGTGTTTAACCCTTGACTGTGTCGATAGCTTTACCAGGTGAAAAAGGTATCCTTTTGTGTGTTCACAGTCGATAACTTTAACAGTTCTTCGGGGCACAACAGAAAGGGATGATTCTTGTCACTGTGGCGTCCATCATTAACATTGCCCACTAGCAGGACGTGCCCTCTACACAGTGTTACCGTCGCGAAGGAGATACGGAAGCCTGAAAGCTCAGGCTCAGCGATTAAGGAACAGCTTTTTTCCCCCGCTACCACCTGTATCTCAGTTTTGTTTTCTCTATATTTATTTATCCTGTATTTCATTGCACTGCTGCCGTAAAGTTAACAATTTCGCGACGTTTGTCTGCGATATTAAATCTGTTTCTGATTCTTGAAATGTACCCTTGAAACTTTTGATTCTGATTCAGATGCAGGGGGGTTGTGTTAGACCGAACTTACATTAGTTGAAAGCCTATCAGAACCTCGTGTACTGTGCTGTAATATTCTATGTTCTGTGCTCGATCGAGCGTACCTTATCTTGCTCTAGTTAAGCAAGTCGATTAATTATTTAAAGCTATGACGCCTTGCTTTTCCAGACTACTCTCAATGCGTCAGAAAATAAAGTGCAGGAGAATTTAAAGAATATTAGGCCAATAACAATAACTCCTGAACTTCTTGCTTTGTCATATGTGTGGGGGTGGGGTTGGGGCTGGGATTGACCCCAAAAGCAAGACACAGACACTGAACTACCAGGAACAGGACTAGGCGTGAGAAGGAAGCAGGGGAAGGAAGGAAGAAAGGACGCTGGACATGACAAAGGCCCCAGACGAGACAAGGATTCCGAGCTTGGGCTAGGACGTAACTAGGATGGGGAACCAGGACATGGAACTGGGAATCAGGAGCCTGTCCTTGGACTCCGAGCCAGAGACTGGACAAGGACCCGGTACCTGGGTCTTGACTCGGGCTCGGACCCCAGAACCAGGCGAGGACATGAAGAGTTTACAGGACGGGACGTGAGACTCATGAACAGGACAAGGGAACCCCAGCTCAGGACGAGGGAACCCCAGCTCAGGGATGGGCAAGGAACTCCTGGTCTGGGCGATGCACATGGACAAGACGAGGACACAAAGCCGTGGCTTGGACAGGACAATGATCTTGGACGTGATTGGGACGGGACGAGACCCCGAAGCCTTGACTTGGTCGAGGGAGAGGCAGGAACGCAGAGACTTGATCGGGGAAGAACAGGAGCGAAGAACACTGAGCCTGAGTCGAGGGAGAGCCGGGACCCGTCCTTGGGTACAGGACATCGGGCCGGGACTCATCACACAGAACGCTGAACACGACGACACAGTTCCCAATGCTAGGCAGCGGCAAAACGGCCGAACCTACCTAGCGAAGGCGTGGACACAGACAGACAGTTCCAATGAGGGCGAGGATCCAGACACTGGCAAGGCGAGGCAAGGCCCCCGGAAGAGGCAAGGCCCCAGGAAGAGGCAAGGCGAGGTGAGGCAAGGCTCCAGGCAGAGGCAAGGCAGAGCGAGGAAAGGCTGCAGACAGAGGTAAGGCAGGGCGAGGCAAGGCTCCAGGCAGAGGCAAGGCAGGGCGAGGAAAGGCTGCAGACAGAGGTAAGGCGAGGTGAGGTAAGGCTCCAGGCAGAGGCAAGGCAGAGCGAGGAAAGGCTGCAGACAGAGGTAAGGCAGGGCGAGGCAAGGCTCCAGGCAGAGGCAAGGCAGGGCGAGGAAAGGCTGCAGACAGAGGTAAGGCGAGGTGAGGCAAGGCTCCAGGCAGAGGCAAAGCGAGGCGAGGCAAAGCTATGCTAGGCTAGGATCCAGGAGGAAGGTGAAGGGAATGGATACAGACAAGGGGTTTGGACAGAAACAATCCGGCAGCCAGAGGCTGAACGTGAAGCTACTTATGAAGCAGCCCAAAGAGAATCAGTTGCCGCAACAGCAACTGGAGAAACCCGGAAATCCTGGAATAAGGAACGTGGACCGGACCGTGAACCGGAATGCGGTTTTTATGGGCCGGACCATGACATGCTTTGTCATGACTAAGTCTATATGTGTACAGTTTGATGGTTTCTCTCACACACCAGCCTTCCTGTTCTCTTCCCGGAAAGTCTGTCACTGAGCATTCACCTTTTTGTTAAATTAGGTGTTTCCACTTCCCTTCTCAAATATGTACGTCAACATGGGAGCTGATAGTACAGGTTTACCATCTTTTGAGATATACCCTCTAGCTTCCCATAACGGTAAATATTAAATCAAGCACACGTGTAGACAGTGAATGAAGGGAGACGAGTCGTGTACAGTCATCAGAGTTTTGTCTCATTCGGTATCTTGTTCAGAGCAGAAGTTGTGAGTCAATGGGCTTGTTCCCGTGCTGTACTGTTCCCAGGATCCCAACATGTCCATGTGACGTGTTCAGCTTGTAATATCAATCTATTAATCATCAGCTTCCCATTCTTCTCCATTCATCTCGTTCTTCTGCACTGGTGAGTGTAATATAGAACACAGTGTCTTGCAACACAGGAACAAACTCTTCCGTCCACAATGTCCCTGACGAGCGGAACATTTCCGGCTAAGCTGTGACGTAACCAGTGACGCCAAATTCTCAGGATTTTATCAATTAACCGGATGCTGCAATTTGGAATTTTGGGAAATTCCAAATTTGAAAATTTACCTTCCCTCGCATTCCTATTCACAAACTCTCTCGGTGCTGGACAGAACAACGTAGACACAATTTTATCAATGGGAAATGCATGGCATTTGCAGACAAGTCTGAGGTTATCATAAGAAAATCGAAATGAATATTACATCATTTATTAGTGGACATGACTCCACTGGACTAATGGTCTGGTGCACATTGAGTAATATGTGACAGAATCGGCAAACATAACGCAGCAGATACTCGGTGAAGGTAGCAATTTAGAACTGCTGAGAGGAAATGTATTCACATAAATGATGCTGGAACATGCAAAGCTCTGCCTCGGTTGATCTTATTTCGAGCAAATTATTAATTTAATTACTCACTTATTTATATAAATTAATGAATTTATTTAAGTTGATTACTTTCATTCAAAACATTTAAGAGGTTGTTTTGCCAAACCACAGAAAGTTACAAATCACGTTGAGTAACAAATAGCGTGCAGAATGATGTCGGGCCGAATAGTCTGTTTGCCATTTGATTCTACGACGCTGAATGTCCTGCTGGATACAGCCGACATCATTCATCGGTGCGCTGTCCATCTCACAATCATAACAAAAACCGACTGCAGGAGATTCGTGCTCTAAAAATAGCTCATGGAATACAGAATCTATTTGAGGATTATTTACCAGGTTCGACGGACAGCGGGAAAAAAGAGAAAAAAACACGCGCTCAGACTGCATCAGAGTCTCACAGGTACAGGACTGATAAAACACACTAAACGGTGGATCCGAGGCAGATAAATGGAAAATGAAACCCACACTCTCACATAGTAACAGAGACTGACAGTTACAGGACTGATAAAACACACTAAACGGTGGATCCGAGGCAGATAAATGGAAAATGAAACCCACACTCTCACATAGTAACAGAGAATGACAGATACGGAATGAAACCCACAGTCTCACACTGTAGCAGAGAATGACAGATACAGAATGAAACCCACAGTCTCACACTGTAACAGAGAATGACAGATACAGAATGAAACCCACTCTCTCACACTGTAACAGTGACTGACAGATACAGAATGAAACCCACACTCTCACACTGTAACAGAGAATGACAGATACGGAATGAAACCCACACTCTCACACTGTAACAGAGAATGACAGATACAGAATGAAACCCACACTCTCACACTGTAACAGAGAATGACAGATACGGAATGAAACCCACACTCTCACACTGTAACAGAGAATGACAGATACAGAATGAAACCCACACTCTCACACTGTAACAGAGAATGACAGATACGGAATGAAACCCACACTCTCACACTGTAACAGAGAATGACAGATACGGAATGAAACCCACAGTCTCACACTGTAACAGAGAATGACAGATACAGAATGAAACCCACACTCTCACACAGAAACAGAGACTGACAGATACAGTATGAAACCCACACTCTCACACTGTAACAGAGACTGACAGATACAAAATGAAACCCACACTCTCACACTGTAACAGAGACTGACAGATACAAAATGAAACCCACACTCTCACGCTGTAGCAGAGACTGACAGATACAAAATGAAACCCACACTCTCACACTGTAACAGAGACTGACAGATACGGAATGAAACCGACACTCTCACACCGTAACAGAGACTGACAGATATAGAATGAAACCCACAGTCTCACACTGTAACAGAGAATGACAGATACGGAATGAAACCCACACTCTCACACTGTAACAGAGACTGACAGATACGGAATGAAACCGACACTCTCAAACTGTAACAGAGACTGACAGATATAGAATGAAACCCACAGTCTCACACTGTAACAGAGAATGACAGATACGGAATGAAACCCACAGTCTCACACTGTAACAGAGAATGACAGATACGGAATGAAACCGACACTCTCACAGTGTAACAGAGACTGACAGACACAGAATGAAACCCACACTCTCACACTGTAACAGAGAATGACAGATACGGAATGAAACCGACACTCTCACAGTGTAACAGAGTCTGACAGATACAGAATGAAACCCACACTCTCACACTGTAACAGAGACTGACAGATACGGAATGAGACCCACAGTCTCACACTGTAACAGAGACTGACAGATACAGAATGAAACCGATACTCTGACACTGCAACATCACCAAATCCGCGTGTGCTCCAACTCGCCGTGCGTATCTCCAAATCTCCAAATTCAAAGGCGGCCCTGTAAGTACAAATGTTTCTCCTAGAGCGAGATTTCAAATTTTTCACAAGATATCTTTATCCAGATTAACAATAGCAAAGAATCGAAGCTGAACGTTGAAGTGCATTATTTATTACAGTGTTTGTAAAAGAAACAACCTTGATATTTGGCATTACTCCAAATCCACAGTTGCTCAGAAATCCGTGAGGACGCGCTTGAGATTCGTCACGTCTCCAAATCAACCACATCCCGATATCCGTGAGCACCCGAGGACCGTGTACACCATCAACCCGACTGAAACCCAGGGATGCATATTTGATTTTCTCAAAAGAATCATTCACAAAATAGCAACCTTCACCTGAAAGAAATAGCTAGAACAAAGTACAATGTTTAAAGATCAGTTGTTATTAAAACTCAAATAAATGAAACGACTTTGAGATTTTAACAGCTCGAAATCGACCGACACCCACAAATCCATGTGCACCCATATGCGCCGACCGACACCTAAACCTGCGGACATCACCAAAACCACGTGCACCACAAACACGCACGCACCCCTAAAATCCCTGTGCGCATATACTCGGCGACATTCTCATCAATATGTGCGCACGACGTAATCCGTATGTGCCCCCAAAGATGCTGACATACCCACTTGCACATTAGATTATCCCAGTGCAAGAAACATTTCCAGCAGATCACAAAATCGACTTAAACAACCAAACAGGTACTGTATAAAGTACAAGATTGAAAGTGCATTTGTTAATAAATTGTCACAAAACGTCCACCGATAAGCCAAATCCTCATGCGCAAAGACGGCCATCAGCGGAGCGGCAATTGCACACGTGTAGGCTAGTCGGCGAGAGTGAAAGCGACAGGTTTTGTCTCAAAGGAGCCTTCGGCTCTGTGTAAAGCGTCCGTAAGGTTCCATTTTTGTTATTTTTCACTCTCTCACTGGACCATTTAATCGCCTGTGGTGTGCTCTTCGTGCCAGATGTTGGAGAACTGGGGTTCCCCGTGTGTTCATGAAGTCCATCCGGCTGCCGCTCCATGAAGACCGTGTTAGGGATCTGGATCGGAAACGGGATGACCTTCAGCTTGTGCGGGAGAGCGAGTTACAGCGATGTAGTCACCCCTAAGTTGCAGGAGGCGATTAGTTGGGTGCCCGTCAGGAGAAATGGTAATAGGCAGTTACAACAGAACACACCGTGGCCATTCTGTCACAAGGTGTGGCATTGGGACCGGACCCAAATGCAAGACACAGACACTGAACTACCAGGAACAGGACTAGGCGTGAGAAGGAAGCAGGGGAAGAGAGAGGAAGAAAGGACGCTGGACATGGTACAGTCCCTGGACAAGACAAGGATTCCGGGCCTGGGCTAGGACTTGACAAGGACACCGGAACCAGGACATGGAACTGGGAAACAGGAGCTTGGTCTTGGACTTCGAGCCAGAGACTGAACAGGGACACAGAACCTGGGTCTTAACTCGGGCTTGGACCTCAGAACTAGGCGAGGACATGACGAGGATAAGGAACCAGGACATGGAACTGGGAACATGGAGCTTGGTCTTGGACTCCGAGCCAGAGACTGGACAAGGACCCAGAACCTGGGTCTTGACTCGGGCTTGGACCTCAGAACTAGGCGAGGACATGACGAGGTTACAGGACGACGAGAGGCAACAGGACTGGACGTGAGATTCATGAACAGGACGTGGGAACACCAGCACTGGGCTGGGCAAGGTACTCCTGGGCCGGGCGTGGCGCATGACAAGACGTGAACACAAAGCCGTGGTTTGGACAGGACAAGGACATTGGACGTGACTAGGACTGGATGAGGCCCCGAAGCCTTGACATGGTCGAGGAAGAGACAAGAACGAAGAACACTGAGACTTGGACGAAGGAGAGTCAGTAGCATGGAACACTGAGCCGGGACCCCTCCTTGGGTACAGGACTTAGGGCCGGATCTCATCACACCGAACACAGAACCCGACGAGACAGTTCCTAACGCTAGTTAGCGGCAAAACAGCCGGACCGAACGAGCGAAGGCGTGGACACAGACAGTTCCAAACAGGGCGAAACTGCAGACACAGGCAAGGCGAGGCCCGGCGAAGCTCCAGACACAGGCAAAGTGAGGCGAGGCTCCAGACACAGGCAAGGAGAGGCGAGGCTCCAGACACAGGCAAGGTGAGGCGAGGCTCCAGACACAGGCAAGGAGAGGCGAGGCTCCAGACACAGGCAAGGAGAGGCGAGGCTCCAGACACAGGCAAGGCGAGGCGAGGCTCCAGACACAGGCAAGGCGAGGCGAGGCTCCAGACACAGGCAAGGCGAGGCCAGGCTCCAGACACAGGCAAGGCGAGGCCAGGCTCCAGAGACAGGCAAGGCGAGGCCAGGCTCCAGACACAGGCAAGGCGAGGCGAGGCTCCAGAGACAGGCAAGGTGGGGCCAGGTGGGGCTCCAGGCAAGGCGAGGGTAAGCTCCAGGCGGAGGCAGCGCGATGGAAGGCTCCAGGCAGAGGCAAGGTCGGGCCAGGCGAGGCTCCAGGCAGAGGCAGGGGGAGGCCAGGCTCCAGGAGGAAGGTGAAGAGAAGGGATACAGACAGGGGGGTTTGGGCAAGAGGCTCCAGGCAGGAAGGTGAAGGGAAGGGATGCAGACAGGGGGATCTGGGCAGGAGGCTCCAGGAGGAAGGTGAAGAGAAGGGATGCAGACAGGGGGTTTAGACAGGAACAATCCAACAGTCAGAGGCGCAATCCTGAAGCTAATTATGAGGCCAGCCCAAACAAGAATCAGTTGCCTCAACAGAAACTAGGGAAACCCGGAAAACCTGGAATAAGGTACATAGACCGGACAGTGAACCGGAATGCGGATTTCACGGACCGTACCATGACACATTGCCATGAAAAGAAAGTATACCGATTTGATACAATTGTCAGGGATGACCTCCTGGAAGAATGCCGCGGCAACCTGTTTACAGGCACAGAACATGGGACGGTGGCGGAGAAAGGAAAGGGAGAGAAGAAGGAACTGCAGCGATAAAAGATTCGATAGTGGGGGGAACAGACAGGAGACACTGTGGACGTAAACTGCACACTCGAAAGGTATGCTGCCTCCCAGGTGTCAGGGATGGGACGGCTCAGATCGCGTCCACAACATTTTTGGGGAAGGAGGTAAAAGTGAAGATAGCATTCAGTCACGTTGTCAGGAAGGGCAGGCAGGTGATGGGACTTATTTGCAGCCGGAAGGTTGAGTCACAAATCATTAGGTGTGCAGGATCAGGAAGGACAGCAAGAACGGCACTCAAGGTGTTGTGTCTAAATGCTCGTCGTATCAGAAATAATGTGGATGATATTGTGACAATGTTACAGATTGCCAGACATGATGTTGTAGCCATCACAGAAATGCGGCTGAAAGATGATTGTAGCTGGGAACTGAATGTCCGAAGTTACATGTTATATCGGAGGGATAGGAAGTTAGGTAGAGGGGATGATGTGGTTGTACTGGAAAAGAATGCCATCCAATCAGTAAAAGGATGTGATCGAGTATGGGAAGACCTTGCATCCTTGTGGGATGAGTTAAGAAAATGCAAGGGAAAAAGAATGTTGATTCCAGTTTTATTTAGCCTCCCAACAGTGGCTTAGCTGGTAATTGACACAGTCTTACAATGGTATAGGAATGAATCAGTTCGTGATATTGAGTGGAATTGAAGAGAGAGAGAGAGAGAGAGAGAGAGAGAGAGAGAGAGAGAGAGAGAGAGAGAGAGAGAGAGAGAGAGAGAGAGAGAGAGAGAGAGAGGGCGATTCAGCGATGCAGCGATTCAGGAACAGCTTCCACCCCTCTGCTGTCTGATTCTTAAATGGAGATGGAACCCGTAAACACAACCTCACTTCCTTAACATATATTATTTCGGTTTTGCACGATATGTTAATCTATTGAATATACATATACCTTTATTGAGTTACTTTTATTTCTTCTATATTATGTTTTGCTTTGAACTGCTACTGCAAAGTTAACAAATTTCACGACTCATGCTGCTGATAATAAACCTGATTTTGATTCTGAAAATATATGTTTGCATTCGGCACTGCAAGGCTCAGGAGAGAGCGAAGGGCATGTCAAAGCGTAGATCAACTCATGATTCTTCACTGGAGTCAACAACCAAGAAAGAGCTAAGTTTGTGACACTTGTTCCTACACGAATTCTGAGGTCAAGAGAGTGGAAGTTTCCCAGTGCAGCGGCTTTTGGTCCTTGAGAACACTGCCGCACACTGTTCATATACAAAACCACTTTATTATAATGTTATGAAATCTGGCCATTAAACACCTGAAAAGCGACAGAAAGACCGAGTGCAAAGGATAATAATGCTTTCTCTCTCCCTCTCTCCATCCCCCTTCCATTTTCTCTCTCTCCCCCTCTCTTCCCCTCTCTCTCTCTCTCGTCTCTCTCTCCCCTTCTCTCTCTCTCACTCTCTTTCCCTCTCTCTCTTTCGCTCTCTCCCTCTCTCTCTCTCGCTGTTTCCCTCTTTCTCGCTCTCGTTGTTTATCCACTCTCTCTCCCCCTTCTCTATCACTCTCTCCCACTCTCTTTCTCTTTTCCGCTCTCTCCCCCGTCTCTCTCTCGCTGTCTCTCTCTCTCTCTGCCTCTCTCTCTTCGTCCCTCTCTCCGTCTCTCCTCCATCTCTCTCTCCCCCTCTCTTCCCCTCTCTCTCTCTCGTCTCTCTCTCTCCCCTTCTCTCTCTCTCACTCTCTTTCCCTCTCTCTCTTTCGCTCTCTCCCTCTCTCTCTCTTGCTGTTTCCCTCTTTCTCGCTCTCGTTGTTTATCCACTCTCTCTCCCCCTTCTCTATCACTCTCTCCCACTCTCTTTCTCTTTTCCGCTCTCTCCCCCGTCTCTCTCTCGCTGTCTCTCTCTCTCTCTGCCTCTCTCTCTTCGTCCCTCTCTCCGTCTCTCCTCCATCTCTCTCTCTCTCTCTCTGTTCCTCTCTCTTCCCCCTCTGTCTCACCCTCTCTCTCTCCTCCTCTCTCTCTCCCCCTCTCTCTCCCCCTCCCTCTCAGACAAATACTCATGCCACTCTGCTTTACATTCACAATATTCAAAAGTAAGCTTTTAAAACAAATTTCATTCCCCTTTAAACGAGAGTCTGCACTTTATTTTATCTTTATCTCTAATAATTTCCCGCTAAATCTACTGAATTGTTTCAACACAAATTATGAACAAGTAAAACTGAAATGCTGGAAATTATTTGTCCCCTCCCCACACCTGCTGTTCAGGTATGCAAAAAGGGTTAACTGCATGTGTCATTTCATTAAATGCCGAAATCGTCATCTCCACGGAGGGTTTCAGCGTCACAAGGGAGTTTCCCTCTCCTATTAATAAGCATCTGAATCACTGAGCTCTCACTGAACAGCCGCTCCGGCACTCACAGTGATTCACCGATCCACACAGCGGGACAGAGAGAGCACGCTGCAGAAGGAAGGTTTGCTGGTTCCGGAATGGATCAGAGTCCGGGAACAGCAGCGTGGAGAGTGACAGAAATTCCGAAGAATGTCTTCTGGGCTGCTCAGTTTGTCTTTGCGAAGGATGAATGGATGAGCTTGGATTTTCGAATCACGCACGCATTAACAGTCATTCAAGTGATTTACTACCCTGGTCTCGCTATCGTTGCAGTTCCCGGTGAGTGTCTCTTCAATGGTCAACAACACAACAGTATTTAACTGTTCTCTAATGTTTATCACCCGTTTGAAATTATTGCTACTGTCACACACTCCAGGTAAGAAATCTCCAAAGCTTCAAATTCTGCAACGATGCTGTTCACTGTGGGTCTTGTAATTGTGCGGGTGTGATGGCCAATGATCCAATCGGTAAACTCCGTTCAGTCGTTGCTCACATCATTTCATGACCGAGGCTTTCATATTTTGCCTCCGGGAGCGTTGCCTCCTTTCAGTCTCTCCATATTCCCCTCGGAAATGTCGGCTTTGGAATCAAGTTGCTTCAACTCCTTGCGTTTGCAGCGGAATTTAATCTGACTTCCAAGTGCGCGTTATTCTCAAAGACAACCGCTCTGTCAACGACCCGCCAACGTCACTGCAGACTTAAGATGGTCATTCTGACATGGGTCTCAGTAGACGACTCAGAGTGGAAAGGGGTTAGAGTGAGAGAATCGTCGTTGGGAAAAGTGAGAGCGAGAGGGGAGGGAGCGGGAAGCACCGGGGTGACATTCTGTAATTGACAATAATTCCCCACGTCGTTTTCTCCTGCCAGATATGCCATCTGTTTCTCCGCTCTACATGTGCAAACGGCTGGGGCTGCCTAACTATATATATGTTTGCCAAAGACATTTACAGAGTAGTGAATAATGATCAGGGGAGGGAGCCTGCCCTTGATCTAAACAGTCATTGCTGAGGAAATTTATCGACTGGGATTTACGTTTCTGTACATTTCGTATTTGCAGTGCCATTTGCATCCTTCCTGTCAACATATACAATGTTACTGGTTATCAGTGATCGTTATCTGTATTATTCAGTGCGGTTTCATGTGTGATATCGGCCCACAAATACTGCGGTTGATTTTTCACTGAGTTCACTTACGATTTGATTCTACTAATCGATTTTCTTGATAGACTTCCCGAGGAGCAATTATTCACTCATGTGACCAAACACAAAGAACAAATCCGATCAATTGTGTGATAACAGAAAGCGCTTCCGGATGTGTCCCCACTGATTAATTTTATGCATCTTGCAGTGAACATGGTGACGATATTAATCCTGTCCAGAGGAAAGTGCGGTCTCTCCGGAGTTGTCACTCGCTACCTGGTTGCCATGGCAGCGGCGGATCTTCTGGTCTCTGCCCTGGACCTGATATTGAGCAAGATTCCGAATGCATACGCGCCAATGGAATTTACCTTTTGGGCTGAGGATACACCAGTGTGTAAAATCCACGCCGTCCTGCTTTACGCCGTCACCGATTGTTCGGTCTGGTTCACCGTCAATTTCACCTTTGACCGGTTTGTGGCCATTTGTTGCCAGAAGCTGAAAACAAAATATTGCACCGGGAAAACTGCGGCTCTGATTCTGGGGACGGTAACTGCGATCAGCTGCTTAAAGAACCTTTACTGGTATTTTCGTCTCGCTGGGGCTTATGCACTGATAATTGCTCCATTTATTTGTATGAAAACCGCGTATTATGTGTCTTTATCTGTCGCAATTCCAATAGACTTAGTTCATTACCTTCTCACCCCTGTATTCCCATTCCTGCTGGTTCTCCTGACGAATGCATTAACCGTCCGGCATGTTTTAGTCACCAGCAGAGGGCGCAGGAGACTCCGGTGTGCTGACAAGGGACAGGGTGCCGGGGACCCGGAGATGGAGAGCCGCAGGAAATCCCTTGTTTTACTGCTGATAATCTCTTGCAATTTCGTCCGGCTGTGGGCACCGTTCACTGTGTATTCTGCGTGGAACCAGCTGTCTGTTGTCTCTGCGGTGAACCTTCCTCCTGATTCTCTGCGAGAACTGGGCTCAATGCTGCAGCTTCTGAGCTGCTGCACAAACACGGCTCCTTACGCCGTCACCCAGACCAAGTTCAGGGAGCAACTGAAGGACGCGATAAAATATCCCCTGGCTCTCATTGCTGCGAGGATATCATGAATTAGTGATGCTTCCCTGCCTGGCCCAACTAATTCACCACTCATTGCAAGCAAACTCTGCATCAGCGGAGCCCGGAGTTCTCCCTGTCCGTCTCATTCCCCGCCAGCTTTACCACCGCGCATGATTCCTCACTCCGGCTCACTGACGATTATTTTAATCGTTTTTCCTGCATTCACCGGTTTCTATCCCCTCTCTTCTCCATTGGAACGACCTACGTTTGTTAGTGTAGATCGGCACCGTCGTTGTGAGCCACAGTTCCGCCGTCAAAGTCTCACTGGTCGCCTGTTCCAGCTGCACTGCTCCGCTCCAGCGTGAAGCCTCCCCTGTGTTCCCGAAACCTCTCCCGTTTAACAGAGACTGCGCACGGCCCGGTTCACCCAGTCGGCAGGTCAATGCTGGAAATTAGCTCTTGTCCCGGCTATCGATCTGATAAATTCTAGGATTTCAGAAACATTTTGCAGTCACAGTGTTAACGGAAGTTTGAAAAATCGATGTTGGTGTTGAGGAAATGCGAATGCCAATCCGCATTGTGTGTATGTGTGTGTGTGTGTGTGTGTGTGTGTGTGTGTGTGTGTGTGTGTGTGTGTGTGTGTGTGTGTGTGTGTGTGTGTGTGTGTGTGAGTGTGTGTGTGTGTGTGTGTGTGGGGGGGGGATTTCTTCAGTTTTTTTTTAGCCTCAACTTGGCCGATGGGACTCGTCAGAATAGTTTAGCATGACTACACGGGCCGAAGTACCACTTTCCGTTCTGTATTTCTCCGTGTCTTTAGAAATTGTCACCCAACGCCATGGGATAAGATCTCTCTCAGCCCTGGGAATTTGTTTTTATTTACGGACCTGAGAATGTCAATAATCATTTACCGGGAACAGCAGTAGAATTTTCCCTTCCCTTTATTGGGCACTGCCACTTAGAGACGCTTTCCTGACGAATATCGACGGGAAGTGTTAATTTTGTGCTCTCTCCCTTATCTTCTACTATACATTTCGATTGCACGTGTAGTTCCCCTGCAGTACCAGTACTTTCCACCAGAGTTTGTTTGTGCATGTTATGCTGAAAATAAAGAAAAAAAATCGCATTTGTCTTATTACCGTCAGCCAGGGAATTCCCTTCAACCCCAAATACTGAAGAATTTCCTGCACTCGACAGGTTACCGCGACTTCGAGCAAACAGTATGCTCTAAATTCAGGTATTTCATGAATGACACAAACTTTCACCATCAAGCGTGAAGATTAACAATCAATTTGAATGTACCTCTCGAACGTGAGTGAGATCACTGGCAGGTTTTCCTCCTTCAATGTGACCCGTCACTTCAACATAGAGTAAACAGAGAGATCACGACTGCTGGTGGCGCATCACTGACCACTCTGGTATTGTCACTGCGTCTTCAGACCGGCCACTGACCACACGGACAAAGTCACTCCCTCAATGTCAGCAATCGTGTTAGAAATGTTTCTGAAACAGAGGCATTATGGAAGTGGATCGAAATCTATGAACATACTTGCGTGGAAACAGAAAAAAAAAAGATAGCAGAAAACACAATTCATAGAATTAGGGACCCAAGAAAGGAAATGATAAAAAAAAAAGCTTTGAAATTCAAGAAGCTTTTGAAGTGTTTTACAAAATTCTATATTCCAACGTTCCAGGGGGAAGCATAACCCAAATTGACACCTTTTGAATTCTCTAGAGTTACCCACTTTAAGCGAAGAACCAAATAGAAGGATGACTACTGACATAACTGAAGTTGAATTAAAAGCTGCAATTAGTAGGCTTAATTTAAGCAAGTCACCAGGATCAGATGTGTATACGGCAGAGTGGTACAAAGAATTTAAAAATGAGTTAATTCCTGTTTTACTCCCCACACTGAACCGGGCTTCAAAAAAGGCACAAATGCCACCCAGTTGGAAGGAAGCGATAATCTCAGCTTTACCGAGAGAAGGCAAGGATAAAATAGAAGACGGATCATTTAGACCAATATCTGTTCTTAATGTAGATTATAGGTTATTTACCTCTATCATGGCCAAACGATTAGAGAAGTTTCTACCCATTCTGATACGTCATGATCAGATGGGTTTTATACGGCAACGCCAAACACAAGACAATATACGAAGGACACTGCACATTATGGATCATATACAAAAAAAAATAAAATCGAGGCAGACCTGACTTGCTGATAAAGAGTCTCAGCCGGAAAAGTCGACAGTGCTTCTCCCTATAGATATAGTCTGGCCTGCTGTGTTCCACCAGCATTTTGTGTAAGATGTTACCGAGTTATATTTGGCAGGGAAAAGGCATAGAGGTCGTCTCAAAACTTTGCAATTAGCAAAGGAAAACCGGGGATGGGGCCTACCTTCTCTTAGAGATTATTATCTTGCAGCACGGTTGAGAAATTGACTCTTAAAATATGGAAAACTACTATAAAAGAAGGTAATCTAGAGGGAGATATTGCAATTCTTAAATGGTGTGCATATGACTCGGATTTTACACCGAATAAATTGGATGTTAGATTTAAGGACTGGACAGCTAAAGGAATAACATTTTTTGCAACATAATGAAAGAAGGAACACTGTACAGTTTTGAAATGCTTAAAGAGAAACACTTATTAGAAAAACAAGATTTTTTATCTGTATTTACAGATACGACAATATGTTAATAAGACGCTTAAAATATAACCAAGGCAAGTACATGCTTGATAGAGCTGCTTAGAAAAACATATAATTCTGATAATGGTAGTAGAATAATTTCAAGCATGTATAAGGGATTTGTCAAATCTTAAAACACAGTTGACCTCATACATTAAAACAAAATGGGAGGAGGAAGGAGGGATAATTATATCTGATGAAGAATAGACAATAATATGGAGGTATCAATAGAAGTGTACCAGTTCACAGAAATGAAGGGAGTTTGGATGGAAAAACTTGATAAGACATTTTATTACACCCTCTCAGAAATCCCATTATGATAGTAACCTCCCTGTTTGTTGGAGAAATTGTGGAAATCAAAATGCAAATCATTATCATATTTTTTGGGACTGACCTGTTATCAAAAACTATCGGAGGGGGATACACAATGCCCTTCAAGACATCTTTAAATGTGAAATACCCTTAGAGAGTTAGACCATATATTTTGTATAGATACCTCAAGAATGGTTGAAAAGAGATAAATATTTAATGAATATACTGTTGGTGGCTGGTAAAAAGACTCTTACTAGGAAATGGTTATCACAGGAGAGCCCAACTTTAAATGCATGGATGGAAATTACAATGGACATTTACAAAATGGAGAAGAGAACAGCATCTGTTAATGATAAGCTGGAACAGTTTGATTCATACTGGGGAAAATGGTTTAACTACATAATGCCTCATAGGCGTGATTTTATTATCATAAATAAATGAATACGTTGTAACAAAATATCACTCCCTACTTGTACATAGTTCTTTTTTTCCTTTTGCTTGTTTTATCTTTCCACTCTTTCCTATAAGTGTATTCCTCAGATAAATACTTTGTGGAGATTTGTGATGTATATGATTATATGATATGTACAATGTATGAAATACATCTTATGGAAATGTTTGATGATGAACTTCAATAAAAGATGTAAATTTAAAAAAGAATACCCACACGCTGTAACAACGAGAGATACATGAAACAGGGGGCAAATGAAGGGATTGCATTGGAACCTGTTGTATACGGACATAATACCTCAATGTCCAGACCAAGGGGGCAGTATTTTCATTATATTTAATAGTCAATCAGATATAGATTTGAGTGGGAATCTCTTCACTGTATCGCACTAACGGGAACAACATATTTCATACAGTATTCCTCACAAGGGGTCCAGAAATATCTGTTTTGCCCGATTAGTTGCGAGGGTGGAATTGTCCGCCCGACAGACACCAATCACACTAGTTTCATCACGCGATGCCCGAACTCAGGCGCCCGATTCAATCACTGAGCCACTCTGCATGTGGAAAAGCACGGAGGGAGCTGGTCGAAAGCAAAGTCGGTGCATCATACCGACTTCCCCCATGTCTACACATTTCAGACGGTCGGTGGTTCCTCTTTGGCTTCACTTTACTTTCATATCCCGCAATCCCGTCTCCGAAAGGGACAGGATTTCCTGAACTACTGGTTCTGCAGGTCGATTCCTTGTTTTCATTGTCACAGTCTGTAATTCATGCAGTATCCTAGTAAAACACTCTTTCAAAATCTGCCGCATGCTCATTTGCCATAAGGGTAGCCCCAGACGATACGAAAGTTGACTAAGTGGTCGTTAGAGTGGAGGATTTTTATTTAGTTGGACCGGAACATTGCTGATCGGTTGGAGCATCAACGGATTTGGGGAGGAGTCAGGTGAATGGGGTTGAGTGGGATCGGGGATCAGCCATGATGGAATGGCAGGGTTCACGCAATGAGTTGAATGACTTGATTCTGCTCCCATGTCTTATGGTCTTATGGTCTATAGGGGTTTGTGAGAGGCACGCTCGTTGTACAGCGAATGGTGGGTGCTTGGAACGCTCCGATAGAGGCGGATACACTGGGGGCATTCACAAACTCTTATTTAGGCACATTGGTTATATAAACAGCAGGCAGTTTTGTAGCGGATGGTTAGATTTATCTTAGGATAGATTAAAAGGTCGGTACAACGTCGTCGGCCGATGGGCCTGTATTGTGCTGTAATATTCTATGTCCTATCCTCCCGGTAACTGTCATTGAATACAAAACTGTAACTGAAATCCTACCGAAGGTTTATATGAATTCCTGACTGTTCCACTCACTCGCCTTCCCACTGGAGGCAAACATGCCACATGCGCTTATAACATCCTGCCAGCTTGCGTGCACACTGTCTGTGAGCTCTGTATTTCGGCGGACAGATTACTCTGTAAATCAATAGTGGACAATTCTGTTAACCGTCTGTCATTGATCGCATACCTTCACTTACAGTAGAACTCCAAGGACAGCCCCCGCACTTCCCTGGACTCAACTCCATCAGGCACGTCCATCACTGATCTTTATTGTCCAAATGCCAAGCAACTGGTTAGGCATTTTGATACCCCTGTTCTCCCTCACACAACATTTATTACCTAAATTTGTCTTTCATTTCAGAAATTCTGCTGACAATTTTTCAATCCATTTGACGTCATTCACATATTCTGTGTGCTCTCCAAAATATATATCAGCTCCCGGCTTTCATCAGTGATTACGAATGGAAGGGAGAGGCAGGCAGAGCAGAAGAAGACTGCACTAGCAGTGTGTTAAAATGCGCCACACGCCTACGTTTGCATACGTTTCAGTAATGACTGATCTTTGCCGGCATGCATAGTCTTTCGATGCCAGTTCCGAAAAGCTCGATATAGCTCTAACTTCAGCTTTTTTTTCAATGTGCACGGGCTGTTTCTAACGATCTGCCTCTCAGAGAATGCGGTGTCAATGCAATTCATTTAAAAGCAGGTTTTAGACAAAATGCCCCTTGTTCACGAGTGGCAGACAATTGAAAACATTCAACATGTTTTCTGCTCAATTCAAAGCTACATTTTGAAAACTATCGCCCTGACTCTTCAAAACCCCAAAGAAAAATACAGATATAAAGGGATTATCCTTGAACAGGAAGAACTTACAGCATGCGGTATCAATTAAATTAGCGAGGTGGATGTGTTCTGTAAAGACGTCGGCGCTGCCGGGTCAGTTACCCGGTAAGAGGAAAACACTGCTACTGAAGTATAGACTGATAGGAAATTAGTTCATCCCGGAGCCAGAGAATGACACCCGTACAGAGAAAGCCGCAAAGCCATGCGCTTGAAATGGCAACTCTCAGTGATAATTATTTGCATACAGATGATTGCTAACAAAATTATACAATTCTAATGCCGATTAGATCTTAAATATTAGAGATTACAAATATAACTGAAATGTAGCGAAATTCACTCAAAATGTTGGAGCTGAGTGAACAGTCCATGTTTCTGATCGAGCCCCTTCTTTAGGATTCGTCCGGGGTCTTTATCGCCGGAGTATTTGGTTCGGATATGGAAGGACAGTTTGTTCGGAAGTGGAAGGAGACTTTGTTCGACTATGGAAGGACAGTTAGTTCGGATGTGGAAGGGCACTTTGTTCGGATGTGGAAGGACAGTTAGTTTGGATGTAGAAGGTCACTTTGTTCGGATGTGGAAGGACAGTTAGTTCGGATGTAGAAGGTCACTTTGTTCGGATGTGGAAGGACAGTTAGTTCGGATGTGGAAGGTCACTTTGTTCGGATGTGGAAGGACAGTTTGTTCGGTTGTGGAAGGACACTTTATTCGGATGTGGATGGACACTTTGTTCGGATGTGGAAGGACACTTGGTTCGGATATTGAAGGACAGTTTTCCTTCAGGTGCTGCTACACAATACTGGCACCAGTTTCAATTATAAAAAGAGATCGGGAAAATACGCGCAATGTTCTCTCCTAGTCCTCAGTTGTTGAAATTATACGTTGTAACTATGTGATTTTGTGCAGGTCTTGTAGCTTTAGTTCTTGGTCTTGCTTTGTCTGGTTCATTTCGTGCTCCTTCCCGGGGAACGCGCTAAGACAGTAGCGCGATATTAATACGCAGCAGCCTTTCCGGACTCTGGAATGGGGATTGCCAAACGTTATGTGGATTTTATGGTGTAGTCTGTTTTCTCATATGCTTTTGTGATATCATTCTAGAGGAACATTGTCTCATTTTTTAACTGCATTGCGTTTGTGGTTTCTAAATGACAATAAACTGAATGTGAATCTGAATCTGATATGCGGCAAAGCTACAGCGGTCACACGGGCAATGGAAGAATGCTTCCGTCCCTTGCTCACGAAAATGTAAAAGGGAACATGATCTGCTTTGAAATCTAGTGAACATAATGCAAGATTCAACAGGAATGTTTTCTGTTGCAATAGAGGCTCCACTCTGGGATTCACGGACCGCTCTGTTAATGGTAGGAGTCCATGGCATAAAAAGTTTCAGAAACTCCTGGGCTACAACATAGTTGGAACTACAACATAGCTAGCTCTGATTTAATGGAAGGAAACTAAATTACACAGTACTATATTCCCAATGAGTTTGTATAAACGCGGGGAAAAGACGTATTATATCTCACGGGTAACGAAAGGCACTGGGCAGCGATCCTGCAGGTGACTGAAACTCATACATGGTCATGAATTCCTGCCATCCTTATTATGTGTTTGTGAAGGGAATGTGATGTCACAATCAAACCCCACAACCCCAGTAAGCATACATGTTGACGTCACAACACAGAAGTTTAGCACGTGAAAAAGACATCATTAATACCTGCACATGTATAATAGACCCTGACGTCCAGCAGGCATTTTGGATTCAGCCGAAGTTTTATACACGCAACAAAAAGATAAGCAATTCAGGCAGAATCTATGGAGCGAAATGCGCAGTTGTGACTCCCGACCTTATTGGAAATGGAAAACAAGTTAACACGTCAGACTAACGTAATGTGGTTGGATTCCAGACTACAAATTGCAAGGTTGTATTGTAAGCATATTCATAAAATTTTCCCCAGATTCTGCATTCAAACGTTTACAATCTTCTACAGACACACAGTGGCTTGTACATTGTGTCTGCTTTTGCATGTTCATTGTCACATCTCATGTCATCGGCGTGCTTACTTTATAAACTTACTTTGAAATTTGAACTTCATCATTCTTAGTTCTGAATTTCAGTTCTTCATCTTCAACTCTAATCTGATGTTATGCGTATGAATCATCACGTGGTGAGCAAAGATAACAGTCACATTGTTGCTGCTTAATCTGCTGGTCACGCCTCCATGCAAAACAAAATGAGTTTTGTATTGATTGAATGCTGAAATCAGCACGTCACTGAACAGCAATACAAAAAGATTCTACGTATTTATGGCAAAAGTGAATTAGAGATTCAGTTACATTTTATTTACAGAACATCCCATTCAGTGCAAACAGATATGTTGTCGCATTCTTCAGCTCCTCCCTGAATTTCCTTTGTGTCAGTCCATAGATACACGTGTTGGTGCAGGAACTGAGCAGCGTCAGCATATCCCCGGACACTTGTAGGATAAATGTAGGTGTGTTGTAATATTTGTCTGTGAAATGAACGTTTACCGCTGAGCAGGTCATGGAGTGTACAATACTGGTTATCCACAATAATATGAAATTGGCAGATAGAGCGAACAACAAAACCATTGACTTTCTCCGGTTCTTAACCTCTGGATCACCTTTGTTGTCAGTATTGCTCCGAAATCCACGGCGAACTATATTCGCTGCTATAATAGATCTGGTAGTTAAAACATTGAACAGTAGAATTATACCAATTGGTAATAATGGGGTCATGATGGTGTCAAATAACTCGTAACCTCTCCACAGGGATGATGTATAGTACTCAGGTTTGGGAATGCACGTCCTTAGTTCTCCTGCCAAGTAAAATGGAAATGACTGAACACAGCTGCCTACGGCCACCGCCACGATCACCACGGTCGCTGTTCTCTCCGTACAATATCGGGTCCGCAGCTTCTGAAGGCAGATCGCGACGTAGCGAACGAAAGTGAAAGCGACCGTCAGCCAAACGGAACAATCCAATGCTATAATTGTCAGAATAGTTCCCACAACACACAGCGGGGGTTTCACCAAAAAATCAGCTTACGGATAGAGAGCATTGATTTTCTGCAATACAACACCAAGAACAACGACCATCAGATCTGGGGTCGCCATGGCCACGAGGTAGCGAGTGATACATTTGGAGAGCCCACAATTTCTGCGAGAGAGGATCACAATCGCTGCTAAATTAACTGAAAAAAGAGATAAAAAGAGACAGTAATTTCTTAATGTCTCTCGATTGCTCAGTGTGACTTTGCTTTCATGGTAAAACCGTAGTCCATATCGCCCCGTTTAGGTAACAGTCCGCACTATTGTTCATTTTACCAAAATGCATTACCGTACATTTCCCAATACTGTATTCCATCTGTCACTTTTGTGCCCATTCTTCCAATATGTCTAAGCACTGCTGCAATCGCATTGCTTCCTCAGCAACACCCACCTGTCCACCCATCATCCGTATCATCCGCACACTTTGCCACAAAGCCGTCAGTCCCACCATGGTAATCCTTGGTGGTGGGGAGAAGAAATCCATGGTAGAAATTTGTTTCTGGGATCGCAAGTCAGCGAATAGTGATTTGTTCAGCGATCGTTGCCGGGCCAATTGTCATGTGTCATCTATATCGAAGATTTGGATAACACTGTGCAAAACCCGGGGAATAACTTTACAGACGACAATAAAATAGATTGTGTAGTGGAGAGCGGGATCGGCTATCAACCCTCAGGTTGTTATCTTCATCATTTCAGTAAGTTGGTCAAAGAATGGAATGGGGGAACTTAACAGGGACACATAGAGGGTTTTACTTTTGAAAAGATAAGAAAGGTAGGAGATTCTCAGCGAGCATTCGGTCTCCGTGGAGTCTTGAGAATAGAGGTGTGTATATTTCAGGAACATGATTCACTGAGAGTGGAACATAAGTTGGAAAGGGTGGTAATGAAGGTAAGATCGATTGGCCTCATCAGTGAAGGAACTGAGCAAAAAAAAATTCGATGGGAATGGAAATGTACACGTCTGTGTCACGCCTGTACACACAGAACGGAGAGCATTGTGGGCACCTTGTAGTTGGAAAGACTCACACTGAATTAGTTCAGAAACAATTTACCAGAATGTTTCCAGGATTTTAGAAACTGCTTTGCAGAGAGAGATTGATCAGAGCCGGACATTACTCGCTGCAACGCAGCTGTATGGGAGTTAATCACACAGAAGCACAGAAAACCACAAGGGATAGAGACAGTGTAAATTCACCCAGTCTATTTTTACAGGGTTGTGGAATCCTGATACTGACGGCGCGGGTATAAATTGAGTGGGAAAGGTTCAATAGGTATTTGAGGGGTAACCTTTATGCAAATAGGGCAAGTATGTGAATTATGCTGTGCGATGACGTGGCTGCAGGAGATCCAATAATAAATGGCAGTTGAACGGGTAAATGGTTATGAAGCGTTTGAAAGGTTGTGGGGCGAATGCTGAAACATTGCATGACATCTTATTTACATGGAATCTTTGGATCAAGTATCTCTTTTTCGTGGTGCATAACTCTACCTCTCCAGAATAAATTGACATTCTCGTTTACCCTAAATTCAGGGTATTTCCATAGAACACTTTTCCCTCTGGATTAAGTTTATTTTTCTATTGTATCCCTAATGAACTTCCATTGACCCTTCAGATATCAGTTTCCAATGGACTGAAACCAGGACAGCACATACCCTTTGGCTGAATACACAGGACAGCCGCCATAACTATTCCAGATAGAGGACATCATGAATCAAACACAATCACTTTGAATTTGAAAATGAACCAGACTCAGGTTTAATATCAGCGGCAAATTCATTACATCCAAAACAAAAATGTTATGATTATACAGAAAAGGTTACGATACAGTACATTAAAACAAACAAGAAAAAAAGAACAAAAAAGATATCAAGTCACGCAAATCATGTTTTGAACAAATAGTTGTAAAGTCTTTTTTTTCATTATTTCCTGGGTGATTTTATATGACAAGACTTGAACAGCAAAACACGTCCGCTCTAAATTGCAGCTCATAATTTAAAAACTACAGTTTGTCGCACATCTCGACATTTCCCTGACCTTACCTGGAATACCAACGGCTGCCACTACGGGATAGTAAATTGAGACGATATAATAAATTGCTGGGTATCCCACTTTCTGCCAGAAGCGTGGATCAATTGTACGAAATTGTGCCAACTTGCCCAGATACTGTGGTTCGGTGAGCCCTTATACACCAGGAGGAATGTCCCTTAAGCCAATTAATGCCCCCTTAGTTATATTAGCTACAGGACATTGAACAAACAACCAGTGTTTGTTTCGGTCTATTTTTACTCATTGTGACATTGGGTAACACACTGAACTCTTGGCGGTGCATGACAAACAATGGGTTCGATGTTCATTCAAAGTATTTCAGAGGAGTCACAGAAATAGTGCACCACAGCACAAGAAACTGGACCCATCCAGTCCGTGTCAAATTCTGCCTCGACCACCGTACCGTTACATTCACGTATCACCCATTTTTTTTAAAATGTTACTTCAAGCCCACGTCCACCAGTTCCGCTGACAGCTAGTTGCACACTCTCCCCATTCGTACAATAGAGCTCCCCATCAGTTTCCCTTAAATATTTTACTTCTCATCCCTAAACCATGAACAGCAGTTTTAGTCTCACCCAAATAGTGACAAAAGCTTGATTCCATTTACCTCTCATAATTTGTATGCCTCTGTGCAATCTCCCCACATTCTCCTGTGCTCAAGATAAGGAAAACAAAATCAATGTCCGAACCGATTCAAACATTCCCTATAAATCAGGTCTTCAAGCTTCAACAAAGGCCCTGTAAACTTTCTCTGTATTTGTTCACTCTCAGTGATCTCTTTGTGCAGGTTATTGATCAGAACTCCACACAATACTCCAAACTGAGTCTCTTCAACGTCAATTCAACTTCAGAATTACATCCTCAACTAAATGGTCTGGTTTGTCAATGCCTAACTGCCCAAACCCGCTTTACGACCCGATCTCCCTCAGACGCCACTATCAATGAATAATGGATCTGTACTCACAGACACCTTTGTTCACTGCGCTACTCAGAGCCGTACTATTCCATGTGTACGTCCCACGCTGGTCAGTCCTCCCAGTGTGCAACATCCCACACATCCGCATTAACAACAGAGCCTGCAGTGATCAATCCGGCTGTCCACTATTCTCAGGCCTCCATTCAGAGTGGTAACCATATAACTTCACTCTCTGGCTTCTACCGTAGTCATGTTGAATCCGGTTTACCACATCCCACCGAAAGAAAGGGACTGAACCGTCTGGACTAACCTCCTATGTGGGCTTTGTCAAAATCCTTGTTGATGTCCAAGTCAACGAGATCCGCTGACACGTCTTCATCGGATTTTCTGGTAACTCCTAGAAAGGAAGTTAGTACGGTTGCTTAGATATGACGTACCACTCAGGAAGCCGCTTTGAATTTCAACAATAATGCCATGTCTATCGAAATACTTACCGTATATATACCGTCCCTTCCAGTACCTTGTAATAATTTACACACTACCGGCTTCAGACTCACCGGCCTGTAATTTGCGAGCCCTTCGCGAGCAGGAAAAAAAAGGACAATACCTGTTCTACAGTCACCTGGCATCTTAACCGCGATTAAGGATCTTTTAAATATCTCAGCCGAGACCCCAGAAATTAATGGACGCCTCCCACAAGGTTCGCGTGGACAACATTTCAAGGATCTGGACATTAGCCTCCCTAATTTGATTAAAAACAAACTTATCCATCTATCTGTCTATATACTATTTATCTGTCTATCTATCTGTCTATCTGTCTATCTATCTATCTTACTTTCTATCTATCTCTCTGTGTATCTGTCTGTCTTCCTAAATCCCCTTCAGGTTTTCTGCTAGAGCAACAACAGGACAGGTTTTAAACCTGCTGTTTTCCCTCTTGTGTTCTCTTGAATGGTGCTTATTCCTCACGTTTGTTATAGAGCCCGTCTGCCTAACAACAGTAAATATACCCCTTGAAAAGCAAGCTGCTGTGAGACTGGTGGACTTTGGATTTTGTTCTAACAGGAATATAGGAGCAGTGTACGCTCAATACCGCTTCTGAAGGTCTCCCACTTACCCAGCATTCATTTGAACAGATTTGACAAATTCTATCCCATCAATTTCTTTACAGTATCAAAGTCCCAGTCAATATGATGAAAGTTAAACTGAACTACGAACACAACCTTCACATTTTTTGCAAAGATCTGACGTTTCTGCAAATTTGTTCCTCTCAGTTCCGCCACTCTTCAATGGAGTCAGTGACGTGATCATCGCTTTGGTTTAATTCCGTTGTACTCATGCAGACTCATTGGAGGAGTCCCCCAGTCGGTCCTGTCCGAGCTCTGTTGTGGCATCTTCCATAACTGGTAATGCCACCCTTTCCTCTTTAATAACCACCTCACCTTTTTATCGTTTATGAAACAATTGAAGCGCGGAACATTGAGTGCCGGCGCTGCCACCCGCATGCAATTGTTACCAGTGGCTATAATAGCATAATTCCACGTGTTGATCCTTACCTAAATCACTCATTGTATTGAAATAGACGCAGTTCAAATTATTAGTCCCACCATGCCCAACCTTTCAATCATGTCTTTTTAATGTAGACATAATATCTACATTCCCCACAACTACCTCACTAGATGACCTGTCACACTCATTTCCATATCACCACAACTTCATCTTGAACGTCTCGGAGCAGTACCAGGAACCCTCGACACAACGAGATTGGTTCCCGCAGTTGATGAGCAATCTGTTCACGTTGTGAACGTCCTACCTTCCGTGTAAGAGAGTCCAATGATCCAAATTCTGCATTCCGTCTCCTTCCTCACGTACTGAACTGTGTCATGTTCATATTTCAAGCGTCAGTTACAGTTCCGATAGATATTAGAGGCGACGTCGGATACACGTCATCTCTGGCAGGGTTTGCAGCTATGACTTCCTACAAAGCAAAACCCCAACATCATGAAGGACGGTTTTGTTTCGCTTCCAGTCGAGCTCAACCCCGTTTATACTCGATTAGAAAGGAAGAATAAAGTTTCAGCTGTGAGGATCCCTGCAGCATCCGGTGACCTTATGATCTCTGCGTTGAGGGCCGACGTCAGGTTGTCCATCGAGAGGTTGAACCCTCCAAGGCGGCAGTCCCCTATGGAGTACCTGGTAGGCTCTGAAGCTGTGCCATCCAACTGGTAGGGGGATTAAGAGATTTTCAATAGTATTGCTACGGTTGGCAATTCGCACCTGCGTCAAAAGGGCAGGAAATCCCAGTGGCCAGCAAGATCAGTGAAAGCTGTCTTAACGAATATTGCCCAGAGCACTCACGCCTACGCGAGGAAATGCTTTGAGGTGTAGGTCATGGCTCGAATCATCTGCAGTCTTAGTCAGGACCTGGACCTTCTGCAGTTTGCCTCCGCCTCCGTAGATCTGTAGCAGAAGCGATCTCAATGAAACTCCTCGCAGGCCACCTGGACAGTACAAATACCTACGTCATGATGCTTTATATTGGCTATAGCTCAGCGTACGACACCATCATTTCCCTGATCGGAAATCTACAATTCATGTGCCTCTGTACCAGCATCTGCGACTGCACTCGCTCGTCCATCAGCTGCAACCGCCTTGCCGAAACTTTGACGTTCCTTCTCCCCCGAAGCCTCGGCTGCTGACACCGGCATGGAATTGGTCATCTACAGGGCAGCGCAGGCCCGCTTTCTGGAGTCGCGTCGTCCGGGACGTTCCTTGTTATGTCGGAAAACGGCCGGTCAGTGAGCTCCGGGAGCAGGAAACCCAAACGAGGAATGACAGTTTGAGCGCAGCTGTAGATCCTAGACTTCAACAGGACCTCATCCAGTTTGAAAAAACACGAAAGAGATGATGTTTCCACGGATGAGCTTGAAGGGCAATCATTTGGCGCCATTATATCTCCTCTACCCCTAAACCACCCACACCCCTCCCCCAGATTCCTTAACTACTCCTTTGGTAGTGTTTCCGGCATTATCTAAATTTCTGTTTAAACCACGGACTTCCTTCAGCTAGTGTAGAGGAATACTTATGGCTCGACGTTATTTTCCACCATGGTCACTTTCGCTTTATTGATCAATATTGCCCCACTCAGTCTCGCCAAACAACACACGAATAGTAACCTTCCTGCAATATTTAACTCTGTCTGCACAGTGACACGACCCCTGTTTCGAAGAAGTATTTGTAATATGATTGTTTCACATTCGTGTTATCTGTTTTCTAAATAAATTCAGTATTTGTCAGATTTGTGTTTCTTGTCCGGAATCCTGTCACTCGCAATAAGTTCCATTTGACCTACAGCATGTTGAAGATGCTCCACTTTTACAGCACTAATATATTTACTCCGTTTGCCGGATGTCTGTACAGTGTTATAAACGATCGGTATGACATGAAACAGCGGACAGTGTCGGGCTTTGTGAACTCGGTGTCTGAACGTGCACTAAAACACGTCACTGTGAATTTCACCGCACTGTACTGACACAGTCACTGCTTTCCATATACAGGTTGGTCTCTATAGCTCTCCACCTCAGTCAATGCCCACATCCCTTTTCCACTTCAATTCTCTATCGCTCGATCTGCAGCTCTGTCTCAGTCTGTTCTGTTCACGTGACTACTGCCCTTCGGCTCCTAGCAACACGCTCTCGCGCTTATTCTTTGGTCATGAGCAGAGCCGGATCCCCGTCCATTCATGTGCCCGAGAACCTCTTGAGTGCAGATATCACATTTGCTCTGCTGCTATCCGCAAATTTTGTTTCGAACCAAGGGGTCAGTGTGGACATAGTGGAGGATTACAAATACCTGGGGATACGAATGGACAGTAAACTTGACTGGTCAAAGAACACCGAGGCTGTCTACGAGATGGGTCAGAGCCGTCTCTATTTCCTGAGGAGACTGAGATCCTTTAGCATCTGCCGGACAATGCTGAGGACGTTCTACGAGTCTGTGGTGGCCAGTGCTATCATGTTTGCTGTTGTGTGCTGGGGCAGCAGGCTGAGGGTAGCAGACACCAACAGAATCAACAAACTCATTGGTAAGGCCTGTGATGTTGTGGTTGTGGTAATGGATTCTCTGACGGTGGTGTCTGAAAAGGAAACTGTCCAAGTTGCATGCTATCTTGGACAATGACTCCCATCCACTCCATAATGTACTGCTTAGGCACAGGAGTACATTCAGCCAGAGCTCATTCCACCGAGATGTAACACTGAGCATCATAGCAAGTCATTCCTACCTGTGACCATCAAACTTTACAACTCCTCCCTCGGACTGTTAGACATCCTGAGTCAATAGGCTAGTCCTGGAATTACTTCCACTTAGCATGATTAAATTATTATTTAATTATTTATGGGTTTTATATTGCTATAATTCTTCACTATTCTTGGTTGGTGCGGCTGAAACGAAACCCAATTTCCCTCGGGGTCAATAAAGTATGCCTGTTTGTCTGTCTGTCTGTCTGTCTGTCTGTTCTGGTACCCGCCGCTCTGTGTTAATAATTTGCCGCTGACATATCTTTGTCCCTATCAACTTCAATGCATGCAATCTGATGATAGACGTTTATCCTTGCAAAACTTATAACGACTCCCGGCTCTAACTATGCCTGTCGTAATGTCATAAATTCATAACATATCCTCTCTCGGTCACACGAAAATAACAACAAACTGATTTTGTCCACATGACTTATAACTCAGCCGTAATCTGGAAAATATCAGGCGTAATCTGGAAAATATCATCTGCGTCGTTACTGGAGACAAATGCAAAGTACCCAATATATATATCTATACTTTCATTGTCCCCCATTACCACCTCACCAGCATCATTTTCCAGTGATCCAGTATTAACCCCCAGCCCCTTCTACACATTATATAAGGGAACAACGGTTTAGTTTCCTGCTTTATGTCATTGCCAAGTTTGCTCTGATTTCATCTTCTTCCTTTATTAAAACATTTTAATTCTCTTTTGTTGGAAAATAAAAGCTTCCCAATTATCCTTCCCCCTAACTTCTGCGTCCTTATCTGCCCTTTCCTTGGCCTTTATGCAGTCCGTAACTTCCCCTGTCAGCCACGGTTGCTTACCCCTGCCATTTGAGAACTTCTTCCTCCGTGGGACATATCTATCCTGCGCCTCGTGAACTATTCCGAGAAACTTCAGCCATCATCACCGCCAGTATCCTCCTCTGATCGACCCGGGCAATTTTCTCTTTCGTACCCCTGTAATTCCCCTTATTCAGTAGAATGATGAAGAATTCTGTAACTTACCCACCCACCCCCAGCACCCCAGTAGAATATCTCTTGCAAACAGCAGTAACTGAGGAGACCGACATCTTGTTCTGTGGAATTCAATCACATGTAAATTCATTTCCAGCTAATGAAGCACACATGGGTTTTAACACATTTAGCTGAACAGAGTTTTCATGAACACTATTTTTAACAAAGTGGACCTTGCTCTCCAAGCTGGAATTTACCGTCCAACCAACTTTTGCCCGAGATGACGGTCCACTTTGCTAATTCACGGATACAGGTATTGCACAGGCGAGCGACGTCCTGTGTTTCACCCGGCGATTTACTCTCTTGCAGGCTGTTGCTGGCCTGAGCACAATTACGTCAGTAGACGGAGGAGTTTATTTTCCGAATGTTGAACCAGGCTTAAAGAACTGGAAGGCTGGAAAATGATAACACAGTCGGGCTGCTGAAAACTACTTGGGAAGAGCAAAGATGTATTGTGACCCCGGCCCATGAGTGATCATTTGTCTTTCCTCAAGACTGAAGGAACAGCTCAATACGAAGTGGCTGAGGGGCAACATTGACGCTTGGCCATTGAGTTTATATCCACTAAACTAGTTAAGTGTGGCATCATGAATGTGAATTCAATTCAATGTGCTTCGATTCGGGCTGCTGGCCTCGGATTACGGGGTGTAAAACGGTTTTCAGAAATAAATTTTCTTTCTTGCATGCAAAATAAAATAAACTGTTTAATTTCAGAATTTCAGGCGTTCTTGTCCGAGATGCCTCTCTGTCTCTGCCTGACAATAAACAGATCTATTGTGACTTGTTTTTTCAACACATTCCGAAACTCTTTTCTTTCTGCATTCCTCAAGGTTGTAACTTTCGGTACATTATTTTTCCTGATGCCAATTTATTCCAGTAGTGCACCGGGAAATGTGTTGACAACAATATGTGTTATTAATGAGCCTATCTCTCTCTCTGTCCCTCTCTCTCTGGAACTCCCACGCCTTGTTCAGCTCTTCCCTGGTTGTGAACCGCGGGACACTTGATTCATTCTTGTTTACATTATTCCGTTTCATGTCCAGGTGCCGCATTAAGGCCGAAACTTGTATTTTCATTTGATGGATGACTTGTGATGCGCCACGACTTGGCGCATGACTTTCCATGAAGGAATACGACGGGCATTAATTTCCAGCCTGAGCGGTAAAGCGACAGCGGCATCTACCCACACTCCGGGGAATTGGAGTGCAGAAACCTAGATATCTGCTGTTGATCAGTCGGGAAAATGACAGTGCAGCTCTTCCCTGGCTGTAAAGTGCAGGACACGTAAATCATTCTTGTTTTTACATTGTTCCCTTTTATCTCCAGATGCCACATCAGGGCTGAGACTTGTCTTTTCCTTTGAGTTCATGGCCCACTCACTGTGCTTCATTTCCTCAGCCCATTCACGTGCACATTCACTTACTTTTGGCATTCTATGTCAACCAGACTATATATCTTCAATGCAGTTAAAACTCGGACACCAAATGAGAGATTGTGCGCTATCGACCCGCTGGCTCAAGGATCATGAAATTCAGTCGGATCCGGTAAATGCCCATTAAGTGACAACGGAATGGTAAAATGACATCATTCCCACGTCACAGAGTCTCCATCTTGTGAACATTCATCCAGTAAGATTGCGAAAAGAAGCATTTCAATCTCCATGATAGCTTTTTATTGTCCATCTCCTTGTGAGATCTTCTCGATCAACCTGGCAATTTCTGACAGAGCAGCTGATGAACAGTTAAACAGGCAAATAGACAAGCAGGCAGACAGAGGACAGGCAGACTGACTGCCTAATAGATAGATAGATAGATAGGTAGATAGATAGATAGACAGACCGTCTGCAAATCAGTAAACAAGAACAAGTCTAGACGAAGAAAGAAGTCGTTGTTCTTGACATGTGCTCGCAGGAATGGAAGTTCCTGCTCCAGGCTGGCCGAATTAGAGCAAATAAAATTGGACGCAATGAGCTATTCATTTTTTCTCTTTAAATGATGATCTGCTGGACCAGAGCCTATGTTCAAGGTCCAAGACTGAAATATGGACTCGGAGAACTCGTCCAGTGGAACAGACTCCGGATAAAGAGAAACCAGTTAACACTCAACTCCGGGACTGCGTCAAAAGTGTAGATGTTTTATTCCCCATCATAGAGATTGTGGGGAGGTGAATGATAAATTAGAACATGGAACACTTTACTCAGTTTCTTTAGTGCGTGAAATACTGGCCGCTCTTTAGGGTCTCATCGTCCCCGGGCGAGAAAGGAGCATCTCCATAGAAACAATGAGAGGGCAGTTCAGCAGATGTGTAAAAAAAAATCACAGTTCATTCGCGATTGTAGCAAGTTGTTCAGTTAGAAAATGAGATGCCATCCCTCTCATTTATGCTCTGCCTGACGATGTCAGTGGAGGATGTCGCAGGCAGAGGAATAGTCCGCATGCCAGTGGAATAAGAATTAAACTGTGATTAAACAAGCAGATCCGGATTAAACCCGTGGACCGTGCGCAAATATTCGGCCTCCGAGCACCCAAACTCACTTCTTGTTGTTGTATTTTTCTGTCTCTGGTGTGATGGAGACATCATTGTGGACACTGAAATTGCTGTCGCCTCGATACGCAACTAGGCAGGTCTGCACCTAAATCTCTGCGTCAGTTACTTACTTGAAAATGAAACAAAGAAAGCCAATACCTTCCGCGAACTTACGCCGAATCTTTCACTTCCACTCCAACTGTATCCATTTTATTATCCACTACTGAACACAGGTATGTCGCTAATATCAACCCGCATCCCTGCCTTCAGTGAATTCTGTCCGTCCATTTCCTCGTCTGTCCCTGCATCAGCACTCTCCGGAACTTCTCACTCTTTGTGAATATTCCAGCCCTACTCATCCGTGGAACTGACTCAATATGCACATCAATATTGACCCCTGTCTGCCCGTCGAGGACGATCTGACAAGCGGATCAATTCCATACCACAACTGACGACTGCACAGAGTAGCTGCAGACGTGAAAGTCTGTTCATGCGTCTTATTCAACTCGGACCATTAAATACATGTGCACGTCAAGGCAGCACGTCGGGGAAAAACACGGAATGAACACTGGTGTGATATATTCGCCGTGAAAGTGTAGTTCCCGTTGTTCAAACAAGTAAACACGGCTTTCTACCTCATTGTCAACAACGCGACTTTCTACCTCACTGTCAGCAAAGCTATCAATTTTGTGCATCGATAAAAACAATTACCATTGTTGGTATGTGGTGAACTGCATATACCTGTCTGGACACGCTTCCCTGCTGACTGCTCCTGTGGCTCCTCCCACAGAATCAGAATCAGAATCAGTCTTTAATCGCCAAGTACCTTTGTACATACAAGGAATTTACTTCCGGCAGATGTCTCTCTGCTCATAACAATAATAATGATAAATATAAATGAAAATATAGACTATACATACAAGTAGTGCAATCCAAGTAATAGTTAGCCGACAGTTAACTGGCAGTTAACTGTTCAGCAAAGTGACCGCAGTAGGGAAAAAACTTCTCCAGTGCATATTAGTCTTAGTCTGGAGGGATCTGAAGCGCCTACCAGACGGAAGCAGTTCAAACTGTCCGTGCGCAGGATGGGAGGAGTCCTTTATGATGTTCCCCGCCCTCTTCTTCAACCTGGAAGACTACATGTCCACAATAGAGGGCAGGGAGGCTCCAGTGATGCACTCGGCAGTCCTCATTGTGCGCTGTAGTCTGGTTCTATCCTGCTTGATGGCGGCTCCAAACCACACAGTGATGGAGGTGCACAGGACAGACTCAATGACTGCAGTATAGAACTGCAGCAGCAATTCCTGAGGCAGACCATATTTCCTCAAGAGCCGTAGGAAGTACATCCGCTGCTGGGCCTTCTTCAGGATGGAGCTTATGTTCTGCTCCCACTTCAGATCCTGAGAGATGGTGGTTCCCAGGAACCTGAATAAAGATACCGGTATAAAGACGATTGACGCCTGAGCCCTGCCCTCAGTCTCCAGGACGTTGTATGGTGGTCAATTACAGATTGTTCTTTCTTCCAGTCAATAAAAGTCAATATCTCGCCTCGCGTCTCGGAGAGTTATAGATGGTGCATCATGGTACAAGTGTAATAAATGCAGAAAGTTTAAACATTTGCACCAAATGGAGGGTCGATTGAAGTTTTTTGCTTCATTTTGGCGCGAAGTTGACGGTAGCTTGTTCTCTGTGTGAGGGAGTACATCACTTTATCGCACAAGTAAAATACTGGATGACCTCGGCAGTTCAGACACATCTATGGAAAAGAATAATCTGTCGACGTTTCGGGCTGCGACTTTTCAAACGGACGGAGAAGATGCCGGAGTGAAAGGGTTTAGTGATAGGAATGCAGACAAGCATGGAAGTGACAGGCGAAGCCAGGTGAGTAGTGGGGGGGGCGGGTGGGGGAGTGGAGGCGAATTATGTGACTGGAGATAATTGGAAACAGCAAAAGGTCTGGAGAAGAAAGAATCCGTTCGGAGAGGAGACTGGATCATGGAAGAAAACGAAACAGGTCGGGCACTAGCAGAAGATGATAGGCAAGTCAGGAGAAGTGTAAGAGTTCAGGATGGTGAAATGAAGAAGAGGGAATAGAAGGGGGAAAAGTAAAGGGGAGGGAATACCGGAATATGGAGATATCGATGTTTATGTCATTAAACTGGAGGTTACCTACACTGAATATAAGATATTACACCTCCAGCATGTGAGTGGCCTCATGATGGCGCAAGAGGAGACCATGCACCGAAATGTCGGCTCGGGATGGGGATAGGAATTGAAATGTTTGACCACCGGGAAATTTCGCTTGATGTTGATGGTCATGAGGTGCTCGACGAAGCGTGAATTAATTTGAAGAAGACGTCTAGGCCAGAAATGTCGACTGTTTATTCTTGACCATAGATGCTGCCTGATCTGTTGAGTTCTTCCAGCGTTTTGTGTGTGCTGCAATTAATTGTATTAACGGTTTGCATGTGTTCAGTATCGGCGTCAGCAGATTCAGTTGCAAGATCCATAACCGAGAGAATTTTCTCAGTCAACAGAGCAGCACAATAACGGTTCACAATTGCTCAATGACGACAAAGTCTATGGAGCCAAAGAATGGACATCACATGATCAACAATGACAATCTTGAAAACGAGAACTGACACTAACATTCACTGATTGCTAGAATCGTCATTTCATTGTCTTTGAGATTTTGCAAACTTATCACAATTGGGATTATACTTGAATTACATCATTTTTATTTTACCCCAGCTATTGGAAGACACGTCAGCCTTGTGTAGTACTGAATATTCCGTGTGCCGGAGTGAGTATAAATGAATGACCGTGGAGATTCGTCAGCTCAGAGATTCTTCAGCGAGATCGCGGGCAGCTGGAATACAGGCTGAATCTCACACAACATGCTTGAAGTATTTTTCCGTGTGAGAAAGATATGGTTCATGATCATCGCCGTTACCGGCGTTCCTGGTAAGAACAGAGGCGAATTAACAATCGCGGTTTTGTGTGCGCGGTCTGTGAACTCGTTCAGTTACCGACAGCGTTGCGATGACGGCGTGTCAGTGAGTGCGGTGCAGACATTGTGATAAACCTCTGTGTTCGTTCAGAAGTCTCCTTGCTGTTTAATCCGTGCCCTCGACTGAAGATCTCCCGTGTTATTCCGTATCAATAGAACAACATGCTTGCAATTCAAATTTAAATTATTGCGCAGTGTTGTAAGAAATTGCTGCAAGTTTGAAGGGAATGCAGGAAATGGATGGTCGGTGAGATTCAGCGGGGAGAAGTAGACATCTCTTGTGAGACACTCACAATGAATAAGTGTACAGACGACGTTACGGGCCGAGTCCCCTCAGCACGTCGATCCTGCTGAAGCGTCTCGGCCGGAACTGTCGACTTTACCCTGTTCCATTGACGCTACCTGGCCTGCTGAGTTCCTCCAGCATTTTGTGTGCGTTGCTCGGATTTCCAGCATCTGCAGATATTCTCTTGTTTGTGATTGGATTAGATCACTTCCGAGTTAGAGTCCGAAACATCGGGAATTTCCAAAATTAAAATACGTTTCTGCGCGCGTTTGTGTGCACCAGGATTTGTTCCCCCGTGAAGTCAAGCGACATTTCAGAGCCAACCCAGCAGGGTCAGTTGGAGGTCAGAGGGGCAATATGCATACGATATCATGACCTCCTCTACTGCCATGATGAGGTCAAACTCAGGTTGGAGGAGCAACACCTCATCTAACTTCTGGGTAGCCTCCAGCCTGGTGGTAGGAACATTGAATTATCCAATTCCGGTAATTCCCTCCCACGTCCCCTTCCCTTTCCCCTATCACAGTTCCTTTTCTGCCTCTCTCCACTTTCAACTTTCTGCTTCTTTATCTCTACAGTTCTTTCAAGCTTATCCCCTCCTTCTCCTCCCCTTTATCTTTTCTCTGATTGGTTTCCCACCTGGCGCCTCTAACCCCTCCCCTATCTCTATTACTGGGCTTCGGCAATCTCTTCCCCCCCCCCGACCCATTCCTGATGAAGGGTCTCGGCCCGAAACGTTGGCTACTCTTTCCTCACGGAGGCTGAGTTCTTCCAGCGTTGTGTCCGTATGCAGACGATACTCCGCTCTAGAACAATAAACATCGAATCATTCAGAATCATCCTGCAGCAATCTGGAAACAAAACTAAAAGAGACAGATGTCTTGAAATACCTATATTGCCTTTTATTTGGAAATTTGTTAGATTAAGCACTCACGTGCAAAATACTTGAAAATTCGTTGGGTCCGACAAGATCTTTAAAACAAACGGAAACTGAAACTCTCTGACCGGATACCGTGCAATGTGCGCAGTAACTGCGGGTTTACATTGATTTCTCCAAAGCGCCCTCGGCGATTAGTTGACAAGCCATCACCCTCTTCCAGTAACGAGTACTGTACCCTTTCTCCCAGCATGCACTTGTGCGAGGCATCTTCCACTACCGCTCCACACGCTTTAAATATTCAGAAATAAGTTGTCTGCAAAGTATGATTAACCATATAACCATATAACAATCACAGCACAGAAACAGGCCATATCAGTGCTCGTAGTCCGTGCCGAACTCTTAATCTCACCTAGTCCCACCTACCAGCACACAGCCCATAACCCTCCACTCCTTTCCTGTCAATATACCTATCCAATTTTACCTTAAATGACACAACTGAACTGGCCTCTACTACTTCTACAGGAAGCTCATTCCACACAGCTATCACTCTCTGAGTAAAGAAATATCCCCTTGTGTTTCCCTTAAACTTCTGCCCCCTAACTCTCAAATCATGTCCTCTCGTTTGAATCTCCCCTACTCTCAATGGAAACAGCCTATTCACGTCAACTCTGTCTATCCCTCTCAAATTTTTAAATACCTCGATCAAATCCCCCCTCAACCTTCTACGCTCCAATGAATAGAGACCTAACTTGTTCAACCTTCCTCTGTAACTTAAGTGCTGAAACCCAGGTAACATCCTAGTAAATCGTCTCTGCACTCTCTCAAATTTATTGATATCTTTCCTATAATTCGGTAACCAGAACTGTACACAATATTCCAAATTTGGCCTTAACAAAGCCTTGTACAATTTTAACATTACATCCCAACTTCTGTACTCAATGCTTTGATTTATAAAGACCAGCGTTCCAAAAGCCTTCTTCACCACCCTATCTATATGAGAGTCCACATTCAGGGAACAATGCACTGTTATTTCTAGATCTCTCTGTTCCTCTGCATTCCTCAATGCCCTACCATTTACCCTGTATGTTCTATTTGGATTATTCCTGCCAAAATGTAGAACCTCGCACTTCTCAGCATTAAACTCCATCTGCCAACGTTCAGCCCATTCTTCTAACCGGCATAAATCTCCCTGCAAGCTTTGAAAACCCACTTCACTATCCACAAAGCCTCCTGCCTTAGTATCATAGGCATACTTACTAATCCAATTTACCGCCCCATCATCCGGATCATTTATGTACATTACAAACAACATTGGGCCCAAAACAGATCCCTGAGGCACCCCGCTAGTCACCGGCCTCCATCCCGATAAACACTTATCCACCACTACTCTCTGGCATCTCACATCTAGCCACTGTTAAATCCATTTTATTACTCCAGCATTAATACCTAACGACTGAATCTTTTTAACTAAGCTTCCATGTGGAACTTTGTCAATAGCTTTGCTGAATTCCATATAGACTACATACACTGCCTTACCCTCGTCAACATTCCTCGTAACGTCTTCAAAAATTTCAATAAGGTTTGTCAAACATGACCTTCCACACACAAATCCATGCTGGCTACTCCTAATCAGAACCTGTCTATCCAGATAATTATTAATACTAACTCTAAGAATACTTTCCATTAATTTACCCAACACTGATGTCAAACTGACAGATCTATAACTGCTAGGCTTACTTCTAGAACCCTTTTTAAACAATGGAACCACATGAGCAATACACCAATCCTCCGGCACAATCCCCGTTTCTAATGACATCTTAAATATCTCCGTCAGAGCTCCTGCTATTTCTACACAAACTTCCCTCAAGGTCCTGGGGATTATCCTGTCAGGACCCGGAGATTTATCCACTTTTAATTTTCTTAAAAGCGCCAGTACTTTCACCTGTTTAATTGTCATAGGTTCCATAACTTCCTTACTTGTTTCCCACACCTTAGACAATTCAATATCCTTCTCCTTAGTGAATACCGAAGAGAAGAAATCATTCAAAATCTCTCCCATCTCCTTCGGTTCCACACATAGCTGACCACTCTGATTCTGTAAGGGGCCAATTTTATCCCTCACTATCCTTTTGCTTTTAATATAACTGTAGAAACCTTTCGGATTTACTTTCACCTTATTTGCCAAACCAACCTCGTATCTTCTTTTAGCTTTTCTAATCTCTTTCTTAAGATTCCTTTTACATTCTTTATATTCCTTGAGCAATTCCTTTACTCCATGCTGCCTATATCTATTGTAGACATCCCTCTTTTTCTGAACCAAATTTCTAATATCCCTTGAAAACCATGGTGCTCTCAAACCTTTAACCTTTCCTTTCACCCTAACAGGAACATAAAGATTCTGTACCCTCATAATTTCACCCTTAAATGACCTCCATTTCTCTATTACATCCTTCCCATAAAACAACTTGACCCAATCCACTCTCTCTAAATCCCTTCGCATCCCCTCAAAGTTAGCCTTTCTCCAATCAAAAATCTCAACTCTCGGTCCAGTCCTGTCCTTCTCCATAATTATATTGAAGCCTATGCTATTGTGATCACTGGACCCGAAGTGCTCCCCAACACATACATCTGTTAGCTGACCTATCGCATTCCCTAACAGGAGATCCAACACTGCCCCATCTCTAGTCGGTACTTCTATATATTGTTGCAAAAAACTATCCTGCACACATTTCACAAACTCTAAACCATCCAGCCCTTTTACAGAATGAGCTTCCCAGTCTATGTGTGGAAAATTAAAATCTCCCACAATCACCACCTTGTGTTTACTACAAATATCTGCTATCTCCTTACACATTTGCTCTTCCAACTCACGCTCCCCGTTAGGTGGCCTATAATACACTCCTATCAGTGTTACTGCACCTTTCCCATTCTTCAATTCCACCCAAATAGCCTCCCTAGAGGAGCTCTCTAATCTATCCTTCCAAAGCATGATGTGGTCATTCGGTTATGACCCCTCCGTTCTCGGCTGGACCGTTCTTCCGTGGAGGACTCGTCACTCTGGTGTGAGTGGACACAGACACTCAAGCCCCCACCGGTCCTGCAGTCACACTGTGAGTGTGACATATCCTGATTCGGTCCTCCAAGCCCCCACCTTCCTGTGGGTGCACAACACTCGGTCAGTGTTCCGTGGCGTGTCTGCCGGTGTCTCAGTAGACCCTTCTTTTATCTCCCCTGATGGGGTATCAGCCAACCATCAACTGACCATGTCCATCAAACTGTCACTCCCTCCTGTCTAGATAGATAGATATCTGATGGATAGGGGAATCAAGGGATATGGGGACAAGCCAGGGACTGGGTATTGATAGTGAATGATCAGCCATGATCTCAGAATGGCGGTGCAGACTCGAGGGGCCGAATGGTCTACTTCTTTACCTATTGTCTATTGTCTATTGTCTCAGCAGACCCGTCTTTTATCTCCCCTGACGGGGTATCAGCCATCCATCAACTGACCATGTCCATCAAAATGGCCACTCCCTCCTGTCTCAGCAGAACCGTCTTTTATCTCCCCTGACGGGGTATCAGCCATCCATCAACTGAACATGTCCGTGTCCATCAAACTGGCCACTCCCTCCTGTCCCACCTGGCATCACTCTGCTGTGTCAGCAGGGATCCACACAAACAGGCCAAATGTCCTTGGCGTTAAAGTCAAAAATTAGCGAAGAAGCCATAATACTAAATCATCCATTTTAATCCTTGTCTCTCTCACTGCCATCTGCAACATGATATCTCCCCCTTCTTCATCTCTCTCTCTCTCGTAAAGGGGTCGGCCATTTAGAACAGAGATGCGGAAAAACTTTTTCACCCAGGGAGTGTGGTGGATATCTGGCATGCTCTGCCCCAAAGGGAAGTGGAGGCCAAGTCTCTGCATTCAAGAGAGAGTTAGATAGAGCTCTGATAGATAGAGGGGTGAAGGGTTATAGGGAGAGGGCAGGAATGGGGTACTGATTGTGTATGATCAGCCATGATCACAGTGAATGGCGGTGCTGGCTAGAAGGGCCGAATGGCCTACTCCTGCACCTACTGTCTATTGTCTATTGTCTACTGTTAGCAGCATAGTTCAAAGGTGGGTCGACTCTGGACAACATCTCCAACTGTTTTTCTCATCACCCATAACACCTCCACCCTTAAAAGAATTTTTACCGGCGGGAAAATTCAATAGTAGGGCACATTACAGAATCTAATATAATACAGATGCAGTCATTAACTAACAGAGTAACACAGATATAATTTCAAATCTAACATCTAGATAAACAATCAGCAATTACATTGTCAATTCCCTTTACTTGTTACATTTTGATATCAAATTCTTGCAACATCAGACTCCAAACTAACAACCGTGTATTGTTATTCTTCATGTTAGTCAAGAACACCAATGGGTTGTGATCAGTATAAACTATCAATGGCTTCTGTGCCGGACAAATGTAAATTTCAAAATACTGTAACGCCAGAACAAGTGACAGTAATTCTTTTTCTACAGTGGGATAATTTCTCTGGTGCACATTGAACTTCCTAGAGAAATAAGCCACTGGGTGTTCAATTTCTTCTTCAGATCTCTGCAGCAGGACTGCCCCTGCGGCGTCGTCACTTGCGTCGGTTGCCAGGGAGAAGGGTTTCGAAAAATCAGGTGCTTTTAACACAGGGTGGTTACATAATATAGTTTTCAGCCTCTCAAAGGCTTCTTGTCAAGGGTTGCTCCACACAAACTTTTCACTCTCTTGAAAGAGCTTTGTAAGAGGGAGGGCAATATCCGCGAAGTTCTTACAAAACTTCCGACAGTATCCCACCATCCCGAGAAACCTTCTCAGTGCCCTCTTATCAGTCGGCACGGGAACTTCAGAAAAAGCCTGTACTTTCGCCTGCACAGGAGCCAGCTGCCCCTGTCCCACCACATACCCCAGGTATGTGACCGTGGCATAGCCAAGCTCACTTTTGGCTCGGTTCACTGTGAGAATGGCTGCAGACATCCGTTTAAATAGTTACTCCCACAGCCTCAATGTAATCGTCCCCCGTATCACTCCAAACCACTAAATCGTCAATGTAAGCCCCTGTGTTCTTTAATCCTTTAATCACTGAGTCAATCATTCCTTGAAATGTCCCTGGAGCATTTTTCTTTCCAAAAGGCAAGACATTGTACTCATATATCCCTGATGGAGAGACAAATGCTGAAATTTCTCGAGCCCTGTCATTTAAAGGAACACACATATATCCTTTTAGCAAGTCAATCTTGGTGATGTATCTCGCCTTACCCAATTTATCAATGCAATCATACACCGTGGGGATAGGGTAAGCATCAGTCTTTGTGACGGCATTCACCTTCCTGTAATCTGTACAGAACCTTACACTACCATCAGGTTTCGGGAAAACCAGACATGGAGATGCCCATGCTGAGGAAGATTCCCGGATATTACCAGCAGCTAACATATGTTCAAATTCTTTTTCCACTAGCTTGATCTTTTCCAAAGTCATCCGATGAGGGGACTGCTGAATAGGCTGGGCTGAAGTTACAATAACATCATATGTTGTTCCCTCGCATCTTCTCGGAACGTCTGGACATAAATCTGCATTGCAGTTAATTAGCTTTGTCAGCTGCTCCCATTGTCCAGGCTTCAAATGACTGACCTTATCAGCAAAGTTGGCCAAAATAACAGAGTTCACTAGTCTGATGGGCACTAAGTTTATCTTTTCAAAACGTTCGGGCCCCTCCTTATCAATCCTTACTGCCTCATCAGTTTTCGTGACAGCACCGACCGGCGCGGGCTCTGCATTGTGATAACCTTTGAACATATTAACGTGTACTAACTGGCTCGGCTTTCTTCTATCAGGAGTCTCGATCACATAATTCAGTGAGTCTATTTTCTTGATCACTTTGGACGGCCCTTGGAATCTCCCCTGTAGGGGGTTGGTAACTACAGGGAACAGAGCCAAAACCTTATCGCCCACTTGAAATTCTTGTTCTCGGGCTCGTTAATCATACCATTGCTTCATTTTAGTTTGGGAGTCTTTGAGTTTTTTCTTTGCAAGGTCGCAAACCTTGTGGAGCCTCTCTCGAAACTTCAAAACATAGTCAATCATATTGACATGCACTGTCGGGCTAGACCATTTCTCTTTAAATAAGGTAATAAGGTTAGTGGGCCTATGACCAAAAACGAGCTCGAATGGACTGAACTCCAGAGATTCCTGAACCGTGTCCCTCATCCCAGTCTCGAGTGTTTTCCTGACAGCATGTTTTAATCATGGTCGTTAAAGTTGCGTGGAATCTTTCCAGCGCCACTTAAGATTCTGCGTGGTATGCAGAGGCCAGAATTTGTTTAACTCCAATTTGAGTCTACATCTGCTGAAAAGTCAGGGACGTGAAGGTACTCCCCTGATCTGACTGTATCTCCGTAGGCAATCCTACCGTGGTGAAGAATTTAATGAGTGCCTTTATCACCGAGGGAGTTTTAAAGTTCCCCAGGGGCACAGCCTCCGGGCATCTAGTGACAGCACACATCATGGTCATCACGTACTGACCCCCCACTCGCAGTTCTAGGCAGGGGACCCACAAAATCCACCATGACTCGGGAAAAAGATTCCTCAAAGGCGGGTATCGGTCTAAGGGGTGCCTTAGGGATAACATGATTTGGCTTTCCTGCCACCTGACAGGTGTGACACCTTCTACAATAGTCGATAATATCCTTCCTCACATTCGGCTAGTAAAAATCTTTCATAACTCTATCTACTGTCTTCCTCACTCCCAAGTGTCCACCTAGGGGTATCTTATGAGCCAGGTTCAAAATTTCGTCCCGATAAACCTTCGGAACCACCACCTAGTTAGTGTACCACCGCCCAGTCCTCATCTAATGGCACCCTGGTTTCGACTGGTCCAGTTACCAGGTCACATTTCAGATATATCTTGTGCAAAGGTACGGACTCAGTCCCCTTTCCGATACCTTTTATCACATTTACCTCCCCAGTCTCGGTCTCAGCACCGAATTCTAACATCTTCCTTAGGATCGATGACTGACCAGCCCCAGTATCTCTCCAGATCAGCACTGAAACTGGAGTTTCACCCTCCTTCACAGATACCATCACTTCCGAAATAAACCTCTCACGCCCCTCTTGTGCTCTATCTAACCTCGCCTTCTTCATCGGGCTGTTAACCGGCTCAATGCAACCAGTCGGGGATGTCGTCATTCCGTTTCCTGTCTCCTTCCTCGGAGCAAGGTATTTAGATGCGATGTGACCAGCTTTCCCACAATTATAACACGTAAAGCTGGCAAACTTCCTTCCACCCTGCTTTTCCTCCTCCTTACCCTTTCCAGCAGCTCCCTGCTTATTCTCTGACATAGCCGGTGGGCTTTCTCTACCGTCCCTACCACCCCTCTGGTAGCTCTTATTTGGGGAAAATTTTATCTTGTGGGTTAAGGCGTATTCATCTGCTAGCTTGGCAGATTCTGATATGGAATTCTTCTTCTCGTTCAGGTATGTCCGGACATTATCCGGAACACAATCTTTAAATTGTTCGATCAGGATCAACTCTATTAAGCGATAGAGGTCCTCCTCCACCCCTTCTGCAGCGCACCAAGGGTCGAAGTAGACACACTTCTCGAGGGTAAACTCTGTGAACGTCTGATTCCACTGCTTCCTTCAGTCCCTGAACTGTTATCTATACGCTTCGGGTGCCAGCTCATAGGCCCAAAGGATAGCCAGTTTTGCTTCCTCATAATCCTCTGCAACCTCCTCAGACAACGCCGCGTATAGTCCTTGAGCCTTCTCCTTAATTACACTTTGTAACAACACCACCCACTTATCTCTAAGCCAATTCTGGTTGGCGGTCACTTTTTTAAATATGCAGGAAGTACCGATCAATGTCCGTTTCCTCGAACGGAGGTACCAACCTAATCTCCTGACTAACATTAAACTTTCCCCACGGTCTGCCCCGCTATCCACACGTTTCCATTTCTCCCTCTCGAACTGTCGCTGTTTTTCTGCTTCGTCCCCCTCCAACTTAATTCTCTCCAGTCGCATCTATTCTAGACGTAACTGGACCTCCCCTTTCCCTGCAGGAAAGTGTTCTAACACCTCCGCCTTGAATATCTGCATCGTGACATAATGTTCAGCTATCTTACGTTGTATCTCAGCCTTCGTCATCCCTTTCTTCACCTCCATGAGTTCCAAGGACTCCAGCATTTCCCACAACTCAGACTTTTTAACCGTCTTTAAACCCACAGGGTTCGGACTTGACAGACACTCGTCAACATCCATTTCTGTTGCCTGCCTTTCTGGTTTTTCACACAACCAGATCAGATAAGGGAAATCTATCCAGATTCACCGGCACCCCAATTTGCGAATTCAAATCCCGAGACGATGCACCAATTTGTTACGTACCCCGTGACTGGGTTAACAGACCAGCAGAAAAGGAATGATACGTTGGAGTCTGGTGGTACCGTCACTAGAGGTGTTTGTTAGTAAAATAAGCAAAACAGTGTCAATAATGCAAATATACTTATAAAACAGGTTGGCAATAATAAACATAGAAGTGTAGGAATAATAATCAATAACAAGAAACAAGCTCTATCAATGTCTCGGGGTAAATGAATTGTCATAGAAGAATATAAAGTTCAGTTCAGTTCAGTTCGTGCTCAGGTAATTGTTGTTGTGTTGCAATGTTGGAGAGAGAGAGAGAGAGAGAGAGAGAGAGAGAGAGAGAGAGAGAGAGAGAGAGAGAGAGAGAGAGAGAGAGAGAGAGAGAGAGAGAGAGAGAGAGAGAGCTGCAGCAGGCAAACCTTCCGCAGTCTTCTTGTTCCGTTGTACGGTTGGGGGTCATCGGTTATGACCCTTCCGTTCCAGGCTAGACCGTTTTTCAGTGACTGACTCGTCACCCAGGCAAGGGCGGATGCACACAAGTCCCCACCGGTCTGCCTTCATCCACCGTGCTCCGGACCGATTCTCCTGAACCGATCCTTCAGTCCCCCACCTTCCTGTGGGTGCCCAACACTCTTTCAGTGTCCACTGGTCTGTCTATCTGTGTCTCCGCAGACCCGTCGTTTAACTCCCCTTGATGGTGTATCAGCCGTCCATCAACTCAAATGACCATGTCCATCAAACTCGGCCACTCCCTGCTGTCTCAGCAAGAATGTTAACGAGCAAAGAAGTGTCCTTGTAGCAAATAATTGTTTACCTTTCCATCAGTGAAGAAGCCATAATACTTAAATCATTCGTCTCTCTCTTATCTGTAGCAGTTGCCTCTACCCCTGTTCTTCATCTCTCTCTCTCTCTCATTAGCAACATAGTTCCCGGGGGGGGGGGGGGGGGCGGGGGGGGGGGGTCAGCTCTGGACCACATTTCCATCTGGTTTGTTCAGCACAAATAGCGATTGTCCTTCGATACAGACGAATGCCATCGTCATCTTATGGTCTTATTGGTCAGTTATAAAGAAGCCAGTGCAGCCTTTCTGTTTTATTAGACGTTTGCAAAGATTAGGCACGTCATCTAACAAAATTATGTTTGATACGCGGTGGAGTGTAAACGATACTCAGGTTCATCAGCAATTTGTACCGCTCAAACCTCAGGACCCAACAACTATCCCTACTGCCCGCTACTAGTCACAGACTTATAAATCAGTCCCCGACTTCTCAATCGGTTTTCATTAGTCTCCGTTCCACGGGCAGACAGCAAAATCGCTCTTCCCCGAATCATTTTGTGCTTGCAGCGTTGGAGGAGATCTTCGGCCGCAGGGAACCTAACCTGGGATTCTTATTCCAAAAGGAGAGGCAGTCGGTAAACAAATTAACACTTAAACGGTGAAATCCCCTGCGCCGAATGTTGTAAGGTGTTGAGGGCGACTACCCCCGGGACACTGGTCAGATACAGTGTGGAGCTTTATTCATCACCCCCAAAGTGTGTCCTCAAACGGGAAATGTTAGGGAGTTGTGGTTACTGTGTACGATATGCTCAGCAACGGAGAGACTTGTCACCTGATCCGGTTCATTGTGTGATACCAAACCCCACATGGTCACTCCGGGGTGGGAGAGCGGGGAAGGAGTGTGGTATCCATGGAATACTTCCAATTGTGTGATTGTTCCTGACCTGCTGCAGAGGCTTGTGGGTCTGCTAATTAAAACCGAACAGGTGTCATTCACCAGTCTTCGTTTAACATGACAATAATACTTATGGATAGACCGCTCAAATGAGAATTTTTTTCCCCCAAAAAAATCATGGCATTTCACCATCGATTACAAAGGATAACAGAATGGTTATTTCCCTCCTTCAGGTGTCTCCATTACGGGAATGAACAGAACTGTTGCCGCTCCAGTGGTACATCACTGGCCACACTGGTATCATCACTGCTTACTCGGACCTGTCAGCAACCACACAGATAATGTTGTCCCTGCTTGTCCGGTTCCCTCTGTAACGCAATGTTATTGGGTCTCACTGCTGGACACAGAGAGAATGTCACTGCATATTCAGTATCCCCTCGGCAAAATTTGTACTTTCGTAGCTCGTCCAGTCTGTTGAAGGACATAGCGAAAATATCCCTCTTTATAAACATGTTGCTCAACGCAATCACACTGTCAGCGATGATGCCCAGTCATCTGATCACACTGACACTCGATATTGGCACACATTGGTCATGAATTTACTGGTCATTCCCGCTCCGATGACAGCGAATAAAAATGCTGGCAATGCCAAAACTCACAAACTGCAGAATCAATACTTCAAAACTACAGCCATACATGGAACTCGTGATCGGCTGCAAAGAAGGAGATGACAGGCAGAATTTCCATCCCGTGGAACGTGTCGATTTCGATTGGAGTTTACCGGTAATACAGTTTAGAGGCAGAGGTGTGAGGACAATGTACCAACGATCGACCAAAATGACAGCAGAAAATAAAGACGTTGAACTTGCATTTTGTTACTATTTTAAAGAATGACCAGGTGGTTAGCGAAAATACTCTTTTTCTTTGTGTCATCATTTTGGGCCGTGCTTACATTTCGAGGCCACCAGGGAAAGAGAGTGATTTTCCGGCATATTTTTATTTTTGTATATCTAAATGAAATTCGGTGTTATTCATTTATTTTCAAGACGTCTTACGCTCAAATATTTGCGGGCTCCGGGCTCGATGCAAACCGCGGCATTATTCAGTGGATAAAGAACATAATTTAAGAAAATAGGTGCGCCGTGTTGCTGATAATGGAACCATCGGAGAGCATTAGAATATCGAGACGACATCATTTACAACTTTCACCCATGTTTACTAGACGATTAATACAGTTAACATTTGAACAAATGTATATTGTATGCTGCGATAAATATACAAGTTTTTGTGATTCCAAACAGGATGTGTAGCAACAACATCAAGGGAGAATTGTTGCACAATCCTAATCAGATTAATTACAGTCAAGAAGCGACGTAGTTAATTCCTTATAGTATGGATACGTAGAACAAGCGAACAGATTTATTTTAGGAACATAGAAACGAAAAAACTACAGCATCACAAAGTTGTGCCGAACATATCCCGTTAGAAATTACTCGTCTTACCCATAGCCCTCCGTTTCTCTAAGTTCCACGTACCTATCTAAATAACCAAATAACCATATAACAATCACAGCACGGAAACGGGCCATCTCGGCCCTCCTAGTCCGTGCCGAACTCTTAATCTCACCTAGTCCCACCGACCCGCACTCAGCCCATAACCCTCCACTCCTTTCCTGTCCATAGACCTATCCAATTTTACCTTAAATGACACAACTGATCTGGCCTCTACTACTTCTACAGGAAGCTCATTCCACACAGCTATTACTCTCTGAGTAAAGAAATAGCCCCTCGTGTTTCCCTTAAACTTCTGCCCCCTAACTCTCAAATCATGTCCTCTCGTTTGAATCTCCCCTACTCTCAATGGAAACAGCCTATTCACGTCAACTCTATCTATCCCTCTCAAAATTTTAAATACCTCGATCAAATCCCCCCTCAACCTTCTACCCTCCAATGAATAGATACCTAACTTGTTCAACCTTTCTCTGTAACTTAAGTGCTGAAACCCAGTTAATATCCTAGTAAATCGTCTCTGCACTCTCTCTAATTTATTGATATCTTTCCTATAATTCGGTGACCAGAACTGCACACAATATTCTAAATTTGGTCTTACCAATGCCTTGTAGAATTTTAACATTACATCCCAACTTCTGTACTCAATGCTTTGATTTATAAAGGCCAGCGTTCCAAAAGCCTTCTTCACCACCCTATCTACATGAGACTCCACCTTCAGGGAACTATGCACTGTTATTCCTCGATCTCTCTGTTCCTCTGCATTCCTCAATGCCCTACCATTTACTCTGTATGTTCTATTTGGATTATTCCTGCCAAAATGTAGAACCTCACACTTCTCAGCATTAAACTCCATCTGCCAACGTTCAGCCCATTCTTCTAACCGGCATAAATCTCCTTGCAAGCTTTGAAAATCCACCTCATTATCCACAACACCTCCTACCTTAGTATCATCGGCATACTTACTAATCCAATTTACCACCCCATCATCCAGATCATGTATGTATATTACAAACAAATAATGTCTCTTCAAAGACCCTATCTCCACCACCGTTGCCGGCAGCCTATTCCAAGCACTCACCACTCTCTGCGAAACAAATCTTATCCCTGACATCTCCTCTGTACCCACACCCCAGCACCTTAAAACTGTGCCCTCTTGTGCAGCCATTTCGGCCCCGGGAAAAAGCCTCTGACTATCCACACGATCAATGCATTTCATCATCGTTCACACCTCTATCAGGTCACCTCTCATCCTCCGTCGTTTCAAGGTAAACAGGCTGAGTTCACTCAACCTATTCTCATAAGGGATGCTCCCGATCCAGGCAACATCCTTGCAAATTTCCTCTTCAGCCTTTCCACATCTTTCCTATAGTGAGGCGACCAGAACTGAGCACAAAACTCAAAGTGGGTTTTTACCGGTGTCCAATTGAGCTTCAACATTACCTCTCGGGTCCTAAATTCAGTTCGACGGTTGATGAAGGTCAATACACCGTATGCATACTTAGCCCGAGAGTCTACCTGCACAGCTGGACTCGGACCCCAAGATCCCTCTGATCCTTCATGCTACAAAGAGTCTTACTATTAATACTATATTCTGCCAACATATTTGACCTACCAAAATGAACCACTTCACACTTATCTGGGTTGGACTCCATCTGCCACTTCTCAGCCCAGTTTAGCATCCTATCAACGTCCTGCTGTAGCCTCTGACAGGCCTCCACAGTATCCACAACACCCCCAACCTATGCGTCATAAGCAAATTTACTAACCTATCCCTCCACTTCATCATCCAGGTCATTTATAAAAATCACAAAGAGTAAGAGTCCCAGAACAGATCCCTGAGGCACCTCACTGATCACCGACCTCCATGCATTTTGTGAAAGATCTTGAAATAATTTGTAAATATTGCTGTAATTAGAGAAAATGAAAAGAATAAAGTGGTCTCTGCAGATGGGGATTGAAGTGAAACACAATTTGATGAAGGTGCTTAAACTGTCCAGCAAGCGCACTCACCCACATCTGTCTGATTCTCTGGAGTATCACTACCTGGACAGGGATAGCACGACAGCTGACATAAAGCCGACGCCCTGACTGTACTATTGAACTGTTTGAATGATTACGTGTCTGGTTTATTGCTCATATAGATACTTCCGTTATATAAGTTGAATGGTCTGCACCGCGCTTTGATTAACACGTCACTTGCCACTCTGATGTTATCACTGCTGCTGCTGCTGCTGAAGATGATGATGAGCTGAGATGATGATATCATTTCTGGCAAAGATGACGGCGTCATTACTAATCCACGCCGATTGTTGACCATTATGATAATGTTTTCTCCTGCACAGTTGCTGACCAAAGTGATGATGTCACAGCGTACGCTGGTCATTCACCGAAATGCAGTCCTAAGAATCCATATTTTAAATTTATCCTCTTTGTAGAATATTCAGCTAGTGATTTATACAAATCCGTGAACGATCGTTGCAGTCAGCTGATCGTCCATGAGCTAGATCAAAGAGATCAACTAAGTTCATACCTGTATTTTAGGCATTTCTGTTTCTCGTTATTGTCTTCGATGGCTTTACTTCTCGGCATTCGCATTGGCATTACTGCCGCAAGCGATAGCGCAAATAACAGCTCAAGTAAGAGTTAGACCAGATGTTCCTGTTCTGCAGCTGCACCGCCAACCACCAGTGCAGGGTCATAATCTTTCCCCTACATGGCTTTCCATTCCATGTCTAATTAAGTCGCTACCCCAATGCAAGTAGATTCCAAATTGTCAGAATGCAACTGATCCCATTTCGAGATGGATAAGCCACGTTAATTACAGTCGGCAAAATTTAAAAAAAAGCTACGAGGGGCCACGAAACAAGAGCGAAATGCAACTAAACACAGCGGTCAACAATGTATACTTCATGTAGGCAGAGTGAGAGCGAGGAATGACCGGTTGCGGACGGCTGTTTCTATGATAGCACAATGACGGTGGTTGAGAGCTGGGGTTGAATAGGCTGTGGATGACGAGTATTCACTGGGTGGCAGGGTAATCCCACTAGCTGCGTTTAGACCTGCATGTGCAGGCTTGGAGATGTCATCGGGAGCAGAATTGGCAGGATCCCCGCAACGAACGACGGCCGATCCTTAACGTTCCAGGATATTCCGGATCCATTCGATGGAAATCATCGTTGAGCGAAGGATCCAAGATGCAACAACGGCACCCAATAAACACCATCCCTTATATTCGATCATCCAACAACCTGTGAGTCGTGTACACTGGAGCACATTTAACCGTCCGAGGTTCCGGAGGTGCAGAATCGGGTAGGTTGGGCCGTCTTGGGGTAGACAGCTGGCTTGGGGTAGACCTTGTGGTTGTTAGGTGTGATCTTGAGGGGCGGTGCCGGCTGGAGACGGTAAGTGACTGGGATGATGCGTTGGATTATCTTCAAACCGGAGAGAGAAAGTAGTTGTGCAGGGGCGGATATCAAGTGGACAGCCAGACAATTCCCCAAGCCTGTTAGGTCTAGATGGGCGGCAGAGCAATTCTCATGGCGGCAGTAGGCATAGATGGCGGCTGGAATGGCCCTCCATGTCTTCATCGAAGTACTGAGCAGCAGCGTACCAGGACTCTGGCTAACGGAACCTCCAACGCGGGCTCCTCCGCAGGGAACAGCGGAGGCTGGTAGCCAGGAAGACATCAAAGGGTGATATACAAGTTTCAGAGTAGGCGTATAGCCTGTGGGACTGCTCGGTGAAGGGAACATACTTCTTCCATGTGAAAGGTCAGAGACGGTATATCATTGAAAAACGCATGCAATTGCTGATTTGTTCATTCTGACTGACCGTTGGTCTGCGGATAATCACCAGAGGAGAGCTCCACTGATGTCGGAGGAGGAAATAAAAGTTTCTCTAGATCGGAGACGAATTCGGATCGTCGGGCCTGCATACTGTCCTGACGGAAGCAATGGAGGTGTGCTAAATGTAGAGCTAAGATCACCGGCTCATCGGCTGACGGAAGCCTGGGTAGGACAATTAAATAGCCGGTTTGAACGACTGATCTACCACTCTCATGACCACGTGGCCCCATCAGAAGGTGCTAATCCCATTATGAAATCCATGGCGATGAGTGAGTTTGAGCGTCGAGGTACTGCTGGGCACCGCAGGAGGTAACAGAGCCGCTGGTTGGACACACTGAAGGCAGAGATCGATGAACTGACGTACATCTGCGATGATGGAAGGTTACGAGAGCCGGCGACGCATGCTCCAGAGTAAATCGAGAATACGTGGCGAAGTTAAGGAGGCTCTAAACGGCGAATCATTTGCTTGCATCTTCGGAAACAGTTCTATTTCCATCTTTAATGTCTTTATTCTTTTCCTTTCAGAATATTTTGAAGACCCTGCCCTGGAGTTACACGCTGACTTCGGTTCTTCGAGGAATGGGACCCGTTCTCGGCATTTCAGGGCTGACCGTTTCTCAAACGACGCCGACAGGAATTAGTCCTGTTTATTTATTCTCCTTGCTTCCTGTCATTCAGCCAATCTTCTATGCACCATAGCATCTTTCAGTAATACCTATGGCGTTCTACCTTCTTTAGCACTCTCGTGTGTGGCATCTTGTAAAAGGCTTTCTGAAAATCCAATGAAACAACATCCATTGATCTCCGTTTATCTCATCTGCCTTTTGTTGTTGACAAAGAATTCCAACAGCTTTCAGGCCGGACTTTCCGTAATTCGGCCGATTTTATTATGTGTCTCCATGTCACCGAGACCTCATCCTTCATAAAGGTTCGTCTTTTCAACTTCTGAGGTCAGGCTACCTGCCGTATAATGTTCTGTCTATTGACCATCTCTCTTCGTAACAAGTTATGTGGATTGACGTTTCCTATATTCTAGTGATGTGGACTATTCCAAAATCCAATTGGTATTGAAAGTTCGCCGCTAATGCTTCCACAGTCTGGCAGATCCCTGTTTCGGAATACTAAAGTCTCTTCCGTCTGGTCCAGATGACAAATTTAACTCCACATCTGTCAGCCTCCCAGGCTCCTTCTCCTCAGTAATAGCAACTTCTATGGCTTGATAGTCTCGTTCGACTGGCATACTGCTGGCGTCTCTCACGGTGGGAAAAGACAGGAGTTATTGAATTCGTCCGCTATTTCTTTGTTTCCTCATTCAGAGGAACGAGAGGTTATGTTGGTTATTGCATTAACAGCAACATACAAACGCCATATTTCTATTGTTGTCGCCTGTAACAGAAGCAATTTCCGGAGTGAAACAGAGCAAACCATGATGTTACACCTTTGATGACGAAATCGATGGACAGCAAAGCCTTGGAATGGACCAGATGAGCAACAATCATGAAACCGAGGGATGAGCCGGAGAGCGTTTCCCAACAATGTTCACTGACTTCTCGAATCGTCTTATGAGATTTTGCAATTTTGTGTCAAGCTACCCACACCTCATCACAATTGGGATTTCACTTGAATGAAATCATGTTTATTTTTACCCTATCTGTTGGGCAATAAAACGTCAGCCTTGTGCAGTATTGAATATTCAGTGTGCTGGATCGAGTATAAATGAATGACCGTGGAGATTCATCAGCTCAGAGTTTCTTCAGCGAGATCGCGGGCAGCTGGAAGACAGGCTGAATCTCACACAGAATGCTTGAAACATTTTACCGTGTGAGAAAGATATATTACCTGATCGTTTCCGTTATCGGTGTTCCTGGTAAGGACAGAGGCGAACTAACATTTGCAGATTTGTGGGCACAGTACTTGGACTCGGTCAATTACCGACAGCGTTGTGATGCCGGTGTATCAGTGAGTGCGGTGCAGACACTGCGGCCAAACTGCATGTTCGTTCAGCAGTCCCCTTGCAGTGCTCTCGGCTGAAAATAAACCGGTAGCTTAAAGAGATGTAGAGCGGAAGATTTGGCAAGTGGATTCATGCAAGACAGTTTTGATTTATCAATGGAAATTCGCTGGCAAAGTAAACTCTGATAGTTCATCGTGACCGGTACCTTTACGGCCTCCTTGGTGTTATTTCGTATTGATCAAGCACTGTGCTTCAAATTCAATTTTAAATGTATTGCGCTGTTTTTAAGGAATTGCTGCAAGTTTGAATGGAACGGGTAAAGCTAATCACCGGCGGGATTCAGGGGAGACCGGTAAACATCGTTTGTGATTCAAACTCTGAAACATCGGGAGCATAGAAAATTCAAATCAGGGTCTGTGGGTGTTTTACTGTAACAGGGTTAGTTTGCATATTCTATTTTTCGTGTAGTGGGGTGGGAGTTAAGAGCCAAACCAGCGGTGTTTGTTAAAGGTCAGACGGCCTGTGTTACATGTGATACTCGGCTCAGAAACTAAAATAATTTAGAATAATCTGCAGTGTTTTGAGGCAAACTCCAAAGGAGAAACTGCTGCGAAGCATCTACATTGGCTTTGCTTCAGAAATTAGATGCTTTAACCACCAAATGAAAGATGTCTAAAAAGTCCAGAATATTTAAAAAACGAAACTAGGAATTTTCTGATACAATGAGAAGGAACCGCGGATAAGAGCAGTTGTAGAATTTAAAAGAAGCGAGCCTGTGGGTGGGGGAGAAAGGAGAGTCGAGGAGGAGACGAAGACATGCGAACAGGTGAAATCAACGCTTTGAATTTTGTAAATCGTCCAAGGCGGAGGGAGAGGGACTCCGCCGTATGGAGAGTGTGTCAGGAAAGGGGGATCTGAACACAACCCCTGAGAAAGTTGCCGAGGTATCCAGCCTTTACACATCAGTCGAAAAACTGATGGCAGGAGATTTATGTTTATTTCTCCAACCCACACTCAGCGATCAGTTGACAATGCATCCTTCCCAAACGCAGGTCTGTATCCAGTACAGAAAACTGTTACCTTTCACCCAGCAGGCACGCGTGTGTGGCATATGCGTCTCCCGCTTTGCAACCTTTAAACCTCCAGAAATGAATAGAGTCCAAAGTTCCAGCTTGTCTCTGCCCTGAGACCCACGGAACGGAGAGACAGTAATTCACTCTTTCTTTTTGCTGTTCCCTCAGTGAATTTAGTGGCTATTGCGATCCTGTCCCGGGGAAAGTGCGGCATCTCTACCTGCACCACTCGCTACCTGGTGGCCATGGCAACGGCAGATCTACTAACCATCATCTTTGCGGTCATATTTTGGCGGATCAGTTATTATTACTTCCCCGGGACTTTCCTGGACATCACCCCCGTGTGCAGTGTGATCTCCGCCTTGGGAGAGGCAGCCACAGACTGTTCTGTCTGGTTCACCGTCAGCTTTACGTTTGATCGGTTTGTCGCCATCTGTTGCCAGAATCAGAAAGCAAAATATTGCACCGGGAAAACTGCCGCTGTGGTTCTGACAACAACCGGCGTCCTGCTCTTTTTTAAGGATGTGCCCTACTTCTTTCGATATCGTCCTTTGAAAGTGATCGACAATATACCCTGGGACTGTATTACAAAGCCGGGCTACTATACGGACCCCGGGTGGGTGGGATTTAGATGCTTTTCTATCGTTCTGACGCCGTTACTCCCATTCGTGTTAATACTATTGTTCAACGCGCTGACAGTCAGACACACTTTAGTAACGAGTCGCGTCCGTAAGGGGCTGAGGGGTCAGAGCAAGGCGGAGAACCGCAGTGACCCGGAGATGGAGAGCAGGAGGAGGTCTGTGATCTTACTTCTCTCCGTCTCCGGAAGCTTCATCATCCTGTGGTCGGTGAATGTTGCCGAATTCCTTTATTACACCATCGCCGGATTGGATCAGATTAATTACAACGATTCGGAATACATATTTGAACACTCTGGACACATACTGCTGGTGTTCAGTTGCTGCACAAACACTTTTATTTATGGAATAACTCAGAACAAGTTTAGAGAGCAGTTCATCAGCGCTGCGAAACATCCGCTCATGTCAATTATTCAACTAATTAATAAACTAGCTATTTAAGTTCCTCTCAGAGGCAATCACAGTGTTTTCCATCTGCACACTGTAGAACGGGCCGTCACAGGAAAGTGGGGTTGCAGGGAGCATAAAACCGGTTTCGTGCCCGAGAGACACAGCACGGGAAAAGACCCACAGCCAGCGACGCCAACCCCCTACCAGTTATTAAACTCATTAAATTTATTTTCCTCATTTTTCCCCATGTTCCCGCTTTCCTTACCGCCATCCTTCTTTTAATAATGTATCCCTCATCACTGCGTAAATACGCAACGCTCATCTGACCTACAAAGCCGTTGCATCTCGGCGACGGAAAGGAAACGAGTCTCCGAGCGGAAATACTGCCGTCATCCGGAGAAGGGGCGGGATTCACTGAGCGACCGGAGATCAGATCGGGACCGGCTCGGATTGCACAGACTGAGCAGGCAGCACCGCAGAGAGAGTTAGCTGATGGTATCCAACATCAGCACGTCTCTCAGTTCTCAGTCAGCTGGCAATATCCACGTCTACCGATATCCTAACTTCAACTGTCGAGTTTACCTGTGTTCAGTGCGATGGTATGAAATTTTAGATGTGTTCTACTCACAATATTCTGCTCAAAGTCGAATTATCATCTGAAGCGAGTCATTTTCTAAAGGTTATTGCCTGAATTTATGAGGAAGGAACCTTCCTTCTTTGTTTCCCTGGGTGTACTTTAATCAATAACAAAGAGGTGTAATGACCGCAATGTAGCAGAAGCCACCGATAGGCAATTTGGTAAGGCTGTGTGTGAAGGCCCGATGGTTGATTCAGACAATCTATTGACATGGGATAAAACAATTAAACCACAGGATATCGGAATAGTAGTAGGCCATTCGTTCTATCGAATTATTTCACCTATCCTTTAGTGGGTGATCTGTTCCTCAACCTCAATCTCCTTCCTCCAATAAGCCGTTAGCAACCTCTCCAATCAAAATATTTAAACCCTTTTCTTCACTAGACCCAGTGACTTGGTCTCCACACCTTCCGAGGCAGCAAATTCGAGTCCCCTTGAAGTGAGTGCCCGCATTGCATTTGCCTTTATAACTCCGAAATAACCTGTAAATTAGCCTTCAGGGAATCTAGAACAAAGACCCAAAAATCCTTATGTATTTATCACTTCTGAATTTTCTTCAGTTAGAAACGTTTCGACACATTAACCTTTCGTTCCGAAGTGTATCCCTCACACCTCCATACACTGAATTCCACCTGCACTTTGCTCACTCTGTCAAACTCACTGTATGTCAGCGATACTACTTCTCTCTGCAGGTAAATCCTGCCCATCCGAACCCCATCCATTCGCCGACTCTCTACTGCTGTAAAGCTGTCCAACCAGTAGTTCCCTGGCTTGTATCTTGCTTCCCTTATATAAGGACACAACATTAGCTGTCTCCCGCACTTTCAATACATTAGGTTCTGATAAGGATTGGACAAGGATGGACCTCCACGGGAGGATTGTGGGATAGATGGCAGGAATGTTATACCAGGGCACACAAATCCCTGAAATACCCGGCAAGGAGAATTGATTCCAAACAATTTCTTTATTGTTTATTACAGAATATCAGTCCGGTGCTTCCGCTCCTTCCCCACTCCCATCCGCTTTTCCCTGGAATCCCCTCTCACCCTGCCCCCCTCCCCACTCTCAGACTACAATTGAAATCAATGAATGAAACAGGTTTATCATCACACACATATGCCATGATTTATTTTCGGCAGCAGTACAGTGCGAATATTAAATTACTACAGTACGGTGCAAAAGTCGGTGGCACCCTATGTACATATGCTCAAGAATTTTGTACAGTATTTTAAAGGCAGTATTTCACGTTTCTCTTCTATAATTTAAAAAAGCAATATTCATGGATCTACTAAAGTGCTGCCATGACCCTTTGACGTCACCTGTTTTGATCCAAACTGCCTGTATCTGGAATTATCTGTTTATTTCTTCCATGACCATTGCCAAATGAACTGCCCTAACTTTGTCGTCACTGCCCTTGACACGAACACGAACATTCTTCCACTGTTTTCCTAAAGGCTGCACATTTTTCCGGCGTCATTTCCGATGTCCTTCCCCATGCCACCTAAACTACGGTCCGCGCGTTTAAGGTCTTAGACTTCAATGTCTGCAGTCAGTTCTATCTTTTCTCTCTAAACACCTCTAAACCAGCAGAGTGATGGCCATCGGTCCCAAGCAACTTCCACGCTAACACATCAGCCAATCGAACAAACTCATTCCTTCAACGGCGATCGAATTCAACCATTTGACTTTTAGTATCATTTTTATTTAACCTCACAAAGCATTCCAGGGAGCAATGAACGCACTTCAGCCAATCGAAGTTGTTGACGCTTGGGCAGTCCCTCGCAGTATTTCAGATGATAAATTCATCAAGTATTACACCCTATTATTTTTAATGTATCCTCCCCTTACCTCCTTATATACATCTATCTCTACTTCCTGCTAATGATTGGGCGTCCTGTTGTGTTTTTTTGTACATTAGGCCATTACATCTAAATAAACAGTTTGCTCGTAGTATTGAGATTTACAACAATATTCATGAGGAGACGGTTCTCGGGATCCAAGTTCACACCGCATTGAAAACGGCTACACATGTTGGTAGGGTGGTAGAGAAGGCGCTGTGGGATGATTGCATTTATCAGTCGATGAATTGACTATTAGGAAATCGACAAATTTCTGACGATTCATTATAAAATTATCATTAGGCTACATGTGAAATATTGCATTGAGGTCTGGCCTCTGTATTTCAGTCAGGATATGGAGAGTCTGATAACGGCGCCGGTGATGTTTTCCAGATGATGCCTGCATTAAAAAACATGCGCTTTCGGCGATTTTGGACAAAATTAGGTTTCGTTTTTTTGTATAACCGAGTGGATTTATAGACTTATGAGATTCAGAGTCATGGTTAGACCAGAGAGTCAGTATCAGTCCGACAGGTTTGAAATGACTATCACCAGTGTGCATGCATTGAGGTTTGTAGGAGGAAATTTCAGAGGTAATTTATGTCTCTCATTCCTCGGTGCCCTCGTCTGTTTTTCGTGGATGTCAACGGACAGTAAGATTTTCCGATTGTATACTGTAGACATTCTCTGATATTTAACCGGAACCCCTTGAACCATTTTGTTAAATATTCTGGAATGTGTTCTGCATTTACTTATTTATCCTTCCCCGTTTGGGATTCTCGTTTCCCTTGACCCAGTTCCGAGATCAGCGCTCATGAAACTATTGATACAAAACACCGCACCAGACATGCTGAAGGGAATGGAAAAGGGAAGCCAATGCAAAACAAGGCTGGAGAACAGTGTGATTCATCAGGGCTGGTACAGTCCTAATCGGAAAAAAGAGACCAAACCGGCGAATGAGAGACAATCTTATGACTAGTGACTAGAGATGGGCGACGTGGACTCATGATATATCGAGGCAAGGGTACAGAGGCAGTAAAATTCGGGACGTCGGAGTTTAATTCCGGCTTCCTCCGTGAGAAAGATTATATGTTCCTTCCTATTCGGCACGGGATCCTCGGGAGACTCTGATTTTCTCTCACAATAAAAAGACTTACTTCTTATTAGGTTCATTGATAATTCTAAATGTCCCAGTGGTTAGGCCAGGGTTAATAGGTTGGTTAATAGGTTGGCCAGGGTTAATAGGTTGGTTGCTGGGCAAAACGGTCTCAGGGCTGACGTTATATAAGATTTGGTGAGGCCTAATTTGAGTATCGTGCGCAGATTCGGTTACTTTTCTACAGGAAAGGTATACACGAGGTTCAATGAGTACAACAACATTTCACAAAGATATTGACTCGCATGGAATTATTGATTATAAGGAAAGTTTCAATCGGTTAGGACTGCATTCTTTGCAAAGTAGAAGTTGGAGAGGAGATTTGGCAGAGGTATTGAAAATCATGAGGGCACAGATGCGGCAAATACAAAAAAAAGTTTTCTCCACTGTGGTTCGTGGGGACTACAAACAGATGTGATGGGGTAAATTTGAAAGATAAGAAGTTCAAGTGGGAAGAAGTGGGGGATGTTCTTCACTCAGAGGATCGCGAGGGTGTGGAATGAGCTGCCGGCACAAGTGGTGTATACATGCTCGATCTCAACGTTTGAAAATTTCGGATAGGTACATGGATAGTAGAGATGTTCCCGGTGCATGTTAATCAGAGTAGGCAGTCTGAATACTTCCGGCACGGCCTTGTTTTTACATTGTTACTTCTCCATGAATGATGTTATCGGCACAAGAAAGTGGGGTAAAATTAGAGGAGTAACAGGAAAATCATCGCGAAGTTTATATTAGAATCCAAATCTCTGCGGTATTGATAAAGGCGAGAAGGTAACCGAAGATTAATATAATGCCGTAAATACCGGGCGCTCGCAGATTCGAGTCCTGAATAATTTGGGTGTTGATGTTACCAACTGTTTTCACCGCGGCTTAAACTGTAAGAAGCACAAATATTTGCGCGGCTGACGTGGGGTGGTTGTGGTGCTGCTCGCGACAGAGAAAACAAAGAAAAACAGAGAGATTGAATGCGTGTGTGTGTGTGGGGGGGGGGGGGGGTGAGTGAGAGATAGAGAGAGAGGAGAGGCAGACGGAAAAGGTGGAACCTAGAAGACCGTGGCGAAGAATTTGAACAGAGAGTCTGTATGGTGGGACTAGGAAGGGGTGGAATACAGGGGGTTGGAAAAAGAAAGCAATTTAACATGTTAAAGTAGGTTTAAAATTTTGCAGCACACGGTTATTCTTCCTGATGTTAGTCTCAATGACAACATTTGAGATGTGAGCTCCGTTGAAACCACAATGCATCCTCATGCGACAATACATGACAATAGCTTTGAAGGCTAATTCTCCCGTTACGCAGTGTACGTTATCCACGAACCTCCTTAGGTTTAAATCCGTTTATATTCGACTGGAAATTATATATAATTTCTATTAATTCTTCTTTCTTTAAGTTACCTTTGCCAGGTTTGAAATACAATGCGCTACTGTTAGAAAAGCAAATGTTCATTATATTTACACCTGGATGCCCATGACAGTAAACTTGAACACAAACTGAAAAGTTGATCTCAAGTTCATTTGAAGCACTGAAACCCAAACAATGTTTCTGCCCAGGATTGAACTGGGGACCTTTCGCGTGTGAAGCGAATGTGATAACCACTACACCACAGAAACCGTGCAAAGCGCTCAATGCTTTGCGCTCTTGAGCAATGACCCGAGGCATCCCCTCCCCGCCCTGCTCTGAAGTACAGCAATAAGAACAAAACATTGCCCACTGTTACTTTCCGTTTTCAGTAACACGTATTAAATAGTTTAGGACTTTATTCCCTAGAATATGGGTATAGGTAGAGTGTTACAAAGACGTGGCTGTGGAACAAACCTAAGTGCTGAACACGGGCGTGGAATGGGTGACAAGGCAGTGTTTACCCGGGGTCTTGGTTTCAGTACAGAATTCAGAAACGATGCTCGACTTAGAACTGATCGTCCTAAGAACCATGGGGTGAGATTACTCAAACACGAGTCAACCATCGATCTGGCAGCTCCTTGTTGTGGTCACAGGATTTTTAAACTGCATTAGCTGATGGAAAGCAGGTGTTCGTAGTTATTGGAACCTGGGAATGATTGGGAACTAAACGAGGTGATTGAGCCACAATTCCTGAGGAACATAGCCAGGTAGGCGATTGCCAGAAGAGATCTAGACAGAAACCCCCCACCCCCACCCCCCGCCAACAGGAGCCTCCCGGCGATACTCCAGGCCTGTCTGGATGGTTCCGATTAGAGTCCTGGATGAGGGAAGTGTCTCGGGGAAAGGAGCGGGGGAACCAGGAGCTCTCTACAGGACCGTACCTTTCCAAGTCCACCAGGTATTGCAGACACCTGCCCCGACGGCGCACATCAGTAGTCGTCGTTCAGTGTATGCCGGATTGTTGTCGATGAGACGGACAGGTGGAGGAGTCTCAGCCGGGGGACACATGGGGCTGACGGAGACTGGTTTTCACTGAGACACATGAAAAGTTGGGTGAATGCGCATGGACCTTGGCAATTTCAGGCGGACCGCTGTGGGATTGATAACCTTTTCAGCCTTGAATGATCCCAGGAAGCGGGGGGCGAATTTCCTATGTTCTCTTTTGAGCGGGATGCCCTTGCAGGAAAGCCACACCATCTGCCCAGGTTGGTACTTCCGGTGCCGGAGTCCGGTGTCGGTTGGCTGTTTTCTTATGTTGATTTGTTGATCTCAGTAGGGCCGCGCGTGTTTTCTCCCTAATCTTACGGCACCGATCAATATGGTCCCGAAACGACGGTACCGCAATCTGTTCTTCTTGCGCGGGGAACAGCGTGGGTTGGTACCCAAGGGATCACTGGAACGGAAACCTCCCAATGGCAGAGCTCACCATAGAGTTGTGGGCGTACTCAACCCACGGGAGGTGATGGCTCCAGATCTTGGTTGATCCTTTCCGTCTGCCCGTTCGACTGGGGGTGTAAGCCGGATGACAGGCTGGCCGATGTACCTAAGGCCTGACAGAAGGCCTTCCATAGCTGCGAGATGAACTGGGGACCTCGATCGGAGACGATGTCCGCGGGGATTCGTGGAGGCGGAAGACTTGGCGGACGAGAAGATCTACGGTTTCTTTAGAGGAAGGGAGTTCAGGGAGGGCCACAAAGCGCACCGCCTTGGAGAATCGGTCTACCACAATGAAGACAGCAGTGTTTCCGTGGGAGGGGGGTCGACCGGTGAAGAGGTCTAGGGCGATGTGTGACCAGGGACGACCAGGAACAGGTAGAGGACGAAGAAGAAGAAGGTCGTCGATGAGAGAACTTTCCCCGGGCTCAGACGGAACAAGCCGAGACATAGGAATGGGTGCCCCCTCCGTGGATGGCACCCAAAAGTGCTTCCTCAGCAGAGCCAGGATCCGATCACTCCCGGGGTAACAGGCGAACCGGGTGTGTGCCCCCATTGGAGAACCTGAGGCCTGACGGAGACCGGCACGTACAGGCGATCGCCGGGTCCGTTACCAGGGTCCGATCACTCCCGGGGTGGCAGGTGAACCGGGATGTGTGCCCCCATTGGAGAACCTGAGGCCTGACGGAGACGGGCACGTACAGGCGATCGCCGGGTCCGATCACTCCCGGGGTGGCAGGTGAACCGGGATGTGTGCCCCCATTGGAGAACCTGAGACCTGACGGAGACCGGCACGTACAGGCGATCGCCGGGTCCGTTACCAGGGTCCGATCACTCCCAGGGTGTCAGGTGAACCGGGATGTGTGACCCCATTGGAGAACCTGAGGCCTGACGGAGACCGGCACGTACAGGCGATCGCCGGGTCCGTTACCAGGGTCCGATCACTCCCGGGGTGGCAGGCGAACTGGGATGTGTGCCCTCTTTGGAGAACCTGAGGCCTGACGGAGACGGGCACGTACAGGCGATCGCCGGTTGCATTCCCTGGGTCGGGTTCGTCCCGCTGGGCTTCATTTACTTTAGCCTGGATCTCCCAAGTGTGGGTGGCCTCACGCATGATGGTGGGAGGATCGTCTCGGGAATGGAGGTGTCATCCTTGGAGTCATGCTGGCGGGATAGCGCGCCCGGCTTCCCGATCTTGGATCCTGGACAGTACGTGAGGGTAAACTTGAACCGCCCAAAGAACAATGGCCAACGGGACTGGCGGGAGTTCAATCGGTTGACGGTCAGAATATGCCCCAGGGTCTTATGATCAGACACTCTCGCAGAATAAAGAAAGCAGGGACCATAACTGTCCTCCACCCCGTCACTCGCAGAAATAGAAACAGGGACGATAATAGTCCTCGACCCTGTTACTGACAGAAAAGAACGACGACCCAAGTCTGGAGCGGGCCAGTGGATTGGAAAGGGGCACTAGCATGGCTGAGAGAAAATCCACAATTGGCTGGTGCTTTACGGGTTAATTGGAATAGTGCATCCTAAATAAGAATAAATATTGGAAAGGGCGGATGAGGCAACCATGGCTGATACTAGAAAGTAAAGACAGCATAAAGCCAAAAGTGAGGGTTTATAATTTAGCAAGCATTAGAGGGAATCCGGAGGTTTGGGACGCTTTTAAAACTGGCCAATACTGGAGAAAATACCTTTGTTCAGGCATATGAATATTAAAATGGACGCGAGTGTGGGTATCAGAAAGCTGGAAAATGACGCGGAAGAAGCAGTAATGGGGGGAAAAGAAAAGGGACGGACTGAGTGAATATTTTGCGCCAGGCTGCTCTGTGGAAGACTCCAGCATAATGGCAGGCAGCGAGAAACACGTGTCAGAGGGCATCAGTGAGAGTGGATGTTATCACCTGGAGAAGGTGCCTGTGAAGCTGAAAGGACAGAAGTTAGATGTCATCGGGACCAGTTGGACTACACACAAGGGTTCTGGAAGTGGTAACTGACGAGATTCTGTAGGCACTCCTTCACGTATCAATATATATATATATATACAACAGTTCCATAGCAAAGAAAGCCCAGCAGCGTCTCTACGGTCTGCGAAGGCTGAGGAAAGTCCATTTCCCACACCCCCATCCTCATCACATTCTACAGGGGTTGTATTGAGAGCATCCTGAGCAGCTGCATCACTGCCCGGTACGGAACCTGCACCATTCATGATCGCAAGACCCTGCAGCGGATAGTGAGGTCAGCTGAGAAGATTATCGGGGTCTCTCTTCCCGCCATTACAGACATTTATACTACACGCTGCATCCACAAAGGAACCAGCATTATGAAGGACCACAAGCACCGCTCCTACAAACTTTTCTCCCTCCTGCCGTTTGGGAAAAAGGTACCGGAGCATTCGGGCTCTCGCGACCAGACGATGTAACAGTTTCTTCCCCCCAAGCTATCGGACTCCTCAATACACAGAGCCTGGGCTGACACCTTACTGCCCTATTGCCTTGTTTATTATTTATTGTAATGCCTGTACTGTTTTGTGTACTTCATGCTGTCCTGGGTAGGTCTGTAGTCTCGTGTAGTTCTATTCTGTGTTGCTTTTTACGTGGTTCACTCTAGTTTTTTGTACTGTGTCATGTAACACCATGGTCCTCAAAAAGTAGTCTCATTTTTACTATGTACTGTACCAGCAGTTATGGTCGAAATGAAAATAAAAGTGACTTGACCTGATTTTCAAGAACAGATGCTGATGACCGGAGAATTATGACTGTCACTCCACTCAGGAAGAAGGAAGTTAGGCTGAAGAAAGGACAATAAAAGAAAGGTAGCCTGACTTCAACGTGTTAGATAACTCAAAAGATTCCAAGCAGTTTGAAGGTCAAAGACAGTTGAGGAGAAAGGGAGGAGATTTGTCAAATAGATCATCGTGCGGTACGGTGATGCACCTTGAAAGAAAGGAAAAAAAGTCTCTAAATGGGGAAGGTTTTCTGAAATCAGAGGTGCAAAGTGAACTTCCCTAATATTCCCTAAATGTTTACTTCCAGGCTTAGTCAGCGGTAAAGGAAGGCAAATGCAATTTTAAAATTCGGTTCAGGAGGGGTAGAATATATAAGCAACAATGTAATGTTGACATATGTCCGTCATTATAAACCTGATTCTGATCCCGACCTTTATCCCCAACAATGGAAATCTCCTTCAGTTACGATACTGACGGCAGTGTTATCGCTCCACATTCACGTTCTGACGTAACTGTGTTGAAACAAATTCCAAAGCTGTCGAATTATACTATTTGTATTGGAATGATGAATCACCTTTTCCAGTACCGAAAATAAGTACAACCATCACTTCAGTTGTAGTGCTACGGTGGGTGCAACGATCATTAATAGAGCTGCGATGGCCGAGTGGTTAAGGCGTTGGACTTGAAATCCAATGGGGATTTTCCGCGCCATGTTCGAATCCTGTTTGCAGCGCTCAAACTGCAGCGCCAGGGAATAGAAACCACACTGCCAATAAAAATTTGACAACTACGTACCAGCCGGCAGATTTAGAGATTTTTACACTCATTGTGCAAATTTTATTTCTATTACAACTCTGACCAATCCCCCTCTGGGCAGCTTAAACGCTTTGTAGTTTGCAGCTTTACCGACTTGTAAAACTAAAAGAATCAAATGCAGAGAACGGATATTTCAGCGTCAGTGTAAAGAAGTGGACTTCATCCTTTTACTGAAGTGGGCAGCACGGTCTCTGAACGTGAAAACTTTCGCCGGTTTCATATCACTCACTGTACAGACTCCCCATTGCTCTTTTGTCCAGCGAGCGACCCCGCCTATTGCCATAGACAAATCGGTTCGCTGACCTTCCGTCAAAATCACCATCGCCAATTGCCACAGAGCGGTGTAATTGTCCGACATCAACAAATCTCGTCAAATGACGTACAACCTACCTAGCTCCATTCGTGTATGCAGATGTCAATCCAACGTGTTATCCAGTTGCGGAAAGGGTTTCATCAAGAGCTGTTCCCTCCCACAGACTCTGACTGCTTCTGCCTCCCCAAAATCCCGTCAATACCGAGCAAAACTCAGTACAATGTCCCATTATATAACATTAATATCAATAGGCTTCTGAACGAAGCTGGGGGCGCTGTCAGCGCGTCGAAATAAAGGCGGGCGACAGAAGTTTATCTCCTCTCACCTGGGGAGACGGTAGAAGATTTGGTGGAGGTGACCGGCCGACGTTTGACCGGCAACTGCTGTATGGGGGGGAGGGAGGATTGAGAAAAAGTCTGGGCCAGCCTGATCTTATTGAATGCCAAGGCTGGATAAAAAGGACTTGACACTTCCCTTCTTTCTGTTGTCTGTCTGTTTAAAGAAAAGGAATACACAGGCCTTTCTTGGGCCTGGATGCACTCCCGTGGATATAATAGTTCGCAATCTATGCCATCAGTTTGCCTGAGGAATCATTTCCAAGGCTGAAACAGGCACAAGATTGATATCCATCTTTTGTTAATGACGCAGAATTGTACAATATATGTTTTGCGTACTGTCTGTCTTTTCGAGCCTGCAATGATGCTGCAAGTGTTTCACTGTACCTGTCCTTCACCGTCCCTGTGCACACGGCAATAAACCCGACTGGACCTGACAATACTCACTGAGATTTGAGCAGTGATGACCCCGTGCAGATGAGTCAAGGTGATGTCGGCAAGCTGAGTGAGTAGGACCAGAGTCCAATATGGGAAATGTATGGTCACCCTCTTCTACAGAGAGACAGCGTCTCTGAGTGGATTGAGTTGCAGTGAGCAGTGAAGAAGATCAAACCTATATTGTATCGATTGCAAGTTATTGTCTGTAAGACCTCGCACAGTTATTTCGAGCTTTATTGAGACAGCACCTGCGATATTTTTCACAATGTCATGTTCTGCTCATATATTTTGTGGTTTTATGGTGCTGAATCAGGCGGATGAAGGTTAAGCATAGACAGTAATCGGCTTGTTGTGGAAGCAAGTTAATACACAAAATAATTTAAAATAAACACATTAAATTACAGCAGGCAATATCTTAATTCCCTGACCGGGAATCGAACCCGGGCCGCGGCAGTGAGAGCGCCGAATCCTAACCACTAGACCACCAGGGAAGCTAATAAAGTTCTGACTACAGTAGTAGACAACTACCAAACCAGCAAAATATGAAACAAAACCTATAGATGAATAATAATGAATAAATGTGATAAATATTGTCACGAATCTACTGCTCAGCACTTTGCGTACGGCGTGCTCACCCAATGTTTCAGGTTAAGAAACACTCTGGACTCTGAATGAATCAGTGGGAAACACTCGTTCTCCAGAGTCTTCATAAAAATGGTAACATTCAGATTCTCTTATGAGCCCTGAGTCATTTTTGTTTCTGTCTATCGCCTCGAAGCAAATCAGTACTCTGCCCTCCGATTCCCGCGACATTGTTGCCGATACATCTGGTGTCTTGTTCCTTACTCTCCGCCTTGGTGGAGGTAGGAGAAAGAAAACCAGACGTTCAGAATGCACGAAATATGGTCTGGGGGTGGAATAGTAGGCTTTTCCTGATCGTGCTCTAACAGTGGTCGAGTGTGCGGGAGCCCCTGGTACTGAGTATGACGTGCTGATGACAAATAAGCCTAGAATTCTTGAAACAAGCCTGATAGAAACCCGCAATGATTTGAAAGTCCTCAGGGTAGACAGTTCCTTGTTTGCCGATCGCGGCAGTCAGTACATGGTATGCTTGCTTAACGTCTGCTCTGGCGGTATGTGAAGTGCCGTCCGGATCAATGAGGAGAACCTCTCGGTAAGCAGCACCGACAGAACTCAATCATTGGGTGTTGTGATTGGGAGAACAAGGGTGCGGCAAGACCGCTACGTACGGAGAGCATGAAGAGTTTGTCATGAAACAACACAGCCGTTCCACCCCCCCCCCCCCACCGGACCACAATACCTTCTTATCTTCTCCGAACGGTGGATTGAGAAGCCTTCCGGCTGTTCCACCGAACTGAGCCATGTCTCCATGAAGCAGAGAAGACAGCAGCCCCTCATTTCCCTCCGAAACTGCAATGTTGCGCTGATGTAATGCATCTTGTTTTCAAATAATTGGCCTTTCGCGAAGAAGATGCCGGGTAAAGGATGTTTCATAACCCGTCGATTTAGTCTGGCTTGAGGTCTTCCGACCTCTTTTCCGGCAATGGTAATGGCTGACCTTCGCTGATCGCTGAAAGGTGCCGCACCTGCATTCCCGAGAGTCAAGTCCACCTGGTCCTTCAGCAGCTCGTTAAACTGCTGAGTAATTTAAACAGCTCAACAGTACGTTTCTTAAAGGGAAACTAGGGGTTTCAGATTGCAGCCACAGTGGTTCAGCTGAAATACATCTAGACATTTTGCGAGCTGTTGGCAATACGTCGCGTGCATCGCCAGTGCCATCGTGGATCTTTGGATTTATAAACAAATCTCAAAATCCCTAAAACCGTATCAATAATGTAGACATCCCGCTCTTAATAGAGCCTACAAAATGCATCACCTCGCACTTTATCTGTCTACTGTCTATCCCCCTCCCGCTTTCTACCGACACCAAACACCCGACTCCGATCTGTCTCCCCATCGATAATCTTTCACCAACCCCCGATCTCTCTACACCCGACTCCTCGACTTCCCCGGCCTCCCTCCCCATTGTCTTTCTCTACCCTCCTCTATCTCTCGCTACCTCACCTGCCTCTGTCACCGCTCTCTTTCTCCCCAGTCTCTATCTCTCGTCTCTCTGGCCAGAGTCGATTCCTTTCCCCGGTAATAACTTTCCTCTTCGTTGACTGTTCAATGAGTGTCATGAGTGAAGATGGCTTGTGAACCTACGTGCTTGTTTATTTGAAATAATAAAAGTTACTTGTTCGCAAATACAGATTCTTCATTGTTCTTCATTGACTGTTCATTGAGTATCATGGAGTGAAGATGGCGTGTGAGTCTAGGTGCTTGTTTAGTTGAAATAATAAAAGTTACTTGTTCGCAAATACAGATTCTCTGTTCCTCACTGATCATTATTACTGGGGGTGACTCTTGTAACAGTGGCGTCCATCATTAAAGTTGCCCACCAACAGGACAAGCCCTCTACACAGTGTTACCATCGGGATGGAGATACAGAAGCCGAAAAGCTCAGGCTCAACGATTCAGGAACAGACAATTCCCCTCCGCTACCTGCAACTCATGTTTTTTTTTAACCTCTACATTTATTTATGCTCTGTTTCATTGCACTGCTACAGTAAAGTTAACAAATTTCACCACACACCCCGATGATATTAAATCTGGTTCTGATTCTGATTCAGATGAAGGGGGTTGCGTTAGTTTGAACGTAAATTAGTTGAAAAGCTGTCAGAACCTCTTGAGACGATGGGCTGTACTGAGCTGTAATATTCTATGTTCTGTGCTCTATCTAGGTACAGTGTCTCACTATTTAAGTCCAATCGATTAATTATTTAAAGCTACTGCGCCTTCCTTTTCCAGATTACTCTAAATGCGTCTGATAGTAGTGCAGGAGAACTTAAAAACAAGAGGCCATAAATGTGCGTGCCGACCGCAGGATGATATCGATAGTTTTGCTTGGAAAGGGCTCGTCAAGAATTACGAAATGAGGTGTCGAGACTACCCTGGTCATGGGGTATGACAAGAAGTATCTGGATAAACGGGAACATTAACGATAGTCATTATGGGCCAGTACGTAGGAGGTCATGTCTAACCAATCTCACAGAGCTTTGCAAGGTAGTTACCGGGAATGGTGTGGAAGGCAAGGCAGTGGATACCGTCTAACAGTGACTTCAGCCAAGAATTTCTCAGGGTTCCGTAAGGGATGATGTTCGAGGAGGTTCAGTCGCTAGGCTTTCACAATGAGGTAGTAAATTGGATTCGCCATCGGGTACGTTGCGGAAGCTAGAGTGTGGTAATGGATGGTTGTCTCTCTGACTGGGGACCTGTGATGAGTGGAGTGTCCCAGGGATCGTCGCTGTGCCTGTTGTTGTTTGTCATCTATATCAATGATCTGGATAATAATGTCGGTAACTGGATCAGTAGATTTGCCGATGACAACAACATAGTGGGTGTAGTCCACAGCGAGGAAGAGTACAGGAGCATGAAGCGGGATCTGGCCCAGCTGGAAAAATGGCTGAAAAATAGCGGATCGGAGTTAACGCAAACAAGCGTTGGATTTTGCACTTTGGAAGGACCAGCCAGGGTTGGTCTGACACAATGAGAAATAGGGCACTGAAGAGTACGATAGAACAAACGAATCTGGGAATGCAGGTCCATAATTCAATGAAAGTTCCGGCACAGTTAGACAGGGTCGTAAAAACCGCTTTTCGCACATTGGCCTCCCTGGACCAAAGTACTGAGTACAGGAGTTGGGACGTTACGTTGCTGTGGTTTCAGGCTTTATTGGGGCCCAATTTGGAATATTGTGTGCGGTTGGACTCAACTAACTGCAGGGAAACATGCAAATAAGTTTGAAAGAATGCAGAAAGAATTATTGCACGGCTATTGCCGGGACTGAAAGTTTTGAATTAAAAGGAAAGTTTACATAAGTTAGCACTTTATTCCCGAGCAGGTAGAAGACTGAGGGGAGATTTGATAGAGGTATACAACATTATGACGTGTACAGAGAATGTATATTCTCCAATAGCCTGCGATGGTTTTGAAGGAAGACAAGAATTTGCTTTGCCTTCGCTGTGTTTTTAGTTTGTGCAGTTTTGAATGTTTCATTTATTATTGATTGCGGAGGGAGACACGGATTCCACACCGGCCATGTGGATTCAGGGTTAAATGGATCGAAATGTGAGCGTATCTACACCCGAAACGATAGAACTACGATTCACAGGTAAGTTGGCATTAGGATAAATTTTTGTGTACTTAATTTGGGAAATTGGAATTGGCATTTTGGAAGGCAGGTTCTTTTAATAAGCAGCAGGAGCTGCTGCTGAAAACACTGTGAAATGCAGGTTTTAATTTGTAGGGTTCCATTCGAAAAGATTGTTTTGAAGTCATTGTAGCATTTGCCCTGTAATAAGTAAATGACATGTCAGTTCAGAAAACGCTCTGGTGCAGTCAGTCCCTCAGCGGTTTGTTTATGTCGTCAGAATTAATTCCATAAATTATCCAGGTGCTGCTGTGTGATCAGATTAAATCGATTATTTCCCTCAGCCCTATTTCTTGCAGCACTGCAACTGCAGACTCGCAATAGAGTTGTAAATTGTACCGAAGTTTCGACTTTCCATGCGGAACACGGCTGTCCTTTGTCTTCCAGCCAGAATTCACTCTGTCTACCACATCATCCGCCTTCTGTTAGGAAGCCAACTCTGAATCAACGCAGCCAGGTTTCCCTGGATCCCATGCCTCCTGACTTTCTGAATGAATCTACTGTCGGGAACTGATCAAATGCCCGACCAAGATTAATGCACCCTTATCGACTTCCCTGATTCTTCTGTTTGTCTCAGTTTCACTTTTTCAAATAATCCAATCTGACCCATAAAGGACAACATGGCATGTTTTCTCTCCGTAGCCTGACTACGTTTCTCCAAATACTCATAAGTTCCTTCTGCAATAATCCTCTCCAGTAGTTTACCCACTACTGATGTAAGACTCCCTGCTCTATAATTCGAAAAACTATCCCCATTATCTTTTGTCAACAAATGAATAACATTTTCCACCCTCCAATCATCTAGTTCTACTTCTGTGGCCAGCGAAGACACAAATATCCTGTCCAAAAGTTCAGCAATATCTGAACTCGCCTTCCAAAATTACCTGGACTATGTCTCTTCCGGTATCGGGGAATCATCTATTCCAAAGACTATATCCCTCCCGGCATTGGGGAATCATCTATTATAAAATCTATATCCCTTCTGGCACCGTGGGATCATCGGTCATAATGCTTTCCAAGTTTCCAGCGCATCCTTTTTTCAGCGTCGGCATGTTCGAGCATATCTGCCTTTTGACGCTGTGTTCACATTGATCAATCTATTCAGTGAGGAGCTTCACCGTCTCCTTGGACTCCAGACACAAGTTTTCCTCTTTTACCTCTGATCTGCACACACTCTCCCCAGTCCACTCCTGTTCTTCACAGTGCAACTTGTCAACGAATTCTCAGATCCCCCTATCAATCTTTTTAAGTCCATTCTTAAATTCCTTCTTGTCTGCATTGTGATTTGCTATAGGTTTACCTGATCCTTTCTTCCTGTTCTGTAAGTATCGTTCTTTCTTCATCTTGACGTGTTGTTCCAACTTTCTTCTCTCCCAGGGTTACTTTACATTGTCATACTTTCCCTACGTCATTGAGACAAGCCTATACTGAACCCCATGTACGTGCTCCCTAAACAATCCCCACATATCTGTTGCGCAATCCCCCGAGTGCATCATTTCCCAATGTACCTTCCAAAACTCCTGCCAGGTAGCACCATAATTCCCAGACCCTTATTTGAACACATTTCATACTCTCTGGACAAGGTAAAAAGAGGGGAGTTCTGTCCTATTGTTCTGAAATGCTGACCCACCGAGAGATCTGTCACCTGACCCGTTTCTTTATCTAATATTAGATCCAGTACGCAGTGTTCGATAGTGCGCCTGTCGACATAGTGACATGAATCCTTCCTGGACACAACTGAGAAATTATGCCATAATTAAACCTTTTACCCTGGGGAGATGCCAAAGAATATTGTGGAAGTTTCAGTTACCCATGCCAATAAAATGGCAAATGTCCAAGTCCCGCTTCCCGATCGGTTCCTCACTGTGCCCGTTGCAGGGACGGCTGTATAGAATATTCCAAATGGGGTTATCATGTTTCTGTGTTCGTCTCACAGTCTATTAACAAACGAAAGCTCCATGTTGTCCTCCCTTTCTGCAGCTGCGATACTGTCCCTGGTTTCCCATCGCGCTCACTTTACACTCTGTTACCCGACCCTGTTCATTTTGAAACATCTAAAACACGGTAATTCCTGAAGCCATCCCTGCCCTTGTGATAGTCGAGTGTCTGTGATAGTTTGGAACAGACTTCAACCAGTGTAACAATCACGCCAGCAACATTGAGCGTTTGTATTGCTACCTACCTGAACTGTATGAAGTCAGCAATCTTCCGCCAATTCTGCAATTCCCGGATGACCAGGGCTATGAATGTTTGAATTCACGACTATTTTTTTTTGCCAAACCTGTTCATTGTAAAACGGCTTTATTTGAAAACTCCGCTGAATTGTCATTAGACGCGGGCCTTATCTACACAGATGGCCATTTAATGTAAACACATACTTCATTCCATTCCTCAGATCTTCTCTGAATTTCCTCTGTGTCAGTGTATAGATACAAGTATTGGTGCACATGCTGAGTACTTGCATCATGAACCCAAATTGCTGTAGGATGTATATCGGGGAACTCAAATATCTATCCTCGTAAAAATAGTTTTGCGCTTGCCATTTTAGAGAACGGGCTACATGGGGAATCCAAAATAATATGAAATTAGCTGATATAGAAAACAACAAAATCATCGATTTTCTGCGTTTTTGCACCTCGGCATCTTTCTGATTGTCGCCACTGTGCCGAAGCCTTCTGCGGACTCTATTTGCCACAACGATATGTCTTACGGTTAACCCGTTAAACACCAGGATTAATCCGATGGGTAGCAATGGTGTTAAAATGCTGATCAGTAATGAATATCCTCTCCACACGGGTGAAGTAGCGTATTCATATGTGGCGGTGCACCGCCACGGCGTGTTGTCAATGATGACGTAAGGTTCAATGGCAAAGTAACCCGGGACACATTTCCCGCAGCTCACTATAATCACGGTTACCATAACCACCGTTGCTGTTCTCTCGGTGCAGTATCGTTCCCGCAGCTTTCGGCAACATATTGCGATGAAGCGATCGAAGGTAAAACTGACCGTGAACCAAACAGAACAGTCCCGCGTCACAGCCGCAAATACAAGTGTGAGAGCGCATACAGGAGTGATAAGCAGGAATCTGGAATAAATGTAGATATTGTTGGTCTGATCCACTAAAGCAGCAACGATAACCACCATCAGATCCGCTGTTGCCATTCCAACCAGGTAACGGGTGATGCATTTGGAGAGTCCGCATTTTCCCCGAGATAGGATCACAATCGCCGTTAAATTATCTGCAAGAAATTTGGAAACAAAATAGAAATATGGTCAGTTCCCTCAATGCCCCCATTCTACCGATGCTATGGAGTGTATGGTCTGTTTGGAAGTGGAAAGCGGGAGTCCAGTGTGTGCGGTTTCCGTCGCTGCACTCCGGCTGGACAGTTTAGAGCAAAGAATCTAAGTTCCACGGACCGGTGAATGGAAGATCGTGAAGAACACCATTTCCATTATTCGGCGTGAAATAGTTGAAGGGATTGTTTACTGTGGTGACAAAATGGAATTAAAAGATAGAAAAACAATTTATCATTTACTGATTTATATAAGAACAGATCGACGTGTCGAAAATAGACTGGAACGTCATTTATATAAGCTGCCACGTTGTTATAAGGTCGAAGTGTCTGCACTGATAGAGACTCCAACCTAGAAAAGCAGAGACCAGCATCACTTCAGAAAGCCTAGCGAGGGGAAATAATGAAACCCTGTCAATATCGGCACATGCGTATTTGACAAAAGAATAATCACTTCGATCAAAGTATGAAAATCAAAATAAAACAATCAGATGCCTGAATCCTCCATTCCGGAAACACGTTTCCGCCGACGGTAGCATCTGCGCTCAGTAACAGTGCGGATACCGCAGCAGAGTAACGACGGCACCATACATAAAGTAACCAGCTCCGGCATCTTACCGGGGACACCAACCGCTACAATTGTGGGATAGAAAATGGCCGCGATGTAGTAAATTGCCGCATATCCCATATTCCGTTAGAAGCAGCGTTCAGTTGTACGGAACGTTTCAGCTGCTCAGATGGACTGGTGATCGGTTTAGCAGACTTTTATTGAGGTGAGAGCAATTCCACTGAGGCAATTAGCATGACGATCAGGGACATTAGTGACAACCAAATGTACAAACACTTACATTAAACTATTTTTACTCACCGTTCCCGTGTTAAGGATTTGACTCCTCCTGGGATATTGCAATCAATTTACTCTAAAACAACATATGATGCGAATTTTCCATGATACCTGGCTTCAGCTATTCAAATAGGATATGCTTTTATATCTGTGTTGCTTTTAACGTAGGCATTTATCTTAAAGTCTATTTATATTGTAACATTTGACGGAGCACATTCGCTTCTGAAATTGAGGGAAGGAGTTTACTCTGGGAGGGTAAATGGAGAACACTTCTTTATTAAAGGGGAACACTTGTTCATCTTTTCGTTCGTTCTTTTCAGTCATTCCGGACGGTTTCAGTGATGGAAATCACAGTGACAGCTGACATGTGTTACAATAAAATACACTGCACATATTCCTCCAAACACTTTAAAAGATCCACAGCGATATTCCAGAGACTTCTGAGCAAAAAGGGAGCGTGTCTTCAGGAAATTAGCGAGGGCTGTGGACAGTTTGAAGAGCAGGTTTTCCAGCGCACAAATTTTGGCAGGAACCTGACCTCTGCCTGTGAATGACTTGACACCCTACACCCGTGACGTGCCATGCAGTATATTTCACTTTAAAGTTAATCTCAAACCAGCCATAATTCTGCCACTATTTCTCCATCCATTCGGTCTTTGAACAAAACTAGCAAGTGAAATCAGCAAACTATCTGCAGGTTCCCAGGTTGTTCTATTACTTGTAACGAAGTTGTATTTTTTCCCCCCTGATTCACTGTCAGGTATATTGCCTTTCGAGTGTCACTATGAGTATGTGGAGAACAGCGGATGTGGTTAACCTCACCTGACAATCACACTTTCTTCTGCTCCTGCAGTACACCGCTCCGTGCCGATTGTGATTCTCGTTCCGATATGCACGGCTTGTTGGAGAAAGTCTCATCACTCTGTTTCCATTGTGGAACTCGTACTAATGTGCGGCCGTCGGTCGACTGGAGAAAGTATCATCTCTGCCTTCAAATTCATCCTTCCAACGTGAATCAGTCTGTATCGTTCCGGGTTGAACACCAACTGTAACTTATCAGCGCTGCTCTGCGTCCTGTCACTGTCCCGTTGTAAACTCTGACTATCTTCTATACTATCCATAATTCCACCAACTTCCACATCATTGCAAATGCAATAACTCACCGTTCCACTTCCTTGGTCACATCATTTTTAAAGCACAGAAATCCGGGGGTCTCAGAACAGATCTCCGCAGGATACCGCTGGCACCAGCATCCGGGGAGAAAACGCTCGATCCACAACTATCCTCTACCTTCTTGGGCGTCAGTCCTGAATCCAGAAGCCAACTTTGCAAAGATGCCAAACCTTCCGAAAGGACCTACCATGGTTAACAGAAGGATGACCGTCACATCCTCACAGAATTAAACGAGGCTCGTGAGACATGATCTGCCCCTCACAAAGCCATACTGATTCCCCCAAATCAGTTCATGCTTCTCCAAATTTTCGTAAATCCTGTTTCTCAGAATGTTCTCCAATAATCTGCCCATCACTGAAGTAGCTCTCCCCGCAAGAATTCCCTCTCACTGGCGAATACTTAATTAAAGTCTTCATTCAGGACTTGCCCTTCTGCCCCCGACTTCAGGGGCTTGTTTCATCTTCAATCCCCGACAGGTCCTATACTCATTCCAGTCATCTTTTTCTTCACATACATCTAGAATGGCTTGGGGCCTTCCTTAAAGTTACTGCAGACCTTCTGTAGACGTTTCTAATTATCATAATTCCATTCTTCAGTTTGTCCCCGGCTACTTTGTAAATCTACAGTCATGTCTGATCCTTGCTTTCTAATACTGAGCTCAGCTTCCTAAAGCTTCTTTCTTCATCTTGACAAGATGTTTCACATCTCCTGACAACCATGGTTCTTTCACCCTACAGTACTTTCCCTGCCTGAATGAGGCAAACCTATCCAGAACCCCATGGAAGTGCAGCCTAAAAAACACTGACATTTCCCAGGACATATCCATTCCTGATTTATGCTTCGATGTTCCAGTTTAATATCATCATAATTCCAATTGCACAGTTAATTACATTGGGAAATGACACTTTTCAAACTGACATGGGGCCGTGAGACTGGAGCGGGTAGAGTGATTAACTTGAAACCTGACACGGGGCAGTGTGCAGAGCGTGGGGCAATGCGATCGGCATGGGGAATGACTCGAGATTGTGGGGTCACAGCGGGGCATTGAGATTACTTGGTGACGAACGCGGACCTGTCTGATTAGTGTATGTAACCCTTTTTACGAAATGACGGTGCTGGACCCCATATAATTTGCCTATCGACACAACCGATCCACAGACGGCGCAATAGCCACTGCTCTACACACCGTCCTTACACATCTGGAGAAGAAGTGTGAATATGTAGGAATGCTGGTCCTGGACTACGGTTCAGTATCCAACACCATAATCCCCTCCAGGCTCAACAGGAAGCTCAGAGTTCTCGTCCTTGACCCTACCTCTCAGATTGCCAGCAGGTAATGAGAGTGGGCTCCCTCACCTCCACCCCTCTGATTCATCACAGGAGCCCCTCAGGGCCATGTACTGAGTCCCCTTCTTTACTCCCTGTATACCCTTTACTGTATCGCCACCCACAGCTCCAATCTGTTAATTAAGTTTGCCGACGACATTACATTTATTGGCCTAATATTAAAAAATAACGAAGTGGCCTACAGGGAAGAAGTTATTTCTCTGACACAATGGTGTCAAGTAAACAACCTCTCCCTCGGTGTCGCAAAAGCGAAGGAGACGGTTGTGGATTTCAGGAGGAATGAAGATGGGCTAAACCCTATTGACATCAATGAATCTGGGGTTGAGAGGGTAAACAGCTTTAAGTTCCTGCCATCCACATCAACGAGGACCTCACTTGGTCTGTACATACCAGCCGTGAACTGACAACTCACCTAGCGAATGTAAGCTGTTTTGGGCGGCTGATGTTAGGAAAAACGGACTCACATTTGAGCGAGTTTAACAGAGGTTTATGAAAGTGATTCCAGAATTGAGTACCTTGTCATATGAAGAGTATTTGATGGGTGATACAATTTAAACCTATCGAATGTCCTCGATGGGCTGAATGTGGGGGGGGGGGGGGGTCTGTGTTCTATGGTGGGAGAGTCTGGGACCAGTGGAGACTATTTCTAATTAGGGGATCGCCCATTTGCAACATTGATGAGTTTAGCCAGAGAGTGGAAAATCTGTGGAATTCGTCGCCACAGGCAGCTGTGGAGGCCAAGACTTTGTCCTTATTTAAGACAGAGGTTGATAGATTCTTGAGTTATCAGGACATGACGGGATACAGGGAGAAAGACGGAGATTGGGTCTGAGGGGAACATTGGACCAGCCATGATGAAATGGCGGAGCAGACTCGATAACCTAACTCTGCTCCCACGTCTTTAGTCTTATGTTTAATATCCCTCTCTAAGTTGCATTGTATTTGGCTGATCTGGTTCATACACTACCAGCTCTATTGCAACTGTCAAAACTTTGCTCTGCACTGATCCTGACTAAAGTTCATGTTTATATCTTTAGAATATAGTTCAACTATTTAATTAATTCTTCTACCTTTAATGATGAAGGAGCTATCGACTCCTACACAGGGTTTGTCAACCTCTAAAAATTATTATGATATTTTACTTGTTTCTTAGCTCGAGCTGGTATAACCTGAGGTACAGCGGTCGCGAAACACACTCATTTCTCAATTTGTTGGGAAATTATGTGCTCAAATCGCTGGGATGTCTTCTATGGACGGACATGAGTGGTTGACTTGATCTTCCATAGAGACCATTTCTTCATTTTTCTGGATTGTGCTCTCATTTAAGTGTAGTGGTGTGAATTTTGTTTTAGTTTTACACATGCCGGCATGCAGTGCTTTATTCTGGTTTCGTTAAGAAAAACGTATCTTGAGGAGATTTTTTTTTAAATTTACAACACTCCCCTTCTCCCAGTTTCACCGGTGAAGTACCTCCATGTTATTCTTCCTCCACTGCCCCCTACAGTACTTACTCTGACTTATCATCTTGCTTTAAAAAAAAACAATAATTCAAGAGTATCGTGGACAGAAGTGAGTATAGATGCCATTACTAATGAGGAAATGTGCTTTGGAAGCTGTAACAACAGGAGGTAAATAAGACATCTGGACAAGATTATGTACACCCCAGGGTACAGCAAGAGGTAGCTGAAGAGTTTGTGAAGGTATTAGAGTCATGGAACATTACAACGCTGGAAAATGCCATTCGGCCAGTCTAGTCTGTGTCAAGCCATTAATCTGCCTCGTTCAAGCAAATTCTAACGGGACAATAGTCATCCATTCCCTCCCATCCATATACCCATCGGAACTTCTCTGAAATGTTGAAAATCACACATTCCATATTCCATATTCTCACCACCTCTCAGTGAAGACGTCCCCCCTCATGATTCTCTTAAACAATGAGTAATCATCTTTCAAGGTTGTCTTGATTTTGGAATGTTTCTGCCAAACTAGGAAGTTGCAAATATCACCCCACTCTTTAAGAAGGAAGGGAGGCAGAAGAAAGGAAATTGTAGAACAGATAGTCTAACTTCAGTGGTTGGATTACGTTAAGGCTGATTTTTCTGGGTACATTGTGCATGCTAAAATAGGCCAAATTCAGCACGGTTTTCTTCAGGGTATATATTGCCTGAGAAATCTCTTGGAATTCTTTGACAAAATAACAAGCAGAATAGACAAAGGAGAGGCAGTTGTTGTTTTTCTCCTGAATTTTCAGATGGTTTTTAACGACTTGCTGCACATGAGGCTGCCAAACAAGATCACAACTCACGGCATTATAGGAAAGATGCCGGCACGGATCGAAGATTGGTTTACTGGAATCACCCAAAGAGTTAGAAGTGTGCTGAGAAGTGGCAGATGGTGTTCAACACGGAAAAGTGTGAGGTGGCACACTTTGGAAAGACAACTTAAAAAGCAGAATACAAAGTAAATGTCAGGAAATTTGGCAGTGTTGGGGACCAGAGGGATCTGGGGTTACAATTTAAGGTGTTTGGCAGGGTATAAGGGTCGGCACAACATTGTGGGCAGAAGGGCCTGTACTGTGATGTGCTATTCTATGTTCTATGTTCTAAAACCAGACTCCAGTTTGTTCTATTTCTGATAGTTCGTTTAACCTGTTACGCAATATGTAACAAAATTGGGGACTCGTCTGGGAAATAACAAAATTGGTGGAAGCCATTTTAAATTTGTTGTGGGCTTAATTGAGTGATTAGTGGTTGATCTTATAGTAGAATAACTCTTTTATTTACTTGAGTGGAAAATCAGCACCAATGAAGATTGAGGTTGGTAGGTTTCTGTGGAACCATCCCCTGAAATATAAGATGATGCGAAGAGGGATTTGCTGCTGGGAATTACTCATAAGTTAAAACCTGAGGTGAGCACCGGAATTAGGATTTCGATAATACAGCCGTTAATAGCAGAGCATTATATATGCAAGGGGACGTTTCAAGAGGATGTGTGGGAAATGTTGTTGAAAGTAAACCTACTGAGGCTGAGGTTCAGCTTCGGTTAGAAAAATTAATGGGATGATGAGAAAGTGGCTGAGAGTCAGCAGGCGAGTTTGCTTTAACCCATGAGGTTAAGTTTTCCCTGAATGAGAGCCTCAAAAAGAGTAGCTGGGTTAATCAGGGTGAACTGGAATTTGAAAGTGGGACTAGTAATGAAAGCGTAGATGAGGAGGTTGGCCCGATTGCCTGTGTTCAGGTTGTTAAAGCACCTGTGAATTCACAGGGTACTGAAACTTGTGTTGAAACTCAGTTAAGGTCTGAGGTGTTTGACCCGGTTGAAAAGGAATGCAGTTCTTTTGTGTCAGATGGACTTGGTTCAGTGAATAATGGGTTAGCCTTGGTAGCAATGGAAATTGAGGATTCTCAGTCACTTGAGTAGACAGTGATCTAAAAGTTTGTGATGAGATGAACACTGGTGAGGTGAATGTTATTGAAGATATTGAGAAGGGTGCTGTCTCTGGACTTTTGAAAAAAGTAACTGTGAAGTCTGGATTGGTTTCAGGACCTTTGATCTTGCTGACAGAACCAGTTCTCTCAGATGCGGAGACAGTACACGTTGATTTGATTAGCTATATTTTGGAATTTAACGATAAATACCTTGGTGATGTTGTTCAAGTTTGTGAATTGGAGACACAGGGTCCGGAGACTTCTCAAAACAAAGGGAAGTGTTGTTTTGACCAAGAGAGGCCATCTGCAGGTGTTCTTATGGAAACATATAGAACTAAAGATCTTGGTGGAATTAGTGACTTGTTTGGAACAAAGGACTTCGTTGGAAGTTCAGCGAATGGGCTTAGTTTCGAAAACATAAGTGAGGAATTAGCACCTGTGCAGAATAAGTTCAGGCCGTCCTTGAAAGCGCAGTTGGAGCTGATCACGTGATGGTTAATTGTTCTGTGGTGAAGTGGAAAAGAGAAAATGTGAGATCAAACGCTAGTTTGAAGATAACAGGATTTGGTTTTGCGGGAATTTGGTTTTGTAACAAACTATGCGAAAGGTGAAGACAATAACATGGTGGATTGATTGTCTGGATGTTAAGTTTAAGAACGATATAGAAGCTGGTATTTTTATACGCTTCTGTAGTGTGCTACATGTTAATCAGGTAAGCATTGCTTTATACTCTGTAATCTACAGTTAGACAAAAAATTTTGCTCCATGTTCAAACTTTTTTCCCCAACAGTAGGGAGATGTGACGAGATCCTAAGCTTTATTCAATATGAAATGTGCCTTTAAAAGAGAGAGAGTGTGGGTGTACACTGATTCAGGGAGAGAGAGAGAGCACCGAGCAGCTCGTGAGTCTCCATGGTTACGGAAGGGCGGGGCTATATAATGGACAGATAGCGTTCAGCATGTCTGGGATACGTACAACATCAGCTGACTTTTCACACAGACAGACGGAAGACAAGGACAGAAATACAGAAGAAATAGACACTGGTTAAGCTTTCACTGCAACCTAAAGTGTGGGTTTTGCTCGCAGTGTGGAAAAGGAGTGACCGGTGGATAGCTCTCGGTGTGTTTGACCCTGGACTGTGTTGATAGCTTTACCGCGAGAAAACGGTGCCCTTTTGTGTGATCACAGTCGGTAACCTTAACAGGACTTCGGAGGACAAGGGTAAGTTCGACGGCATCGGCTTACTTGGAAAACAAATCACCTCTCTCTCGCTCTCCCTCCTCAATTCAACTCAACTTAATGTCAAGAGCTGAACTGACGTCATTCCTGTACCATCGTAAGACTGGATCATTTACCACCTAAGCTTGAGCAAGTTTGGGGTTTTATATTTACACCCTTGTGTTTGCATAAACTCTGCTAACCTGTTTGGTTTATCTGGTTTTATATTACTATATTACATAGAACATAGAATAGTACAACACATTACATGGCCTTCGGCCCACAATGTTGGGACGACCCTCAAATCCTGCCTCCCATGTAACACCCCCACCCACATTAAGTTCCTCCATATAACTGTCTAGTAGTCTCTTAAAACAGTAGTGTATTTACCTCCAGCACTGACTCAGGCAGTGCATTCCACGCACCAACCGCTCCCTGAGTAAAAACCTTTCCCCTAATATCACACTTGAACTTCCCTCCCCTTACCTTAAAGCCATATCCTCTTGTATTGCGCAGTTGTGCCCTGGGGAAGAGGCGCTGACTATCCACTCTAACTATAACTCTTAATATCTTGTACACCTCTATCATGTCTCCTCTCATCCTCCTTCTCTCCAAAGAGTGAAGCCCTAGCTCCCTTAATCTCCCTTAATTACGTAGATGCTAATAAAAAGTGTTTTGGATGTAACAATACCAGACTCCAGGTGTGTTCCATTTCTGGTGGTTCTTTTACTAACAAAATCATAACAAAATTCTGTACATAACAACATCTTTCCAACCGTTACATCACACCGCATTTCTGTAAACCCCCTCGACACCTACAGCTTTCGTCATCTCTGCAAAACCTCCATCATCCAGCCTGGTTCATTCAGACGACAGCGGACCCGAGAAAGATACAGTCGTGTCAGATTGAATAGCTCATAAAACACTGCTGACCAGCAGAAACTACAGACTGATCAAGGACTGGGGAAGCAGACAAGCCAGTTCTGTGCACCCGGCCCCACCCATTTTGTAGACTATGAACTGATTCTTGCATTGGAATAATTTAATCAGAGGAATTGAATGTGAACACAGGGAGCTTCAGGTAATGATCTGCTAAACCTGAGACCATGCTCAAAAAAGTCGCCATTTGTTATGTGAAGAGCATGGACTCCAAACTGATTCTTGGCTCTGGGACAATCTAATCAGAGCAATAAACCTGAGACCATGCTCAGAGGAGCAGCTACTTGTTATGTAAAATGCCAGACATATCAAAGAAGCAATCTGTAGTCTCGTTCGACTCTGTCTGGGTTGCCTCATTTAACTGGTTTGGACCAGTCAGGGTGTAAAGATACGAATGCACAAGGCTGGGGCGGGCAGAGCCACGTAAAATATGTTTGTTGTAGCTCTGTAAAATGATCAGTAAACAGGTGACCCAGGTAGGTCAGGTGACCTTGAGCCAATAGTTTGGAAACCCAATGGTTCAATTGATGAGGAACAATATTAGATAGGAGCTTCAAATATGCAGGGGTGATAACTCTCCAGCGGCCAGAGACCAACCTTTGCCGAAAAGTAGGACCACACGGACACGTGGAGATCGGGAACATGAGGATCGGAAGATGATGAGAGGCATGGATCGTCTGGATATTCAGAGGCTTTTTCCCAGGGCTGAAATGGTTGCCACAAGAGGACACAGGCTGAATGTGTGGGGTGGCGGTAGAGCGGAGATATCAGGGGTAAGTTTTTTGTTACTCAGAGAGTGGTGAGTGCGTGGAATGGGCTGCCAGCAGCAGTGGTGGAGGCGGATACGATTGGGTCTTTTTAACAGACTTTAGAATAGGTACATGGAGCTCAGGAAGATAGAGGGCTATAGGTAATCCTAGTCATTTCTAAGGTAGTAACATGTTCGGCACAAGTTTGTGAGCCGAAGGCCCTGTATTGTTCTGTAGATTTTCTATGTTTTCTATGTTTCTATGGAATATCTTGCCAGCGTAGACTCTTTTCCCGGATAATACCTTTTCTCTTCATTGACTGTTCATTGAGTGTCCGGGTTTCCAGTAGGGTGCACACGGGAAGATGCTGTGTAAATCTACGTGCTTTTCGTATAAGTAAAAAAAGATAATTGTTGGTAAATACAGATTATCTGTACCTCGTTAATCATTGTTACAAGGGATCATTCTTGTCACAGTGGTGTCCATCATTAACTTTGTCCACTGACAGGACGTGCCCTCTACACAGTGTTACCATCGAGAAGGAGATACAGAAGCCTGCAAGCTCACGCTCAGAGATTCGGGAACAGGTTTTTCCACGCTGCTACCTGTATCTCAGTTTTGTTTTCTCTATATTTGTTTATCCTGTATTTCATTGTACTGCTACCGTAAAGTTAAAAATTTCACGCCGTATGTCTGTGATATTAAATCTGGTTCTGATTCTTTAAATTTACCATTGCAACCTTTGATTCTGATTCAGATGCAGCGGGGTTGTGTTAGATCGAACTTACATTAGTTGAAAGCCTATCAGAGCCTCGTGTACTGTGCTGTAATATTCTATGTTCTGTGCTCGATCGAGCGTACCGTATCTTGCTATAGTTAAGCAAGTCGATTAACTATTTAAAGCTATGACGCCTTGCTTTTCCAGACTACTCTCAGTGCGTCGGATAATAAAGTGCAGGAGAATTTAAAGAAATAATAGGCCATAAATATTAGTACCGACCGCTGGATGATCTCGATATCTTTGCTCGGAAGGGACTCGCCAAGTATTATGTAATGATGAATTGTCCTCGGTGTTCAGACTACGCTGATCATGGGGAATGAAGGGAATTATCTGGACAAGCAGGAACATTAACGATAGTCAGTGTGGGCCAGTGCGTAGTAGGTCATGTCTAACCAATCTCACAGAGCTTTACGAGGTAGTCACCAGGAATGGGGTGGAAGGCATCCAAGGCAGTGGATGCCGTCTAACAGGGACTTCAGAAAGGAATTTCTCAAGGATCAGTATGGGAGGATGCTCGAGAAGGTTCAGTCGTTTGGCTTTCACGATGAGGTAGTAAATTGGATTAGCCATTGGCTATGTTGGGGAAGCTTGAGTGTAGTAATGGATGATTGTCTCTCTGACGGGGGACATGTGATGAGTGGAGTGTCCCAGGGATCGTCGCTGTAGCCGTTGTTATTCTTAATCTATATCAACGATCTGGATAATAATGTTGTTCACCGGATGAGCAAATTTGCCGATGACAACAACAATACGGATGTCGTCAACAGCGGGAAAGAGTACAGGAGCAGGAAGCGGGATCTCGAACAGCTGGAAAATTGGCTGAAAAATAGAGGATCGGAGTTAACGCAAACAAGCGTTGGATTTTGCCCTTTGAGCGGACCAGCCTGGGTCGGTCTGACACAATGAGAAACAAGACACTGAGGAGTACGATAGAACAAACGAATCTCGGAATGAAGGTCCATCATTCAATGAAAGTTGCAGCACAGTTACACAGGGTCGTAAAGCTATTCGCACTTTCGCCTTCCTAGACCAAAGTATGGAGTACAGGAGTTGGGACGTTACGTTGCTGTGGTTTAAGGCTTTATTCGGGCCTGAATTGGAATATTGTGTACAGTTGGAAAGATGCAAATAGGATCGAAAAAAAAGAAGAAAAAAATTACACGGCTACTGCCGGTACAGAATGTTTTGAATTAAAAGGAAAGATTACAAATGTCAGCACTTTATTTCCTAGCAGGTAGAAGACTGAGGGGAGATTTGACAAAGGTATACAACATGATGACGTGTATAGAGAATGTATATTCTCCAATTGCCTGCGATTGTTTTGAAGGAATACAAGTATTTGCTTTGCCTTCGCTGTGTTTTTACTGTATGCAGTTTTGAATGTTTCATTTATTATTGATTTCGGAGGTAGACACGGATTCCACACCGGCCATGTGGATTCAGGGTTAAATGGATCGAAATGTAAACGTATCTACACCCGTTACGATAGAACTACGATTCCAAGGAAAATTGGCATTAGGATAAATTGGTGTGTAATTAATTTGGGAAATGGGAATTGGCATTTGGAAGGCTGGTTAATTTAATACGCACCAGGAGCTGCTGCAGGACACTTTCAAATGTTGGTTTTAAGTTGTAGGGTTCCATTCGAAAAGATTGCTTTGAAGTCATTGTAGCATCTGCCCTGTAATAGGTAACTGACAGGTCAGTTTAGAAAACGCGCTGGTGCAGTCAGTCGCTCAGCGATTTGCTTACGTCATCAGGCCTAATTCCATAAATTATCCAGGTGCTGCTCGGACTGCGAGCATGATTGATCATGAGCTCATCACAATTTAATGCTTAATCCACTGATATTTGGAATTCTTTCTTCTGTCTGGGACCTTGTCCACTGGCATAACACACTAGACACCTCACAACGATAGGGAACACACTGCTGTTTATTTTCTTTTTTCTTATTCCGTCTGAATTATCTTTCGTTGTTACTCCGATGATGCCGATGACCCCTTCCTGCCCCGGTACCATATAATCCTAAATAACGGCCAGTATTTCGCATAAAGGTCCATGGTCTAATTGATCTTTCACCGCTCTGTCATCTCCATGTTGACACTTGCACCCTTGACTCAATCCCGTGGGTTAGGGTTAACGGGGATTCACTTTCAATAGACTCTGCTACTTTGGAGGTGTTCTAACATTTTTTTTTTCTCTTTCAGACCTTGGAATGACATCGCAGTGATACACACTTTGGGGAAAAATAATGTGGTCTACATTGTCAAATCCCTGAGGCCAAAACAGGCCGACCTATGGAAGTGGGTAAAGTGGAGGCATTGGTTGGTGTGCAAACACGAGGAAATCTGCAGATGCTGGAAATTCAAACAACCACGCACACAACATTCTGGAGGAACACAGCAGGTCAGGTAGCATCTATAGTGAGAAGCGCTGCAGACGTTTCGGGCCGAGACCCTGATTGACGTGGTGTAATGACAGGTGAATCATATCCAAAAAGTCGCGGGATTTCCTCGAGGATGAAATGCACATTGCGGAAAGCGACTGTGTTTTAAAAGAAGAGTAAATACCTGTGTGTGAGCCCAGTAAGTTTGTACCCGCCACAAAGAGTCAACACATGGGAAAGGTAATACTGGGGGAAAGTAATCCACGCTGGCCGGGCTTTCCTTGTCATCCTGATACAACCCTCAGGATCGCAACTTTGGGTCACTCACTTCCCCGATGGCTGGTCTCCACAGAGTTGACGCTGCCTGTACTCCTGAAAAACTCTATTCCTCTCTTTCCCTTATCACATTAATGTAATAGTTTTTAGTTTCGTTGACTCAAACTTTATGTCTCTTTCCCCCTACATGTGATCTTGGTAGCTGATTTTGTCCTTCCCGACTCAGACTGGTTCAAGTCAAACACTCGCGCAGACCACCAAGTCACAGGCTGTTCCTTCTCATCTGAAAATGGTTTGCTTTCGATCATCAAAAACAAAACAACTCATTGTGTCCACCTGTAGTTGCTTTGATGAAGCCATCCCTGAGAACGGACCTCCATTCCTGCGATCACATGGCAAGAACAAAAGCATCTTCTTTGTCTATTTCCATTGCCTTTGTCTCGTTTCTGTTCACAGATTTGTGGATCATAGTTTGCTGAACAACATATATGTTCGTCTCTCGATATGCGTGACTGCACATCTACCTATCTATCCATCTGTCTCTCTAACTATCTGGCCGTCTTCCGGTCTGCCTGTCCTCTGCCTGCCTGTCTCTATGTCTGTCTGTCTGTGCAACTATATGTCGTTCATCTACTTCTTCCCAGATATTGTGACTTTGATCAAGTGCACTTCACAAGAGTGCGGACAATGAGAAGCCGTTTTGAATATTTAAATACTTATTTTCTCAATCTCACCGGATTGATATCCACAAGGTTGATACGCTGTGACATGGAGTGATGTCAGTTCATCATTCAATTGTCACTTCAAGGGTATTTACAAAGGCCGACTGAATTTCATGATCCTGTAGACACCGAGTCGGCAGAGTGCAATCCCTCATTTGCTGTCCCACTTTTAACTGTATTGCTGATATATGGTTTGTTGGACATGGAGTACAACAATGAAGGGAAGATTGACGTGAACTGGCTGAGAAAATGCAGCACAGTGAGTGGACAATCAGCTCAAATGAAAATACGAGTTCTCAGCCCTAATGTGATGTCTGGACATACAACGTGATAATGTAAAAGAATGAATGCCGTTCTCCCTTATCAGACTGCCTATTATTGCTGTCATGTTTATTCATGGAAAGTCCCTGCATGAAGTCCTCGTACTGAGCGCTCAGGGCCCAATCGGAAAAGTTGCATTTTCCGTATTACTGTTTGAGATTTCACCAATGGCTTGTGTTTATATCGTTTTGTTAATTTTGTGTCTGAGTCTGAGCTAATTCCCGGCTTTTTTCTGCATTTGAGTTCATCCGGATCCAAAACTCTCTCGTTATGTTCACAAGATCATACGGCTCCTGTGTCATCCAATCTCAAGATCGTTATGTCGTTCGTGCCACAACCGATATAAAAGTTGACCAGGAGCGTTCATTCATTGGAGCGTAGAAGGCTGAGTGGGGATTTGATCGAGATATTTAAAATTTTGAGAGGGAAAGATAGAGTTGACGTGAATAGGCTGTTTCCATTGAAAGTAGGGGAGATTCAAACGAGAGGACATGATTTCAGAGTTAGGGGGCAGAAGTTTAAGGGAAACACGAGGGGATATTTCTTTACTCAGAAAGTGATAGCTGTGTGGAATGAGTTTCCTGTAGAAGTAGTAGAGGCCAGTTCAGTTGTGTCATTTAAGGTAAAATTGGATAGGTATATGGACAGGAAAGGATTGGAATGTTAAGGGCTGAGTGCGGGTAGGTGGGACTAGGTGAGATTAAGGGTTCGGCACAGACTAGGAGGGCCGAGATTGCCTGTTTCCGTGCTGTAATTGTTATATGGTTATATGTTATATGGAAGTGGAGGACTTTTAAGTGGAACCTAATCAACAAACTACTAGTGGCCGCCAACGAAGCAACCTTGAATGGCTCCCCGAAATTCTTTTGGATTTTGGAGGAAAATAAAATGTCCGTGAGAAACACAGACGCCTGCAAGTCGAATACGCTGCACAGTAAAATTCTGAGGTCAAGATCTAATGTGATAGTTGAAACTATGTGGTCGTAACGTTGCATGTTGCGACATCCCCTCTCCACGAGCAATGATTATCCCTGTTAATACACAAACACGCACGCACATACACACACACACACGCTCACACGCTGTAGTGGATATTTAATGCATTTTTAGGTTTTTTTAAAATTGTTGGACTTGAAATATTTTCACACGTTCACCAACAATAATATGCTAATCTTGCCTTCAAATGCACGTTTCCGTTTAATCGAATCAATAATCACGAAGACTGAACGCACAGACAAGCTACGATTCAGTTTTAATCGGATAAGCACACGTTTTGTTGCTCTATCCCGATGCAGCTTGATCGGGATCAAATAAATATCCCCGAGTCTTAAAATACGTCAGTCACCTTGTCAAACTGAAATGCAATATTTACATTATTCGCACCACGTTTCAATATTAAATTTCTTTTTTAATGACGACGTGCTTTATTGTACAGTCTATTGGAAGACAAAGCGATGTTTTGCAATCGCCGTCCCTAAATATTATTTAAGGATATTTGTAAACTATTATATTCATATAATATTTATATTTATTTTAATATTTATTATAATATTATACTATCATATAATTATTATATTTATAGTCCTTTAGCGTTTTTGTTTAAATTACTAACGCTATTTTCTTCATCTCTGAGATTATGAATCCCGTAAACTCTGCAGGTGGTTGTGAATGACAGTATTATGGACACTTGGTTATGGAAATGTGCTTCACGTATGAGTACGATTGGCATCTCAGGCTTACCGGGTCCGAATGCGCTGCTAAAGAGGAAATTAAGTGAGGAAGAGTGTTGTACCACTGACTGCGGCGAACATGACAGTAGTTGACAGGGAGGATTTCACTTTGCAGGCGTTGAACAGCTGGTGGGATGATCATATTCAGAGTTCCATGTAAGTTTATTACGAAAGTTCCATGTAAGTTTATTACGAAAGTAGCCACATGTCTCCATATAGGTGGAAAGGACTAGCCACATTTTTGCGGGCATACTCAAATAAACCCAGTAACCATAACCGAATCAATGAATGTCCGCACCAACGACGCTAAGCGAAGGAGTGCAAAATACAACAAAATGTGCAAATACAAACATAGTAAATAATAAGAATAATATAGGCCCTCCTCGTAAGCATTGCAATTCTGATAAGAAGTTTACACGACTAAATTTAAGTGAGAGCACATCCTAGAAAAGTAAAAAGTTTCAAAGGTTTCAAAAGCAGAGTCTACTTAATGTCGGAGGAATGTGTACAATATACATCCTGAAATTGTTTTTCTTCAGAACCATCCACGAAACAGTAGAGTGTCCGAAAGAGTGAATGGCAGTTAATTGTTACAACCCCAGAGCATATTCCCCGCAGCTCCCCCCCCCCCACGCGTAAGCAGCAGCAAAGCAAAGATCCCACCCTACACCACCAGCAAAAAAAAAATGATCGCCCCCCCCCCCCCAGCTAGCATTCAAACGTGCAGCAAAACATCAATAAAGACACAGACTTGCAGTACCCCAATGACTATTTGCTCACCCGGTGATTCGACATACCACAGGCTCTCTCTCTCCCTAATAAGGGAAAAAGAGTTGGCCCCGAGACTCATAAAAACTCGCTGATTTATGGTGTTAATAATCTGTTGCTTCACTTTTTCTGCCCAAAGAACTCCGGTCCCTAGGCACACAGCCAACAGCCAATTTGCTGATTTCGATCTTCTGCCGATCAGGAGACACCGATTTCCTGTAGAAGCACCAAACTCGAGTTCGCCCGCTTCCAGGGCCACGAAATCCGGAAGCTCCGAAGGCGCCCTAATCTTCTCGGCCGAGTGGAAGAACGGCCAGTCGTGAGACCCCGATGGCGGGTCCTTTCCCGCGAATAATCGACGTCAGCGTGTAACGCCAGGCCAGGATTTCAAAATAAACCTAAAAGGGAACAAGAGACATATTCAATACAGAAATAGAGCTGCTTCCGAAGATGCAAGCAAATGAGTCGCCGTCAGACGTCATTTTCTCCTAAGCTACAGCCCCGTTATTACCTCTATTAAAGAAAAAGTGAACCAATGGGACAACATGGTCCTTCATGGAAAACATCGCCACGGTATAAGGAAGCTCGATAAATTTAAAAAACCGCTATGAAAAAAAAAACATAGACAATCGAAAGCATTACGGGACCCTGTAACCGTTCAACACAATCTGAATAGTTACACAGCCACAATCAAATGCAAACATCATTCATCTAAATCTGACTTTAAAATGCAAACCTGAAAATGAAGTCACACCTTACATGTATACATTTTGATCCATTATTAGAGTCAAAATACCGCAAATTATATTATTTCAGATCAACCTATTGCAGATTGGATATTCCACAATTACAGGTCGGTGCAGTAGTACAGGATAAACAAGCAAGGGCAACTTATTTAATAGATCTAGCCATTCAAAACACACATAAAGTGCAGAAATCAATAAGTGACAAATCCCAAAGAAGAGACCACGGGGACGCGGATCTCAGTCTAATTACACAAACAGTCTCCGAATAACCAGGTTATACGTGTTATATGTTCCTCACACCGGTTAGAAAAGATCAAACTGTCATTGAGATACACTCACTATATAGCATTGTCATGGCACCGATGGGGCAGTAGTGTGTTTGCCATCTATTTACTAAACACCTTAAGGAAGTCAGCACACTCGGGGGTGGGGACGTATTTGACCTCATCATACGTCACAGAATCGATAGATTAATGGAAAGTATTCTTAGAGATGGTATATATAATTATCTGAATAGACTTTCTGATGAGGAACAGTCAACATAGATTTGTGCGCGGAAGGTCATGATTGACAAATCTTATTGAATTTTTGCCACATTTCTTCATAGGCCTTCTACATATTGTGTCAAGAATCCTTCCCGAACACACCTAACGTGAAACCATTGGAAAGGGTACAGAGGAGATTTACCTGAATGCTGCCTGGTTTAGAGAGTATGGATTATGATCAGAGATTAAGGAAGCAGGGGCTTTGCTCTTTGGAGAGAAGGAGGATGAGAGGAGACATGATAGAGGTGTACAATATATTAAGAGGAATAGACAGAGCGAACAGCCAGAGCCTCTGCCCCAGGGCTCCACTACTCAGTACAAGAGGACATGACTTTAGTTAATGGGAGGGAAGTTTAAGGGGGATATTAGAGGAAGGTGTTTCGCTCAGAGAGTGGCTGGTGCGCGGAATGCACTGCCTGAGTCAGTGGTGGAGGCAGATACACTAGTGCAGTTTAAGAGACTACTAGACAGGTATATGGAGGAATTTAAGGTGGGGGGTTATATGGGAGGCAGGGTTTGAGGGTCGGAACAAAATTGTGGGCCGAAGGGCCTGTAATGTCCTGTACTATTCTATGTTCTATGTTCTAAAAATCTCCACTCCATTTAAACCCCTAGCTCTGAGGAGATGCCAGTCAATATTTGTGTTATTAAAATCTCCCATCACAACAACTTTGTTCTTCTTACAACTTTCAACGATCGGTTTCCCTATCTGCTCCTCGATATCCCTGTTACTATTGGGCCGCCTATAAAAAACACACAGTAATGTTTTTGACCCGGTTCAGTATCTGACTCTGTCACTTTAACGTTTATACAGCCTGTGGGTGCTGGCACGTTACGTTGTCAGATATTACTGATACCCGTCTTAGAGTCGGCGTATAATTAATGAACACATCTGTAGCCTTCAAATAGAACACAACCCAGAGGTGTTGCTGTTTATATTGGATGGTTTTGATGAATAGAATGACAAATTGATTTTGCTGACAGCCGGAGTGACAGAGAACCCCAATACAGATGCACAGATCCTGAATTCCGGTGCAAGATGTCTGACATTGTGTACAGTTTAATCCAGGGCATGCGTCCGGATATAATATTGCAGGGTATACCAGTAAAATCAACCTATAAAGAGGCGTGGCTATTCAAAACACGCGGAACACCACAGAAAGCAGTCATGGAAAGTGATCTGAAATATGCTGGCGTGAAAGAGCAAAATGAAAGATTCTGGTCCATGAGCATTGCAATACATGATATGCTTCCGGTTATAATATTGCAGAAAAAAGAAGCAAGAGCAACTTACTGTATAGATACAACCATTCCAGATAACACACCACTTACAGACATCGATTAGCGAAGATACCCGAAATATGTTGACTTGAAAGAGGAAATAGAAAGTCCATGGGACGCGAACAGGATAAACATTGTCCCTATTCTAATATCTACAACTAGTATTATCCCTTAGTCACCACAAAATGACATTAAACTATTACCCGGCAAAATCTATGTAAATCTCCCGAAAGCCACAATGGTAATGATCACCAGACTAGTCCGAAAGTTGCTAGCAATTGAGAAATGAGTGCGCTTTCCCATATCCATACCTCAGGTTTTACCAGTTTTAGCTGAGAAAAGTGATAATAAACTTGCGACTGTACTGGAGTGAATTCAGAGGAGATTCGACATTGAGTTTCCTCGGGTGGAAATTTAATCGAAATCGTCAGGTGAGATGACATTCTTTCCCGTGGAGCAGAGTGGGCATCTGGGTTTTCCATAGGAATTTGCACAATTATAATCAGAATGCATGATTTCTGCGGTGTTAAATATTTCTCCAGAACAGGGTTTCCTAACGCGAACGACAAGTGTAAGGTTTACTGTAAGTTCGTGCGGACTGTTGACTTTCTTTTTCGTTTTACTCTTGTGCAAAAGTAACGGATGGCTTACATATCTGCCGATTTGGTCTTAAATGTCCTCAGATCCTGAACAGCCCTATCATTGTTCAAAGGGATGTGGCCGTAACGGGAGGGGAGCATGGTGAAGAAAATGCTGGAATGAGTTGAGTAATTGTTAGGAGGTGGAGGTCGCGGGCTGCGGATGCCGAAGAGTCTGTTCCCGTGCTGTGTCTATCTCGGGCTATAAAACAGTTTATTTCTCACCTCTCCCTCGTTCTCCGGTGACCGTCAGTTCCATAGTAACAAGATGAAAACACTGCGATGGCCTCTGTGAAGATCTCAGATATTTTATTCATTAATTAGTTGGATAATTGAAGTGAAGGGATATTTCGCTGCGCTGATGAACTGCTCTCTGAACTTGGACTGAGTTACCCCATAAATAAACGTGTTTGTGCAGCAACTTAATATCATCAGCATGAATCCAGAGTGTTGAAGTATGTATTCCGAATCGTTGTAGTTATTCTGATCCAATCCGGCGATGATGTAATAAAGGAATTCGGCAACATACACCGACCACAGGATGATGAAGCTTCCGGAGACGGTGAGAAGTAAGATCACAGACCTCCTCCTGCTCTCCATCTCCGGGTCACTGCGGTTCGCCGCCCTGCTCTGACCCCTCAGACCCTTACGGACGCGACTAGTCACCAAAATGTGTCTGACTGTCATTGCGTTGTAGAGTAGTATTAACAGGAAAGGGAGTAATGGTGTTAGAACTGTAGAAAACCAATCATATCCCACCCACCCGGGATCCGAATAGTAGCCCGGCATTCGAATACAGTCCCAGGGTATATTGTCAATCACTTTCACAGGATGAAATGTAAAGAAGTATGGCACATTTTTAAAACAGAGCAGAACGCCGGTTGTTGTCAGAACCACAGCCGCAGTTTTCCCGGTGCAATACTTCGCTTTCCGCTTCTGACAACAGATGGCGACAAACCGATCAAATGTAAACATGACGGTGAACCAGACAGAACAGTCAGTAGCTGCCTCTCCCAAGGCGGAGATCGCACTGCACACGGGGGTGATGTCCAGGAAAGTCCCGGGGAAGTAATAATAACTGATCCGCCACAATATGACCTGAAAGATGATGGTTAGTAGATCCCCCGTTGCCATGGCCAACAGGTAGCGAGTGGTGCAGATGGAGAGGCCGCACTTTCCCCGGGACAGGATCACAATCGCCACTAAATTCACTGGGGGAACAGCAAGCAGAATGAGTGAATTACTGTCTCACCGATCAGTGGGTCTCAGGGCAGAGACAAGCTGGAAATTGAGAACAATCAAACTTGGGTTTAAAATGAATAATGCGGGAATCACAGAACGCTCTCACGAATGCATGCGGAGTGAACGGAGAAGGTACTCGATACTGGAAAAGGAACAGGGTTTGGGAAGGAGGCGTTATCAACGGATCGCCGAGAGCGCTTGAGAGAAATCAATATAAATCTCCCCCCGTCAGGTTTTGGACTGATGTGTAAAACCTGGGTACCTCGGCAACTTTCTCAGCGATGCTGATTACCGCGTTCCTGTCACCTATGTCCTGGCACTCTCACTGTGCAGCGAAGTGCCGCTCCCTCCACCTCTGTCTATCTACAAAGCTCAAAGCAAATTCATTTCCACCGTTCCAATAACTGCGTCTCCTTCTTTACTCCCCGTTTATCAGCCGCACACAACACCCCCCCCCCCCAACCTCCGCTTGGATGGCTTCTTTTAAATGCCGCAACTACCCTTGGCCGGGGTTCCTTCACCCGCTCTCACCGAATCCGATCAGAAAGATTCAATTTTCGTTTTTGAGGTTTATGCTTGACCCGCTGAACTTTAAAGTATTTCGCGCGCTAGTGCTTATATCATCAAAGACTGTGTAGGTACTTCAAAAGATCTGTCTCTTTTGGGGCCGCTCCGAATTACTTCAGCATTATTCTAAATGTTCCGAAGCATATTGTACAAGAACGGAGTATCGCGTGCACATTACCCCATCTGAGCCCTAACGGACACCGCTGGGCTTGCTCTTAACTCCTGCTTCACTTCACGGATAACAGGGCGTGGTAATAAACCCTGGTACAAAACACGCACACAGGCCCTTACTTGACTTGTATTCGGAGTCTGACTTACAAATGAATCGACCACTCTCCCCTGAATCTCAAAGTCATTTCGCTTCCGGCGCTCCCTTCAAATTTACAGGTATTTCTCTAATCAGAGCACAATACATTGAATTTTGAATTTAAAGCACGTTGCTCTGATGAAACGGTAGAAAACCAAATAACCGTAAAGGTGGCGAGCGCGCTGTGTTATCGGGGTTCACTTGACAGCGACTTTGCATTGATAGATCACAACTGCCTGCGATGTATCTACAAAATGAATTCATCTACCCGATCTTCCTCTCTACGGCCGCTTCAGCTGCCGGTTTCCGCTCAGCAGAAGCCATGAATTAAAAAGGAAGGGAACTTCTGAACGAACGCAGAGATTGGTCGCAATGTCTGCACCGCACTCTCTGACACTCCAACATCACAGCGCTGTCGGTCACTGAACGAGTCCACGGACCGCACACGCAGAACTTAAAATGTTAATTTGCTTTATTTCTTACCAGGAACACCGATCACGGCAATGACCAAGTACCTCCTCACACGGTAAATGGTTTCACGCATGCTGGCTGAGATTCAGCCTGTCTTCTAGCTGTCCGCGACCTCGCTGGAGAAACTCTGAGCTGACGAATCTCCACGCTCATTCATTTATACTCGCTCTACCACAGGGACTATGTAATATCACACAAGGCTGACGTGCTTTCCAAAAGCTGGGGTTAAAATAAACATGATGTCATTCAAGTAAACTCCCAATTGTGATGAGGTATAAATAGCTTGACACGAAATTAAAACATGTCAAAGATGAAGAAATGACGATTGGAGAAGTCAGTGAATGTTGATGTGAGACACTCTCAGTCTCATCTCTCGGTTCTATGACTGTTATTGTTGATCTTGTCCATTCCGAGGATCCATGGACTTGGTCACCATAGACCAAAGTTATACTGTCAATGGGCTGTTCTGTTTCACTCTGGGAATTGTCTCGTTTATAGATCTTGCAATAGAAATATAAAATAAACAATAAGATGTTTGTACGTTCCTGTAACATAGTGAAGAACCTTAAACTAATATCATAGTCAGGCTTGCGCAGATACTGAATGGACGCAAACGTTTAATCAATCAGATTAACTGCAACACGCACAAAATGCTGGAGGAACTCAACAGGTTAGGCAGCATCTTTGGAAATGATTAATCTGTCGACCTTTCTTCAAATTAATTAACACTTCGTCGCACCTCACCTCCATCAACAGAAGCGAGATTTCCCAGTGGCAAACCATTTTCTTTCCGATCCCCGTTCACGGTCCGATATGTTGACCCGTGGCTTCCTCTCGTGCCAGAATGAGGCTACTCTCAGGCCGGATGTGCTACACCTCAAATTCCGTCCAGGTAGCCTGCAATCTCATGGAAAGAACATCGATTTCTGTTGAGTTCCGGTATTTTCCCCTCCTTACTTTCCCAACTTCGGCCTTTATCTCTCAGCCTTATCTGCCTATCGCCTTCCCATGACGCCCCCGTTCCTGCCCTTTTCGATGGGTCCACTCTCCTCTCCTATCAGCTTCCTTCTTCTGCAGCCTTTTGCCTTGTTCACTTATCATCACCCAGACTGTTATTTCGCCAACCTGGCAACACCCATTCCCTTCTAGCTTGTCCTTCCCTCTCCCCAAGAGGTTCTTATTCTGCCATCTTCCTCCTTCCTTTCTACCCCCTGATGAAGGTCTTGGCCCGAAACGTCATCTGTTTGCTCATTTCCATAGATGCTGCCTGAACTGCGGAGATACCCTCAGCGTTTTGTCTGTGGATACAATTGATATACATGCAGTCTTTCGTGTAGTAAACCAGCGGCCACCAATGCTCGCACCGGTATGAAGCAAAGTAATTCAACCGCCGTACACATGACCCTCAAATTTGTGTATATGTTTAAACCGACATAGCATCTGCATTCATTACATTTGTAACAACTGCGCGAAATTGCTAGCGTTGTTGATAGTATTGCAGACAACGGCATTTGCCGATTTGACACTTCCATTGGAAACACAACATTGGTTTTAAGCTCCTAATATGCCAACTCGATTTACTTATTTATTGAATGGTCTGAACAGAATGGCTCATGAGATGAGCCCTTCACTCTCTTTAGACACTCGTTGCAATAAATATCCAATGGGTTGTCGGTTGTGGATTAAATTAGTCATTTTATCAGCTAGTCAGCGAAGGGCAGACAGGGGTCAATCTTGAGGTACGAGCTTAGATTCCATGGGTGAGTATGGCTGGGATATTCACAAAGAGTGACGGAGCTCGCGGGAGTGCTGATGTGGACACGAAGAAACAAATCGATGTCCAAACATCAGTAAAGTTATGGAAGCAGATTTACAATGGGACATCCAGTACGTTCTGAACAGATGCCGTCAACGACGGGAAAATTCATGGTGCAATAATATATAATAGTAGTCTGATTTTCTGCTCCCCGTGAGTGATGGACGTGATTGCAGTCGAGCCGCTGCACAAGTGTTTCACCAGGAAATTGCCGTACATGAAGCATTTCCGATATCAGCGGAGAATCTGTCATTCTCTCCTTGAAGCGGAGGACCAGGGGGTGTTACACACAGAAGCTAAACTATTATTAGCAACATATAGTGGCTTGCAAACGTTTGGGATCACCCCTGATGAAAATTAACGTTATTGTGAATATTTAAGTGAAGAGAAGTTGAAATGATCTCCAGAAGTCATAGAATTAAAGATGAAACTTTCTTTTTCAACATTTTAAGCAAGTTTAGTATATTATTTTCGTTTTGTACAATTTTAGAGTGAAAAATAGGAAAGGTGCACCATTCAAAAGTTTGGGCACCGCAAGAGATTTGAGCTCTGAGATAACTTTGGCCAAGATCTCAGACCTTAATTAGCTTGTTAGTGCTGTGCCCTGCCGACCGAGCCTACTGCACTTTCAGGGTTCACAATGATGTCTCCACCACATTGGAAAATAAAACACAACCTGGATTTGCTCGGACTGCGAGCGTGGTTGATCCTGAGCTCATCACAATTTAATGCTTAATCCACTGATATTCGGACTTCTTTCCTCTGTCTGGGACCTTCTCCACTACCATCGTCGGCACAACATAAATGAGGAGAACGGCATCTCATTATCCAACTATACACCTCACAACGATAGGGAACACACTGCTGTTTTTTTCTCTTATTCCGGCTGAAATACCTTTCGTTGTTACTCGGATGATGCCCACGACCCCTTCCTGCCCTGGTACCATATAATCCTAAATAACCGCCAGTATTTCGCATAATGTTCCATGGTCTACCTGATCTTTCACCACCCTGTCATCTCCATGTTGCAAATTAGTCCAATTCACCCTTGACTCAATCCTGTGGGTTCGGGTTAACGGGGTTTCATTTTCTACAGACTCTGCTACTTTGGAGGTATTCTAACAATTCTGCTCTTTCACACCTTGGAATGAAATCGTTTCGATACACACTTTCGGTAAAAATAATGAGACCAACACAGGCCAATCTATGGAAGGGAGTTAAATGGAGGAATTAGTTGACGTGGTGTAATGACACGTGAGGCACATCCAAAATACCTGCGTGTACGCCCAATATGTTTGTATCCGCCACAAAGAGTCAACGCATGGGAAAGGTAATACTGGGGGAAAGTAATCCACGCTGGCCGGGATCTCCTAGTCATCTTGATATAACCTTCAACATCCCAACTTCAGGTCATTCACTTCCGCGATGGCTGGTCTCCACAGAGTTGTCGCTGCATGTACACCTGAAAACCTCCATTCCTCTCTTTCCCTTATCAGATTAATCTAGTTCCTTACAATTTCGTTGACTGAAACTTTATGTCCCTTTCCCCGGAAATGTGATCTTGGTAACTGATTTTGTCCTTCCTAACTCAGACTGGCTCAAGCCAAACACTCAACGCAGACCCCGAGGTCACAGGCTGTTCCTTCTCATCTGAAAATGGTTTGCTTTCGATCATCAAAAACAAAACAACTCACTGTGTCCACCTGTAGTTGCTTCGATGAAGCCATCCCTGAGAACGGACCTCCATTCCTGCGATCACATGGCAAGAACAAAAGCATCTTCTTTGTCTATTTCCTTTACCTTTGCCTCGTTTCCGTTCACAGATTTGCAGATTATAATTTTCTGAACATATATGTTCGTCTGTCGATATACGTGTCTGCACATCTACCTATCTATCCATCTATCTCTCTAACTATCTGTTCTTCTGCCAGTGTGCCTGTCCTCTGCCTGCCTTTCTCTGTTTGTCCGTCTGTGTAACTACATATCGTTCATCTACTTCTTCCCAGATATTGTGACTTTGATCAAGCACACTTCACAAGAGTGCGGACAATGAGAAGCCGTTTTGAATATTTAAATACTTGTTTTCTAAATCTTACCGGATTGATAACCATAAGGTAGATACGCTGTGGCATGGGAGTGATGTCAGTTCATCATTCAATTGTCACTTCAAGGGTATATACAAAGGCCAACAGAATTCCATGATCCAGTAGACAGCGAGTCGGCAGAGTGCAATCCCTCACTTGCTGTCCCAGTTTTAACTGTATTGATGATAAATGATTTGTTGGACATGGAGTACAACAATGAAGTGAAGGTTCACCTGAACTGGCTGAGAAAATGAAGCACAGTGAGTGGACAATCAGCTCAAATGAAAATACAAGTTCTCATTCTAATGTGTTGTCTGGACATACAACGCAATAATGTAAAAGAATGAATGCCGTTCTCCCTTATCAGACTGCCTATTATTGCTGTCATGTTTATTTATGGAAGTCCCTGCATGAAGTCCTCGTACTGAGCGCTCAGGGCTCAATCGGAAGAGTTGCATTTTTCGAATTACTGTTTGAGATTTTACCAATGGATTGTGTTTATATCGTTTTGTTAATTTTGAGTCTGAGTCTGACCTAATTCCGGACTTTACTCTGCATTGGAGATAATCCTGATCCAAACCCCTCTCGTTACGTTCACAAGATCATACAGCTCCTGTGTCATCCAACCTCAAGATCGCTGTGTCGTTCGTCCCACAACCGATACAAAATGTGACCAGGAAGAGTAGGACTTTTTAGTGGAACCTAATCAACAAACTACAGGTGACCGTGAACGAAGCAACCCTGAATGGCTCCCGGAAAGTCTTTTGAATTCTGGAGGAAAATAAAATGCCCATGAGAAACGCAGACTACTGCAAGTCGAATATGCTGCACAGTAAAATTCTGAGGTCAAGATCTAATGTGATAGCTGAAACTATATGGTCGTCATTTTGCACGTTGCGACATCCCGTCTCCACCAGCAATGATGATCCTTGTTAATACACAAACACACGCACACACACACACACACACACACACACACACAGACACACACACACACACACACACACAGTAGTAGATATTTAATGCATTTTATTTTTTATTTAATTGTTGGACTTGAATTATTTTTACACATTCAGCAACACTAAGTTAATCTTGCGATCAAATGCACGTTTGTTTAATCGAATCCATAATCACGAAGACCGAACGCACAGTCACCCTGAGATTCTGTTTTAATCGGATAAAATATACAAATTCTGTTGCTCTACCCCGTTGCTGCTTTATGGGGAGTAAATAAATATCCCCGACTCTAAAAATACGTCAGTTACCTTGTCAAACTGAAATGCAGTATTTATCTTACCAGCAGCACGTTTCCATTATAAAATGACTTTTTAAATGAAGACGTGCTTTATGGTACAGTCTATTGGAAGACAAAGCGATGTTTTGCAAACGTCTTCCCTAAATATTTTATGTATATTTATAATCTATTACATTTATATAATATTTATATTTAATTTACTATTTATTATAATAATGTAATATCATATATTTATATTATTTATAGTCCTTTAGCGGTTTTATTTAAATTATTAACGCTATTTTCTTCATCACTGAGACTAGTGAATCCCGTAAAATCTGCAGGTGGATGTGAATGACAGGATTATGGACACATGGTTATGAAAATATGTTTGACGTATGAGTACGATTGGCATCTCAGGCTTACCGGGTCCGAATGCGCTGCTGAAGAGGAAATTAAGTGAGGAAGAGAGTTGTACCACCGACTGCGGCGAACATGACAGTAGTTGACGGGGAGGATTTCACTTTGAAGGCGACGAACAGCTGGTCCTCTCGGATCAATTTAAACCGGGATGATCATATTCAGAGTTCAAAGTAAATTTATTACGAAAGTAGCCACATGTCACCATATAGATGGAAACGACGAGTCACATGTTTGGGGGCATACTCAAATAAACCCAGTAACCATAACAGGATCAAAGAATGTCCGCACCAACACCGCTAAGCGAACGAGTATAAAATACAACAAAATGTGCAAATACAATCTTAGTAATTTGTAACAGTACTATAGGCCCTCCTTGAGGGCATTGCAATTCCTATAAGAAGAGTAAGCTACTAAATTTAAGTGAGAGCACATCCTAGAAAAGTCAAAATTTTCAAAGGTTTCAAAAGCAGAGTATACTTAATGTCGGAGGAATGTGTACAATATACATCCTGAAATTGTTTTTCTTCAGAACCATCCACGAAAACAGTAGAGTGTCCCAAAGAGTGAGTGACAGTTAAATGTTACAACATTCCCCACAGCTCCTCCCTCCCACGCGTCAGCAGCAGCAAAGCAAAGATCCCACGCTGCACCACCAGCAAAAAAAAATGATCGTCCCCCCGCCCCCAGCTAGCATTCAAACGTGCAGCAAAACATCAATAAAGACACAGACTTGCAGAACCCCAAAGACTATTTGTTCTCCCGGTGATTCCACAAACCACAGGCTCTCTCTCTCCCTAATTATGGGAAAAGAGTTGGCCCCGAGACTCAAACACTCGCTGATTTATAGTGTTAATAACCTGTTGCTTCACTTTTTCTGCCCAAAGAACTCGTGTCTCTGGGAACACAACCAACAGCCAACTTGCTGCTTTCGATTTTCTATCTCTCAGGAGAAAACCTGTAGAAGCACCAAACTCGAGACCGCCCGCTTCCAGGCCACGAAATCCGGAAGCTCCGAAGGCGCCCTAACCTTCTCGGCCGAATGGAAGAACGGCCAGTCGTGAGACCCCGATGGCGGGTCCATTCCCGCGAATAATCGAAGTCAGCGTGTAACGCCAGGGCACGATCTTCAAAATAAACCTAAAAGGGAACAAGAGAGAAATTAAAGACAGAAATAGAGCTGCTTCCGAAGATGCAAACAAATTTGTCGCCGTTAGTCGCCATTTTCTCCTAAGCTACAGCCTCGTACTTACCACTATTGAAGAAAAAGTGAACCAATGGAAGAGCATGGTTCTTCATGGAAGACATCCCCACGATCTAAGCAAGCTCGATAAATTTAAAAAATGCCATGAAAACAGAACATAGACAATCGAAAGGACCCTGTAACCGTTCAACAGAATCTGAGCAGTTACACAGCCATAATCAAATGCCAACATCATTCATCTAAATCTGGCTTTAAAATGCAAACCTGGAAATGGTCACTCCTTACATGCATACAATTTGATCCATTTTTAGAGTCAAAATACCACAAATTATATTATGTCAGATCAGCTTACTGCAGACTGGACAACCCATAATAACAGGTCGGTGCATTAGTACAGGATAAACAAGCAAGGACAACTTATTTAATAGATCTACCCATTCCAAACATACATAAAATACACAAATCAATGTGACAAATGTCAAAGAAGAGACCTCGGGGACGCGGATTACAGTCTAATTTCACAAACAGGCGAGTTTTAACAGTCTCCGAATAACCAGCCTTACACGTGTTATATGTTTCTCACACCGGTTAGAAAAGATCAAACTGTCATTGAGATACCCTCACTATATGGCATTGTCATGGCACCGATGGGGCAGTAGTGTGGTTGCCATCTATTTACTAAACACCTCAGGGAAGTCGGAGCACTCGGGGGTGGGGACGTATTTGACATCATCAGACGTCACAGACAGTACATTAATGGAAGGTATTCTTGGAGAGGTTATATATTAGTTTTCTGGACAGACGGGGTCGGATTAGGAACATAGGAACATAGTCAATATAGGTTTGTGCGTGGAAGGTGATGTCGGACATATTGAATTTTGCCACATTTCTTCATAGGCATTCTACATATTGTGCCAAGAATCCTTCCTGAACACACCTAACCTGGAACACTGGAAAGGGTACAGAAGTGATTTACCAGAATGCTGTCTGGTTTAGAAAGTATGGATTATGATCAGAGATTAAGGGCTTTACTCTTTGGAGAGAAGGAGGATGAGAGTAGACATGATAGAAAGGTGCAAGATATAAATAGGAATAGACAGAGTGAACAACAGGCGCCTCTTCTCCGGGACACCACTGCTCAGTACAACAGGACATGGCTTTAAGTTAATGGGAGGAAAGTTTAAGGGGGATATTTGAGGAAGGTCTTTCGCTCAGAGAGTGGCTGGTGCGCGGAATGCACTGCCTGGGTCAGTGGCAGAGCCAGATACACTAGTGAAGTTTCAGAGACTACCAGACAAGTATATGGAGGAATTTTAGGTTGAGTTATATGTGAGGCAGGGTTTGAGGGTTTTGAGGGCCACAGAATTGTGGGTCTGTAATGTCCTGTACTATTCTATGTTCTATGTTCTAACAAAATCCATTCCATCCAAACTCCTAGCTCTTAGGAGATGCCAATCGATATTTGGGATATTAAAATCTCCCATCAAAACTCTGTTCTTCTTAGACCTTTCAAGGATCGGTTTCCCGATCTGCTCCTCGATATCCCTGTTACTGTTGGGCCGCCAATAAAAAAACACCCAGTAAAGTTATTGACCCGGTTCAGTATCTACAGAATAGAGTAACTAGCGGCGTCACGGGGAATGACGAACTTCATGAAGATTTTGCACATTTCCTTCCACACGCAATCTGGACTGAGTCTGTCACTTTAACGTTTATACAGCCTGACGGTGTAGGCACGTTGCGTTGTCAGATATTACTGACACCCGTCTCAGAGTCGGCGTATGATTAATGAACACATCCGTTGCCTTCAAATAGAAGACAACTCAGAGGTGTTGCCGTTTACATTGGATGGTTTTGATGAATTCAATGACAAAATTGATTTTGCTGACAGCCGGAGAGACAGAGAACCCCAATACACATGCACAGATCCTGAATTCCGGTGCAAGATGTCTGACATTGTCTGTGAGCAAGCCAGAGCCTAAAATACAGACACTGGTGTTAAGTACCAGACTGAGATTCACGTTTACAGACACTGGGTGTTTGACACTGTATATTTCTGTGATCAGTAATTGTGTTACCGATAGCCACTGGGGATTTGTACCGTCTACTGTCTTTCTGTGACCTTCACCCTCACTCCCTCTCATCTCAAGGTTGTTCCATATCTGTCTCACTGATTCTTGTGCCGAGGATCTCGCCTCCGCTCTCAGTAAAATCGGATCACGAACGGACCTGAACCTGAGTGATAATAAACTGGGAGATTCAGGAGTCAAACTGGTGTCTGCGGCTCTGTGTGTAAAATACAGAAACTGTGCTAAGTACCAGACTGTGGGAGATTCTGTTTACAGTCACTGCGTGTCTGAAACTGAATATTAATGTGATCAGTAATTGTGTTACTGATAAACATTGGGGATCTGTACCATCTCCTGTCTCTCTGTGCCCTTCACCCCCACTCTCTCTCATCTCCAGGCTGCACAATGTTTGCTTTACAGATTATGGTGCCGAGGATCTCGTCTCCGCTCTCAGAACAAACCCATCACTGACGGTGCTGGATCTGCGATCAAATTGATTGACAGACCGATCTGTCCCCGCTCTCCACCGCCTCATACTGACCCTCCAGATGGGATGAGTGTTTGTGTTAATAATGTGATAACACTTCAGCAGCTCCGTGGGTTTTCTGGCAATATTTGTCAATGAGTGTTATTGTGACATTAACCCATTGTCCTGTTACTGACACTGTTGTGTAATCTGCTTATTTCATCTGTATCCTTTCATCTGTTTCAATCTGAAGTACAATCAGTTCAATCAGAAATGGAAGAAGGAACTGAGATCTCTGCAGGAACCCAGACCCGGACTGAGAGTGAGATTGTGAACATCCGAATGTGTGAACCGTGGTTTGGGATTGGGACATTTTGGCCGCTTCCCCGCCGCCCCTTTAAAGCCATCCTCCCCTGTAGCGGCCGCGCTTCTGGTTTCACTTCCAACTGTTCCAACGGACTCGGCTCCAGCCGAACGCTGTGACATTGAGGCAGCCCCGCAGTGAGGCTCATTCCTCCTCCTCGCATCACTGACAGGGTCAGACAGACAGTGAAGCTCATTCTACCTCGTCTCCTCAGACACTGAGTGAAACACCCTGCACGTTCTGTGAAGCATTCCGGGACACAAACACAATGCAACTCGGACCGCATCATCCTATCAAACCCGCCCGGGGACCTACAGAGAGTGAAACTCCCTCCGCATCTTCCCATCCCACACTCCTTGTTTCCGAATCAGAGGGCAGCTCCATCTGCATCATCCATCTCACATTCCTCGAGTCAGACGCAGAGTGAAATTCTGTTTACACCGTCCAATCTCCTACACCCGGGGTCAAACACTAAGTGACGGTCTTTCCATATCCTCGCATCAAACAATCCCGGGGTCAGACACAGGGTGAAGATCCTTCCCCACCGTCCCATCACACGTTCCAGGGGTCGGACACAGAGTGAGGCTTACTCCCCACCGTCCCATCACACACTTCCGGGATCAGGCACAGAGTGAAGCACCCTCCACACCGTCCCATTGCACACTTCCGGGGTCAGGCACAGAGTACATCTTACTCCACACTGTCCCATCACACTCTCCACATGTCAGAAACAGTGCTACTACTTCTACAGCGTTGCCATGGATGAAATGATTAACCAATGGATGAACATGACCTTCTATCGACATCCCCTCAATCGGAGCAGAGTAGATGTCGACAGGAAGCGTCCAACGCCTGTTTCAATGTTGGAGACCTCCTTCCAGAAACGGAGCGGTTGCTTGTGGTAAAAGGGTGTCAGGTGGTTAGCACAGAAATATCAAAATTACACAATAAAAGGCCAACAAATTCAAGACGATAAAAGAAGAAAATGCCGAGGAAAACACAGAAGCTATCCAACACATTACAGAATCCTGCAACAGTTTAATTCAGTCTGAGTTCTTACACAGGCTTTCCCATGTCCATACCTCAGGCTTTACCAGTTTTAGCTGAGAAAAGTTATAATAAACTTGCGACTGTACTGGAGTGAATGCAGAGGAGATTCGACATGCAGTTTCCTCGTGTGGAAATTTAATCGGACTCGTGAGGTGAGATGACATTTTTTCCCTGGAGCAGAGTGGGCATCTGAGTTTTCCATAGGAATTTGCGCAATTATAAACAGAGTGCATGATTTCTGCGATGTTAAATATTTCTCCACAGCAGGGTGTTCTAACGCGAAGGACAAGTGTAAAGTTTACTATAAGTTCGTGCGGACTGTTGACATTCTTTTTAGTTTTATTCTTGTGCAAAAGTGACGAATGGGTTACATATCTGCCGATTTGGTCTTAACTGTCCTCGGATTTTGATCAACCCTATCATTGTCTAAAGGGGTGTGGCTGTAACGGGAGGGGAGCATGGTGAAGAGAATGCTGGAATGAGTTGAGTAATTGTTAGGAGATGGAGGTCGCGGGCTGCGGATGCCGAAGAGTCTGTTCCCGTGCTGTGTCTATCTCGGGCTATAAAACAGTTTATTTCTCACCTCTGCCTCGTTCTCCGGTGACCGTCAGTTCCATAGTAACATGAAGAAAACACTGCGACCGCCTCTGAGAAGATCTTAGATATTCTGTTAATTAATTAGTTGAATAATTGACGTGAGCGGATATTTCGCTGCGCTGAGGAACTGCTCTCTGAACTTGGACTGAGTTACCCCATAAATAAACGTGTTTGTGCAGCAACTTAATATCAACAGCATCTGTCCAGACTGTAGAAGTATGTATTCCGAATCGTTGTAATTATTTGGATCCAATCCGGCGATGGTGTAATAAAGGAATTCGGCAACAGTCACCGACCACAGGATGACGAAGCTTCCGGAGATGGTGAGAAGTAAGATCACAGACCTCCTCCTGCTCTCCATCTCCGGGTCACTGCGGTTCTCCGCCTTGCTCTGACCCCTCAGGCCCTTACGGACGCGACTAGTCACCAAAATGTGTCTGACTGTCAGAGCGTTGAACAGTAGTATTAACACGAACGGGAGTAATGGCGTTAGAACTGTGGCAAACCAGTCATATCCCACCCACCCGGGATCCGTATAGTAGCCCGACTTTATAATACAGTCCCAGGGTATATTGTCAATCACTTTCACAGACTGATAAATGAAGAAGCCGGGCACATTCTTAACACAGATCAGAACGCCGGTTGTTGTGAGAACCACAACCGCAGTTTTCCCGGTGCAATACTTCGCTTTCCGCTTCTGACAACAGATGGCGACAAACCGATCAAATGTAAACATGACGGTGAACCAGACAGAACAGTCAGTAGCTGCCTCTCCCAAGGCGGAGATCACACTGCACACGGGGGTGATGTCCAGGAAAGTCCCGGGGAAGTAATAATAACTAATCCGCCACAATATGACCTGAAAGATGATAGTTAATAGATCCGCCGTTGCCATGGCCACCAGGTAGCGAGTGGTGCAAGTGGAGAGGCCGCACTTTCCCCGGGAGAGGATCACAATCGCCACTAAATTCACTGGGGGAACATAAAACAGAATGAGTGAATTACTGTCTCTCCGATCAGTGGATCTCAGAGCAGAGACAAGCTGGAAATCGAGAACAATCAAACTGTGCAGACAACTCATTTCTGGGGATTTAAAAGGAATAATGCGGGAATCTCAGATCCCTGTCACGAATGCATGCGGAGTGAACGGAGAAGGTACTCGATACTGGAAAAGGAACAGGGTTTGGGAAGGAAGCGTTATCAACGGATCGCCGAGAGCGCTTCAGAGAAATCAATATAAATCTCCCCCCGTCAGGTTTTGGACTGATGTGTAAAACCTGGGCAGCTCGGCAACTTTCTCAGTAATGCTGATTACCGCGTTCCTGTCACCTATGTCCTGACACTGTCACTGTGCGGCGAAGTCCCGCTCCCTCCACCTCTGTCCATCTGCAAAGCTCAAAGCAAATTCAGTTCCACCGTTTCAATGCTTGCGTCTCCTTCTTGACTCCCCGTTTATCACACGCACACAGCACCCCCCACCTCCGCTTGGATGGGTTCCTTTAAATTCGGCAACTACGCTTGGCCGGGGTTCCTTCACCCGCTCTCACCGAATCCGATTAGAAGGTTTCAATTTTCGTTTTTGAGGTTTATGCTTGACCTGCTGAACTTTAAAGTACTTAGCACGCTAGTGCTTATATCATCAAAGACAGTGTTCGTACTCCAAAAGATCTGCCTCATTTGGGGCCGCTCTGAATTACTTCAGCATTATTCTAAATGTTTCAAAGCATATTGTACAAGAACGGAGTATCGCGTGCACCTTACCCCATCTGACCCCTAACGGACACCGCTGGGCTTGCTCTTAACTCCTGCTTCACTTCACGGATAACAGGGCGTGGTAATAAACCCTGGTACAAAACACGCACACAGGCCCTTACATGACTTATATTCGGAGTCTGACTTACAAATGAATCGACCACTCTCCCCTGAATCTCAAAGACCATTCGTTTTCCGCGTTCCTTCAAATTTGCAGGTAATTCTTTAATCAAAGCACAATACCTTGAATTTTGAATTTAAAGCACGTTGCTCTAATGAAATGTTATAAAAACAAATAACCGTAAAGGTGGCGAGCGCGCTGGATTATCGGGGTTTACTTGACAGCGACTTTGCATTGATAAATCACAACTGCCTGCTATGAATCTACAAAATGAATCCATCTACCCGATCTTTCTCTCTATGGCCGCTTCTGCTGCCGGTTTACTACCAGCAGAAGCCATCAATTAAAAAGCAAGGGAACTTCTGAACGAACACAGTGATTGGTCGCAATGTGAACACCGCACTCTCTGACACTCCGACATCACAGCGCTGTCTCTCACTAAACGAGTCCACGGACCGCGCACAGAAAACTTAAAATGTTAATTTGCTTGTGTTCTTACCGGGAACACCGATCACGGCAATGACCAAGTACGATATCTTCCTCACACGGTAAAAGGTTTCACGCATCCTGTCTGAGATTCAGTCTGTCTTCCAGCTGTTCACGATCTCGCTGGAGAAAGTCTGAGCTGACGAATCTCCCCGCTCATTCATCAATACTCGCTCTACCACAGGGACTATGTAATATCACACAAGGCTGAAGTGCTTTCCAGAAGCTGAGGTTAAAATAAACATGATGTCATTCAAGTAAACTCCCAATTTTGATGAGGTATGAATAGCTTGACACGAAATTGCAAAATCTGGAAGATGAAGAAATGACGATTGGTGAAGTCAGTGAATGTTGTTGTGAAACAATCTCAGGCTCATCTCTCGATTTCATGATTGTTATTGTTGATCTTGTCCATTCCGAGAATCCATGGACTTGGTCACCATACACCAAATTTATACTGTCTATGGGCTGTTCTGTTTCACTCTGGGAATTGTCTCGGTTATAGATCTTGCAATAGAAATATAAAATAAAGAATAAGATGTTTGTACGTTCCTGTAACATAGTGAAAAACCTTAAACTAATATCACATTCAGGCTCACGGAGATATTTTATGCACGCAAACGTTTAATCAATTTTGCTGCAATACGCACAATATTATCGAGGAACCAAACAGTTTAGAAGGCATCTTTGAAAATTATTAATCTGTCGACCTTTCTGGCCAAGACATTTCTTCAAATTAATTAACTCTTGGTCGTACCTCTCCTCCATCAACAGAAGCGAGATTTCCCAGTGGCAAACAATTTTCTTTCCGATCCCCATTCACGGCCCGATATGTCGACCTGTGGTTTCCTCTCGTGCCACAATGAGGCTATTCTCAGGCCGGCTGTGCTACACCTCAAATTCTGTCCAGGTAGCCTGCAAACTCATGGCAAGAACATCGATTTCCGTTGAGTTCCGGTATTTAGCTTGCCCTTCCCTCTCCCCAAGAAGTTCTTATTCTGCCATCTTCCTCCTTCCTTTCTACCCCTGATGAAGGGCCTTGGCCCGAAACGTCGTCTGTTGGTTTATTCCCACAGATGCTGCCTGACCTGCGGAGATACACCCAGCGTTTTATATGTGAATACAATTGATATACATGCAATCTTTCGTGTAGTAAACCGGCGGCCACCAATGCTCGCACCGGTATGAAAAAAGTAATTCAACCGCCGTACACATGACCCTCGAATTTGTGTATATGTTTAAACCGACATAGCATCTGCATTCATTACATTTGTAACAGCAATTGTTTGGCAGATGCGCTAAATTGCTAGCGTTGTTGATAGTGTTGTAGACAATGGCATTCACTTCCATTGTAAACACAACACAACATTGTTTATTCTGTTTTAAGTTTCCTAATATGCCGCCTCGATTATGTATTGAATGGTCTGAATAGAATGGCTCATGAGAAAAGCCCTTCACTCAATGGGTCGTCGGTTGTGGGATTAAATTAGTCATTTTGTCAGCTGGTCAGCGAAGGGCAGACAGGGGTCAATATTGAGGTACGAGGTTACCTTCCATTAGTGAGTATGGCTGGGATATTCACAAAGAGTGACGGGGTTCTCGGGAGTGCTGATGTGGACACGAGGAAAGAAATGGAAGTCCAAACATCAATAAAGGTATGGAAGCAGATTTACAATGGGGCATCCAATACGTTCTGAACAGATGCCGTCTCGGACGGGAAAAGTCATGATGCAATAATATATAATAGTAGCCTGATTTTCTGCTCCCCGTGAGTGATGGACGTGATTGCTGTGGAGCCGCTGCACAAGTGTTTCACCAGGAAATTGCCGAACGTGGAACATTTCCGATATCAGCGGAGAATCTGTCATTCTCTACTTGAAGCGGAGGACCAGGGGGTGTTTCACACAGAAGCTAAACTATTATTAGCGATATACAGTGGCTTGCAAAAGTCTGGGGCACCACTGGTCAAAATTTATGTTACTGTGAATATTAAAGTGAAGAAAAGTTGAAATTATTTCCAGAAGTCATAAAGTTAAAGATGAAACTTTCTTTCATCATTTTAAGCAAGATTAGTATCTTATTTTTGTTTTGTACAATTTTACAGTGAAGAATAGGAAAGGAGCACCATTCAAAAGTTTGGGCACCGCAAGAGATTTGAGCTCTGAGGTAACTTTGACTAAGGTCTCAGACCTTAATTAGCTTGTTAGGGCTGTGTCCGGCCGACCGAGCCGAATGCACTTTCAGGGTTCACAATGATGTCTCCACTACATTGGAAAATAAAACACAACCTGGATTTGCTCGGACTGCGAGCATGGTTGATCCTGAGCTCATCGCAATTTAATGCTTAATCCACTGATATTCGGACTTCTTTCCTCTGTCTGGGACCTTCTCCACTGCCATCGTAGGCATAACATAAATGAGGAGAACGGCATCTCATCTTCCAACTGGACACCTCACAACGATAGGGAACACACGGCTGTTTTTTTTTTCTTATTCCGTCTGAATTATCTTTCGTTGTTACTCCGATGACCCCTTCCTGCCCCGGTACCATATAATCCTAAATAACGGCCAGTATTTCGCATAAAGTTCCATGTTCTAATTGATCTTTCACCGCTCTGTCATCTCCATGTTGAAAATTGACACACTTGTACCCTTGACTCAATCCCGTGGGTTAGGGTTAACGGGGTTTCACTTCTTACACTCTGCTACTTTGGGCTAGGAATAACGAGGCTAGCAGAACCAGGACAAATAACTGGGAATCAGGAGCCTGGCCTTGGGCTCCGAGCCAGAGACTGGACAAGGACCCAGAACCTGGGTCTTGAATCGGGCTCGGACTCCAGAACCAGGCGAGGACAAGACGAGGCTACAGGACGAGGAGAGGCAACAGGACTGGACGTCAGACTCATGGACAGAACAAGGGAACCCAGCACAGGACGAGTGAATCCCAGCACCGGGCTGGACAAGGTACTCCCGGGCTGGGCGAGGCACATAGACAAGAGGAGAACACAAATCCGTGGCTTGGACAGGACAAGGATCTTGGACATGACAGGGACTGAACGAGACCGCGTAGCCTTGAATTGTTCGAGGGAGAGACAGAAACGCAGAGCCTGGGTCGAGGAAGAGACAGAAACGCAGAGCCTGGGTCGAGCGAGAGACAGGAACGCAGAGCCTGGGTCGAGGGAGAGACAGGAACGCAGAGCCTGGGTCGAGGGAGAAACAGGAACGCAGAGCCTGGGTCGAGGAAGAGACAGGAACGCAGAGCCAGGGTCGAGGGAGAGACAGGAACGCCGAGCCTGGGTTGAGGGAGAGACAGGAACGCAGACCCTGGGTGGAGCGAGAGACAGGAACGCAGAGCCTGGGTCGAGGGAGAGACAGGAACGCAGAGCCTTTGTGTCGAGGAAGAGACAGGAACGCAGAGCCTGGGTCGAAGGAGAGACAGGAACGCAGAGCCTGGGTCGAGGGAGAGACAGGAACGCAGAGCCTGGGTCGAGGGAGAAACAGGAACGCAGAGCCTGGGTCGAGGAAGAGACAGGAACGCAGAGCCAGGGTCGAGGAAGAGACAGGAACGCAGAGCCTGGGTCGAAGGAGAGACAGGAACGCAGAGCCTGGGTCGAGGGAGAGACAGGAACGCAGAGCCTGGGTCGAGGGAGAAACAGGAACGCAGAGCCTGGGTCGAGGAAGAGACAGGAACGCAGAGCCAGGGTCGAGGGAGAGACAGGAACGCCGAGCCTGGGTTGAGGGAGAGACAGGAACGCAGACCCTGGGTGGAGCGAGAGACAGGAACGCAGAGCCTGGGTCGAGGGAGAGACAGGAACGCAGAGCCTTGATCAGGGAAGAACAGGGACGCAGACCACGGAGCCGAAGGAGGGACAGGAACATGGAACACCGAGCCGGGTACCCTCCTCGGGTACAGTACGCATTACACATTCCGGGACACATTACACAGAATACTGAAAACAACGAAACAGGTCCCAACGCTAGGTAGCGGCAAAACGGCCGGACCCACCCAGCGGAGGCGTGGACTTAATGAGACAGTTCCAAACAGGGCGGGGCTCCGGAAACAGGCAAGGCGAGGCAAAGTTCCAGGCAGAGGCAAGGCTAGGCGAGGAAAGGTTCCAGGCAGATGCAGTAGACAATAGACAATGGAAAATAGGTGTAGGCCATTCGGCCCTTCTAGGCAGCACCGCCATTCACTGTGATCATGGCTGATCATACACAATCAGTACCCCGTTCCTGCCCTCTCCCCTTATCCCTTCACCGCGCTATCTATAAGAGCTCTATCTAACTCTCTCTTGAGTGCATCCAGAGACTTGGCCTCCACTGCCTTCTGGGGCAGAGCATTCTACATATCCACCACTCTATGGGTGAAAAGAGTTTTTCCGCATCTCTGACGTAAATGGCCTACCGCTTATTCTTAAGCTGCGGCCTCTCATTCTGGACTCACCCATAAGCGGGAACATGCGTCCTGCCTCCAGCGTGTCCAATCCCTTAATAATCATATTTTTAAGGCAAGACAAGGCAAGGCGAAGCAAGGCTCCAGGCACAGTTTGCAGGGCAGAGCTTCAAGCGTAGGGAAGGAATGGAACTGTCCAACCTCAGGGTAACGGCAATGATGGCCTGACTTACCCATCGGAGGCAAGGACCGGGAGGGACAGATCTCACCGTAGGGTAACGGCAAGGACGGCCTGACTTACCCCACGGAGGCGAGGACATGATACCGACGGCACGAAACCCACACAGAGGCAAGGACTGGATACTGACGACATAAACCCCACAGAGAAAAGGACAGGATACTGACGACAGAAACCCCACAGAGAAAAGGACTGGATACTGACGACATAAACCCCACAGAGAAAAGGACAGGATACTGACGACAAAAACCCACACAGAGGCAAGGACTGGATACTGACGACATAAACCCCACAGAGAAAACGACAGGATACTGACGACAGAAACCCACACAGAGGCAAGGACAGGATACTGACGACAGAAACCCCACAGAGAAAAGGACAGGATACTGACGACAGAAACCCCACAAAGAAAAGGACTGGATACTGACGACATAAACCCCACAGAGAAAAGGACAGGATACTGACGACAGAAAACCCACAGAGAAAAGGACAGGATACTGACGACAGAAACCCCACAGAGAAAAGGACTGGATACTGACGACAGAAACCCCACAGAGAAAAGGACTGGATACTGACGACAGAAACCCCACAGAGAAAAGGACTGGATACTGACGACAGAAACCCCACAGAGAAAAGGACTGGATTCTGACGACATAAACCCCACAGAGAAAAGGACTGGATACTGACGACAGAAACCCCACAGAGAAAAGGACTGGATACTGACGACATAAACCCCACAGAGAAAAGGACTGGATACTGACGACAGAAACCCCACAGAGAAAAGGACTGGGTACTGACGACATAAACCCCACAGAGAAAAGGACTGGATACAGACGACATATACCCCACAGAGAAAAGGACAGGATACTGACGACAGAAACCCACACAGAGGCAAGGACTGGATACTGACGACATAAACCCCACAGAGAAAAGGACAGGATACTGACGACAGAAACCCACACAGAGGCAAGGACAGGATACTGACGACAGAAACCCCACAGAGAAAAGGACTGGATACTGACGACATAAACCCCACAGAGAAAAGGACTGGATACTGACGACAGAAAACCCACAGAGAAAAGGACTGGATACTGACGACAGAAACCCCACAGAGAAAAGGACAGGATACTGACAAGACGAACCAGCCACCAGACTCGAACCCAGGGCCACTTAATTTCCCGGGTCAAAGACGAGAATCATGTGCCTACGATTAAGCCCAAATGAGACAAGGGACAGCCGGAAGACGCGGAGTCTGTAGTCCACGGACCGTGCTGTGAGCCGGAACGCGAATATCTCGGACCGGACCATGACAGTTACAAAGTAGCGGGGCAGCTTTTATTTTTGAGGTAATCTGAATTCGTTTACCAGAATTTGATCAGGATTGGTCATTGTCTCCCTATCCAGATACTCCTGACATACTGCGAGGCTGCTTAGCGTCACTAGGTGCTCAAAGGTTTATAGGTTGAAAGGTCCAATTCAATTCAAAGAATTGTATGCAATATACATCCTGAAATGCATTTCCTTCTCCAACATCCACGAAAACAGAGAAGTGCCACAAAGAGTGAATGACGATTAAACGTGAGAACTCCAAGTCCCCCCTCCCCAGCTCCCCTCTCCCCGAGTGCGGCAGCGAGCAACAATCCCGGCAAAATGCGTCAACACCACCACCGAGCATAAACGTGAGGTCGGCAACAGCAAAGACACAGACTTGCAGTGACCCCAAAGACTTCTCGTTACATCCGACATTCGACAAACCACAGGGTCTCTCTCCCCCTAATAAGGGAGAGGGAGGAGTCCCCCATTTTCACGGCGAGTGGGGGACATAACAGCAACCGAGATCCGTGCCCGAAGGCAGTAAAGCTCTCGGGTCTTCTGGCCCACAGCAAAAGTGTTTCCGGCCTCACCGGTGACACACGGGTCTCCTGCCGTGACGCCGACCCTCGACCCGGCCATCTCCAGAGCCCCGAGATCTCAGGCTTCCAAGTGCGGCCGAGACTCTCAGGCCGAACCCTGGGCATATCGGATACCGGACAGTTCCGATACTCCAGTCCCATTCCCGCAAAAACCGAAGTCAGCGGGTAACTCCCGGTCAAGTTCTTCGAAAGAACCCTGAAAATGAAAATGAAAACATGACAGATGGTAATGGAGCTGTTCCCGAAGATGCGTGCAAAGGAGTCGTTTAGTGGCATCTTAGCTCTGCCTCTACAGCCGTGCAACTTGTTTCCGATCTGTGACCACTCTCCGTCTGAGGGAAAAATACACATTTCCCACCCGTTCACGGAGTTCTTCGTAATAACACATGTCTGGCAAACTAATTTAGACCACAGCCTTTCCAGCAAAAAAAAAATGGCTGCCTATCGTTAGCTGATATTCGTGTCTCTCTGAGCCACAGTTTTCTGTTCTTGTTCAGTACTGGGTCCTATTCTACAACCCAGTTATCATCTGGCGTCTCAGAATTGTTCCCCAAAATGTCATAACCTTGGACCAAGTATTCTCTCCTCTTCCTCTCCACAAGCCTCACTCAGCCCCCCAGAGTTGTTCTCATTTAAGCCCATTAGGATATCGGCTACGTTCTGGAGAGTCGCAGCAGAATTTTCCCTTGCCATTTTGAATCCGCCACTGCAAACCCCTTTTCGAATATGAATACCGGCGAAAATTAGTAATTGGTGTCTCTACGATACATTCTTTCTCGCCGTCTATTTGCCTCTATTGCTCCTCTTGCTCCAAGCACTTTCTACGACAGGTCGATTGGCCTCAGTATGTTCAGTGTCTGATTGTCGCTTAAACCAGTTTTAACCAAGTTGACCAGTGAACTTTCTTGCTCAGCTCTCTCCATTCTCATTCAATATTGAATATTCCTCTAAAATTTTAAATACACTTGACAGACCCCTCTGACATATAACCCTGGAATTCTCCTCTGAGGCGAAAGTTTCGAGAGATTGGAAAGTTTTATCAACTTCTGCACTCAAAATACTATCCTGAATTGTTCTCGAATTTCAAATCTAGACAGACCTCTCCTCTTATCGGTGCATTAACATACCGCGTCAGAAAAACAGCAATTCAATAACACAATGAACTCACTGCCCTGTAATCCATTAGCCACATGGTTCTGTCACTCAATATTTGGGAAATAAAAGTCCCCTGTACCTGTAACATCAATCTCAGAACTTGCTTGTTTTGTATTGTAATTGAGAAGAAGGTAACGCAAAGCCTCAGAGTGGAGACTTCGCTGGTCATGGTGAATGAAGGAAAACAACGAAGCTGTGATAAAGATTTGGATGATTACTCATGGGACAATGTGAAGCAAGGAGGGTAAACGAAACCAGAGAGAAAGGATGCTTAATTGAGAATTGGGTAGAATGGCCCCAGCAAACTGAAGTACAGCGTGACCGATTAACAGAAGCAATAATGCTTTCCATGATGTGGAGACTCTTCTTGAAGAGAAACTGACACCGTAAGGAGAGGGCAACATGTTTGCGAGGAGGGCGGGTGCGAGGAGCGAGAAATAATGCATTTGAATCAGTTTCTGATGGTTTGTGAAAGAAGAATGAGTGATAAGAGGCAAATCAGCTTGTAGCGATGTTGAAGGATTGAGTGCAATGTATACTGATTTAAATCAGGAGTGGTGCAATTCCTCATGGTTATGACTAGGATAGGCAGCCCACTTCCAAACATCTCCTGCCAGTACTCAAACAGGACTATGTTACCTTCTTCCAACCCCTTCCCCACATGCGACCAGTGAGAAAGTCGCAAAGGGAGGAGACAGAGGCAGGAATCTGAAAGCGGAATATAGCATGCACTGCATCCTTTCTGCCTCACCTGGAAGCTTTTGTGCCAGAACACCTCGCTGCCTTGTAAACTCTCAGAATTACATTCTCCACACTGGACTGTGCGAAAATACATGGATAGGTGAGCAAGTGAAGAATTAAATAATCCGTTAAGTCACTTCTAAGTATTAACAGAGGATACCGCTGGACGTGCTAATCAGACAAGCGCCAAGCACCTGACCATAGTTACGTCAGATCCATGAATGGTGGTCCAAGCGCTATAATGAATCAACATGACATCGAGACATTTCAGAGCCAGAAGTCAGATAAATTTCGTTCGGAACTTTAGTGTGTCGCAGTACTGACAACATAGAAAATCTATGGTAATGTTTCATCGGTCTGTCATTACACCCACGGAGTGGTGACTCAATATGGAGTATGGAGTACTCAGCATGGGTACTCAGTACAAAGTTATCGCGTTTGAAGAAGTAAGTGCAGGCGTGAGTATATGAGGGACGACACACACTAAAGTAATATACCTTTAATTAGGTGATAAAGGCGATAGTTCCGGACCGGATTTGGTAGGCAAATGTTCCCAGTAACACACACAAAATGCAGGTGGAACGCGATAGGCCTTGCAGCATCTTTAGGGAGAAACGCTGTCGACGTTTCGGGCCGAGACCAGTACCCTGTTAAATATATATATTCATTCAGCGGTGGTTATGGGGATTGCTAACCATGATTCTAAAAAACAAAACTTTCATTTAAATTACATCGTATGTTTGAGCGGAATTTAGAGGTCAGAAGACGTGGAAGTCGCTGGGGATTCGGTGAATCGATGACTGCATGTTTTAAATTGTTGAATATCAACTTGAGACGATACATAGCCTCCAACGTTCATATGTTTGAAACTCGAAAGGATCTCTTAATTGTTTGAATGACTCTAATTATTGCTTAGTTGTAAACTGTTCCACACTTAATGGCACGACGTGTTCTGCAAACGTTTCTAATGTGAATGCATCGAGATTGTAAAATATTGCACGAGGACAGGAAGTTTGCGGGTTCCCTAGAAAAACAAGGAGAGGTAATTCGGTCGTAAATGAACGGAAAGAAGTCGTGTCTTTGTTAGGCTTGTATTAACAGGAAGTATGAATTAATCCTCTGTTTTATCACAGGATATGACTGTCTGGAAAAGTCTGGTTCTTTGAGTGAAATGCATTTCCAGGTACTGAGTTGAATTTCAGAGAGTGGGTCTTCCCGAAATTATATGAAGTGTTAGTGTATGTTAGCCGCAAAATCCCGATCTTTCTTTCCTCTGGTCCTAGGAATGTTTAATAAAGGATTACATCCTTGTATTTAACTGTTTATTCTGTATGCGCCAGTTATCTACAACGGTTTTGAACGTAGAAAAGCGCATGTTTGCACTTTGTTTTGCATGTACGTGTGTATTTATATTGTGTTCTTTTACTTGTCTACCTTGTTATTGATTTCAGAGGGAGTCGCCGATTTCACACCGGCCAGGTAGAATCCTGGTAAAAAGGTATCCATGTATGATAAACCCACTATTCAAAGGGAAATTGGTATTAGGATAAATGCATTTGTACCGAATTAGGAATTTGATTTTGGCATTTTGGAATGCTAGTTCACTTGCCTGGTCAGACTTTAATTTGACCATCCTGCAGCACTTAGATAAACGCTGAATCTCAGAATGCAACTGCACGTTATACTGCATCATCCGATATACTTGGATAGCACCACCAGATGCTGCTAAATGTCGACTTTGGGGCCTCCATTGGAAAAGGTTGTTACGATGTTAATGTAGCATCCGCCCTGTTCTATGTAACGGGCGTACAGATTATACAGTATAACGTGCGGTTCCAATCTGAAATTCACAATTTTGCTGACATCAGTAAATTATCCAAGTGCTGCAGGATGGTCAGATTACAGTCTGCCTCTCTGACCACTGTAACAGCAGAGTCAAGATAAATTTGTAAACTCTACTAACCTTTATACCTTCTTGCGGAACATCGCTGGTCCCTGTCCTCCAGGCAGAATTCTGTCCAATTACTATCTAATCTGCTAATTTGCTAATTCTGAGCCCACGAAACCAGGTTTCCCAAGATAGAAAGCCATCTAAGTTTCTGAACGTACCGACCATGCCGAGCCCGGTCAAACACCTTACAAAGTTAATACATCCCACATCGACCTCGGACTTAAGCGGTATTTTTTTTTTCAATTTCAAAGAAATCAGTCATGGGCATAAATGATTACCATCCATTACAAAACCATGCTGCCTATCCCCAATCAGAATACGTTTCCCGAGATACTCATTGATTCCCTCCTTCAAAATCCTCTCGAATAGCTTGCCAACAACTGACGGAAGACTCACTGGCCTGTAAATCTCAGGACAATCCTCACGGAATTCTTGGAACAAAGAAAAAAAACATTTGCCACCCTCCAATCCTCCGGTACTACTTCTGTGGATAGTGAGACCGCAAATATCATGCCCCAATTCGCAGCAATGTCAATAACCAAGAAGTATCCCTATTATTTTTCGTCAACAAATGAATAACATTTTCCACCCTCCAATCATCTAGTTCTACTTCCTTGGCCAGCGAAGACACAAATATCCTGTCCAAAAACTCAACAATATCTGAGCTCACCTTCCAAAATTACCTGGAGTATATCCCTTCCGGCATCTGGGAATCATCTATCAACTGGAGTATATCCCTTCCGGTATCGGGGAATCATCTATCACCTGGAGTATATCATTCCCGGTTTCGGGGTATCATCTATTACCTGGAGTATATCCCTTCCGGTATCGGGGAATCATCTATCATGTTTTCCAAGTTTCCATCGCATCCTCTTTTCAGCGTCGGCATGTTCGAGCATATCTGCCTTTTGACGCTGTGTTCACATTGATCAATGTATTCAGTGAGGAGCTTCACCGCCTCGTTGGACTCCAGACACAAGTTTTCTGCTTTTACCTCTGATCTGCCTACACTCTCTCAGATCTCCTCCTGTTCTTCACTTATCTTAGTGCATCTTTACTCCGCTTCTAACTTTGAAGTCCATTGTTAAATTCTTTTCTGTCTACATTGTGACTCGCCATAACCCTATTTGATACTAAACCTTAAGTATCTTCCTTTCTTCCTCCTGACGAGCTGTTCCATCCAGGGAGTCTTACATCAGTAGTGGGTAAACTACTGGAGGGGATTATTGAAGAAGCAATTTATGAGTATTTAGAGAAACGTTATCTGGTCAAGGAGAGATAACGTGGCATGTTGTCCTTTATGAGTCAGATTGAATTATTTGAAAAAGTGAAAATAAAACAAACAGAAGAATCAGATCAGTCGATGTGGTTGCATGAATTACGGTCAAGTATTTAATCAGTTCCCCAAAGTGGACTCATTCAGAAAGTCAGGAGGCATGGGATCGAGGGAAACCTGGCTGCGTTGATTCAGAATTGGCTTACTGACAGAAGGCAGATGATGTCGCAGACAGAGTGAATTCTGGATGGAAGACAGCGGCCGCCGTGTTCCGCATGCAGAGTCGAAATTTCGGTACACTTTATAACTTTATTTCGAGTTCGCAGTTGAACTGCTGAAATAGGGCTGAGGGAAATAGTCGATTTATTCTGAACACTGAGCAGCAGCTGGATAATTTATGGAATTAGGACTGACGACGTAAGGACATCGCTGAACGATTGACTGTACCTCCACTTGTCTAAACTGACCTGTCATTTACGTATTACAGGGCAAATGCTACATTGACTTCTAAGCACTACAACTTAAAACCAACATTTCGAAGTGTTCAGCCGCAGCTTTTGCTGCTCATTAAGATATCCAGCCTTTGCAAAATGCCAATTTGAAAATTCCCAATTGAAGTACACACCATTTTATCTGAATGCCAATTTACCTCTGAGTTGTGGTTTTATCGTATCGAGTGTCGATACGCTGATATTTCGATCTATTTAACCCTGAATCCACATGGCCGGTGTGGAATCCGTGTCTCCATCTGAAATTAATGATAAATGAAACACATAAACCTACACAAAGTAAAATCGCAGCGAACGCAAAGCAAATATCCGGGCTTACACTTATCTTCCTTCAAAACCATCACAGGCAATTGGGGAATGCAGAATAAACAACTTCAAAAGTTTCCATCTTCTCATGCAATAAGCATCCATTAACTCAGTCTCCATGCTTTAGTGTGTGCGAGGCCAGAGGGATCGAACAGTATCAACGGCTGTCTAGATTGGTCAGTGCTGTGAGACACTAAAGTTCTAACCCAGATATACAGTCAGTCAGCCACAGGGAACCACTGCACAGAAACAGGGTTTCCAGCCGGTTCAGTCAGTGAGGAAATATTTAAACTGCCTACTGCCACCGACCTCACCCTATTGGAGTATAAATGTTGCAACTTGCTATTTGCTAGAGAATGAAATCTTAGGAATGTAGAAGACAATGGTGTGTTAATAAGAGGAAGCTAAGAGATGTAGATTATGTAGTCTGAGTCTGCTACTTGCTATACATGTAACCAATTTAGCAGGAGAATGAAATCTTAAGAATGTAGAAGACAATGGTGTGTTAAAGAGAGGTAGCTAAGAGATGTAGATTAGTACATGATTAAGTCAGGAGGTAGATACAATAGTAGCGGATGCACTTGTGATACGCAACTATAGACTGATTGGATATGCTAATGCAACTAAACCAGGAGATTGCTATAAAAATTCTATGTACAAGGATCGGGGGGCAATTAGCGACTAGCTCAATGACTGTCTCAGCTTTGATTTGCAAATTAAAGTTTAACACTTTTTGAAGTATCTTCTACGTCTCCTGGTCGTTTGTGGGGCACGAGAAACCACGACAAAATTGGCGACCGTGACGGGACCAAAAAGAGACCCGCGGAAAGGAAAAGGCAGATTGGGGACGCTTCCCAGTCCTCTCGGGCCCCCCACAAGTCTAACAGAATAAAGGGTGCATCAGAACAAAAGGTAAGCGCTTTTTGCGACAATTTGGACTAAGAATTCTGTTGGTTTTGGGGAGGTCTTGGAGTCTCAGAAGTGTGGAACCACTGCCGAAGGGTCTCTCCGGTCCAAAGAATCTGGCAGAATTGGGGGTCAACAGGAGGCTCAGAGGATTGATCAAGAACACTGCAGTGAGGTTAAATACAAATAAGTTAATAAGAAGTTGAATTAAGAAAAATTCCACGTGGTGTTGTTAAATCTCTGTGGATACCGCTTCGTATAAGACGAAGGTCTGAACGGGCAAGGAAAGGGAAAACAGAGAAAATCCTCGTGGATACCGCCTTAAGAGATAAGGGTCTGAGTAGACGAGGTGCAAAGAGCAAGTTCTGTGGATACCGCTCTGAATAGAGGTCTGTACGGGCAGAACAGAATAGGAAACAAGGACAGTCCAATATATAGTTTAAAGCGCTGGTAGATAGACGATAGACTAGGCATAGAATTAGAGTAAATAATATTATCCAGTAAATGAAATGTGAATCTCTGAAATACCTTAAAAAGAGAGAATAACATGACAGGTAAAGGAACGGCAGTAGAGATTCTGAACAAAGAATTCCCGATAAATAAATATGAGATCACAAAAACTTCAGAAAAATGGGAAAAAAGAACCAAAAACCTGGTCACAAAGTGGTCAAGAGAAGGAACGTTTGATGTAAGTTTGTGGGAAGAAATGGAGGGATTAATTAGAAATTACAAACCAAAAGATAAATCTAAGAAAAGAGGGCAAAAAAGAGAACGAGAAATGGAAGTGCTACAACTCTTCAGAACGGAGGGAGAAAGGCTGAGGAGGACAAGTAGAATATTGATTACAAGCGAGGAAGACACTTGAGGTGCTGGAGAAACAGCCTGTTATAGAGTGAGGAAGGTACGGTGAGAAGCTGGCTTCAGCTCCGTACCCGGATGCAAAAGAAACAGAAAAGCCTCCTCCCTATAATGAGGAAGGAACCCCTAAGCAGTGCCCCCTGCTGACGGGAACAGTAAACATGCAGGGAGAAGTACAAGTTTGGGATAATGAGGAGGAAAAAAAAAACAATACGAGAAGGAAAAAGCGGCGATATGGAAGGAGATGCAGGCAGAAAGGATAAAGATGGAACAGGCAAAGAGAGAAATGGAAGAAGAGATTGAACAGGTGAGATACTTGAGAGAGGAAAAGGAGTATGAGGAGTAGCGGTTATACTATAGAAATAAACAGACTAGAAAAGAAAGTGGCTCATCAGGGCAGGAAGAAATGAGGCATTCAAGAAGAAGTGGAAAAAAAGATAGGAGATGAGAATCCAGAGAGAAGGGAATCAAGCACGAGTAAGGATCATGAGGAGTCCCTGCCACAGGTGTACAGACACTGACAGGAAGAAAGAGAAGGTGACTCATTGGAGGAGCAAGAGTTAAGTGGAGAGAGAGAGAGAGAGAGAGAGAGAGGATGCAAGAATTTGTGGGGAAGAGGTAGGAGGCCGAAGCCTAGAAGAGCAGAAGGAGGCAGTCGGGGAGCTACTTGCGGAAGTAGAAAGAGAGCCAAATAAGTTACTGAGAGGGGGTTGCCAGAGGAGATGCGCAAAATACTCCAGGGGCCAACCAAGTATTGAATCAAGACAGAAAGGAAGGACTCCACAAGGAGAGCAAGGGAAAATGAGGACCCCGGAGACATTTGTGTGTGAGTCAGTAAAGACATACCCTGAGACAGATGGGGAGTCAGGCGAGGAGGAGAGCCAGGGCAGGTGGGAAGAAGGAGGAAGAATGATGCCGTTGTTAGTTAAAGGATCAGGACAAGTGCAGTATATCCCTTGGGGATCCCAAGACCTAGAAGGGCTGAGAAACACTCTGCCCAGTCTACATGAAGGAGCAGGGAAATGGATTAGAGCCTTTGAAGAAGAAACAGCGGGACGATTTTTGGCTATGGGAGATTTGAAGGCACTATTGATAAGGTTGATAGGAACCTCCAGATTTAACGAACTAATGGAAATGGCTGGCATAGTGAACTCGAACGACCCGAGAACTGATGGAGACGGTTTGACAGAGTGAGGCAGAGGGTACGGCAGCCCCCTAGGAAGCTTTATCCACCCTAAGTGGACCCCAAAGCCTTAAAGGCGGATCCACTGGGAGACACTAATAACCCAACAGCCTACATAGAAAACCAGTTGAAAAGGTGGAGACTGGAGACTGAGCAAGAGGTGGAAAATAGCTTATTTATCACCACACTGTTCCGACATAGCATTTTGGATGCAATGCCTCCACAAGTAAAATACAAACTGGAGGAAATGGTTGGGCTGACGTCAATGGCCCCACAAGAATTTAGAGACCACGTAGTCCATGAGTTTGAGAAATACCAGAAAAACAAACGAAGGTTGGCTGAGCAGCAGGAAGAGGTGCAAAGAAAGTTAATACAAATGCAGCTCGAAGAACCCAGAAAGAAGGAAAAAGAGAAAAGCAAAAAGATGCTGCCAGCAGCCACCGGTCCGAGTACAGCCATCGAACTGGATGAAGCACCACTATATGGAGGAACCGATCATACTGTAAGACAAGGGCCGGAAAACCCCATGCCAATAATCATCTTTGGAGGAGCATTCCCTCAAATGCCCTATCTGGAACAGACAAATTCAAACAGCCCAGACAGGACTGAAAGTCCCAAGGAGGGGGAGAGACGAGCTATGGGCAGAGGGGACCAGTGAGGAAACAGGGGGAAAGAGAGGTAGAGAGATTGCGCTGGGGGTGTAATCCGCCAGGTCACATGAGAAGGGATTGTCCGTTTACACATGGCCTGTCACACACCAGCAGGAACCGATAAGAAGGGAACTAAAGTTTAGCCAAGGACCAGCCCCCACAGGCCCAAGCGGACCTGTGAACCCCTATGCGAGGTATTAGGGGTGCCCCAAGAACTCGAGTGGGAAGGGACATTACCCAATGATAACAAAGGAGGCAGACGAGGAACCCATTGTTCAGGTTATGTTAGAAGGGCAACTGACACCAATGATGATAGATACTGGAGCCCCGTACACTTATGTACAGCCACAGTACGTCCTTCACCTTCCCATGTCAGGAAAGTTTATTAAGATGGTAGGGTTCTCGGGGAAAACACAGTTGACACAGTGCACGGCTCCAGTGCAGTTGAGAAGGGGAAATAAAGGAATTGTTTTGCCGGTGCTAGTATTTAAAGCAACTCCGATTAATTCGTTAGGCAGAGATGCCTTATTGAAACTGGAATTAAAATTAGAATGCACCAGAAATGGGCTGTGTGGAAAGAGCAGGGGCTCAATTGATAGTGCGAGAAGACAAGAAGTCTAATGTCTTTTGGATAGGAGACATCGCAAATCAGATTCAGGGAACCTGGGAAAAATGGAAAAAGGGCGTGCAGGCTATATTACCCGGGGCTGTATTGCCCAAATCTGAGCTACATTGTACAGTGATTTTTGACGAGACTCAGAACAGGGAGTTAGAGGAGAGATGGCACCTGGAGGTATGTACCCAGAGCACCTGGAAGGGGGTGCTGTGATCATTGGAAAGCAAGGGGCACCTTTACAAGTTAAGTGGAACACCTTTTTAGAAAAATGGTACAGGATACCGGAGGCTGCGCCCCACGTAACGTTGTTGGTGAACAAGGAATATCAGTCTAAAGACTTAGGACCCTTAGTTAAGAGTATGAATCCGTAACAGTGTGGAGGAAAATCACGCCAGACGTGTGGATATCAGAAGTCAACAATTGCATTAAAATAATGGTAAGTGTAGATACGTTAGGGACAGTGAGAGAGGTCGAAATAACTCCCCAACCACACCTGCCCTTGCTGGGAAAGGAAAGAGGCCAGCAGAAAGAAAGAAGGTTAGATAAGTTGCCGTCTATTCTGTGGTCACACCATGACACGGACGTAGGGAAAATAAAAACAGCTAGTCCGGTGGAAATAAGGCTGAAAAGGGGATCAATTCCACCCAGGAGACCACAATATCCTCTAAGACCAGAAGCAGAAAAGGGAATAGCATCGACAGTACAAGGGTTGCCTGAAATAGGGGCGCTTAAAAGAACAAACAGTCCATGCAATACCACGTTGCTGCCGGTCTTAAAAGCAGATAAATCTAAGTGGAGATTGGTGCATGATTTGCGGGCGGTAAATGATGTGGTAGAGGACTTGCCAGCGGTAGTCCCCAACCCACACACGCTTTTGACTAATGTTCCACCAGAAGCAAGTTACTTTTCAGTGATTGATTTGTGTTCGGCTTTCTTCAGCATTCCTCGAGCCGACCAGTGTCAGTATCTGTTTCCATTTACTTACAGAGGTGCTCAGTGTACCTATACCAGAATGCCGCAAGGATTTAAACATTCACCACACGTTTTTAATCAGGTGTTGAAGGCAGACCTAGAGGGCATGCCATTGGAAAGTACATTGTTACAGTATGTGGATGACCTGTTGATTTGCTCCCACAGTAAGGAACAGTGTGAGCAGGACACTATACCTCTGTTAGAGAAGCTGGCGCACGGAGGATATAAAGTATCCAGAAAGAAACTGCGATTTTGCACGCAGCAAGTGGAATACTTAGGCAGGGTAATATCCAAGGGAGTGAAGGGGATAGCACCAGATCAGATTGAGGCAATAACTAAGGCCCAAATACCCCAGACTTTAGGGCAGATGATGAAGTTTTTGGGAATGGCAGGTTACAGCTCAGATTGGATAGGAGAATATGCTGAGACTGTGGCACCTTTGAGAAAGATACTGAAAGAAGCAGGGCATACAAATGTGAAGAACGGCTTACAGTGGAATGGAGAGGCGTAGATAGCTTTCAATGCTATTAAGCAGGAATTGCAGTCAGCACCAGCATGAGGTTTGCCTGACTACGAGAAGGTTTTTCATTTGTATGTATCCAACCGACAGGAGGGTTATGTCACAGCGGTTCTAACACAGGACAAAGGCACAGGAAAAGCAAAGCAGCCGATAGCATACTACAGTACGAGACGAGATGAGGTGGCTCAGGGGTATCCACCCTCTTATCAGGGATTGGCGGTGCTGTACTATGCATATGGAAAGACATAATCAGTAACCCTGGGCTATCCTGTGACTCTGTACACACAGCACAAAGCAGCAGAATTGCTGGAAAGAGGGAAATTTGTGCTGACGCCAGCCAGGATAGCAGCGTATCAGATGCTATTGACATTTCCAGACATAACTATACAGAGATGTACTACCAGTAATATAGCTGATTGTGTCCCTTTGGGCTACGAAGGAGAACCCCATGATTGTGTAGGGAAGACAATGACATTTGCCAAATTGAAAGCAGATTTACGGTCAGAACCACGAGAGGATGCAGATAAAACGGTTCTGTTCGTAGATGGCTCTTATTAAAGGGATTATGAAGGAAATCATGCAGGGTTCTCAGAAGTGCAGCAGGATCAGTCGAGCTATAAGATTATTAGGATGGAGTCCTGTCCCCAACCGTGTTCCGCCCAACTAGCGGAAATCAAAGCCCTGACAGCTGCATGTGAAATGATGGAAGGTGAGAGAGTAGACATCTATACTGATTCGGCATGTGCTCATGGAGTATGCCATTTGTTCGGGGCAGTGTGCAAGCAGAGAGGGTTTAAAAAAAAGTAATGGGGATCCCATACAACATCGTCAGCAAATTCTAGACTTAATAAAAGCCATAATGAATCCTAAAGCATTGGCTAGAGTAAAATGCCAGGCACATAAAAAGGGAAATGATGTAATAACAAAGGGAAATCAAGCTGTGGACGAGGCAGCCAGAAAGGCGTCTGGATGTACATTAGCTGTCATTGCCACCCAGGTAAGCCTAACTCCAGAACCTGAGGTAGAGGACCTAATTGAAATACAAGGTAAAGCAACTTTGGTAGGACAGACAATGTGGAGACGGAAAGGGAGCCAAGCAGAACCCGGAAGTCTTGTGGAGCATGGAAGACGGTTTGTTGGTAGCGCCCACCACTCTACTGACGATTCTGATTTCAGAAGCGCATGGGATGGACTATTGTGCAAGGGGGGAAGTGATAAAGAAAATAAAGGATGGTTTTTGGTCACCTTATTTACAGGCTTCAGTGGACGTTGTCTTGTCACAGTGCGAGGTATGCGCACAGAATAATGTTCGGAAAGGAATTACAACCCCAATAGGTCACATTCCTGTACCTGAAGGACCATTTAAACATCTAGTGATCGAATACGTAGACATAATAAAGACAGTGAGAGGGAAAATATACATGCTGGTATTAATTGATCGATTTAGCAGATGGGTGGAGGCGGTACCTTCAAGAGATCAAGAGGCAAAGACAGTGGTAAAATTTCTGACAAATGAAGTGATCCCAAGGTTTGGAACACCTACAGAAGTTAGCTCAGACAATGGTTCAGCTTTTATACAGAAAGTGGTCAAATTGGTACTACAAGCGCTGAGGATAAAGCAAAGATTTGGATGTGTATACTGTTACGTACTCGTGACACATGACAGTGTAGCCCTTGTACGTGACTGGGGTTGAAGTTATATTGGACTTGAGGTAATGGTCTTGCGATGGTGGAATGACGTCATTTTCCCGCCAGTGGAGATCAAGTGACAGGTTTTTTTTACAGGTTATAAAAGGTAGACCCCACCCTGTGAGGAGGGGCAGTTCGTGGCTGGATTTGCCAAGTTGACTTCATGCCACTGCGTGTTTTAAGTGATGACGCAGTTTAGTTGAAAGATGAAGTTTTATTTAATGCCTAAAGTTTAAGAGGTCATTGCCAGCAGGTTCTTTATGATTCTGCTAGTTCGAGGAAATTAGTGGAGAGTGAAGATCGACGTTCGGTTGTCAAAGATCGAGGAGAATTGCTTTCTACGGTGAAACGGGGGCGACCTTTTTGTTTGATCCTTATACGGAAGGATTTCGTTGACTACCTTCGTGTTAATCCCTGGGTAACCAGAAAGGATTGAAGGCAGTGGAGAAGGAAAGGTCAGTGCCTTTAAGCCGTTTCGTTTCGTAAATTCTTCGTGGGAATTTCGACGTGGGGGATCGAAGCAAGCGACGTGAAAGAGAATTTAAATCGTCTTATAAAGTCTCTCCTTTTAAATGGACTGCGAGCATATCGAACTTTTGGCAATACAATTTTAAAGAACTGTTTTTGCAATATCACTTTAAAGAACAGTTTTGGCAATATCACTTTAAGAACTGTTTGGGCTGCCGCACCGCAGTTTGTTTCCGGTTACGTTAGTGTTTGTTTAGTTTTGGGGGGTTTGTTTTCTGTCTCTAATAAACGTGTTGTTTGTTATAAAAAACCCTTGCCGAACTCTTATATTTATTGTTGCCTGAATACGTAACACTAAATATGGGGGCTGCGTCTGGATTGAATCATTTGAGTTTAAATGCTTTCTGACTTTAAATCGGTGTTTTGGAAACGGGGATTACTCGGTTATTTTGTTTGACTTGTGGTATTCGGCAGCAATGAATATTGATGAGTTTCTGGCTTCGCCAGCTGCGGAGGTGTTGGCGAAGGCGAAAAAAACTGAGGTGTTTGAGATAGCTTGTAGATTGCAACTTAAGGGTATTTTGCAGACTACATCTAAGGCTGTGATACAAAGAAAAATCACGTCACACTATGGGGTTTCGGGTGGTTTTGATGATTCGATTTTAGAGTCGTTTCCAATATGTAATCTGGAGATGCAGTTGCAAATCGAACAAATAAAATTGAAACAAAGTAAAGCTGATTTCGAGAGGTGTAAATTGGAGGTGGAACAAAAGCAGAGAGAATTTGCATATGCAATGGAGGAATTAAAGACTGGGAATCAGTCTTCTGGTTCTAAAAAACCGTTTGTTGCTGGTCAAGAAATTAAATTGCTCACTCCATTTAGTGAAACAGAAGTGGAAAGGTATTTTCACCATTTTGAAACTATTGCTCGGATGTCAGAGTGGCCGAAAGATAAATGGTCAGTGTTGTAACAGAGTGTAATTAAAGGCAAAGCACAACAAGTTCACACAGCTTTAACAGCTGCGCAAGCACTTGATTATGATATTGTAAAGAGGTATATCTTAAACGCATATGAGTTAGTCCCAGAAGCATATAGGGAGAGATTCAGAAGTTTGAAAAAGTCTGTGGAAAAAACTTATGTGGAATTTGCCAATGATAAAGCTATCTGTTTTGAGAGATGGGTTTCTTCTAAAAATGTAAATAGGGACTATGATACATTGAGAGAGCTGATTTTAATGGAGGAATTTAAAATAAGCATTCATGTTAAAGTAAGGACCTACTTAAGTGAGAAGGATACTGGAAAATTGCAGGACTATGCTAGATTAGCTGATGAGTATGTTTTGATCCATAAGAATAAATTTCCTCAGGGCAGAATTTTTAAGAGGAAAAATAACATGGAGTCTCCAGGTAAATCTGAAATTAAATCAGAGGTTAATGAGAAAGTTGATGAGAAAGGAAAGCCTGTGAAGGAAAGACAGTTTGGTCTTATTTGTAACTATTGTAAAAAGCCTGGCCATGTAATAGCTAACTGTTTCAAATTGAAACAGAAAGAGAAGGAAGCAGTTCCAGATGCTTGTGTGCAACATACTGAAGCACCTGTAAAGTTACAGTGTTTGATAAACACAAATGAGGCTTTGTTAGAGTCTGTCCAAGTTAAAAAGGGATATGATCATTTTATAACTGAAGGGTTTGTATCCTTGAAAGAAGGATCTACTCTGGTGCCAATAAAAATCCTTAGGGATACTGGTGCTTCTCAGTCATTGATGTTAGACAGTGTGTTGAAGTTTAATGAAGAGTCTGATACTGGTGCGGTAAATTACATAAGAGGTGTTGGAAGTGATTTTATGCCTGTACATTTACATAAAGTAAATTTAAAGTCAGGGTTAGTTACTGGATTTGTTAAAGTAGGATTACAGCACAGCTTACCTGTGAAGGGTGTTTCTGTATTGTTAGGTAATGACTTGGCAGGTGGTCAAGTTTTTCCTGAAGTACATTTGACAATGGAGTCAGAGGAACCAGAGTTGAATTCTAACACAGATTCTTCCTGTGTTGTGACTAGAGCTATGGCGAAAATGATTGATGCGCAGTATGAGGTTGTTACCCAGGAATGTTTAACTCAGGATTCGAGTTTTGAGGATGTGTCAGAGACTTTCTTATCTTCGTTGTTTGAACAAGATTCTGGGAGTAAGTCTGACTATAAAGATTTATCTTTGTCTCGGAAGGAGAAGATAGCAGGGCAGAATAGAGACTCTGAGATTATAAAATTAAGAGAGCAGGTTTTACTACATAGTGAAATTAAGAAGGTGCCAGTCGGATATTACTTGGAAAAAGGAGTGTTGATGAGGAAGTGGAGATCACCTACAATACCTGCAAGTGAGGACTGGAGTGTTGTTTACTAGGTAGTTGTTCCGAAAGTTTATCGAAATGAGATTTTGACTTTAGCTCATAGTGTGCCTTTAGCTGGACATCAAGGGGTAAGGAAAACTGTGGACAAGATTTTAAAACATTTTTACTGGCCTGGTCTAAGAAAAGATGTGGCGATGTTTTGTAAAACGTGCCATACTTGTCAAATTGTGCGTAAACCAAATCAGGTTACACCCGTAGCTCCATTACAACCTATTCCAGCATTTCGTGAACCATTTTCTAAATTTATTGTAGATTGTGTTGGTCCATTACCAAAGACAAAAACTGGTTATCAGTATTTGTTGACTATCATGTGTACTTCGTCTGGGTTTCCAGAGGCAGTACCACCGGGGAATATAAAAGCTAGAACTGTGACAAAGGCCCTTATAATTTTTTTTACTTATTTTGGATTACCTAAGGAGATACAAACTGATTAAGGCAGTAATTTTATGTCTGGATTGTTTCAACAGATAGTTTATAAATTGGGAGCTAAGCAAATTACTTCGTCTGCATACCATCCAGAATCGCAGGGTGCCTTGGAGAGGTTTCATTCCACCCTCAAGAATATGATTAGGACATTTTGTGTGGAAAATGAAAGTGACGGGAATGAGGCTATAAACTTACTTTTATTTGCAGTAAGGGAATTGGTACAGGAATCTTTCGGTTTTAGTCCATTTGAACTTGTGTTTGGGCATAGACTTAGAGGACCTTTAGATTTATTGAAAGTACAGTGATTTACCAAGGAAGTACACACTAATTTGTTGGACAATGTGTTGAAATTTAAGGACAGGTTACATAAAGCTTGTAGCTTAGCTAAGGAAAATTTAAAGTTGGCTCAGGAGAAAATGAAGACTTGGTATGATAAAGAAGCTATGATGAGGATGTTTAAGCCTGGAGATAAGGTGTTGTTTCTTTTCCCAGTGCAGACAAATCCGTTACAAGCTAGATTTCATGGTCCTTATGAAATTCTGTCTAAAATCAGTGATGTGGATTGCGTGGTAAAAACTCCAGATCGTAGAAGGTCAACACAACTTTGCCATATAAATATGTTGAAACCATATTTTGAGAAACAATCTCATACTGTTACTGTTGTGGTTAGTGAGAGTGAGTTTGATTTAACTAGGAACATTATAGATGATTCATCTGACTTTCATTCTAAATCCAACATTGTTTCTGTTAGGTTACCGAATTCAACAATTCTGGAAAATATTAATGAAAAATTAGCACATTTACAGTTAGAGCAGAAACAACTGATGCAGGAGTTAATTTTTAAACATAAGGAGTTGTTTCCAGATGTTTCGAGAAGGACTACTATAGCTTCACATGATGTAGATGTTGGAGATGCCAAACCTATTAAACAACATCCATATAGGATGAACATGGAAAAATGTGAACTTGCTGAGAAAGAAATTGAGTATATGTTAGAGAATAATATCATTAGACATTCTAACTCGAATTGGAGTTCGCCATGTGTTATGGTGCCAAAACCAGATGGTAGTATTAGGTTTTGTACGGATTATAGGAAGGTGAATGCTGTAACGAAAACAGATGCATATCCAATTCCTGGAGTAGATAATTGTGTAGATCAAGTTGGAAAAGCAAAGTTCCTTACAAAGATTGATTTATTGAAAGGGTATTGGTGTGTTCCATTAACGGACAGAGGTAGAGAGATTTCTGCATTTGTAACTCCAGCTGCGTTATATGAGTATAATGTTCTTCCATTTGAGATGAAGAATGACCCAGGTACTTTCCAGAGGATGTTTAACTTTGTGATTCAGGGATTGAAAGATTCTGATGCTTATATTGATGATTTAGTGACAGGAAATGATACTCGGGAAGCACACATTATTGCGATGGAGAAATTGTTTGAAAGGCTTTCAAAAGCAAACTTATCTATTAATTTAGCTAAGAGTGCATTTGGACATGCCACTGTGACTTACCTTGGTTATGTTGTGGGTCAACGTAAGGTAGCTACTGTTCAGGCAAAGATTCAGGCAATTTTAGAGATTCCCACTCCAACATGGGAAAAAAAACTCTCAGAAGATTCTTGGGAATGGTAGGATATTATCGAAAATTTTGTAAGAATTTTGCTAATGTTGCCCTTCCATTACCTAACCTTCTGCAGAAGAATGTGAAGTTTGTTTGGACAGTGCCTTGTCAAGAAGCATTTGAATAATTGAAAATAATGATATGTCAACAACCTGTGCTTAAGGCACCTGACTTTGAAAAATCGTTTTCATTGGCTGCGGATACTAGTGATGAGGCTGCAGGAGCAGTATTAATGCAAAGGAATGAGGGTGATGAGGTTGATCATCCAGTAGCTTATTTTTCTAAGAAATTTAATAAGCATCAAAGAAACTATTCGACAATAGAGAAAGAATTGTTATCTCTTGTTTTAGCTTTGGAATATTTTGAGGTATATGTTGGTATAACTCAATAACCACTTATTGTAAACACTGATCATAACCTATTAGTTTTTCTGAGTAATATGAAAAACAAAAACAGAAGATTATTAAATCTGAGTTTGATGTTACAATAGTACAATATTGTGATAACATATTAAAGGTAAAGATAATGTGGTTCCTGATTGTCTATCTCGATGTTGAATGTACAATGCAATTTTATTTATGGAATGTTTTTTTTCAATTGTAACACTCCTACTGTATTGTGAGTTATAAGCTGTTATATGATGGTATTTTATATTATATATGTTATAACATTTATGCAATTGTTTTCTTGTAAGCAATTGTTCAAAATTTTTGTTCTTGTCAGAACAAAAATGTTTTTTTTGGGAGGCAGGTGTTACGTACTCGTGACATATGACAGTGGTACCCTTGTCACGTGACTGGGGTTGAAGCTATACTGGACTTGAGGTAATGGTCTCGTGCTGGTGGAGTGACGTCATTTTCCCGCCAGTAGAGATCACGTGACAGTTTTTTTTACAGGTTATAAAAGGAAGACCCCACCCTGTGAGGAGGGGCAGTTCGTGACTGGATTTGCGAAGTTGACTCCATGCCACTGCGTGATTTAATGTGATGACGCAGTTTTGTTGAAAGATGAAGTTTTATCTAATGCCTGAAATTTAAAAGCTCATTGCCAGCAGTTTATTTACAATACTATTAGTTTGAGAATCAGTAGAGTGTGAAGTTCGGAGTTCGGGAGTTAAAGATCGAGCAGAATCGATTTACGACGGTGAAACGGGTTCGACATTATCTAGGAGGAATTCGTTGACTGTTCTCGTGTTAATCTCTGCGGGATAGCAGAAGATTGAGGACAGTGTGATAAAGGAAAGGTCAGTGCCTTTAAGCCGTTTCGTTTCGTAAATACTTCGTGGGAAAAGTTCGACGTCGGGGATCGAAGCAAAACGACGTGAAAGAGTATTTAAATCGTCTTATACAGTCTCTCCTTTTAAATGAAATGTGAGCATTTCGAACTTTTGGCAATACTACTTTAAAAGAACTGTTTTTGCAACATCCCTTTAAGAACTGTTTGAATTGCATCGTTTTGAGAACAGTTTGAGCTGCCGCACAGCAGGTGTTTCCGGTTACGTTAGTGTCTGTTTACTTTTGGGGGGGTTGTTTTCAGTGTTTAATAAAAGTGTTATTTGTTATATAAACCCTTGCCGAACTCATATATTTATTGTTGCCTGAATACGTAACAATAGACATCCAAATGGAGTAGGGCTGATACAATGAAAGGCAAGGCATTGACAAATACATAGTTCACTACAAAGCAAGATGGTGAAAAAAGCGTTCAGCATGCTAGCCTTCATCAGTTATGGTGTAGAGTTTAGGGGCGGGGCATTATTTGCAGTTACATAAGTTGTTGTTGAGACCACTTTTGGAATATTCTCTTCAATTTTGGTTACCCTGTTATAGGAAAGACGCTGCCAAGTTGGAGAGGGTGCAGAAGAGATTTAGGAGGATGTATGTTTGGTCTAGAGGGCGCGAGTTACAGAGAGGTTGCCCATGCTGGACCTTTATACCTTGGAGTATGGGAGGTGACCTCAGAAGATTAAAATCATAAGGGGTATTGATAAGATGGATTGTCATTATTGGAAAGTTGGAGAGTCCAAAATGAGAGATCACAGATAGAAGAGAAGAGGAGGAAAATTGAAAAGAGACCTTGGTGATAACTTCTGTACACAGAGGACAGTGAGTACCCGGAAGTAGCTACCAGAACAAGTGGTGGAAGTGGGTTCAACAGCAACAACTCGGGTCTTGGACTCAGGAAATGAGAGAGGAGCCTCAAGGTTTTTGGAATGTGGCCTGGCCCCTCAGCAAGACAAAGCCACGGAAACCGCCATTGTCTCTTGGAGACACCTTTGTGGAATGGGGACTGGGTTACGAGCAAACCCTCAGGGCAACGTGGTCTGGGTGACGGGGAAAGATTGCATCATCCCAACCTGATTGAGACCCCGTGAGTCCAGATAAAAGAGGGTCTGTAAAGACGGCCCCTCAGACGCACCAGAAGACACGCTAGAAATCCTGTGACAGCGTTTAATAGCGACAGCCGGTCAGGGGTTCGTGTGTGTCCTTCCCTTGCCTGGGATTGGCGGCCTTACCACGGAAGAACGGCTTTAGCTAAAGGAGAGGCCACAAGTGAACGGCCACACCAACGAGAATCCGACGGATCAAAATCATAAAGGTTGGAAAACCCGCAGGGTAACGGTTCCATTCTATTCCTATTTCTCTCTCTCTCCAACAAAGTGCACCACAGCGACAACCAAATGACGGCAGCTTGTCGAAATGCAGTGAACCGTATATTTCCATTGGACAATTCGTTATCCCCTAGACAACGATAGAGCTCACTGATTATTATTATTATACCCGCGCTTTTAGATTTAGTATTGATGACGGATATTATCTGAATGTTTGTATTAACCTTATTTTTGTGCCCCTTTATCAATAAAAAACTTTTTAAAGTAATGCCATCAGACTTCAACGGACCTCTCTATCTTTGCTGGTAAGTGATCCAGTTACGGGATACGTAACAGAATACAATTCTCTGGTTAAGATCGAAGCAAAAAGCCAAGTTCCTTGAGTATATGTTTCTCCTATTGTAGGTATACATAAACCAGGTTGAAATACCACGAAAATCTGATGCTTTCAGTAGCTGTTCTAACACGTTACCTTCCCTGCACTGCCATATATTCAGTTACTAATCAATGATCAATAATACATCATCTTCTATAGTATCAGTAACCTGTGAACTCAACCTGAATGGTACCGAGCTGGGACCTTCCTCTTAGAGCAAAGATGGGGTGGGGGGGGGGGGGTTGGGGACTGTTGATTTGATAGAAGTGAAAACGCTGATAAGAGGCATAGATAGAATGGAGAGCCAACAGCATTTCCCCAGGGCAGAAATGACTAATATCAGGGGGCATGATGTTAAGGTGATTAGAGAAAAGTATAGGGGTTTGTCAGAAGTAGTATTTTCTTAACAAAAAGAAAATGGTGGCTATATGGAATGCACAGCCTGGGAAGTGATAAGGGTAGATGTATCAATGAGATTTAAGAGGCTTTTAGATAGACACATGGATGAAAGATTAATGGACATCTATTTGAGAGAGTAGGGATCAATTGATCTTGGAGCAGATTAAAAGTTCGGTGCAACATCATGGGCAAAAATCCCTGCATTGTGCTATGTTGCTCTATGTCTGGCCCAGCTCAGTTTAAGCCCCGAGAGGAGTGATGAGAGCTGTGAAGCGAGGTGGAATAAAGCCTTTGGAATCATATACCTTTAAGGCCCAGAAATAAACTATGCGACTTTCAGTTTAATGACAGAGATGATATCCTATAGGTAGATTTGTTTTTCTGCTGGGATGGAATGCTTCAGGTTAATTAAACTTTCAGCAGCGTGTAGGGCTCTGCCTATTCCTTACCTCACCAACATTTTGGGGTCAATATTACAAAGCATTAGTGAACTTCATTACAGCTTAAACTTCCCATTCTTCTCAAGCATCATGTAAATGTAAAGTTTTCTTTCAATTAATCCATTCTTTTTCTGTACTTCAGGTGAAAGATGAGAAGACATCGGCGATTCCATGAGAAAATAGTGCTGGGTGTTCTGATTACTCTGGGATTGTTCTTCATGTTCTGGGATAATGACCAATGTCGAGAGACTGATGTTGTTGCAGAAACTGTTCATCGCAATGACCTGCCCAAGGTTGTTACCGGTGATGCAACTGAATCAGTGCTCAAGCCAAAGTGCCACGCGAACAGGACATTGTTGCACCTGTCCTCATTTCATCAAGAGAAAGAGCACATAAAAAACTTCTTGATGTATAAACACTGTCGAGAATTTGACATGATTCAAAATGTTCCAGACAAATGTGGTGGTCAAGAAGGATCTCAGAATGTCTTCCTGCTCCTGGTGATCAAATCTCACCCTTTCAACCAGGATCGGTGGGAAATGATAAGGAAGACTTGGGGCAAGGAACGCGAATTCAATGGGGTCCTAATTAAGAGAGTCTTTATCTCGGGTGTCTCTCCTGACCAAAATGAAAGTAGGAAATTGAATCAGCTGTTAGCCATGGAAAACAGAGAACACAGAGATATACTACAATGGGATTTCTTGGATACCTTTTTCAACCTCACCCTCAAACAATACAAGTTGCTGCAGTGGGTCAGTGAATTTTGCCCTAGTGCTAAATTCATCTTTAGTGCAGATGATGATGTCTTTGCCAACACCGATAACATGGTTGACTATTTGCTAGGCATGAAGGTTCACCAACACCTGTTTGTGAGCCATCTCATTTATGGGTTTGGGCCCAAACGCCAGAAGTCGAGTAAGTATTATGTACCAGAAATAGTGACCACCATCAAGTTGTACCCACCATACATTAGTGGAGCGGGCATACTCATGTCTGTGTATGCAGCTCACATCATTTTCTACATAGCCCAAGACCTTGAACTGTACCCCACTGGTGATGTATTTTTTGGGATGTGTCTGGCCAAGGCTGGACTAGCCCCACACTCCCATAGCGGATTTAGGACAGCTGGAGTTAGTGTTCCTTCAACCCAAGATGAATCTTTCAATCCTTGCTATTACCGTGAGTTGCTGCTAGTGCACCGTATTCGGACTTTTGAAATGCTATTGTTGTGGGATGCAGTGCATGATGCTAATCTGAAGTGTGCTCGTGCTCCCCAGAAGTCTGCATCCACGGAAAGGACCACATGAGTCATGAGAGAATGTAGCAACTGTTGGAATGGAATGCAGTTTGTAAACATGTGTTTGTTAATCAGTTGTTTATGCAATGTAAGAAGGTTAATTCCTAAATTATATTGGAGGATTCATTAAGTCATAGGGTTGGCGCCTTTCTACATTCTACAAATGTTTGAAAAGCTATTAGGTGTCATCACTCAGCCTAATTCTGACTGCAATCATAATGACATTGCAATATAGACAGGAGCATCACAAGTTAAGTCAATTGTAAAGTTATTCCAAGTGAACAGTCCTTGTTGCATTGCGTGCAGATAGGTACAGCATGTTAACTTGGTGCATTTGTATAATAACCCACCAATAAAATTTTTAGTAACAGTTATATCTGTGTTTTTTTTTCTTGCCGTTTCTTACATGACACTTGCAAAATGTGAAAGAGACAAATGAATTTCTTGGACTGGAACTGTGAGAACAACAAAGAATCTAGATATAAAATTGTCTCAGGGTTGGAGGAATAGAGAAACTTAAGGTCATCACTTCTGTACTCAAATGTCAGCCTGCATTGTGTCTGTGTAACTGCATATCAAATAAAAGCACACACGCAGGAGATGGCTTTAACTGGAGTATTCACATTGCAGAGAGTGAAAGAGATCAATGAACATGTGGGGCCAACAGATCAATATGATGGGGATGACATACCAGGAATGAGTTGTAGTGGTCCTGCCTCTGGCACAGAGGTTGAACCCTCAACTAGAAAGGGGACGAGGGAAGAGAAGAGAGCGATAGTTTTAGGGGACTCTATAGTTAGGGGGGCAGATAGGAGATTTTGTGGGGCAGATCGGGAGTCTCGGATGGTATGTTGCCTCCCTGGTGCCAGGGTCCGGGACATCTCAGATCGGGTGCAGGCTATTCTTGAGAGTGAGGGCATGACCCCAGATGTAGTGGTCCATGTAGGGACCAATGATGTAGGTAAGGTGAGTGAGGGGGTCCTGCTTAGAGAGTTCAGGGAGTTAGGAGTGAAGTTGAAAGGCAGGACCTCCAGGGTGACAATCTCGGGATTGCTACCTGTGCCACGTGCGAGTGAGGCGAGGAATAGAATGATTATGCACATTAATACCAGGCTGAGAGCATTGTGCAGGAAGGAAGGGTTCAGGTTTTTGGATAATTGGTCTTTGTTCCAGGGACCTTGGGATCTGTTTCGAAGGGATGGTCTACATCTGAACCGGAGGGGTACTAACATTCTTGTAGGAGTATTTGCCAGTGCTGCTCGGGGGGCGGGGGGTTAAACTAGATGGGCAGGGGGCAGGGATCCAGATCCAGAGGGTTGGTCAGAAGGTGCATGGGGTTAAATGTGTACAAGGTTTGGGTGATCTTGAGAAGGTCATCAAAATTCAGGGTGCAATTTGCCCGATGGAAGTTCAAGGAGCTGGGTTAGGTACAGTAGACAGTGTTTTAAGCAAAGAGAGGAGGAATGGGCTAAGAATTCTATACTCGAATGCACGTAGTGTCAGAAATAAGACAGATGAGCTTGAAGCTCAGATGAAAATGGGGAACTAGGATATTGTTGGGATAACGGAGTCATGGCTGCAAGGGGTTCATTCCTGGGAATTGAGTGTACCAGGGCATACGTGCTATCGTAGAGACAGAGATATGGGAAGAGGGGGTGGGGTGGCCCTGTTGGTGAGGAATGAGATTCAGTCCTTAGCAAGAGGTGACTTGGGAACAGGGGAAGTAGAGTCTGTGTGGATTGAGCTGAGGAACAGTAAGGGGAAAAAGACCCTAATGGGTGTTGTGCACAGGCCCCCAAACAGTAGCGTGGATGTTGGGTACAAGTTGATTAGGGAGTTAACATTGGCATGTGCTAAAGGTAATGCAGTCGTTATGGGAGATTTCAACATGCAGGTGAACTAGGAGAATCGGGTAGGTGCTGAACCCCAGGATAGGGAGTTTGTGGAGTGTCTAAGGGATGTATTTTTGGAACAGCTTGTGCTTGAGCCAACCAGGAACGAGGCTATTTTGGACTTGGTGATGTGTAATGAACAGGAATTGATAAGTGATCTTGAAGTAAAGGAGCCATTAGGAAATAGTGATCATAACATGATACGTTTTTATCTACAATTTGAGAGGGGTAAGGGCAGATCAGAGGTGTCAGTGTTGCAATTAAATAAAGGAGACTACGGAGCCATGAGGGAAGAGCTGGCCAAAGTTAAATGGGCGGATGCCCTGGCAGGAAAGACAGTGGGTCAGCAGTGGCAGATATTCTTGGGGTTAATACAAAAGATGCAAAAGCAGTTCATTCCAATGAGAAGGAAGGATTCAAAGAGGGGGAAGGGGCCACAGTGGTTGACAAAGGAAGTCAGAGATTGTATAGCATTAAAGAAAAACAAGTATGACAGGGCTAAGATGAATGGGAATACAGATGATTGGGAAAGTTTTAAGGAACAGCAGATCTTAACTAAAAAAGCAATACGGAGAGAAAAAATCAGGTATGAGCTCAGTCTAGCCAGGAATATAAAGGGGGATAGCAAAAGCTTTTTTAGCTATGTGAAGAGAAAGAAGATTGTTAAGAACAATGTTGGCCACTTGAAGAATGAATTGGGAGAAATTGTTATGGGAAACAGGGAAATGGCAACAGAATTTAATGTGTACTTTAGATATGTCTTCACCAGGGAGGACACAACCAATCTCCCAGATGTATGGATGGGCCAGGGTCATAGGATATCAGAGGAATTGAGACAGATTGACATTAGGAAAGAAAATGTGATGAGTAGACTGGTAGGACTGAAGGCTAATAAATCCCCGGGTCCAGACGGTCTGCATCCGAGGGTTCTAAAAAAGGTGGCTCAGGAAATTGCGGATGCATTGTTAATCATTTTCCAATGTTCCTTAGGTTCAGGATCATTTCTTGAAGATTGGAGAGTGGCTAATGTTATCCCACTTTTCAAGAAGGGAGGGAAGGAGAAAACGGAGAACTATCGCCCTGTTAGCCTAACGACAGTCGTGGGGAAGTTTCTTGAGTCCATTATTAAGGACGAAATAGTGGCACATCTTGATGGCAGAAATAGGATTAGGCCGAGCCAGCATGGATTTACCAAGGGCAAATCATGCTTGACTAATCTGTTGGAGTTTTTTGAGGGTGTAGCAAGGATGTTAGATGAGGGTAAGCCAGTGGATATTGTGTACCTAGATTTTCAGAAGGCATTCGATCAGGTGCCATATAGGAGATTGGTGAGTAAAATCAGAGCTCATGGCATTGGGGGCAGGGTTTCAACATGGATAGAAAACTACTGGTTGACAGATGGAAAGCAAAGGGTAGAAGTGAATGGGTGTTTCTCGGACTGGTTGGAGGTGACTAGTGGGGTACCACAAGGCTCTGAATTGGGACCACAGCTCTTTACGATTTATGTCAATGATTTAGATGAGGGCATTGAAAACTATATCAGCAAGTTTGCTGACGACACTAAACTGGGTGGCAGCGTGACATGCGAAGAGGGCTTTAGGTGAATACAGGGAGACTTGGATAGGCTGGGTGAGTGGGCAGATACTTGGCAGATGTCATTCAATGTGAATAAATGTGAAGTTATCCACGTTGGAAGCAGGAACAAGAGGGCAGAGTATTGTCTGAACGCTGTAGAGTTAGGTAAGGGAGAAATGCAAATAGAACTAGGAGTCCTAGTTCACCAGTCAATGAAGGTGAATGAGCAAGTGCAACAGGCAATGAAGAGGGCAAATGGAATGTTGGCCTTTGTTACAAGGGGAATTGAGTACTAGAGCAAGGATGTCCTTTTGCATTTGTACAGGGCCCTGGTGAGACCACACCTGGAATATTGTGTACAATTTTGGTCTCCAGGTTTAAGGAACGACATTCTGGCAATTGAGGAAGTGCAGCGTAGATTCACTAGGTTGATTCCTGGGATGGCAGGGCTGTCTTACGCAGAGAGATTGGAGAGATTGGGCTTGTACACGCTGGAATTGAGGAGATTGAGAGGGGATCTGATTGAAACGTTTAAGATAATTAAAGGATTTGATAGGATTGAGGCAGGAATTATGTTCCAGATGTTGGGAGAGTCCAGTACCAGAGGGCATGGATTGAGAATAAGAGGTCAGTTATTTAAAACAGAGTTGAGGAAGAGCTTCTTCTCCCAGAGAGTTGTGGAGGTGTGGAATGCACTGCCTCGGAAGACGGTGGAGGCCAATTCTCTGGATGCTTACAAGAAGGAGCTAGATAGATATCTGATGGATAGAGGAATCAAGGGATATGGGGACAAGGCAGTGACTGGCAGTCACTATTGATAGTGAATGATCAGCCATGATCTCAAAATGGCGGTGCAGACTCGAGGGGCCGAATGGTCTACTTCTGCACCTATTGTCTATTGTCTATAATTGTCCTCTCTACCAGGATAGACGGGACTTCTGTGAGGAGGATGGGTGAAGTCTATACTGAAGGGGACACAATAGACTCACAGGAATGTTTGCCGGAGCTATGCTGTTGGAAGCTTAGCCTGTGGCATGTCCGAGGTACAGGAGGAACCAGAGCGACAAGTCAGCATCAAGTCGCATCGGGCAGAACGTGAATGAATGCCAAAAGGAAGTCGCAGTGGTGGCACGTCTATGAGCCCGGTCACACCGAGGGACAGAAGTGAGTTTATTTCAGTGCAGGGTGTATAACAGTTAAAACAGACGTACATAGACACAGGATTATTACATTAAGCAGTAATGCGATAAAAACAGAGAACCGGTATGAAGTAGGACAGGGTCAGCGGCTGAACATTTTAGGATACAGATAATTCAGACAGTCTAGTGGGAGGATATACTTAGAACTAGGATCAGTACGTGCCACAGTGATACATGCATGGCATGTAGCTAAACATTCCATCACTTAAATTCTCAGACAGCCTAGGGTGTTGAGACATGGATTGGGGAGCTGGCCGCTGTCCAGGCAGAAAGTCAGAGGGGCATTGTCATCCCAGAGGTACAACCAATAAGCCTATGTGCGTGGAGTTCAAGAATAAGAAAGGTAAATTCGCTGTTATAAGATTATATTAGTGGCCACACCCAGAAAAGTCTGTAAGAAAGAGCAACCGATAAGGCAGCAGTTTATGGGCTGTTGCATGAACAATAGAATAAACGTAGTGGGTGAATTATCACCACTACAGATTCGGAGATTCAGGATCTTAGCATGATGAGAAATATTGCATTTAGTTACACAAATAAGAGGAGCCATATGTAAGTTTTAGAAAGTTGAAATTGGACAGGATTTGGAGGAACATAGATGAATATAGAAACAAGTCACACTGTGAATCAGGAGAGTGAACAGTGAAAAGGAAATATCCTCAGTGAGAAGAATTAATGAGAGTCCCAACGCATTGAATGCATGCACTGGAAACATCAGCATACTGGGGACAGCACAGGGCCACTTGAACAAAGAACGGAGTTTATGACTGGAGCCCGAGTTAACAAGCGAGGTCCAAAATTAACTCGTTGCATTCGTTGGTGTTCAATAAGGAAAATGACATGGAGGAAAACGAGATCGGGAAAGGGCCATGGTGATATTCTCAGACATGCTTATACAAAAGAAGAGGTAGTGTTGAACTTTAAGGTGTGGAAATCCTTGAGGGATTCATTCCATTGAGGACACAGGCCACATACCGGCAAATCTGCAGTTTAAATTGCCAGCGTAATATGCACACAGAGGGAGCAGAGGGTACTGTTCCTCTGCTGTGCTGTTCATTGTTTATTGGTCAGAGATTTGAGGCACATTGTGCAAAGGATCAAGGAGCATGTTCCGTTATTGTTATTTCTACAATAACTGTTGTTCTCAGTCAGACAGCTCAAAGATGAACTGGACAGGCCGTTTCGAAGAAATAACCTGCCGAACTGTGTGAAGAGAGTGGGAAACGGGGAATGATAGCAAACTTTTTCTCTAGTCTCCAGGAAACTGCTAATCTACCTGCGCCTACAAGACCAATTTGTGTAAAAAGAACAGACTTCTGTAAAGACACTTACATTGTATTTCAAGCACTCAGAACTGCTAGAGCACAGCACTGACCATTGAAGTCACAGACAGGTACAAGACTCTAATACAAGAAATGTAATTCATCAAAACGATATACTGATAACCCAGATCTGAACAATCTGTGTTTTGCGCTGTAACTCTGACTAACAAACATCAGTAGACTGATATTGTAGTGGCACAAGCAATTACAACACGACGCATCTTACTGCCGACACAACAGCAGGCACGAGACTAAGGACAGACATATCAGTAATAGTCGGCACCACACTGCAAGGAAATAGACCTTTCCAGCAGCTGGCCCAATCTGCAAGGCACACATCTTTAAAACAACGGCACCGTATTGTAAGGATAACGATACTTACAACAACGGCCGCCGTAATATGAAGACGGAAATCTTTACTACAACCACCACCATGCCGCAAGGGTACAGACCTTGATGACAGCTCGCACCAGCTCGCACAGATCTTTGCAACAGTTCGCAGAATGTTCCAAGAAGACACTTCTTTACAAAGCTGGACATGCAAAGACCAGCACAGACCCGGAATAAGGTGAATGCCGATTGGATGTTTCAAGTGCTTGGGGTGTCCAGAACTAGAGGGCGCAGCCTCAAAATGGAGTGGCGAACTCTTAAAAAGGACATGAGGAGGATTTGCTTTCAGCCAGAGGGTAGGGAAATTGTGGAAGATTCTGCCACAGACAGCTGTAGAGGCGAAGTCCCTGGGTATAGTTAAAGCGAAAACTGACAGTTTCCTGAATAGGCAGGGCATCAAAGTTTATAGAAAAATGACAGGTGATTGGAAGGAGGCAGATTAGGATTCAGCCATGATCTGATGGCTGAGCGAAATCGTTGGGTGAATGGACAAGGCCTGCTCCTATCTCTTATGGTCTTATATGATCGATATGGACGGTCAGGGATTCTTATAATTGGTGTATAATAAGAGTCAATACAATTCTTATCAGACACCAATAATTAACTAGCTTTGTATTGGCTGATCACAGACCTTGGAAATTGCTACAATGAGCAGAAATTTAACAATAATGCAAACCTCAGTCTGTTCTGTTCTCTATGACAAGTCCACAGAGCTGACTTAACCGAGCTCCAAGAAATGGAGTCAGAGATTTCCAGCACCAGCCATTAACAACCTGACATTGCACCGTGAAGACACCGACCGACACACACATGCACACACAAACACAGACACAAGTGCACCAGACACTTGTAAACTGGAGGAACAGCGACCTGATAAAAAAACACAGTTCTGGACTTTGTGGACACAGACCAGCATAGCTTCCGCACTGCACAACATGGAGGAAGATAGGTGGAAATTAAACACAGTAACGAATGGATAGAAATTGCTACAACTCAGCATGATGAAGAAAGGGAATGGGTATCTCTGCTATAAACATGCCTGCATATGTGATCGTACAAGTTCAGTCGGCAGTTGATTACAGGGATAATGGAGTACAATATCTAGACCTTCATTAGCAGGACACAGACCTATAAATTTCTCAGCATTTTGCAGTGACCACAGAAGCCTGTACACAGCCAAACCCGAACTGCTCTCTTAATCACTATTACAACCCTAGTTTTAAAGGACAGAGAAATGTAAAAGCCTAACACTGGACTGCAGTTCACGGATACTATCAATCACCTCCCTCCCACCGGGAATCTTTCAGGCTGTGACAGAGCATTGATAAAAGAGAACTTTGAGATGCTGTGTGCTTCAAGGTCCAAAGGTGTTGAAATGCCAGCAGGAGAAAGAGGAACTAACCTGAAGGTAGGTTAGGGAGATGACTAAAAGGAACAGGGTAGAGTGTGACTGCAATTCCTCCTGTATTGTCTTGGATTTTCCAAGTGCAGATGCTTAGAGGAGCAAAATTTGCTGGTATCCTGGAGAGACTTTCCAGCACTTACAGCTTCTACGACGTATGTTTTTGAAGAGATAGCACGTCATCTAAAATCTCTGACACACTTATGAAGATGTACAGCATGGAATATACTAACTGGTTACATCATGGTCTGCTGTGAAAGCCCTATTGTCATTGAATGGAATATCTAATGGAATGGAGCCAGTCCATCACAGGTAAAGCCTTCCCCACCACTGAGCATATCAAGCAGGAAAGCTGTCAAAGGGAAACGGTGTTTAACATCAAAGATGATGATCATCATCACCCCATCATCCAACTGACGTTCGCTTCCTGAAGGAGTTACAGGAGTCTCAGCTCCCTTAGCACAAACTTCAGGAACAGCAATGACTCCTAAATTATCGGCTGTTGAACCAAAGGTGATAATTTCACAGATCCGAACCATGAACTCACATTCAATGAATCCAAAACTCTTCTTTCATATATTTGCACTATTTGATGTCTTTGATATTTTTTGAAATTTGCAGCTTGTTCGTCTTCCCTTTGTGCAGTTCTTCCTTGATACAATTATGCTTCTTTATATGTACTGCGTATGCCGGCAAGAAAGTGTATTTCAGGAGAGTAAATGGGGAGACGTATGTACTTGGACAATAAATTTACTTCCAACTTTGAAGTTACGAGAGCATGTCTGGTGAGGATAGGTTGAGTAGGATCAGGCCTTTCTCTTTGGAGAGAAGCGTGATGGGAGCTGAATTCAAAGAGAGATACAGGATGCCTACGTCGAGTGGACAGACAGAATCCTTTTCCCAGTGATTCTCAAGGTCGTTGTCGGGCAGTATAGGATCTACCTTTGGTTCTCGTTTAAACACAGGGGAAGTGTGGTATCCGATGTCAAGGATGGTGGCAGAGACAAATACATCAGTAACATTTAAGGAAGCTTGTATTGTGGCTTATACCTCGCGTTGATGCAATTCATGGGGAGAGGATATTTGATAATGCATCCCCAAATAAGGTTTCAATCTTGTGTGGGGTGGGGGAGCTTTACAAACAGATGTAAACTAATTTTCAGCTACCACCCTGTACTTCTGCATCACCTCCCCCTCCCATCGTCTTTATCTGACTTCTCATCTTTTTTCTCAGTCATGATGAAAGATCTCAGTTCCGAGAAGTGGAATGTTCACTCTTTTCCTGCTGAATTCCTGCAGAGTTTTCTGCCTGTTGCAAGCTAAGTCTGATTGTGTTGGTAAGGTTCTGGAGAAAGTGGAGTCCAAGAGCACCTGTGGTTGCGTAAACACACTATAGGAATTAGTTAAAAAAAACACATGGCTCAGAATTGAAATTGTTTAATTGAATGGCTAACAGAAGGATACAAGGTCTGAGATCATTGCATGTTCAGAGATATATTGCAAATGCAGTCCAATAGAAAAAAAGAACCATAAAGAAATATGCAATACAGTCGACATCGACCAATGGCGATCCTCCGGATAATGTATTCATACAGAGGGATTTTCGTGGCAAGATACTAAAACTGATGGCCGGACCTTCCTTCCGAGATGATACTGCTGCAGCCGAAGTTGGGACCCAGCCGGCTTCGATTTCAAACCATCCGCGTAGAAGTCCAGTGTTGATCCAACTACACAGAAGGCTGGGCCCAGGATAGCTTCGGAAGTCGAAATTGGACAATGGGATAAACATGCCAAAATATGCAATGCAAACAGGGAATTATCAGTGCTGAATAATGGTAGGAGAGCTTCAATTATTTTGCTGAGCGAAACTGCAGAAAATGCCAAGGCACTTTCTACATACATTAAAATGAACAAATGAAGCACCGTGGAGAAGATAAGAAGGTAGGACAACTCAAGGACAGGTGAGGATACTTAGACTTAGGCTTGAAGCCGGAGAAAGTGGGAAACAACATCAAATTAATATTTAACGTCAATATTCATTAAAGAGAAATTAATGGTGGATGGAAAGATCAGGAAAGATAGTTTGATATTCCATGGCATGTTGATAACATGCTGATCGGAGCGTCCGGTCTCGCAAAGAATAGCAAGGCGGATAAATGGCCTGACATTGATGGGATACATCCGAGGTTACTGAGTGAATGTGGCAAGTCAGCAGATTACTGGAGGCTTTATTTAATCACACATGATGTGGCAAAGGACTGGAGATGAGCCAATATTGTTCCCCTTTTTAAAAGAGCTGTCGAGAGAAGCCAGCAAACTGCACGGTTGACACAAAAATTGCTGCAATGTAGTTAGTGAAGAGGGTTGCTAAAAGATCTACCGGAAAAGAGACGAACTGGAAATGTTGGCAGAGAAACGAAAGATGAACTCTGGAAAGTCAAATTGCAGAGCTTTTTTTTCAGAATTCGTCTCCCTATTGCAGCAGCTGTGGCAGTAACAAGCACTGCCAGAATATATGGGAGATCAGGGAATCGATATGTGTTCCCGATACCTCTGCAATAGGAAAGTGCATCTGAAGCCACTTCCGACTGACAAAATAAGGGATCTAGATAAGACAAAATAAGGGATCAACTGACCAAAGATTGTCCAGGACGCTGTGAACAGATAATTTGTCAGATGGGTACACCGAAGTTGCAGATTATGCCCACCAGGAGACGAGCCAGAAAGTGCATGGCCCCACCAAGCATCCAACTACTCTCTCAGTAACAAACTTACCTTTACAATCTCTTGAAACTACATTACAACGACTTGCATGCATTTTCTCCGCTGTTAGATATTTCAATCATGGGAAAGTGATATGCCCATACTACTCCTTTCTATGCCCTTCATTATAATATGAAAATCCACCATATCTCCCCTCACCGTCTGCCGCTGCAGAGAAAGTACCCTACGTTCAGCCAGCTTTCCTTATAGCACATGTACTATAAACTACGCAACAACTCTTCTGCGCCCTGTCCAAGGCCTCAACATCCTTTCTATATAGGGGCGAATTAAACTGTAACAAACACTACATGTGTGGCCAAATTAGGGGTTTATTAACGAAACTTAACCTCCTGACATTTGAGCTCAATATCTGGAACAATAAAAGGAAGCCTTCTTAATCACCCTATCAACATGCTTTAAAACACTTCTTATTTGGATGTATCTACCCGTGGCTTCTGAATTGCTTCCAGCTTTTCCAACATTCATATTTCAGTGAGTAGATCCTTGAAGGTGCAGAAACAGGGAGATAAAAAGGCATCTAATGATTTCATGTGTTATCAGCCGGGCATTGAACAGTAGTCCTACTTACAAGTCCTTTTTAAAACATCAGTTGTGCTGGCTTCAGTGTGTTAAATGTCTACGTATCTTGTGCCACACTGTTCAAAGAGGGAAGCTTCTCTGAAGAGGAGATTATGGCCCGTCTGTGTTTCTCGTAGATCCTGCATTGGCTTGAGCATTTTTCCGTCTTGAAGAGAGTGTGAATGGCCACAGGTTTTCCAAGCACAAAGTGTGTAAAACCAGCAGGTTTAGGTTTCAGATAAGTGGAGAAACACTGAGGTGACGTGAGGGACATTTCCAACACAGATAGTAATGGAGATGTGGAAGGAGTCACTAGAGAAAGTGGTAAGGGGAGGGGGGGGGTTCAGTTACTGAGTTTGAAAGGCATATAGAGAGAGTTACGGATAGGACTGATTCAGAGGGATATGTGTCAAAGGCAGGCAAATAGGACTGAGTCGGGTAAGCATTGGTCAGTTGAAATGAAGGATACTTTTCTGTCCGTTGAAAGCCTGTTATCTAGAGAGAGAGAGATCTGTATAATTAAGGGGACAGAGTTTTAAGTAGAGGAGCGTGAGGGGTAGAGGGGATTTGAAGAATAATTCCCTCTGAAGGTACCGATCTGGAAACACACGGCCTGAGGGGATGGTGCTGCCATGTAATGACCATCTCTGTAAGCACTTGAAGCACCGAGGCAGAGCAGGCGATAGAACAAATGCTGAATTGAAGGAGACAGATTCTGGCACACACATTATGGACCTAGTCGCTCCTTTGCCGCATAAACATCTGACTATGCTGTGGAAACCTGGAACATAGTATTTTAGGTCAGGCTGCCCTGAAACATTCAGAACAAAGGGAAATCAAATCAGTTCAACAAATGTATTAACTGTAAATTAATGAAACAGATCCCTCCCTTTCACACGAACAAATTGTGAAGCATTGTTGGTACCTTTCGAATTAAAGGCTGCTGGATTGTTCGCTCGGATGGACCAAGAATTGTAGAGCACGGAAAGACGACCATCGGTCCATCAGATTTATGTCAATTATAATACCTACTTATACCAATCCTACTTTTCTGCATAAATTCTATATACCTTGTTCAATAAAATAGCTAAGCATTTGCCTCAGCTGTTATAGAGTCATATAATGCAATTCCTAGTAAACAACAGACCTCCACACACACCGACACACACACACACACACACACACACACCGAAACACATGCGCGCAGACACACAACCACACACACACACACACACACCGAAACACACACACACACACTCACACACACACACACACAGACACGCAGAAACACACACACACACACACACACACACACACACACACACACCGAAACACATGCGCGCAGACACACAACCACACACACACCGACACACACACACACACACACACACACTCACACACACACACACAGACACACACACACACAGACACGCAGAAACACACACACACACACACACACTCACACACACACACACACACACACACACAGACACGCAGAAACACACACACACACACTCACACACACACACACACACACACACACGCACAGAGACACGCAGAAACACACACACACACACACACACACTCACACTCACACACACACACACACACACACACACACACTCACACACACACAGAGACACGCAGAAACACACACACACACACACACTCACACACACACACACACTCACACACACACACACACAGACACGCAGAAACACACACACACACACACACACACACACACACACACCGAAACACATGCGCGCAGACACACAACCACACACACACCGACACACACACACACACACACACACACTCACACACACACACACAGACACACACACACACAGACACGCAGAAACACACAACCACACACACACACACACACACACTCACACACACACACAGAGACACGCAGAAACACACACACACACACACACACACACACACACACACACTCACACACACACACAGACACACACACACACACAGACACGCAGAAACACACAACCACACACACACACACACACACACTCACACACACACACAGAGACACGCAGAAACACACACACACACACACACACACACACACACACACACTCACACACACACACACACACACACACACACACACACACACACAGAGTAAATACTGTATTTGCCGCTTGTCAATCACTTCCAGCCTTCCTGCATTGATTTATCTTCCAATTCAGAGCACCGTGTTTTTTTATTGTTATTTATCAGGTCTGCACATTCCTTTGAATATTGAAACAACTTACCTTTGACATCTGTCAGATTTGAGATGCTTATAGTAGTCTATTGCATCTGCAATATCACAAAATTCTGGAGGGACTCAGTAAATGTGGCTATTCTATGACAAAGCACAGTCGTTGTGTCTGTGCATATGTTGCAGGCGTGTCCGCATATGCCCGTTTGAATATGTTTGGATGTATATGTGTGTGTGTGTGGCCAGGAAAATATTAAGGGACTGACGGACAATTGGAAATGGGAAACCGCAGGGGCAGAATTTTGGGTCGGTGTCGGTGAACTCTGTTTACAGTAAAAACGTTGTTACAATAAAAACGTGAAATGTAAAAAAGTTGCACCGCGTGCAAAACTCAGCCTTTGTCACTGGAGTTCCGGCATTATTTCCGCCAGATGAGTCACTGCTGAGGTAATGGCAAAGAATGTTGATTATTTGTTTTCAATCGGCCTAATTGTTACATCAGAGACAATTGTGTTGAATTAAATTGCTTCTTCAGGTAACTATAAATATATAAGTTAGTCAGAGGTATAACCGTGTCTCTGGAGACGGATCCTTTGTATAAATCAGCCCCGTTTTGAATGTATCAGGTCAGAGTGTCTGCCAGAGCTGTGAATTCGGATTAACAGAGGTCACAGATTCTCACTGAAATGGTGTATCCAATCAGCTTGCGGATTCGAGAAGTTTACTATCCTTCCATTTCAGTCTTTGGAATTCTCGGTAAGCCTCAGTGTCAGCTGCTCTTGGTGGGAATTGTTAATTCCAGCCTTGTGATTATCCCTGTCGCTGGTTTCCACTCTCGCTGCCCAGTCACCGTGTTCCGCGTATTAGGAATGGAAAGGAAACATTGGGAAAGTGGATTCTGGAATCTAGATCGAAAAGAAACTGCTGCAGAAATTTAACGAAACAGCCAACATCTGTGGAATTCAATAGATTAGGCATTGTTCTTCTAGACGTTTCTGTTCAATAGTGGGATGCTTGGTTCTCTGTGCTTTTGGTCTTGTAGAAGCTGCACTGTATTTGGGTATATTCTGTTTACACAGCCCGCGGAGATGAGAGCATTTGACTGTTTGTGTTTCTATGTGAGCGGTTGTCTGCGGAGAGGTGTCACGATCGAACTATCGGTTGGTAGTAACACTTTAGCCAATGTGAGGAGGTCCACGTTGCTGCATGAAGCCCGTGACTTTTTTTAAGTAAATGTGAGCACTGTGGCTGAATGTGAAGCTGTGGTGGACAGTACAATGAAGTCGGTGAGTAAGTTGACGCAATCGACTCGGTGAAACACGGTTATCAATACTGTGAAATGCATTCTATTATATTCACATCTGACGCATACAGACCTCTGACTGCGGCAGCGAGCTCTGCATCGCTTTCTTGAGTTGGAGTCAGTGGGAGGCGTCCTGTCTGTCTGTCCGGTAGATTTAGATTGCGCTGTACCTGTTGGAATCTGTCAATGTTCACTTTACCTGCTTTCCACATATTTTGATTTGCCTGGATGAATGTTTCCAGCATTTCCTGCTTCTGTTCCGTTCTTCGGTGTCCTGTCGCTGACAAGGAACACCCTGGAAGCCGATGATTGTCTAATGGAAGAATCCCTCCATTCGTGTCCGAATTTATTCACTCAGTTGACACGAGACCGGGAAGGCGCCGGTAGAAAATATTCCACCCACTATAGACTGTGAGGGGGTAGTTACCCAGTTTTAGCTTTCAACTGACTGCAGATTACGATCATCAGTAAGGAATCTGAATTCAGCTCACATTGACTTTATTTTACTGCGTGAACTCCTTCTCTGTCTACGCTGTCACTACAATCTGTCTCCACCCTTCTACCGCTAAATGCAGCAATAAAGTGCAAATATTACAGGATTAAACAGCATCATTAATTTCTACTCAGTATTTTTCAACTTGCTGTTCCTGTCTCTCTTCCAGCGAACTCAGTGGCGATTGTGATTCTGTCCCGCGGAAAGTGCGGTCTCTCCAAATGTGTCACTCACTATCTGATGGGAATGGCCGCGGCCGATCTCCTGGTCGTTACCTCTGATCCGCTACTGAGGTGGACTGCTGAGATTTATTTTCCCCGATCATTCCTGCTCCTCACCCCTCTGTGCAGACTCGGCAGATGGCTAATTTTTGCGAGCACTGCAGCCTCAGTCTGGCTGACTGTCGCTTTCACCGTCGACCGATTTGTGGCTATTTGCTGTGAGAAGCTGAAAACAAAATATTGCACCGAAAGAACGGCGGCTGTGGTTATCGGGACAGTGAGTCTGCTGGCCTGTCTGGAATGTGTTCCCTGGAGCTTTGTGTACGAGCCTTTGGTAATGATTGATGGTGTTCCCTGGCATTGTGCTGTTACATCGAGCTACAAAAACTCTCCCTCATGGGCGGCATTTACGATGTTTCACCGCATTTCAACCCCTTGTATCGCATTCTTTCTGATTTTGTTGTTCAATATTCAGACTGTCAGGCGGATTCTAGCGGCCAGTCGAGCCCGCAGGAGGCTCCGGGGGCAAAAGAGTGAAGAGAATGACAAGGACCGGGAGATGGAGAATCGACACAGATCGATAGTTTTGCTCTTCAGCATAACCGGTAGCTTCATATTGTTGTGGATAACACAGGTGGTATTTTATATCTATCGACGGATTTCAATGAATTTCGTTTATTCTGTCACAGATCCCCGGTACATCACAGAAAATACAGCAGGAATGCTACAGGTCCTCAGTTCCTGCACCAACACGTGCATTTACGCCCTGACGCAGAGCAAATTCCGAGTGGAACTCAAAAATGTGGTGATATACCCTATGAATCGGATTTTGAAACTATTGAAACGGGAAAAATAACTGTTTTAAAGGGTTACAATTCGGCTACCACTGTGCTCCCCATCCTGTACGCCCACTTATGCGTTAATGTACGAAATGTGATGAACAGAGTTACGAAATAAACAGGAGAAAACCTGCAGAAGTTCGAGCTACAATATAACGCACAAATACATCAGATTCCTATTGAAGTTTCTGGAGCCGAAACATTGTTCCTGGGATGATGCCTATCCTGCTGAATTCCTCCAGTACTTCTTGTGCATTGCCTGAAATAAGTACACTGCAGCTGTTTTCTTCTGATCTCGATGGGATCATTCGCCTCAGAATCACAGGGAAATCCCCGTTGCACCTGATATGCCACCGCGATTAATTTAAAGGTCGAGGCGAAACAGCTTGATAGACCTTCCTGATCTTGGAGAATGTTTTTGTCTGCATCAATCACACCTGCTCCAGCATTAGCCATATTTTCTTTGATGCTCTTTTTCTTCCTTTTCTCTACCTGTAGACTATAGTTCTCCTTCTGACTGTCACCTTGACTTGCAATAGCAAAAAAAAAACAATTCTTTTACAAATGTCGACAATGGGGGGGGGGGGAGAGAGAGAGAGAGAGAGAGAGAGAGAGAGAGACAGACAGACAGACAGAGAGAGAGAGAGAGAGAGAGAGAGAGAGAGAGAGAGAGAGAGAGAGAGAGAGAGAGAGAGAGACAGACAGAGACAAGAACGATGGAATTAACTGTCGGCTACTGGGCTCCTTACGGCACAATGTTAATCAGATCACTGAATGGTCCATTGGTATTCTTTGTATACTATCTTTCTGTGGTTTCAAAAGTTGCTGATTAGTATTTCTTATGTCATTTAGACACAGTAGGTATAGTAATAATCTTCAACACGTTCACAGTGTCTCACTTATTTGCGAATTCCTGATGCTGTTGAATCAAAACGGAGCAAGGGGAAATAAAAATATCTCCCTTACAACCCTTACCCGTACCCGTACCCGTATCCCTTCAAGGTGGCCACGCCGCAGTCATACTGGTGTTATTACTGGATTGCAGCTGATACTGTTCCGCTGGGTGTAAAGACTCGGTTTCAATCCAAGCTGCCCTTCCTGGATTCTGATTCATGATAGAATGGGCTTTAATCCAACGGCATCAGCGTCTTTCTACGAAATGATTTTGTATTCATTGGCAAACAAAGGTGAAAGCTGTAAAGTTGTACAATTTATCCTCCAAAGAGGCTCGCCCCAAGAAAACAAAGAACCGCGAGAGAGAGAGAGAGAGAGAGAGAGAGAGAGAGAGAGAGAGAGAGAGAGAGAGAGAGAGAGAGAGAGAGAGAGAGAGAGAGAGAGAGAGAGAGGGGGAGAGAGAGAGAGAGAGAGAGAGAGAGAGAGAGAGGGGGAGAGAGAGAGAGAGAGAGAGAGAGAGAGAGAGAGAGAGAGAGAGAGAGAGAGTGAGAGAAGTTGGTGAACCCACGGACAAACCCAAGGCAACAAAATGGGATCATATGTGATGTAATCCTGGTCCATAGCAAGGGGATAATCGATCCTGGACAAAGAAGAAGCGAATGATCGATTAAAAGAACATCAATAATACCAAATAAGGCAGTCAAAAGGGTTTGGTTTAAGTTTTACTTTAAAATGTATAGTAAAAGTTTGAAATACTTCCCTTCAGTATTTTTCAAGACTCGGACATATCCACAACGTATGAATTAATGAAGCCTCACCATTGCTACAACTGTCACAATAGGGAGATATATCAGTATAAAAACGAGACAGCTTATCTTTAGTCATGTGGACCCAAAGGGCCACTTTAAATTGCAGGTGGAAGTGATGGACACATAGCGATGAGGTGTTAACCAATTTAAAGATTTCGTTCCAAGTCTTCTCAGAAATTTAAGTCTGTAAATATCGAAAAAAGTGAGTTTTTGGTAAGCTAGATTTAGCTGACGTCCTCGAACGAAAAGAGAATTTTTCCATCAAATAAATCCAGAAAGCATTTAATACCCAGTCTATCCCAAACTTTAAAAAAATTACATCAATCATAGAAGGTTTAGAAAATATTCAGAAAAAAACGGGGCTTGCAAGAGAAAATCTCAATAAACCAAAATATGTTCTAAATTGTACCCTAATCTTCAAAGTACGTTTAACTACAAAACTACCAGTTAGTTTACTCAAAAACGAGGGAATTTTAGTTCAATTTCATTTTATTGTGATTTGGAAACCACAAATACAATGCAGTGAAAAAAACTGAGATAACGTTTCTCCAGAATGATATCACAAGAGCACATGACAAAACAGACTGCACCAGAAAATCCACATAACTTTTGGCAATTCCTAGTCCAGAGTCCGGAGAGGCTGCTGCATGTTAAGATCGCGCTAACATCTTAGCGTGATCCCCGGAAAGGAGCTCCAAACCCATCAGACAAAACAAGTCTACCTAGACACACCAAGTCAGGAGACCAACAAATTAAAAACTAAAGCTACAAGACCTGCACAAAACCATGTAGTTACAACACATAGTTACAACAGTGCAGACAATAGCATAACTGACAAAAAACAGACCATGGGCACAGTAAGAATAGTCCAAAAATGTTAAAAGACTATAAGTTCGAAAGAAATCACCACACAGTTTCCAGAAGTGCTCAGACAGACTTGTCATCCCACGCAGCCGGTAGAAGGGCGTACCCCCACTATGGACTTCCAAGGCGCCGCCCGACTCAGCCTCGCAGACGCAGCAAGCAATGGAATCTCCGTCGGACGCAGCATCGCAGACACAACACACAGTGAACGCGCACCGACCGCAGCGGACTCCGAGACTCCGACCATCCCCTCCGGCACAGCTTCTCAGAGCACCATCCTCTGCCGAGCGCATTAAGACGTCCCCGCCAACGGCCGCCGGCAACGCGACCCCGAGGACTGGGGGCCTGTTCTTCTCAGCAGAGACCCGGACCTCACAGCAGCAGCAGCAACGAAGAGGCTTTCCTGGAGATTTCCAGATGTTCCTCCGTGCTCCCACGTCGGTTTTTCATCAGATTAGAGTTGTGCACGGCACCCCGCTTGACAAGTCATCGATATCAGCTCCGGAGAGGCGGCTGCAAGCAGCGTCACGCCGCCACCTTGGATCATAATTGAGGGTCCGAGAAGAGAAATGATAGAAAATATATTGACAGATTTAGCGTCTGAATAATCCAAAACCGGACAGTCCTCTCGGTTATTGTAATATAACCAAAACATAAGATTCGTTCTATTATCTTGGTTTGCATATTTTGGCCTTTATATTCCATAGCCAGAAGGGCTTTATTGCTTCGGTAGAAGGATACTGCTCCGCCTACTCATGCTCAATGGTTAAGCGATGTTATGTCATGGTTAAATTTAGAGAAGTTTCGTTGTTCAATCTCTGAATCAATACGACTTTCCAACATTGTGGGGACCTTTTTTGAATTACTTTCTGAATCTTTGATTTGTTATCAAGTACAGATGTTTGCTCATAATATGTTTTTCTACATGATGCTTTTTTCCTTTTTCTTTCTTTAACAAACAGCTTTCTTGGTAGTGGGTTTAGATTTTTTTGGTGTAGTAAATTAATACTTTTCAATATTATCATTCAATTTAATCTATATGGATATGGGGTAATAAGATGATAAGTTCGATTCAAAAATATTATGATTAATATGTCATATATTTTGTCCTTCATATTTTTTGTTAAAAAACAATAAAAATATTGAAAGATAATCGATTAAAAGAACCGTCTGACTGTTTGTAAACTTATCAACCGGCACATGATAATTCATTGAACAATGGTTCAGATGATTTAGAATTTACGCATGCAGGTTGTCATTCAAATCAAATACGAACTGAATATTGATTGTATATTCAGAATTATCCGTTCTAGATAACGCTGACTTGAGGAATCTTTCACTAAGCACTTTAGTCCAGCGGCTGCTCTGGCTTTCTGAGGAGGTGACAACCCAAGTTGATGAGGGAAGTGCAATGCATGCTGTTTAAATGGAATTGAGTGAAACATTCGACAAGAGTCCCAATAATAGACTCAGGCAGCAAGTTAGGAGGCATGGGATTGGTCGGTACTTGACTTACTCAATCTAGAATTATCTTGCTTTTATTTTTACGAATAAATTCTACAGATGCAAGAAATACAAAAGAACACTCATAAAATCAGTGTCTTAATGAAGGGTGAAGACCCGAAAGGTCGATTGTTTACTCTTTTCCATTCATGTTAATTGGTCTGCTATGTTCCTCCAGCATTTTGTGTGTGTTGCCTTAGAGTTACAAAATAGAGTTACAGATGATCCCGAGGACATTACTCGCCCTTTACATCTGACCTACCGCTCATATCAAATTGAAGCTTGGGGCAAACCTGTGGCCCATGCTTCCCGGTTGAAATAATACTGACCGATCCTGCACTATGTTTTCGTCCGTATCAAACAATCCTGTTCCAGTCATAAACCTTCCTTTTATTCGCCCTCTTTTTCGCTCTTATTCTTCTTTCCTTAATCGTGGGTTGTCTTTCTCTCTGCCACCTTGAACAATAATCGTAACAGATTTTAACCTTTATAAAAGACAATACAGTATCATTACCTGTTGTTTTAGCCGAGATAGAGATAGAGAGATGGCGGTGCTATGGTTGACAGCGAATGATAGGGAGAGAGAGCGACAGAGAGAGGGAAGTAGATCGAGCCAGAGAGGGATTGCGGGAGAGAGAACAAATGAGACATCGCGAAGGAGGCAGAGAGCGTGTGCGAAAGCGAGATAGCGAGGGTGACAGACAAAGCGAGAGATAGAAAGGGAGAGAGAGCGCGACAGATAGAGAGCGGGGGAGCGATAGAGAGAATGGGAGAGCGAATGAGAGAGAGTAAGAGAGCAAGAGAGATATGGAGAGGGGAGAGACTGAGGGAGCGAGAGGAGCGAGAGTGAGGCGGAGAGGGACAGAGAGAGAGAGAGAGAGAGAGAGAGAGAGAGAGAGAGAGAGAGACGGGAACTGCTATGTTCGAATCTCGTTCAGTGTCAACGTGATATTTGGCTGTACCAACTCGGATTCGACTCTGGACAGAGAACAATCCAATAATGGACTAAAAGGACAATCTGATATTTTGTAAACCCAGAAACAGACATATGATAATTGATACAGCAAGGTTTAGTTCCTCTTGAATTCCCTCAAACTGGAACTTGAAAGATCACTGCTCCAATTTAACGCCGACTTTATCGTGATTCAATTGTTCATTGAGATGCTCCATAAAAAGCTGCCTACACCATCCGCTCAGGCTGTATGCACCAGATTGATTCCTTCAGAGGAAGTATGAGACGCCTTACACTCCTCTTCTTAAAACTCTGCCGCCTTTGGTTAAACAGAGCTCTGTTTGGAGTCGCAGAGTTGCATAACATCGAAATGTACGCTTCATTCCAATTGGCTCAGGCCTAGACGAGTTCGCCACATTTGCTAGTATTTAACCCATACCGCTCTGAGCCAGTCCTATTCATAATCCTGTCAGTATGTCATTTCAACTCCGGAACCGAACTCACCCCTGCCACATTCGCTTTCTGCTCCTTCCACATACCCATGACCTTCTATGTAGCAAATGTTGTGCATATATGTCTCCTTTCAGTCATTCTCCACTCTCTTGAACTTTATGCCATCTTGTCTTGCACAGCTTTGTGTGTAAAACCTTGTGGATATTCACACATCGATGCACATCGTGATGCTTTGTCCTCTTTAAGTTCACCCCTCAATCTAATACGCTGCAGGGGAAAATGTTCCAGAGAATGCAGTCTCTTATTTTAAATCAGGTCCTCCCATAAGCTCCGGGTGCATCTCCTCTTCAGGACAATTGCACCCTTTCTGCAGCGTGGCAACAGAAGTGTACAGAGTGTTAAATTGCCAAGATTAACGTCTTAACAAAGTCATTCCACGCCTTCTGTTGAGTGCCTGACTAAAATAAAACGTGTTTCGTTGCAAGCATTCCTTCAATCGACCTTTTTTTGCACCTTCAGAGATCCCTGTACCTGTACGTCAATGATGGAGCTTCTGGGAACTTCAGAAGGCAGAGGACAGATACTTCACGAAGATGAATTATATTAAAGGAAGAATGGGGCAACATAAAAAAAATAGGCGTACAATATTGCAAAACAATATAGTAGGAAGCTACAGGATTGGGAAGCTTTTATCAACAAACAGAATGGAATCTTAATTCCCTTTATTCCCACTCTCTGTTTCCTGCCAATCAACGAATGCTCTTCCAGGTATGTAACTTTCCTGTAATTCCATAGGCCCTTATCTTATTTAGTAGCCTCAAGTGCAGCACCTTGTCAAAGGCCTTCTGTAAGTCCAAATTCACAACATCCACTACATCTCCCTTGTACATTTCCTCATAAAATTGCACTAGGTTTGTCAGGCAGGATTTTCCTTTAAGGAAACCATGCTGAGTTCTGCCTATCCTGTCATATGCCTCCAGGTACTCCGTAACCTCATCCTTGACAATCGACACAACAACTTCCCAACCACCGACGTCAAGATTTGAAAGATCATTGCTAATGCCTCCGCAATCTCCACTGCTACCTCCTTCAGAACACGAGGGTGCATTCCTTCTGGTCCAGGAGATTTATCTACCCTTAGATATTCAGCTTCCTGAGTATTTTCTCTGTCGTAATTGTGACTGCGCACACTTCTCTCTCCTGACATACTTGAATGTCCGGTATATTTCTGTTGTCTTCCTCAGTGAAGACTGATGCATAATACTCGTTCAGTTCCTCCACCATCTCCTTATCTCCCATTACAATTTCTCCAGCATCATTTTTATAGATCCTATATCTACTCTCACCTATCTTTTACTCTTTATATACTTGAAAAATCCTTTAGTATCCTTTTTGATATTATTCGCTACCTTCCTTTCATAATTCATCTTTTCCCTCTTAATGACCTTCTTTGTTTCCTTTTGTCAGTCTTTACAAACTTCCCAATCCTCTGTCTTCCCACTACTTTTGCTTCCTTGTATCCCCTCTGCTTTGCTTTTACTTCGGCTTTGACTTCTTTTGTCAGCCACGGTTGCATCCTTTTTACATTCCAAAATTCCTTCTTCTTTGGAATATTTCTGTCTTGCACCTTCCTCACTTCTCGCATAAACTCCAGCCACTGCTGCTGTGCCGTCTTTCCCGCTGGTGTCACTTTCCAGTCAACCTTGGCCAGTTCCTCTCTCATGCCACTGTAATTTCCTTTACTCCACTGAAATACTGACACATCGGATTTCGGCTTCTCTTTCTCAAATTTCACAGTGAACTCAGTCATGTTGTGACCACTGCCTGCTAAAGGTTACTTCCATCTCTTTAATTACTAAGGGTTCCTTCACTTCCATTTATCTAATCACCTCTGGTTCATTACACAATACCCAATCCAGTACAGCCGATCCCCTAGTGGGCTCAACGACAAGCCATCTCGGAGACATTCTATAATTTTTCTCTCTTGAGATCCAGTGCAGATCTGATTTTCCCAATCCACCCGCATGTTAAAATCCCCGACAATTATCATAGCACTGCCGGGCTAGCAAGCCTTTTCTGTTTCCTGTTGTAGTTTGTAGTCCACATCTCTGCAGCTGTTGGGAGGCCTGTAGATAACTGCCATCAGGATCCTTTTACCGATGCGATTTCTTAGCTCAACCCATAAAGATTCTGCACCTTCCGATCCTATGTCAACTCTTTGTAATAATTTAATATCATTTCTTACCACGCTATCACCTTTACGTACCTGCCTGTTCTTCCGATACACCGTGTATCCTTGGTCGTTCAGCTCCCAGAGACACGCATCCTTTAACCACGTCTCAGAGATGGCCACAGTATCATACCTGCCAATCTGTAACTGTACATCAAGATCATCCGCCTTATTCCTTATGCTGCGTGCATTTAAGTAGAACACCTTAAGTCCAGTATTTGGTATTTTTACATTGATTGCACTGCAACTCTATTTTAATGCAACTCATCCCAATAGCTGCAAATCTGCGGCATTATCTGCCTGTCCTTCCTGACATCCTTACTGCTCGCTACATTAGACCTATTTCTCTTTTTCTCTCCTCCGCTCCATCATTCCGGTTCCCATCCCGTTGCCATATTAGTTTAAACCCTCCCTAACAGATCTATTAAACCTTCCCGCCTTGATATTGGTATCTCTAGGATTCAAGTGTAACCCGTCCTTTATGTCGAGGTCTCATCTGCCCCAAAAGAGGTCACACTGATCCAGAAACTGGAATCCCTGCCCCCTGCTCCAATCCCTCAGTCACACATTTATCCTCCACCTCATTTCATTCTCACTATCAATATCGCGTGGCACAGTCAGTAATCCCGAGATTACTAACTTTGCGGTCCTTCTTCTCAACTGCCTTCCTAACTCCCTATATTCTCCTTTCAGGATCTCTTCACTTTTCCTACATATGTCATTGGTACCGGTATATACCACGATCTCTGTCTCCGCACCCTCCCACTTCAGGATATATTGGACGCGATCAGAAACATCCCGGTCCCTGGCTCCAGGGAGGCAAACCACCATGTGGGTCTCCTGACTGCGTCCACAGAATCGCCTTTCAGACACCATAACTATCGAGTCCCCTATTGCTACTGCCTTCCGCTTCCTTTCCTTACACTTCTGAGCTACAGGGCCGGACTCTGTGCCACCGTTGCTTCCCCGAGGCAGGCTGTCCCCTCCAACAGTACTCAAACACGAGTACTTATTGTCAAGGGGCACAGCCACTGGGGTACTCTCTAGTAGCTGACACTTCCCCTCCCCCTCCTAAACGTGACCCCCCTGACTGCCTTCCGCTACCGCTGTGTGACCACCTGCCTGTAACTCCTCTCTATCAACTGCTCACTCCTGCTGACCAGATGACGGTCATCGAGCTGCAGCTCCAGTTCCCTAATACGGTCCCTTAGGAGCAGCAGCTCGGCGCACCTGGCGCAGATGTGGACATCAGGGAGGCTAGATGACTCCAAGACCTCCCACATCCGACACAGAGAACAACAAGCTGCCGTCACACTCATAGTTCCCCTTTCCTCAAATAACAGGAAAAACTGAAACCTAAACCTGCCTTGCTTCGCCCGCTTCCGCCTAGGCCCGTTGAGCCAAAGCCCTTAAGCCTTCACTCTGCTCCCGGCAGACTCCACTGCCCGTAAACGATGCTGTCCGCTGTTTAAGAATATTTCCTTTTCTAATCTTCCCAGCTTCTCCGGCCGACGTCACACGCCTGCGCAGCCCCGCCCATCTTAACTCCGATGAGAATAAGAGAAAGTCAAAATGGCTCCCGCCGCACTCACGTTCTGATCTCCGACTTCCTTCTCCAAATATTGGAGAATATTGACAAAGAATGACGGGGTTCTTGTTTGCTGATGTAGAGATGGGCAAGGAAAATGGATTTCAAACATGAATAAGGGGCGGGAACGGGTAGAGAAATGTGCATTTCAACACATTCCGAATACCTGCCCTCACGAACCGGAAAGGTCATGATGCAGTGAAGTATAATTATGGTTTAATTAGAGAACCGTAAAGTTTGGATGTGATTGCACTGAAACCGCTGCAGAAGTGCCTCACCAGGAAGTTGCCAAACAGGAAACATTTCAGATATCAGCAGAGAATCTAACATTCAGTTCTCGAAACGGATGAAGAAGAGGTGCTTCATGAGGAAGTTTAAAACATGTTACAGACATACTGGGGTTCAGTGGGTGTAACTACGTCTACTTATCAGCTGCATCTAATATGAAGGTACAGGTTTATTGAAACTGTAAGTTTTAGCATTCTTTAGCGGAAGGTGTTGAGTTTCTTCAGATGTAGGCATTTGACGCAGCGATTTAGTTCCCACTCTGCAACTCATGCTACTGTATTTTCAATATTCATAATAATGTCACTTCTACATTAGACAAAAAATCACCCGGCTTGGGTGTTCGGTCTCCGGAGTCCCTGTGTATGGACCACTGGTTCGTCCTGCGTTCTCTGCTAAAGCTCATTCCACTGTCCTTCGAATTATATTCCACCACTGGCATAACAGTCTGTGTGTTCTTTTTCTATCTATCTATCTATCTATCTATCTATCTATCTATCTATCTATCTATCTATCTATCTATCTATCTATCTATCTATCTATCTATCTATCTATCTATCTATCTATCTATCTATCTATCTATCTATCTATCTATCTATCTATCTATCTATCTATCTATCTATCTATCTATTCGTCTGTCTTCTGCCTTCTGCTGTCTGTTTTTTGTCTGTTTGTCCCTCTAACTATATGCTGCTGTGTCAGATATTGCGAATTTGATCGAGTGGAATTCACAAGGAGGTTATCAATGAGAAGCACTTGTGGAGTTTAGGAAATTATTATTTTTTCAGTCTTACTGAACCGATTTAACAAGGCAGACTGAATGTCATGATCCATTAGCCGACGGATCGGTGAATAGCAATCTCTCACTTGGTGCCCCAGATTTAACGGCATTGGTGATATATTATTGGAGAGACCTAGAGTGCAAAAGGTAAGTGAAGGGTCACATGATCTGGCTGAGAAAGTGAAGCACTGCGAGCGAATAATCAACTATAATGAAAATTCAAATTTTCAGCCCTAATGTGGCGTCTGGAGAGACAGAGAAACAACGTACAAAGAACGATTCAAGAGAGGAAGAAGATTAACATCAAACACCCTTCCGTTCCCAACTAGGGAAGAGCTCCAGCATCAGTTTTTCCAACATAACAAAGACTGCTATCTAAGTCTCTACACTGAATTTCGCCGGAGAATGGTTAGATGCCGCTGTTCCTTTCAAAATCAGACTGCAATTGTCGCCTGCATGTAAAGTTTGTACTTGAAGTTCGCCTACTGAGTACTGAGTGATCACTTGTTCTCCCCATCCACAGATCTCATCCGCATGATCATAGAGCTCCCCTTCTCCCCATCTCTCCATCCAATAGAATAGCAATACGTCCCTGCCCATACCAGATGTAATGCAGCCTGTCAGAATACTCTCCAGAAGTTTTTTGAGTTTATTCGTTAATCTCATAATGAAGTACTGGATATCCGCTGTCAAGCCTTCTTTAAAACTGCATCGTTATGTCGAGAGCAGGTTAAGTCTTCAGAGATCTTAACACCCATGAACTTGAAATTGCTCACCCTCTCCACTTCTGATCCCTCTATGAGGATCGGCATCTCTCTCCTTCCTGAAGTCCACAATAACTTTCTGAATGCCTCCATGGGGATGGTCTGTTTGGAAGTGGAAAGCGGGAATCCAGTGTGTGCGGTCTCGGTCGCTGCACTCCGGCTGGAGGACAATGACGGATGTGAGTGTCAGTGGATTGGCGACCTTCCCACAGTTTAGAGCGAGGCATCCGAGTTCCAGGACTCACGGTCCGGTGAACGGAAGATCGTAAACCAACCATTTCCATTATTAGGGGCGAAACAGTTGAAGGGATTGTTTGTTGCGGTGACAAAGTGGATTCAAAAGACACAAAACACAATTTCTCATTTTCTGACTTATGTAAGACCAGACTTACGTGTCTAAAATAGACGGGACCGTCATTTAAATAAGCTGCCACGTTGTTATAAGATCGAAGAGTCTACACTAACAGAGACTCGGATCTAGAAAAGCAGAGACCAGCATCACTTCGGAAAGCCTAGCGAGGTGAAATTATGAAACGATGTCAATATCAGCACATAAGTACTTGACAAAAGAATAATCACTTCGATCAAAGTAAGAAAATGAAAATAAAAGCATTGGATGCCTGAATCCTCCATTCCGGGAACACGTTTCAGCCGATGGTAGCATCTGTGCTCAGTAGCAGTGCGGATGCAATAGCAGAGTAACAATGGCACCATACATAAAGTGACCAGCTCCGGCATCTTACCGGGGACACCAACCGCTACCAGTGTGGGATAGTAAATTGCCGCGATGTAGTAAATCGCTGGATATCCCATATTCCGTTAGAAACAGCGTTCAGTTGTAGGGAACGTTTCGGCTGCTCAAATGGACTGGCAATCGGTTTAGCAGACTTTTATTGAGAAGAGAACAATTCCACTGAGGCAATTAGCGTGGCTATCACATCAGGGACATTAGTGACAAGCAAGTGTACAAACACAATTAAACTATTTTTACTCCCCGTGTCATGAATATGACTCTTCAAGGGATATTGCTATCTATTTACTTTAAAACTAAATATGATGTGAATGTTGCCAGTTTAATTTCCATGACACCTGACCTCAGCTCTTTAAACAGGACATTTCTTTTACATCAGTGTTGTGTCTAACAGAGGACTTCCTATTCAAGTTGATGTATGTTGTAACATTCAACGGAGCTCATTCGCTTCTGAAATTGAGAGAAGGAGTTTAGTCTTGCAGGTGGAAAGGAGAACACTTCTTTATTGAAAGGAATATTCCTTAATTATTTTCTTTCGTTCATGCCAGTCAATCCAGGCGGTTTGGGTGATGGAAATCACAGTGACAGCTGACATGTGTTACAATAAAATACACTGCACTTATATTCTTTAAAACTCACTCTTTAAAAGATCCACAGCGGTATTCCAGAGATCCGTGATCAAAAACGGAATGTGTCCTCCGGAGATTAGCAAGGACTGTGAACAATTTGAAGAACAAAGTTTTCCAGCCGTTTGACCGGAAACTGACCCCTTCCGGTGAATAACTTGACCACCGAAAAGACGTGACGTGCGTTTTAAACATTTTAAACATTTGAACATTTAAATACTTTAAACATTTTCTCAAACTTGCCACAATTCCAACACTATTTCTCCACCCGTTCTCTGTCTGAACGAAAATAGCAAGTAAAACTTGTGAAAAATCCACAGGTTCCCAGGCTGTTCTAATATTTGCTACGAAGTTGTGTTTTTTCCTTCTGATTTACTGTCAGGTATATTGTCTTTCGAACGTCACTATAAGTATGTGCAGAACAGATCACCTGTCAGTCACAATTCTCCCTGTTCTGGCAGTGCACCGCTCCGTGCCGATTGTGGTTCTCGTACCGATGAGCGGCCCTCGGTTTATTGAAGAAAGTCTCATCACTCTGTTTCCATTGTGGAACTCGTACTAACGTACGACCCTCAGTTGACTCGAGAAATTATCACCTCAGCGTTCAAATTCATCCGTCCAAAGCGAATCACTTCGTACGTTTCCGAGTTGAACTCTGTTTGTAAATTCTCAGCGCTGCTTTGCGTCCTGTCACCGTCCTGTTGGAATCTGTGACAACCTTCTATACTATCTATACTTTCTATACTTTGAGGGATAAAATTGGTCCCTTAGATAATCAGGGTGGTCATCTATGTGTGGAGCCGAGGAAGATGGGAGAGATTTTGAATGATTTCTTCTCTACGGTATTCACTAAGAAGAAGGGTATTAAATTGTTTAAGGTGTGGGAAACAAGTAGTGAAGTTATGGAACAATTAGAGAGGTGGAAGTACTGGAGCTTTTAAGAAATTTAAAAGTGGATAAATCTTCGGGTCCTGACAGGATATTCCCTAGGACCTTGAGGGAAGCTTGTGTAGAGGTAGCAGGAGCTTTGACGCAGATCTTTCAGATGACATTAGAAACGTGGATTGTGCCGGAGGATTGGCGTATTGCTCTTGTGGTTCCGTTGTTTAAAAAGGGATCTAGAAGTAAGCCTAGCAATTATAGACCTGTCAGTTTGACATCAGTGGTGGGTAAATTAATGGAAAGTATTCTTAGAGTTAGTATTTATGATTATCTGGGTAGACCCGATCTGATTAGGAGTAGCCAGCATGGATTTGTGCGTGGAAGGTCATGTTTGACAAAACTTATTGAATTTTTTGAAGAAGTTACGAGGAATGTTGCCGAGGGTAAGGCAGTGGATGTAGTCCATATGGACTTCAGCAAGGCCTTTGACAAAGTTCCACATGGAAGGTTAGTTATGAAGGTTCAGTCGTTAGTTATTATTGCTGGAGTAATAAAATGGATTCAACAGTGGGTAGATGGGAGATGCCAGAGAGTAGTGGTTGATAATTGTTTATTGGGATGGAGGCCAGTGACTAGCGGGGTGCCTCAGGGATCCGCTTTGGGCCCAATGTTGTTTGTAATATACATAAATGATCTGGATGATAGGGTGGTAAGTAGGCCGATGATACCAAGGTAGGAGGTGTTGTGGATAATGAGGTGGGTTATCAAAGCTTGCAGGGAGATTTATGCCGGTTAGAAGAATGGGCTGAACGTTGGCAGATGGAGCTTAATGCTGAGAAGTGTGAGGTTCTACATTTTGGCAGGAATAATCCAAATAGAACATACAAGGTAAATGGTAGGGCATTGAGGAAAGCAGTGGAACAGAGAGATCTAGGAATAACAGTGCATAGTTCACTGAAGGTGGAGTCTCATGTAGATAGGGTGGTGAAGAAGACTTTTGGAACGCTGTTTTTTATAAATCTGAGCACTGAGTACAGAAGTTGGGATGTAATGTTAAAATTGTACAAGGCATTGGTAAGGCCAAATTTGGAATATTGTGTACAGTTCTGGTCACCGAATTATAGGAAATATATCAATAAATTAGAGAGAGTGCAGAGACGATTTACTAGGATGTTACCTGTGTTTCAGTAATTAAGTTACAGAGAAAGGTTGAACAATTTAGGCCTCTATTCATTGGAGCGTAGAAGGTTGAGGGGGGATTTGATCGAGGTATATAAAATTTTGAGACGGAGATAGAGTTGACGTGAATAGGCTGTTTCCATTGAGTAGGGGAGATTCAAACGAGAGGACATGATTTGAGAGTTAGGGGTCAGAAGTTTAAGGGAAACACGAGGGGGTATTTCTTTACTCAGAGAGTGATAGCTGTGTGGAATGGGCTTCCTGTAGAAGTAGTAGAGGGCAGTTCAGTTGTGTCATTTAAGGTAAAATTGGATAGGTTTATGGACAGCAAAGGAGTGGAGGGTTATGGGTTGAGTGCGGGTAGGTGGGACTAGGTGAGATTAAGAGTTCGGCACGGACTCGGAGTGCCGAGACTGCCTGTTACCGTGCTGTGATTCTTATATGGTTATCCATAAAGCACCAATCTCCACATCATTGCAAATATAGTAAACCACCCTTCCACCTCCTCATCCAAATCGTTCATAAAAGCACAGAAATCCGGGGGTCTCATAACAGATTTCTGCAGGACACCTGTCACCAACACCCAGGGAGAAAACGCTCCATCCACAACTATCCTCTGCCTTTTGTGGGCCTCAGTTCTGTATCCATCAGCGAATTTTCCCTGGATACCAAACCCTCTGACATTATGAATAGTCCTACAATGGCTAAACAAAGCCTTATTAAAATGCATTTATACCAGATCCATTAACCCCCACTTTATTCGCAGAAGACCACGTCAGAAACGTGTTTCTGTCTTCCATTTTCCCCGCTTTGACTCGGCCGAGTGCAAAAATGTGACCTATCCTTCTCCTCAGGGTACAAAACGTAGGTGGTTGCCCAACTCATTGAGTGGACAACTGCTCTTCATCCGCACTACCGCCGATTGCCTGAAACGTGAATCTGAGAGAATGACCTCATCTCGGTCCAGAGCATCCCTTTCACAAGATGCTTTCTGGAACTGAGCTGCTAGATGACATTGATTATCTCCAAGAGGTTTGAGTGCGTTAATATGATACGAGTCCAACTTGTTTGGAACAGTCTGAATTCGATATACTGGTGGACTGGCTCTGTCAGCGATATCATATGTCCCGACAAATCGCGATGATGTTAAGGGGCTTAGCTGATGGAAAGACATTATAACTTTTTGTCCGATTTCCAACTCCAGCGGGTTTGTTCGCACATCGAAATAAGCTTTGTTCTGCTGTTTATTCCATCACATTTTATGGGCGGCGACTTAATGGGTCGACTTAATAGAATCAATTAATTGCTACTTGCATTGGTCCTTTCCAATGCCACCAAACTCTGACTGTGATAAATCTAGCCCAAACGGATATTCTAACACTTTTATTTTCGCTAGCAATGTCTTTAAAGTCCCGCTCATTCATTCAGCAATTCCACTGTATTGTAGTCAATAAGGTATACCAACTTGTTCCATGACATTTTGTATCACCTGTGCAGTGTAGCGGGGACCATGATCTGGTTCTATAATCCTTGGCAATGCCCAACGGTAAAAAAAAAACTCTCTCCAAACAAAATCCTGGCTGTAACGTTAACGGTTTTCATTATCTAGTTGGGAAAGTCTCTATCGATTTGATGAACGCATCCCCTATCTCGAGCATATAGATCAGTCCTTCAGGGCATGGAGGTGAAAATCCAAGAAAATAATCCTACAAGTTAACACATGGTCCTTCTACGGAGCGGGTCTTAAAACTGCTTCTATTGCCGATTTATCTGGGTTATCAATTAACACAAATCAAACAATTTTTACGATAATGTACATCTCCTCGCAGTTTTGGCCACCTACACAGATTCTTCTGCTGTTCTATAGCTCCATCTGCTCCTTGATGCTCACAATACATCATCTGGTTTCTTTCACAATTCCGCATCTCAAACCTACCACTATCAACTAACTTCCAAATCAGTGACTGTATCAATAGATATTTCCCATAATCTTCAGAATTCCCTCCTGTTTGTACTTTTGTTAAGTCCTGATCCTGTTGCGCCGTCATGACTCAGTCTATATGTGTAGAGTTTGCTGTCTGTGATTGCTACCTCTATATCTGGATTCCATTTCGCCACCCAACTTGTTTCTAGATTGGTTAACTCACCAGCCCTCCAGCTTCCCTCCGGGGATGTTTTTGACTGAGCCTCCACCTTTTTAATCCATCAGTGTTTGCTCTTGTCTTCTCGAATATTTACTTCAACAAGAGAGCTGATGGTAAAGGTTTGCCTTCTTTTGGGATATAACCTCTAGATTCCCATAACGGGAAATATTCGGTCAAAGCACATGCGTATACGGCGAATGAAGGGAGATGGGTCACGTATAGACATCAGAATTCAGTGTCATTCGGTATCTTGTTCAGCGCAGGAGTAGTGAGTCACAGGGCTTGTTCCTGTTCTCCACTGTTCCATGATCCCAACATGTCCAGGTGATGTGTTCACATTTTAATGTGAATCTATTCATCATCTGCTGTCCATTCACCTACATTCATCTAGTTCTTCTGCATTGACGGGTGTAACATAGGAGCGTATTGCAACACCGGAACAAGCTCTCCCGCCAGATTTGTCCCTGACGAGCGTAACACTCCCGGCTCTGCAGTGACGTAGCAGTGACAGCAATTTCCCAGAGTTCATCAGTCAACCACCTACTGGAATGCGGACCATTCGATGATTCCAAATGTCAAACTGGAGTTTCCCTCGCATTCCTACTCATAAACTCTCTTAGTGCTGCACAGAACAACGTAGTTACAATTTTCCCAATCAAAATGCATGACAAATTGCAGAAGAGTCCGAAACAGTCAGAAGAAAATCGAGATGATTTCTATATTATTTATAAGTGGGACATAACTCGAACAGATTCACGCTCTGGTTCACATTGAGGAATATGTGACAGTTTCAGCAAACGTAAGAGAGTCCAGTGTTATGATCCCAACCCCCTCCTTTGTGAGAATCGCAAGAGCACCCGGTGAGGTGGGGGGGGGGGTCAGTAGATCCTGGAAGTGAGAGAGAGAGAGAAAGGTGGAAAATTGCACGTCCCACCAGGGATACAGAATAAGATGCCAGCAACTATTGTCTCATGGAGACCACGTGAAAAGCCCTCGGGCAAGGTGGGCTGGTTGAGAGAGAGATTGCATTATCCCAACCTGATTGACACCTGCGACCCCGTGAGGAAGTATAAAGTAGAGTCTCAGGGGGACAGCCCCTCAGACGCACCCAGAAGACACGAGAGAGTGTTCCCGCTGCAGCGGGATGCCATTCTGAAGGAAGCCACGTGCGTTAGATTCCGGGATTGCAATTTGTGGCTGGAATCACAGAAAACCGCTTTTAACTGACATCGGGGAAAGGAAACCAACGCTCCCCCGATTTCACGGAAGATTCATCAAGACTCGGCAAGTTCGGTCTCTGCTCCCCCAATCTCTCTCTCTCGGTCGCCCTACGCAAAAACCCAGCGATTTTCAAAGGGCTGAGGCCTGCAGACTTTCAGAGTGACATTTATATTTCCAACGGACAATCTATTAACCCCTAGACACCAGCAGAGCTCACTTCTTAATGATGATTATCACTATACCCGCGCTTTAGATTGAATGTTGACAATGTGCACTATCTGAATGTATGTATTAACCCTACTTTTGTGTCCCTTTACGAATAAAACGTTTGAAAATAGTGACATCAGCCTTCAACGGACCTCTTTATCTTTGCTGTTGAGTTATCCAGTTACGGGATACGTAACAACTTGAGGTTTCTCGTCTCAGGATTTGGCACCAAATTGGGAAGCCAGTGAATCGGGCTTGTAGTCCAAAACTTGATTCTGGTTACGCGGGTAGCCAAACGGGAAACCAGCAAAGATGGACGTGGGTGAATTTATGGAAAACCCGACGGTGGGGGCGCTAGAGGCGGCCACCAAATCAGACTTGTTAAATTTAGCGAAGGGGTTGAACCTCACAGAAGTGAGGTCGTCATTGAAAAAGCGGGAGGTACGAAGGGATATAACCCAGTATTACATTGGGAAGAAGGTGTTTGAAGCTGAGGTATTGGGAGATATCCCTGAAGAGATACATCAAGTGGGACGGTTCAGTTAGAGGTGGAGAAATTGAAGTTGGAACGTGAAATTAAGATAAAAGAGCTGGAAGCGGCTGAGAGGGAAAGGCAAAGGCAGCATGAAATTAACTTAAGGAAGCTAGAAGCAGAAGACAAAGAGAGGGAACGGGCCTAGAAAGAGAAACAGAGGCAACATGACCGGGAAATTGAGAAGATGAAGAACGAACGAAGAGATCAAGGGTTAGACCAAGCAGAGCGGTTTAATGTTAGTAGGGAGTTGAGATTGGTGCCCCCGTTCGAGGAGACAGATGTCAATAGCTATTTCTTGCTTTTTGAATAGGTGGCAGTAAATCAGAAGTGGCCAAAAGAGCAGTGGGTGGCGTTGTTACAAAGTGTGTTAAAGGGGAAGGCCCAACGAGCATATGCGGCTTTGTCCCTGGGGGAGGGAGAAGCGGAGAATTATGCTGAGGTAAAAAAGGCCATTCTCCGGTCTTACGAATTGGTACCTGAGGCCTATAGACAAAAGTTTAGAAATTTAAGGAAAGGGTGGAATCAAACGTATACCGAGCTAGCCCACGAGAAGGGGGTGCTCTTGGACCGTTGGTGCACCGCGGAGGGAGTGGGCGAGAATTATGGGCGTCTCAATGCAGAAAATGCCAAGAGAAACCAGGCACAACCCAACACATTCCAGGATCCTGCAGTAGTTGAACTCAATCTGATTACTTATGCAGGTAAAATCAAGTGGCAAAAATCATTCACCAAAATCCTGCTTTAAAACACAAACTGATGAATGACCACGGTAACTTCATTAAGGCACCATGACTTCAAGCCTGATTCAGTTAAGGACATAATCTCACAAATTATATGATAATCAATACATTGTTTCAGATAGGATCATCTCAAATAACCATTCAGATATAATATTACAGAATAAACAAGCAGGAATAACTCCCTCAATAGGTATAACCATTCTCAACACACACATGTGCCTCGACCAATGGGGCCCCTCACCACAGGCATTTTTCGTCAGTCAGATAACCAAGTAATTTCGTCTGCCAATTAGCGTCCAAATGTTGCTACTCTGTCATTCGTTGCCACGCCCCACTGTTGAGTCCTTTTTCCTCATCATACGTTCTTAGCCCATCCATCGTCCAGAGTCCCAAACTCTGCCCTGTGCAGACCAGCCTCTGGTTTCTACCCTGCTCCTTTGAACATCCAACTTATGGGTTCCCATTCCAATTTAAGTCTTTAGAGGACAGTGGTGTTTCCAACAACCCTTTAGAAGCAGGGAAAATGAGTCATAATGTGGAATTAAGTTGTGATTAAGGAGGTTAACGAACAATGTCATTCTTCATCAGCCCAGAGATTAGAACTGCAGCCATCTCGACTTCCTCAGTCTGCAGAGAATTCAAGGGAAACAACACGGGGGGGGGGTGGATTTAGATGGACGGATGTGGAACAGATTCACTGGCCGGGTTCAGCAGGCCTGAGTACGCCAGTTGTGTTATAAATTCACCAAGTACCAAACACAGAGTTTTTTTATTAGTTTTTTTATACATTTTCTACATAGCTACAGATAAAAAAAAACCCGGATCAAAATGAAGAACATTGATACAGTGCAAAAATAAACATACAATAATAATATGATACGAAGAAAGATAATTGAGAAAGCAGCCAAATTGAAGACATGTAAAATTAGTGTCCTCCCCAAGCCCCGCAACAAAAAAAAAAAACTCCAGACCAACCACAACACAATATAGAGAATATAAATCAGGACAATCAAACCCCCGAACTGTGAATACACTGAGCAACAGAAGGTATTAATGCCTACTACCAAAAAAAAGGAGCTGAAAGCAAGGGACCGAAAAAAAACCCTAGTCAAGAGGAAGGTTATGAAAGTACTCAATAAAAGGTCCCCAGACCTTATGGAACTTCAAATCCGAATTAAGGACTGAATAATGATTTTTTTCAAGGTCTAAGCAGGCCATGATATCGTTAAGCCATTGAGCATGTGTGGGCGGGGCAACATCTCTCCATCTAAGGAAGATTAAACGCCTAGCCGGGAGAGAGGCAAAAGATAATATTCGACACTTCGTCAAACTCAGACGTAAATCTGTCTCACCCCCGAAACCAAACAAAGCAATTAAAGGGTTAGGTTCTAGGTGGTGATTCAGAATATACGATAACGTTATGAAGACATTTTTCCAAAATTTCTCCAAGCTAGGACAAAGCCAGTACATATGAATGAGAGAGGCCTCGCCCCTTTTGCATTTATCACAAAGCGGACTGATGTTAGAGTAAAACCGAGATCATTTGGATTTAGACATATGGGCTCTATGAACAATGTTAAACTATAAAAGGCCAATGGCGAGCACACAGGGAGGTTGAGTTAACCGATTTGAGAATCGAGTCCCAAGTCTCATCGGATAAAGAGGTATTTAAATCATCCTCCCATGCCATTTTAAGTTTATCCACAGGGGCACGTCGTAGGGATGCTAATTTATCACGAATAAATGATATTAAAACTTTACCTAGAGGATTAATGGAAAGAAATAAGTCCATAACATTTTTCTCAGGCATTTCAGGGAAGTTAGGGATTAAAGGAGTAATAAAGTGTCTAATTTGGAGATATCTAAAAAAATGAGCATTAGGCAGATTAAACTTAGCAGAGAGCTGTTGAAAAGAGGCAAAGCGATTATCAATAAAAAGATTTTCAAAATGTCTAATGCCCTTCCTATACCAATCATGGAAGGCTGAGTCATACGTAGTAGGTAAAAAAAAAAGGTGATTATGTAAGATAGGGGTAGAAAAGGAAATACCATGGAACCCATAAAGTTTCCTAAACTGAGCCCATATACGCAAAGTGTGTCTGACAAGAGGATTAACTATTAATCTGGACAAACTACTAGGGAGTACGGTGCCGAGAAGTGCAGAGATAGATAATTCTTTAGTGGAGCTCAACTCCATTGCCACCCGATTAGGGCACTCGGGTTGGCCATGGAAAAAAGACCAAAAGGTAGCACAGCATATATTGGCTGCCCAATAATATAAACGAAAGTTAGGTAAAGCCATGCCACCTTCTTTTTTAGACTTTTGGAGATAAACTTTGTTAATTCTAGAGCGCTTATTCTTCCACAGATATGACAAAATAACAGAGTCTAAGGAATCAAATAAGGATTTAGGAATAAAAATTGGGATTGATTGAAATAAATATAAAAGTTTAGGGAGAACATACATTTTAACAACATTAATACGACCTACCAAAGACATAGATAGAGGTGACCAATGTAACAGACTCTGTTTAATAGTATATGAAAGATTGGCAAAATTTTCACGAAAGAGATCTTTAAACTTCCTTGTGAATATAATCCCAAGATAAGTAAATTGATTGTGGACTACTTTAAAGGGGAGATCACGAAATGTTAATTCTTGTGCTTCTTTATTAATTGGGGAAAGTTCGCTCTTATGTAAATTAAGTTTATATCCAGAGAACTGGCTAAACTGGTCAAGAAGTGAAAACATTAGAGGTAAGGATGTAGACGGATTTGAAAGAAAAAGTAATAAGTCATCAGCATAGAGAGAAACTTTATGCTCAACACCCCCTCTCCAAATCCCAGTCAGTTCAGGACAATTTCGAAAAGCTATCGCCAAAGGTTCTATAGCCAATTCAAAGAGAAAGGGACTTAAAGGGCATCCATCCCTGACGGGTGCCACGTTTGAGGTTAAATAACTGGGATTTCTGAGAATTAGTTAAAACAGAGGCAGTCGGACACAAATACAGCAATTTGATCCAAGAGATAAAACTTTGACCAAAGTCAAATTTTTTTCTAAAACTGCAAAAAGGTAGTTCCACTCTATACGATCAAATGCTTTCTCTGCATCAAGGGAAATAACACATTCAGGAATCCCAGTTGGAGGTGAATATAAAATGTTAAATAAACGCCGAATGTTAAAAAAAAGGAAGACAGTTTTTAATAAAACCAGTTTGATCATCAGAAACAATAGAGGGAATAACAGTTTCTAATCTATGCCAAAACTTTGGCCAAGATTTTAACATCAACATTAAGCAATGAAATCGGCCTATACGAGGAACACTCTGTTGTGTCTTTACCCTTTTTAAATAAAAGAATAATAGAAGCCTCATTGAAAGAGGGTGGCAATTTGCTGTAGTTAAACGAGTCAGATAATACTGAAAGTAACTGAGGGGAGAGAAGTGAAGAGAATGATTTATAAAATTCTACAGGGAACCCATCAGGTCCAGGAGATTTCCCTGAAGACAGTGCAGAAATTACAGTGGATATTTCTTCTAATGACATAGGCGCATTGAGTTTGGCTTTAAAATCAGATGAAAGTGAAGGAATATTCAGATTATTTAAAAAATGATCGATAGAGATATTGTCATTTAATGATTCAGAGGAATAAAGTCGAGAATAGAATTTTTTAAATGCGTCATTGATTTCTAAGTGATCCGATGTAAGGTCTCCATTCTCCTTCCGGATCTTTGTAATATGTTGCTTGGCTTTGGAATGCCTCAGCTGATTGGCTAGAAATTTACCAGATTTGTCACCATGAATATAAAAACCACTCTTACTTTCAAGAAGTTGGCGTTCGACAGATTGAGTGGACAGAAGATTAAATTTAGTTTGAAGTTCTACACGTTTCTTGTATAGTTCAAGATTCTTAGTTTGCGCATAGAGTTGATTCAACTCTTTAATCTGATTAATGAGGTCTAATCGATCTGCACAGGACTTTCTATTAAGATTTGCTGTATAGGAGATTATTTGACCCCTCAGATATTCTTTCATGGCATCCCAGACAATCTGGGATGACACTTCAGGTGATGTATTGGTGTTAAAATAAAAGGTTATCTGATCCTTGATAAATTTTAGAAAATCATCATCCGATAGTAAAGTCTAATCAAACCGCCAGTGTTTATTCCTCTGAGGAAGGCCAGGAAAATTTAAGGACAGAGTAATTGGGGCATGGTCAGAAATCAGTATACTCTGATAATCACAAGAATAGACAAATGGAATGAGTTGATTGTCGAGTAAGAAGTAGTCAATTCTAGTAAAGGTATGGTGAACATGTGAAAAAAAAGAATAATCTCTCTCAGTAGGATGAAGGAAACACCATATATCAGAGATATCATAATTAGAGAGAAACGATTGAATAGCTGAGGCAGATTTAGTAGGTGGAAGACGGAGTTTAAAATAGAACTGGTTTATTTGTCTCAGATCCAGAATATTAAACTGCAGTTCCATTAAAGGTGAATGTGCAGCAGAAGAAACTCCTCCAATGCCCAGTGACCAGGGTGCAGAACTGGGTGTGGTGAGCAGCAGCAATAATTGCAGAGTTCAGCACCGACAGTCACTCCCAAAATTGCATTCAGCAACGGTGATAGACTAATATCCAGCATGCAGCTGGGAAACTTTCTTCCCAGTTTGAACCCGGTAGTGTGTCACAAGTGTAACACACTGTAAGGATTCATTGCTGATGTAATGGCCTCTCTGTAATGTTTCACTGCTGAGGTAATGGTTTCTCTGCAGCAGCAATGTTTAGGTTACGACTAGAGATAACAGGGTTTTGGAGTGCAGAGCTATCCAATGACAGAAATGTTCTTTCTTGTGAGTCTGGAAGAGAGATTTTCATGGCCTTTTGCTGGGGAGAGATGAGAAGACGTGAATGGAGAGAGTGGGCCCTTTTTCTTTTTTTTTGTTTTCTTTACTGACCCTTTATTCAAAGTAAGAATTATAAATCTTAATAGTGTAATCACATATCATGTACAATTTGTTACTTCAGGTGTCACACAGGCACAAACCTATAAAACTACCAGCAACAATTGAACACACTTGGGAGTAGGGTTTTGCAGTGAACAAACACTATTTTAGTGGTAACTACTAATAATGGTGAACTTAAACCAGATAATCCAAGGGTTAGCAATGTTATGCATATATAGGTGTAAATACAGGTTTCCCCCTGTATCTAAAGCTAGAGCGTTCCTATGAAACCATTTGTAAGCCGAAATGTCATGAAGCGAAGAAGCAATCACCATTAATTTAAATGGGAAAAGATTGTGGATGTTCCCAGGCCCAAAGAATAACCCACCAAATCATACCAAATAGCACATAAAACCTAAAATAACACTAACCTATAGTAAAAGTAGGAATGATATGATAAGTATACACACTATATAAAGTAGAAATATTGTATGTACGGTGTAGTTTCACTGAAAATCCAGAAGATAGTGAACTGAAATTGATTTGGAGAGAAAAAAAATCGGCACGTGCACGCATGCATACACAACTGCCGCACAAGGCTTCACGGTCACGGTAGTCTTTCTCGGGGTAAACTCCCATATAAAGCAGGCATCATCTTTATCGTAAAAGCGAAAATCCTCTTTGGTTAGAAAAAACAGGTACTAACGTAGGTCTTTCATAACAGTGAGCTGTTGTAAAGCGAACGTCCGAAAAACGGGAGCCACCTGTATATAAAATCCAAAACCTAGGTGGTAAACGATATAGTCAATAGACAATAGGAAATAGGTGCAGAAGTACACCATTCGGCCCCTCGAGTCTGCACCGCCAGTCTTACGATGATGTGGTAGATTCAATTTAGTTCACAAGATTGGAGGGGGAGGGAGGGAGGGAGGGAAGGAGAGGGCGAGGGTGAGGGAGATGTAATCCAAGTAAACAGGTGTTGTCGACCTTTTCCAATGCCCATCAAGTTAGCCAGACGTGACCAACTCAAGAGCACCTTCTTCAAGAGAAAGTCTACCAACCCAGTCAAGGGTTAGACTCACCGGTAGATCCCACAGGGTCGCTCTTACACGCACTAACAGCCACAGATCGATTCTTTATCAATCCTCAGATCCCACCCTTGTGGGTACCAGAAACTCCAACTAGCAGAAACTTTCACCACTAGCCTTCGTGCGTCCACGTGTCCTGCGAGTAAAGCAGTTACGTGTGTTTAAATACCATTGTGCTGAACAGCATCTGTCCATCACGTAGCTCCGCCCCCTCTCTCTGTAAGAAGTCGCTTGCTTGTTCTGTGTCGGTAAAGGATCATTCTGACCTTGCTTAACCACACAGAACATAAACATTAGCTGGTCACCATAGCAACCCAGCACTTCTGCAGAAATCCAACAGCGTGTCCAAAGTCAGTCTCGGTTCTCTTTGCATTTTAAAGAGACAGTTCACAGAAAGGGGACACATCACTCAGTATCCACCCAAACGAGATTATTCAGTTTGGCCAGACTGGGGTGGGCAGGCTATAACCCCCTCTGTTAAGCTGCCAGCAGAACTGAGAGCTACATAAGATTAGATGACTGAGTGAATCGCTTCCTACATTCACAGCCGGTGAATGGCCTCTCCCCAGTGTGAACTCAGTGATGCACACTGGTTGATTTGGCTGAGAGAATCTTTTCCCAAAGTCTGAGCAGATTGGTCTCTACCCAGTGTGAAGTCGCTGGTGTGCCTTTAGGATGGATGACTGAGTGAATCCTTTCCCACAGTCTGAGCAGGTGAATGGCCTCTCACCAGTGTGAACTCGCTGATGTATCTTCAGATGGGATGACGAAGCGAATCCCTTCCCACAGTCCGAGCAGGTGATTGGCCACTCTCCAGTGTGAACTCCCTGGTGTGCCTTCAGTTGAGATAACTGAGTGAATCCTTTCCCACAGTCTGAGCAGGTGAATGGCCTCTCCCCAGTGTGAACTGACTGGTGTCTCAGTAAGTGAGCTGATGAAGTGAATGCCTTGCCACAGTCCGAGCAGGTGAACGGCTTCTCCCCAGTGTGAATTCTTTGGTGTACCTTCAGTTGAGATGACTGAGCGAATCCCTTCCCACAGTCTGAGCAGTTGAATGGCCTCTCTCCGGAGTGAACTCGCTGATGTATCTTCAGTCGAGATAATTCAGTGAATCGCTTCCCACAGTCTGAGCAGGTGAACAGCCACACTCCGGTGTGAACTGACTGGTGTCTCAGTAACTGATATGATGAAATGAATCCTTTCCCACAGTCTGAGCAAGTGAATGGCCTGTCCCCAGTGTGAACTGACTGGTGTCTCAGTAACTGAGATGACTGAGTGAATCGTTTCCCACAGTCCGAGCAGGTGAACAGCCGCTCCCGAGTGTGAACTCGCTGGTGAGCCATTAGGTCAGATGACCGAGTGAATCCTTCCCCACAAATTCAGCAGTTGACCAGCCTCTGCCCAGTGTGAACTGACTGGTGTGTCCACAGGTGGGAAGACCAACTGAATCCCTTCTCACTCACAGGACAGGTGAATGGCCTTGCCCAGTGTGAACTCGCTGATGTACCTTCAGTTGAGATGACCGAGTGAATTCATTCCCACTGTCTGAGAAGATGAATGGGCTCCCCTCCATGTAAACTAACGGGCATGCCAGTTGGTCAGATGATCGAGTGAATCCCTCCTGACAGTCTAAGCAGGAAGGATGATTGACTGAAACCCCAGCTCCACTTCTTAAATATCTGGACAGAGACAGCAAAACTGCTGTGTTGTGTTCGAGATTCCCATACTCAAATTCCTTGCAATTTTTAACCTGTAAAAAGATTTACAAAATCCATCAGTGGATATAGGACAACATTTCAGATGAGATTACACTGTTCCAGTGAATTTTAACCCAAGTTGGAGAGAGAAATCACCTCCTGACTGGGCACAGTGCTGGTATCTGGAAGACCATCAAACTCTCTGATGCTCTTCCTGTCTCTATAAGAATGGGGCATTTCTGCCATCTCCAATCTGTGACCTGGCTCAGTTTGACTCTCTCCCTTGTTATTATTCTGTGTTCCCACTGAGATGCATGGGTTCCTGGCCCCACAGTAACTGAAACAATCTCACACAAGTAGCCTGCAATCCGTTCCATGCACCCACAACTCTCTGTGTAAATAAAGTTACCCCTGACATCCCCTCCATATCAACTTTCAAGCACCTTAAAACTATACCCCCTCACACTAGCCATTTGAGCCCTGGGGTAAAAGCCTCTGCCTATCCACACGATCAGTGTCCCTCATCATCCTATACATCTGAAAAAGGCTCTAAACATAAACAAAGATATTATACATTTCTTTGAGGATTTGTTGGGAATAGACAACGTTATGACAGTATAGATAGGGTACAGGTACGCAGCTTTTTCCACTGAGGATGGGTGCGATGACAACCATAGGTCATGGGCAAGTGGGGAAGTGAAAATTTAATGGGAACATTTGGAAAAGCTCTTTACTGAAATGGTCGTGAGAGCTTGCAGTGAGATGCCAGCACAAGTGGTGAATATGAGTTCAGTTTCACCATTTAAAAGAAGTTTGGATGGGAGCCTGGATGGTAGGGGTATGGTGGGCGATGGTCCCGGTGCAGTTAGTTGCATTAGACAGTTTAAATGTTTGTTTGGCATTGAATGGATTGGGCAAATAGCCTGTTTCCGTACTGAACTTCTCCATGTTTCTGTGACAGAGAAGCTGGCTAAACTTGCTTGGAAGGGAAAGATAGGAGTGACAACGGAGCAACAATGGCTGGAGTTTCTGGGAGCAATTCAGGAGCTGAGTGATCGATACATCCCAAAGAAGTGGAAGCTTTGTAAAGGCAGGAAGACACAGCTGTGGCTGAAATGAGAAGCCAAAGCCAACATAAAAGCCAAAGAGAGGGCAAACAAAAGAGCAAAAACTATTGGAAGCTTTTAGAAACCAACAGAAGACGACTAAAAATAAGACCGATGAGCTCGGGGGTGGAATTATGATACTGTTGTCATTAATGAGTCTTGGTAGCACCCAACAGTCTGGGGCATTTAGAGGAACAAAATATCGGGGGCCTCAATATCTCTTGAAAACCAAGGCTCCCTGCACCAGTTACCTTTCAGCATACGAACTCTACACTCCCAAAAATGTCTCTTCTGAAGGCCTCCCGCTTACCAAGTACTCCTTTGCCAGAAAACGGCCTATCCCAAACCACACTTGTCAGGTCCTTTTGACAGCATCAAAACTGACCTTTTATCCCCTCTGTTCTGTTCCCCTAACTAACGAATCCCCTATCACCTGTTTGACTTTCCTCTGTCAGGTAATCCCTCCATTCCCAACAGTTTCTAAAGCGGCCCACCTGGCTGTTGTGTGGGATGGCAACAAGAGTACTCTGCGATGGCTATTTAACTTCATTCCCCTTCATGTCTCTCACCTAGTTTCCTGTCTCCTGCACCTTAGGTGTAACTCACCTCTCTTCATGTCATATCTATCACCCCCTCCAACTGCTGGATGATCCACAATTCATCCGTTTTCAGCTCCAACTCCTCAAAGTGCAGCTGGGTGCACATCTTGTAGGTGAGGGTGTCAGGGACACTGGAGTTCTCCCCACCAATGTCCCCTCTAATTTGTAATCACCAGTGTGCACAGAAATCTTGTACTGTGCATTCTTTTACCCAGTGACGACATGTGCACTGCGAATTTTATATAGAGAGGTATTCATTTTAACAGCCAGCAAATCACTGTCTGTAAGAACTGTGATCTCCTCTGGGCTCGATTCAGTTCATCTGCCCTCTCACACCATGTCACAGGCTGTAAAGGGTAATGAAGGATTTTCTCTCCAGTGCTTTTGCACTTTGTCCATAAGTGGTTTGCTTGCTAAATTATGCTTTAAAAAGTCAGATTTCCAAATAGCACTCCAACTCTTCCCTCTTGTAAACTCTCCAACAACTTTTGCATCACCACAATACACACAGGTATCACCAGTTTCTGTATTGTACATAAATATTTCCCCTGAAGTCTCCCCCAATGACTGATGGTGGTGAACTCAGTGAATGAAATCCCAATGAATATGAAGGGAAGGGCAGTAGTCTGTCTCACTGGAGTCTGGCACATTTGATGTGAAAGCTACTTGTTGCCCAGGGCAAAGGTGTTTGATATCATTATCTTCCAGAGAGAATGGGACAAAACATGTCGTCACGGGTAGAAAAGTCCAGAACAAGAGGAGGTGGAACAAGCAACACACACAAAATGCTGGAGGAACTCAGCAGGCCGGGCAGCATCTACGGAAAAGAGTACTAATGCTGAGTTCCTCCGGCATTTTGTGTGTGTTGGTTGGATTTCCAGCATCTGCAGATTTTCTCCTGTCAGTGATCGGAGGTAGAACAAAGGCGAATTTCTCAACTTGTGATGTAAAAGATTTTGTTCCCTTTCTCCGAGTTCCTAATCCTTGCATTTAGATAGCTGGAGCTCAGCTCTGTCTGAGAGATCCATCGGTTCCCATTCACTCAGCGGCCGGGAGCTCCCCGGGGCCCGTGTACGGATCGTGAGGCTGAGAGAGAGGGAAGAGGGCAGGACTGTCCCGGGATTGCGGACTGTGATGTCCGGATTTCACAGGAATCGTTCTGAAGTCGGTGTTTCAGAGAAAAACACGGAAAATCACTCTTACCTCCATCCGACATTTTCAAGCCTTCAGTGTACTATGCGCATGCGTGACACTCGGGGACGTCCTCAGCCTGACGCCTGCGCATTTCATCGGTGCCTCAACGACAGCGAAATTTTTAACTCATGGCCCTATGGGTAATCACGGTGCCATTAAAGATTTGTGCAGTTACCGGTTCAAGGTCTATACCTTATTTTTTTCGAGTGTATCGAAAAATTTGCAGCTGTTTTAACGCAGAAAGCGGCTCCCATAAGCAATATACTCAATATCAACGCGTATCTAATGCCAAAGTAAAATGCAGTTATAAAACACAGGAGATTCTGCAGTTGCTTGGAATACAGAGACGCACACACACAAAATGCTGGAGGAACTCTGCAGTTCAAGCAGCAACTAAGCAGCGAAGTACACATGCTGAAAGGGCTCGGTGTAAACGTTGTCTTTTTATTCCTCTTCACATTTGCTGTCTGTTGATTTCCACCAGTATTTTGCAGAAATTAACCACCTTTTTTTTCGATCAACCAGTTTCCAAATGCTTCTAATCTTTCTTTTGTAGCCAAATCCAGCTGGTCTGATTCCTCCTCCTCGTAAACTCTGGACCCCATCTCTTTTTGCAGCCCCAAAGCCTGACTCAATTTGGCAACTCTCTGCTTTTTGACTCTGCACCATCGAAGATTCACTCCCTAGTCTGCTGTCAGACTTTAGAGGTGCATTGTGTTACGAGAACGCAGATTCGTTTACTGTGAGTGTCACGTTGAGTGCCTGAGTGAGGCGGGTCAGTGACGTGAAACACATAGGGGGAGGGAGGGAGGGAGGGAGGGAGGGAGAGGAGAGATGGGGAGGAAAGGGGGAGGGAATGTCAAAACCACAGTGAGCTCATCGTCTTATTCAGACTGGAGAAAACCATGCGGGTGTATAAGATGATGAGAGGCATTGGTCGTATGGATAGCCAGAGGCTTTTTCCCAGGCTGAAACGGCTAACACGAGGGAGAATAGGTTTAAACTGCTTGGAAGTAGGTACAGAGGAGATATCAGAGCTAAGGTTTTTTTTTAAGCAAACAGTGGTGTGTGTGTGGAATGCACTGTCAGCAATGGTGGTAGAGGCGGATACAATAGGGTCTTTTAAGAGACTCTGAGATAGGTACATGGAGCTTAGGAAAATAGATTTCTATGATTCTGTGAAATTCAACGGAAATCTCCTATTCCACGGAGTGGTGACTAGTTGCAACCTGACACCTCACGGAGGAGAGCCATCGTTGTCGCTACTTCGTTTGAATCTGATGGAATTGTGATCACCAGATGCAAACAGTTTCCCTGCACAAACTTTGGTTACGTCTGTCTTGTCTCAGTCCCTGATGGGAGATTAAGTGTCACACGTGAGTCTTTGGGACTTTGATGTACTGATTAATGAAACTTTCCTGTAGACATTTGTCAACTACATGAGTACATCTACATTCTGAGAGTTCCAGTCTGTATGTGGAAGGTTAAAATCAAATTATAACAAATAATGTTTCTTGCATTATTCTCTGACGTCTACTAATTTGTTCCTCTAAATCCCATACACTCTTGGGTGGTCTTTAAGACAGACCCATCAACATGTTCAAACAAATTTTATTCCTCCTATCTACGTATAAGGCCTCACTAGATGAGCCCAACCAATCTTCTCAAGTTTATTGAAAATGATGTTAGGAAAGTTGATGAAGGCAAGGAAGTTTATGTCGTGTACAGGGGGATTGCAAGGCATTTAACAAGATCCCACATTGGCCAAGGGGGCACCTTGTCAAGCCCTGAGGATTCATCCTTGAGATGGTAAAAAGGTTAGTTTGTTCTGTTGACGTAAAAATAGACGTTAGGCTACGCGCTGCCGGCTTTTGCACCTGCAGGACATGGTTATACTTTGTTTCCAAATATGCAAAACTACAGTTAGGAAAATGAGGAATTATCTCATTGTGCACCTGGCCTGTTTGTCTGAATTTGACTGCCTTTGATGGTAATAAGTGGTCTTTGCCTCGAAATACCACTGATGCGTGTGATAATGGGGGTACCTGAAAAATTATTTCCTACGCTCGTGACAAAAAATGGAATAAAAACGCTGTATTTCTGATTTGCAGGGTGACCTCTGGTACGGGCCCCTGTGTGTGCCCAAGCAGAACTCTCACTAGCAGCAAGCTACTAAATAAAAAGCTGTTGCTTTATCCTCCGTAGTCCTGTGTGTTCTTGCATCAAGTAACCGGTAATGATTAGAAGTAAGGTTTAACAATTTGATGAGCCAGCCAGGAGTCTAAAATGAGGCATCCCCGTGAGACAGCGTCAGCGATCGTCTCGGTGGCAATGGCCTGAGATGGATGGGCCCACAACGTAAGATTTACCTTGATCCCTCTCATTAGTTGTCCACCCTGATGACCCTTTCGTCTGGCCGGAAATCCTCTGACGGACTCCTGTAGAACCATTAAGATTACCCGAGTACTAAGATAAGAACGATGGGTTTGAAGATTCACCCTGGTATAATAAGTGTAGGCTTCAGTATTCACAATGGTATAAGAAGAATGGGCTTGAGGTTTTGCCCTGGTGTAAGAAGAGTTAGGGGATTCACTTTGGTATAAATATGTTTTGAAGTAGGCTTACGATAATTTTCCTGTCTCGGACACCCTGCCTTAGACTGGTTGTGAAGATGGGAAATCCCCCACGCGAAGGTCAGTATCCTGAACTGGGTGCAAAGAGACACAGTAAGAGATTAACGGATTAAAGAAAAAATGGGTCGGACCCTTGATAAGTCAGGACCGGATACCCCCTTGTTAAAGATTTGTAAGGAGACGAGAATGATTTTCGTAAATTATCTGCCTCATTAAAGAAGAGACTGGGAATTGGAATGTGGCCATTACGGGAACCTGGGATGTGGAAAAATGCATTAAAGCAGAAGAGGCAATCTGGAAATGAAATTCAGGGGAAAAATGGAAAATTTTAATGTCAACGTGGTGAAAAATGGCTGACGAATTAACTAATAAGTTTTGACAAGCTAATTGGGAACACAATGCACATATTAGAGGGATTAGGGTATGTGACAGGGAAGGCAAACCCAAAGCATTGAAAGTGTTGAAATATCAGTGTGAGGACCATGATAAAGGATCTCTATCACACTCTCCACTCTCCCTTCATCACACTCAATCTCAACCCTATCCCACTCTCTCTCATCATTCCCCAGCCCTCCCGCACCCTTTCTCTACCACTCTGGATCACCCAGTCTCAAACTCCCACTCATGGACCTCTACCCCATGCTCTCTCACTCCTCCTCCCCCACACCCTCCAACTCATATTCCAAATTTTCATTCCGCTTTACAGGACTCTAAACCCCCATTCTCAACCAGTCCTCTGCCCTCAGACTCGCGCAAGTCCACACCCACTCGCCCACCATCTCACCCTCACTCAACCTCTTTTCCCCACTCTCCCTCTCACCATAAACATAACCCTCAAACGCATCATAACCTTCCACACACACATCCTGTCAGCGTTCCCCTCATCCCACCTTTGCCCCTCTCTTTCGTCCTCACCCTCACTCTACTACAGACACTCTTACCTTCCCGTTGTACTCCCAGTGGCCCTCTCCCTCTCTTCCCCTAACTCCAAACTTCACCTTAAACCTCACCCACAAACTCACGCTCTCAATTACTCCTTCCCTTTCCCTCACACTCACCTCCCTCATCCCCCACACTCACCCTCATCTTCTCTGTCCCCTTACCATAAAACGTAGCCTATTCCTCGTCCTCACCCGTACATCTACATTATTTAAAATGTAAATGACAATTGTAACTGGGAAATTTGCAGGCTCCACAATCTAGGTGATGTTGTTTGTTTTATATATTGAGGAATGTTACTATTGAGATGCAGCGGGCTGATTTACTTGAAAGGAATCGTGAAGAATATTTGGTTGGGGAAATTGCAGATAATTGCAGATAGGCCTGTCAGTTTGACATCAGTGGTGGGTAAATTAATGGAAAGTATTCTTAGAGATAGTATTTATAATTATCTGGATAGACAGGATCTGATTAGGAGTAGCCAGCATGGACTTGTGTGTGGAAGGTCATGCTTGACAAACCTTATTGATCTTTTGAAGAATTTACGAGGAATGTTGACGAGGGTAAGGCAGTGGATGTAGTCTATATGGACTTCAGCAAGGCCTTTGACACAGTTCCACATGGAAGGTTAGTTAAGTGGGTTCAGTCGTTAGGTATTAATGCTAGAGTAATAAAATGAATTCAACAGTGGCTAGATGGGAGATGCCAGAGAGTAGTGGTGGATAATTGCTTATCGGGATGGAGGCCGGTGACTAGCGGGGTGCCTCAGGGATCTGTTTTGGGCCCAATGTTGTCTGTAATATACGTTAATGATCTGGATGATGGGGTAGTAAATTGGATTAGTAAGTATGCCGAAGATACTAAGGTAGGAGGTGTTGTGGATAATGAGGTGGGTTTTCAAAGATTGCAGGGAGATTTATGCCGGTTAGAAGAATGGGCTGAACGTTGGCAGATGGAGTTTAATGCTGAGAAGTGTGAGGTTCTACATTTTGGCAGGAATAATCCAAATAGAACATACAGGGTAAATAGTAGGGCACTGAGGAATGCAGAGGAACAGAGAGATCTAGGAATAACAATGCATAGTTGCCTGAAGGTGGAGTCTCATGTAGATAGGGTGGTTAAGAAGGCTTTTGGAACGCTGGCCTTTATAAATCAGAGCTTCGAGTATAGAAGTTAGGATGTAATGTTAAAATTGTACAAGGCATTGGTAAGGCCAAATTTGGAATATTGTGTACAGTTCTGGTCACCGAATTATAGGAAAGATATCAATAAATTAGAGAGTGCAGAGACAATTTATTAGGATGTTACCTGGGTTTCCGCACTTAAGGTCCAGAGAAAGGTTGAACAAGTTAGGTCTCTATTCATTGGAGCGTAGAAGGTTGAGGGGGGATTTGATCCAGGAATTTAAATTATTGAGAGGGATAGATAGAGTTGACGTGAATAGGCTGTTTCCATTGACAGTAGGGGAGATTCAAACGGGAGGACATGATTTGAGAGTTAGGGGGCAAAAGTTTAAGGGACACACGAGGGGGTATTTCTTTACTCAGAGAGTGATAGCTGTGTGGAATGATCTTCCTGTAGAAGTAGTAGAGGCCAGTTCAGTTGTGTCATTTAAGGTAAAATTGGGTAGGTATATGGATAGGAAAGGAGTGGAGGGTTATGGGCTGAGTGCGGGTAGGTGGGACTAGGTGAGATTACGAGTTCGGCACGGACTAGGAGGGCCGAGTTGGCCTGCTTCCGTGCTCTGATTGTTATATGGTTATATGGTTATAATTGCAGTCCAATATAAATTAACACAGGGTATTAAAAACTACGTTAGGGGATGAATTGTTCGTCTCTGCAGCAGAAATGCCTGAATGCAATATTAAAGCGACTTAGTTCACATCTGAATGTAAATGTTTTGCGGAACCGATTAGACGACATCAGTTGTAAAGTCGCTCTCTGTTCTAACAAACGTGCTCGGACACGCAGCTGCTCACACACAGACCCTGAGCTACGACTCTCACAGAACAACAACCCGCGCCTGACAAATCAATTCAATCATCTGTCCTCATCGCCCTTCACCATGAAAGCTGTCAGACTCAATCATCGACTGTTCGCTTCCATGCATGGATGCTGCCTGACCTACTGAATTCTTGCAGGATTCTCTGTATTGCCGTGGTTCGCAAATATCCCCGAGAGAGCTCGTGTGGGCCAATGAGCGGGGCGATTTGCAAGACACGAAAACATCAACAATTCAGAATATTCTTGTGGAATAGCCAACGCCTGCTAGGATTTAAAAATGTCTCATTTCAGATGAATACACGTATAGATATATATATATATATTCTGGGTATATTATAAGTGTACATAATTTCTTGTAGTGGCCAATGGGAAGAAAGTTTTCGATTACTTTCAAGGGCCAGATGTTTGATAAACGCGGGTCTGAAGAGCTGTGCGGTGCTGGGTGTGCTGGATGTGGGAGGAAAGTGCAAACATGACAAGCAAAGTTTTAATCAGGTTTCAATCAGGAGTAGCGGGTTTGAGGGGCCGAGTGGCCTGAGCGCATTAGTACGTACACAAGGAAATCAATGGCAAATGACTTGCAGATAACCAATAACACGACTGTGCGCGAAGGTTCATGCCAATCTTTCGTTGGTTGAACAGAAAATTAATAAATCTTTCTATATCCATAGTGGTAACAAATCAGCATATGGGAAGGGGGTCGACCAAGGAGCTGATTACATATTCAGGAGGAGGAAAGCAGAGATGCATGAGCCAGTTCTCATCGGAGGATCAGAGATGTAGTTCCTCAGCATTATTATTTGGAAGACCTGTCCAGGACCCAGCATGCAAGTGCAGTTACCTAGGAGACATGCCAATGCCTCTACATCCTTCGTAGTTTGCGAAGATTTGGCATGACACCTAAAACTTTAACTAACTTCTATAGATGTGTAGTGGAGATTGTATTGTACTGCTCCGTAAGGCCACGCAAGAGGTTAGAGTGTTTTGGGCCGGGAAACGAGGCTAAACACCGCCGTGTCTCCCTATCGAAGAGAGGTCGATGGGAACGTAAGGGGATGGAGTGCTTCAGCGTATGAGCGATCACGAGCCGGGCAGATACTCGCCAAGGGGAAAGGTACCTCCAGGAGTCTCCCAGAGATCTATTACATGCCGACTCCAGGGTGCAGTGAGCACCATCCGCGACTCTAGACTGGGTAAGAGGCTGGCTATGTCCACCCTTGATCCTCCTGGTGAACCTTCGCCTCCCAACGATAGGCAGGGAAAGAGTGCTGTCCGAGCAGCGCAGGGTTCGGATGCAGGGAGGGTGATCCCTGTGGAGAGAGGGGGCGAGGATCAGATCGGAGGGAAGAGAAGGTGTCGTGGAGATGGGAATAAGTGCAGGGGAAGGATGTGAACGTCTCTATCAGATCGAATATGACAATGTGACAAGTGCTCCTACGCTGTTTGGTAGCGCAGGGCGTATCGATTGGACATCTGGTGCGTATGAGCCGCTGTCTCCGTGCGGGATATCCAATGTCCATGTTTTTCGTCTCGGGTGGTTTCGGCTCGGTCCCACACTGTAAATTGCCCAGAGTGTCCCATTTGTAACATGACTCAGTATAAGTGTTTCATCATACTAATTTGCGTGTTTGCCGCAGGAGCCAACAGAAACGGGGAGGGCGAGTGAAGATTGCGAAGACCGGTTGAGGAAAGGGGGTTCGCGAATATGGTGTGCGATCAAGCAGGCGGGCTGGGAGAGGACAGCGAGAAGAAACTCCTTGCTTGTTTCAGAGGGACGATAGAATGGAAGCGTTGTAATCCCAGAATGCCCTGCAGGAGGAAAGTCCTCTAATCGCTCAGTGCAATTCTGGAAAGGATTCTCTGACTCACACTTCTCTACCTCATTCCAGTCTCTCTCTCCCTCTCTCGGAATACTGTCTCACTTTCCGCCTCAGGTTTACTTTCTGTTTTTTTTCTGTCTCTCTCCCGTATTTGTCTGCCTGTCTGACTATCCCTCTGTTTTTTTTCTTTCTCACTGCCTCTAAATCTTTTTCTATCATAATCATTTTCTCTCTCCTCGCACTTCCTCCTGCGGGAGAGTATGGGGTTTGGGATTCAGAGCAAAGGGACTGCGGGAACAGGGAAAATGTGGAGGGTGAGAGAATGAGAGAGAAAAACTCTGTGTGTGTGTGTGTGTGTGTGAGAGAGAGAGAGAGAGAGAGAGAGAGAGAGAGAGAGAGAGAGAGAGAGAGAGAGAGAGAGAGAGAGAGAGAGAGAGAGAGGAGAGAGAGAGAGAGAGGGAGCCATTGCAGGGTGTTCCAAAAAAAAAACGTACCACCCCAAACTACACTAAAGTGTACCCCTGCCTAATAGGGGTAAAAAATACCGACAGTGTCGCTCTCTGCACTGTTTGCAACAGTGACTTTTCTATTGCTCATGGTGGGTTAAATCACTGTTAAGGTGAGTTTAACGGGTGTCATTCGTTCATTCGCATAGCTAACGCTATTTAAACTAGCTGGCTGGCCGCTAAGGAGCTACTCTATTGCAGACATCCCACCTCTCCCGGGAGTTCCGGGAGTCTCCCGCAGATTGATGGTGCCTGCTTCCCTGAAGTGAGATTTACAGGATGGGATCAATTGAATTCAACGTGCCCTTCACTCCTTCTATGCCGTTCATTTTATACCAGGCGTCGCTTCCTCCTTGGTCCCGTTTCAACCCTGCAGAACGGGGTCTCCTTCAGTCAATGCATCTCTCCCTTTTAATCAACAACATTAACGACGGTGATGGCAGTTTTCAATCGTCGTCTCATCCCCACCCTTCCCGGCGCTCACTTTAAATAAGATTTCACAACCCGAAACTGCCCCGTCAGACAGTTTAAGCGAATCAGCGGCTATTTCATGACAGAGCAATAGGTCATTTTATATCGACCCATTACCCCCTCTCTCTTCTCAATGAGCCACTGACTCCATTTCGGCCATTTTACTCGGTCCGTCTCTCCCCCTCTGTTGTTTGTCCATCACTCTCTCCCTGTCGGCCATTGTAACAAAGGTATCATGGACTATTTCAGATCAGGCCGCCTCTCCCTCTGATTTGTCACCTCCTGGCGTCCATTTTCTGTCAGTCCATACCTCCCTTCCTCCCTGGAAACCATTTTCAAAGCACGCGACACTCCCTCCCTATTGACCATGTTATATTGGCTTGTCATTCTCTCCCTGGTATTAATTTTATATTCTGGTTTCAATCCAGAATCCTATTTTTAATCAGCGCATAATTCCACCCCACCCCGTGATAATTTTCAGTCAGTGTATCACTCCCTCCCTGTCGGCCCTGAGAAACAAGGTGACCACGGGCATCTTGATTCTCCCCATGGGCCCATTGTCACTCAGCCCATCACTTTCTCCCCGAAGACCATTTTCAGTCAACCTTTCACTCCTTCCCTAGTGACCATTCTAAATCCTTCTGTCGTTCCCTCCCTATTCACCATTTTCAATCAGGAGCCCCTCGCAGGACCGACACTCTCGACCACCCTCCACTCGATTGCGCAGACTGTTTATCACAAATAATAAATATATCGCAAACAATACAGACCGATCCGACATCCTCATCTCCGGATCCTGTGCGTCATCACTCCGAGTGTCGTGGAGAGAGGAGGATACAGACACCAGGAAACGTGTGCGGTAATAATCCCGGTGTCGATACAGAGACCCGACTCCGTGCGCGGTAAAACTTTCGGTGTGGAGACAGAGATCGGGAACCGTGCGCAATGAATATCCCGGCATGGGGACACGGAAACCATAAACCTCTCTCACACGCACCCCTTCCAATCTCTAGGATGCCGTGCCGAAGGCTCTTCAGTCCGATCGTGTCCACCGTCTCCGCCAGGAGATGAGCATCGGCAGCTTTGCAAAGCCGTCAACATCCACACCACACTGGATTTTTTTAACCAATAAACACAACGGCGTCCGTGTCAAATTCTGTAAACGCCGCTCCGAGTTCAGGCAAACCCGGAATTCGGGCCTCTCCGCTAATTTCCAGGTTCACAAATCCTTTGGAAATGAACTGGAAGGAGTCCCTTTGGGACGCGGATGGTGGGTGTGAATGGGAAGGTATGGGTCCCTTTGGGAGTGAAAGGGAAGGGGTAGGGTCCCATTGGGAGTTTGGACAATAGGGCTGAATGGGTGCACGCAGTGGAGTTAAATGGGGAGGGGCGGGTCCCCATCGGTAGGCAAACAGTGGGAGTGAATGGGAAGGGGCGGGACCCACTGGGAGGCAAACAGTGGGAGTAAATAGGAAGGGGCGGGACCCACTGGGAGGCAAACAGTGGGAGTAAATGGGAAGGGATAGGATCCATTGGAAGTTTGAACGATGCAAGCGAATGAGTAGGGGTGCGTCCCGTTGGGAATACGGATGGGTTGGAGTGAATGGGAAGGGGTGGTGTCATTGGGAGTGCGGATGGTGGGAATGAATGGGAAAGAGTGGCATTTAATTGCGATCGCGGTGCGTGTGAGTGCACGGGACGGGACGGCGCCCTGTGAGGAGTGCGGACCGTGAAAAAGGGCGGTAAGGGGTGGAGTCCTGCTTTGCAAAATTATCTTCAACTTCGATTTCATCCTGGGCTACTTCTCGACCCAAGAAGTCAAATGTGATTTCTAACTGCTATGGTTATGATTTCCATCTGCACTCCCCTGCCCAATGGTGACTAATCCAACCGTCTCCTGGTCTGTGCACTCTGCATCCCTTCCCGTCTCTGTGACCACTTCTGCATAGATTCATATCTCTCTCTCTCTCTCTTGTGTGTGTGTGAGTGTGTGTGTGTGTGTGTGTGTGTGTGAGTGTGTGTGTGTGTGTGTGTGTGTGGTTCTCTGTGCTACAGTCTCCCCTGTAATCTGTTTCAACTCGAGAACTCAGTATAAATATCTCAAACTACAGAGACTTTTTTTTCGTGTCTGTCCCCAGTAGTGTGCGATGGGGCGTTCTGGAGGGAGTTTCAATGTGTGTCTGACCGGGAGAGTGTGTGATGGGATAATGGGGTGGGAACTTCACCTCGTACTTAATGTCTTTCGCAAATGGGAACTAAGTGAAATCTTGTCTGATATTGCAGTGGATTTTAACTTTCTGAGGGGGGCAGTTAGCCAGGATGGGGGCAGGGTAGAGATGAGATCCTCGGCACCCAGACTCTGCCAGACCGGCCTCACTCAGCCTGGAGCTGAGACGCTACTGTGTCAGTGTGAGGAGCTCCGACCCACTGTTGCAGTTCAGCGGGTGCGGGGGTCAGCAATAATCCCAGGTCACTGTTTACCCTCTAATGAGACTTAAATCCGACACCAAGACAGGAAGTTACAGCGGTTTATTGAATTAATCATGACAATTATAAATTAAATACTTTGTGAGCTGCTGACTTGCGGGAATAAATCAGGTGCTCCCCACTCAATCACAGTCACACACAATTAACCGAGCGGCGACAACGAGTGACCAGTTGAATAACCAGTCCCGTTCCTCACCGTCACTCTGTATCGGGGAACCGATGATTATAACATCACACTTCAGGGCTGTGTCCGGGATCGCTGCAGAGCCAGGATCACTGCTAAGGGATTGGTCCATTTAACATCATTATATCGGCCAGACTGCCGAATGCACCGTCCTCAGCAAAGGGAGCAAAAGGATTCTCTCCCGGGATTATCCCACCCCGGGTCGTTGGTGTCCCAGACTGAGCCCCGGCCCCCGGGATCTCCCTGTTTATGTAATTCACCGGGGTGTCACGTGGGGGAGCCTCGAACACGCACATCCAGGGGAAGCTGGGACGCCGGAAAACAGGCGGAAATATGTCACAGATTTCCCGATATTCGTCACATATTTCTCGATATCACCGAGCTGGAGACTGGAGCCTGTTCCGTTAAAACCATTGGGAATTATCCCCAGCTCGCGGCCATTAAAGGTAAGGGCGGGAGTTAAAGGGGAGGGCGGGAAACCGGCCAAAATGTCCCCGGCACGCGGGCGGGGATGTTCACACATTCAGATGTTGACTGTCAGTCCCGGTCTGACTCCCTGCAGAGATCTCAATTCCATCTCCCCGCTCTCAGTGAACCGATTCTCCCACAGCCTGAAACAGTTGGGAGAATAAAGGTGAAATAAACAGATTACACAACAGTGTCAGTGACAGGGGGCCGGGGTTAATGTGTCAACAACACTCACAGACAAATATCACTAGAAAACCGGCGGATCCGCTGATATTTTATCGTATTGGTCATTAACACAAACACTAACCAGATCCGCTCCAGAATCGGGAGGGTCAGTATGAGGCGGCGGAGAGCGGGGATAGATCGGTCTGTCAGAGAGTTTTCACTCAGGTTCAGCCCCGTCAATGATGGGTTTGTACTGAGAGCGGAGGCGAGATCCTCCGCAGCAGAATCTGTGAGAACGACACCCTTCAGCCTGGAGATGAGAGAGTGAGGGTGTAGGACACAGAGAGACAGGAGACGGTACAAATCCCCAGTATCAATAACACAATTACTGATCACATTAATGGTCAGTGTCAGACCCAATCTCCCTCAGCCTGTACTTACCACAGTCTCTGCATTTTACACTCCGGGTTCCTCAGAGCCGCAGAAACCAGTTTCACCCCGGAATCTCCCAGTTTATTACCACTCAGGTCCAGCTTCCTCAGTGATGGGTTTGTACTGTAAACGGAGACCAGATCCTGGGCACCAGAATCTGTGAGACCGACAGTGTCCAGCCTGGAGGTGAGAGAGAGAATGAGAGTGAAGGACACGGAGAGACAGGAGACGGTACAAATCCCCAGTGTTTAACAGTAACACAATTACTGATCACATTAATCTTCAGTGTCGGACACCCAGTGACTGTAAACACAACCTCCCACAGTCTGGTACTTACTCCAGTTTCTGTATTTTACACCCTGGGTTCTTCAGAGCCGCGAACAACAGTTTCACTCCTGAATCTCCCAGTTCATTAACACTCAGGTCCAGCCCCGTCAGTGATGTGTTTGTACTGAGAGCGGAGGCGAGATCCTCGGCACCAGAATCTGTGAGACCGACCTTCTTCAGCCTGTAGATGCGAGAGAGTGAGGGTGAAGGACACAGAGAGACAGGAGACGGTACACATCCCCAGTGTTTATCAGTGACATAATTAGTGATCACATTAATGTTCAGTGTCAGACACCCAGTGACTGTAAACACAATCTCCAACAATCTGTTACTTACCCCAGTCTCTGTATTTTACACTCCGGTTTCCTCAAAGCTACCGACAACAGTTTCACTCCTGAATCTCCCAGATCATTCATCTCAAGTCTAAACACAAACAGACAAATTGATGAACAAAGTGACTCAAACCGTGGGTCTGAGCGAATTTCTCTCACACGGATATTTCAGGAAACATTAAACCTTCAGTAAATCACTGATCGGAGTTCCCATCACTGTCAATGTCCCTCACTGACCAGCTCCAGGGTATTCGCTGACTGTCAGTAATTTAGCCTGTCGTTGGGACCATGTAAACTCCACGTATTCTGTCTCATTCCCTGATGGTTAGAAATGTGTTTCTGACCTGTGAGGGTCGGAAGGGGCAGAGCCGAAGTGTGGTAGAAAGTCCCACTGTGAGGAAGATTTGTAAATGGGAAAGTGTCGATGGGAGATCGTGGAAGTAAACCCAGCTGAGAAAAGGGATAGGGAGACAGATCCTGCAGGAGGAAGGTTATTGAGGAAGAGAGATCCCAGAGGAGGAAGGAGGAGTGGTTCCACAGAGGAAAATGGATGGGGATGAGAGGTCCCATAAGAGGTTACCAGTGGAACAAAAAATCATCCAACAAGACGAGGGATTTCAAATAGAAATTGCATCGGAGAGGTGGTTCTGAAATCAGTTCCACAATCGGGAGAGGCGGTGCTAAGCGGTCTGGTTATCTGGTAGTGAGCACAGTCACCCAGGTGGACTGATGGTGATTGTCACACATGGAGACGAGCAGGGGAGGACAATCTCAAAACGGTATCTCTTTCATTCTCACTGGGACCGTCTGCTGACGGTCTCTTGTCCCTCGCCGGGAAGAGGGTTTGAAGTTCTGACCCACCTGCTGCAGTCACCGCCATTCCTGTGATATCCTACCATTAAAGAAATGACCGTTGTTCACTGATCTAAAGTATCCAAAATCCCTTCACAATGAACCACAGAACCCTCTTGTCCTTGGGGAATTATTGACCGATCCCCTGGACATTTCTCACAATTCCTAACAATCCCATTTACTATAGTTTTCCCCAAATTCATTTTCATTGAAAAAAGACAATGGGGCCGTTTCACAGTTCAGAGTGAGAGTTAAAATAAACACCTCAAATCCTGGCACTTGTGGACCCCGGGACCCAGCCTCTGGATTCCTTCACACTGAATGTGGCAGCCAACCAGGTCGAGGTGTTTTATTGTTTCACAGAATCCGATGACATGAGACAGGACCGCGCAGTCAATCGGGGTCAGTGTCATTCCACGGAATGAAAGCGTTTCCACAGATCCCAGTGCGTCCTGAGCCAGCCCACGATTCTGAGACTCAAACAGGTAGTAAAATGTGTTCAGGAGGCTCCTTTTACCAGCTTCACTCCATGTGTTTCTACTCTGGCGTTTAACCTCCTCCTTCACCCAGTCAATCACCCGGCAGGTTGTTTGATGAGGAAATGGACCCAGAAACTCCTCCAGGCCCCGAGCTGTCATTGGGGAGGAGAGACCAGCAACAAAACGGAGAAATACCTCAACTCGCCCATCTGTCGTGTTGTTGGCTTCAGTGAGGAATTTCAGGATATCCCCGGGATGTGGATTCAGGAATTGTGCGACTGCAGCTACAAACTCTTGGATAGTGAGGTGTGGGAATGTGTACACCACGCTCCGGGCAGAATCCTCTCTCTCCAAAAGCTCCATCAGGAACCCGGACAGGAACTGGGAAGGCTGCAGATTGAACTGGATCAAATCTCCACCTGAAAACACAATCTTCCTCTCGGACACTCCTCTGAAGGCCATCTGACCAACGCTGAGAAAAACATCACGGGGGTTGTCAATCTCACGGCCATGGTTTTTCAGGATGTTGTAAATATAGTAGGAGTACAGTTGGGTGATGGTCTTGGGAACTCGCTGCGGGTCCCTGACTCTTTGTGTGAAGAAGGGGCCCAGTGCCAGAGCAAGGATCCAGCAGTAGGAGGGGTTGTAGCTCATGGTGTACAGGATCTCGTTCTCCTTCACGTGTTTGGAAACAGCTGCTGCCACCGTCTGATCTTCAAAATGCCTGATGAAATATTCCTTCCGTTCCTCACCAACAAATCCCAGGATTTCAGCCCAGACACTGATCTCTGCCTTTTCCAATAAATGTAACGCAGTGGGGCGGGTGGTCACCAGCACTGAACACCCTGGGAGCAGCTTGCCCTGGATTAAACTGTACACAATGTCAGACACTTCACACCACCACTCGGGATCTGGGCACAGGTGCTTGGGTTCCGTATCTCTCCGACTGTCCGCAAAATCGATTCTGTGCTTGAATTCATCCAAACCATCGAATATAAACAGCAAACCCTCTGGGTTCTTCCAGACCTCTCTCAGGATATTCCCAAAGTAAGGATATTGATCCAGAATCAGTTCCCTCAGGTTTATTCTGCAGTTAATGGAGTTTAAATCGCGGAATTTGAAACTGAAGACAAACTGGAACCGTTGGTATATTTTCCCCATGGCCCAGTCATAAACAATCCTTTGTACCATTGTTGTTTTCCCAATCCCCGCAGCTCCGGCTACAGCTGCTGAACTCCCAGATTTGGATTTACTCCGGAATAAGCTGCTCTGGAACAACTGATCTGTCCGTATTTTTTCCAGTTCTCCACGTAGTTTTTCTCCCCACTCCTTGTGGTCTCTGCCTCTGGCCAGCAGCTCATGTTCCACCAGTGTCCGATCTCGAACAGTAGAAATGACCGTGAGCTCAGCGTATCGATCAACCAGCTGGAAATCCTTCACCTTCTCCGTCATCAGGATCGTGTTCACTCTCAGTGTTTCAGTTTGTTCCCGCAGAGTCTCCTTGTGTTTCTGTTGAACATCTTCCATGGGAACAGACAGTGGACAAACTGTTAGATGCCTCAACTCAGAACTCAGTATTTAAGTGCACAAGAGTTATCCTAACGCTATTGTATTAATTGGATTCATCAATGGATGCTTGTACAGTAAAGTAATGCGATCAAAAGACCCCAAACTGGACAGTTAGGTGCTGTCTAAATCAACACCAGATCATCACATTTCAAAATTAATTAACTGTGCTATGAAGGTGAATATTTCCCTGTTTATTGAACCCCGACTGTCCCACTACTGCCAAAGCTATCACTGTTCCTGTGGAAGAACTTTTATTCCCCAGTGCTGATGTGTCGTATGGAGAAGGAGAAAAGGATAGTGGGCAATCTGTCAAAGGTACAGGTCGGGGAATCACAGCTCCCCCTCCCCTCTCACCATCACTGATTCCAAATGCAAAGAAGCAGCTTTGTGGATCAGCGCGTGCACTGTGGTTCGGGGGAGAAAATGTCAATGTCTTGTTCAGGAGATTGTGACAGTCAGCATTTTGACGCAAAACACAGACAATTCACCGCTTTTATCACCACAGACGCTGATCAGCTCACTGAGTTCCTGTAGAAAATGGTTTGAGACGGCAGGTCAGCTGTCTCGTGTCTCTTAAAGAGGATGAGTTGCAAATACTCAACAGATTCAAGTTACACAACTGTAAAGGAGAAGGAAATAATTGGTGTTATGGATCTGATGTAGCACAAATAAACTCAGATAAAGAACGCAAAGAAAACACAATAAATATAAATTCTTACGATACAGGAGTCTCTTTGACCTCAGGTGGTTCAGACTGTAAATTTTAAAACGGTGCAGGTGGTGGGTAGGGGTTGTTAGTCGAGGTGTTGATCAGTCTTACTGCTTGAGGAAAGTAACTGATCTTGAGTCTGGTGTTCCTGCTCTGGATGCTACGTAGCCTCCTCCCTCATGGAAGAGGGGCAAACTGCCCAGAGGCAGGACAGGTGGGATCCTTCCTCCCTCATGGTAGAGGGGCAATCAGCCCACAGGCAAGATAGGTGGGATCCATCCTCCCTCATGGGAGATGGGCAAACAGCCCACAGGCAAGATAGGTGGGATCCTTCCTCCCTCATAGGAGAGGGGCAAACTGCCCATAGGCAGGATAGGTGGGATCCTTCCTTCCTTATGGGAGAGGCGCAAACAGCCCATAGGCAGGATAGGTGGGATCCTTCCTTCCTTATGGGAGAGGCGCAAACAGCCCATAGGCAGGATAGGTGGGATCCTTCCTTCCTTATGGGAGAGGCGCAAACAGCCCATAGGCAGCATAGGTGGGATCCTTCCTCCCTCATGGGAGAGAGGCAAACAGCCCACAGACAGTGTAGGTAGGATCCTTCCTGATGCTGCTGGCCATCTTCCGGAGCCTTTCTGTACATACGTCCCTGATGGAAGGTAGGCTGGGTGTGCCGATGTTGCGTTGGGCTGTTTTGACTCCCCGTTGTAGAGCCTTCCAGTCCGCCACAGTTATGTAGCGTGTTGACCTGCCTCTGAAGCACAGCTGTGGAAGGACGGGAGTGTGGATGTGAGTACAGGTCAGACAACGTCTGTGGAAAGGGGAGAAAGGGGAGATGCTACTAGACTATGACTTTAAATACAAGTTTGAAAAACATGCCGATAACTGGTCGGGTGCAGAAGAAGAGAGAAGAGACTGAGGAATTTCGGTAGCAGGTGGTTCAGGACTTCAGCTGTCAAAGGACCTGCAGAGATCACTGAACAGCACAGGAATATGCCCTTCTGCCCACAACGTTGGTGCCAGCATGATGTAACATTAAACTCGTATGTTTATACATTCTCCCCATTTAGATAACAGTCTACACTATTGTTCCTTTTGCTAAAATGTATTACGATTCATTTCCCAACACTATTTTCCATTTGCCACATTTGGCCCATTCTTCCAAATTGTCTAAGTTTTGCTGCATTCGCATTGCTTCTCAGCACTGCCTACCCCTCCACCTATCTTCGATTAATCAACAAACCTTACCATAAATCCATCAATTCCATTATCTAAATCACTGATAAGAAATCTGAAAAGTAGCTGGCACAATTCTGACCCCTGAGGAAAATCACTAGTTACCAGCAGCCAAACAGGAAAGGTTCCTTTTATTCCCACTCCCTGCCTCCTCCCGCAGGCCATTCCTCTTTCCATGACTGTGTCATTCCTGTAACGCCACTGGATTTTTATCTTGTACAGAAGCCTCGTGTATGGCAACATATCAAACACCTTCTGAAAATCCAACTAAATGAGATCCACTTTGTCAAGCCTGCTTAGTATTTACTCAATGAACTCTAGCAAATTCATAACGCAAGATTTCCCGTCATATACACAATGCTGGCTTCGGCCTATTTTATCATTAAACTCCAAATACCTCGTTACCTGAACGTTAATAATTAAATTGACTTTATTTCTTGCATTCACGTACATGAGCAGTAAAAACCTTTATGTTACGTCTCCATCTAAATGTGCAACGTGCAATCATAGTGATTTAAAATAATTTCTAGATTCCAACTGTCTCCTAATCAGTCAGGGTAGGCTAACTGGCCTATACATTTATAAACAGGAGAAAATCTGCAGATGCTGGAAATCCAAGCAACACACACAAAATGCTCGAGGAACACAGCAGGCCGGAGAGCATGTGTGGAACAGTTTTGATTTGGAGCCGAGATCGTTCGGCAGGACTGCAGACAAAAGGCTGAGGAGTAAATTTGAAAGGTGGGGGTGAGGTAGAGAGAAATGCCAGACGATAGTTGAAACTTGGAGGGGAAGGAATGAAGCATAGAGCTAAGAAGTTGATTTTTGATAGACACCAGAAGGCAATGGAAGAAAGAAAAAGGTGGGTAGGGCTGGTGGAGGTGCACCAGAGGGAGGCGATGGACAGACAAGGAGATAACATGAGCGAAGTACGAGGGCATGGGGAACGGTGAAGGGGGAGGAGGGTATTCATGCCATCAGATTGGAGGCTACTCAAACAGAAAATAAGGTGCTGTTCCTCCAACCTGAGTGTGGCCTTATCCCGACATTGGAGGAGGTCCGAACTGACGAATCGGAATGAGAATGGGAAGTGGGAATAAAATGGGTGGATACTGGGAGTTCCTTCTTGTTCTGGTGGTCACACCGTAAATGCTGGGTGGAACGGTCTCCCAATACACGTCAGGTCTCACCGATATACAACAGACCATTCCGAGATCGTCTGTAACCATATAATATAACCATATAACAACTACAGCACGGAAACAGGCTACATCGTCCCTTCTAGTCCGTGCCGAACGCTTACTCACACTTAGTCCCACTGCCCCACACTCAGCCCATAAACCTCCAGTTCTTTCCTGTTCATATACCTATCCAATTTTACCTTAACTGACAATACCGTACCTGCCTCTATCACTTCTACTGGAAGCTCGTTCCTCACAGCTACCACTCTCTGAGTAAAGAAATTCCCCCTCGTGTTACACTTAAACTTTTTCCCCCTAATTCTCATCTCATGTCCTTTTGTTTGAATCTCCCCTACTCTCAATGGACAAAAGCCTATCCACCTCAACTTGATCTATCCCCCTCATTATTTTAAATACCTCTCGTCCCCCCTTTGCCTTCTAAGCTCCAAAGAATAAAGACCTAACTTGTTCAACCTTTCCCTGTAACTTAGGTGCTGAAACGCAGGTAACATTCTAGTAAATATTCTTTGTACTCTCTCTATGTTGTTGACATCTTTCATTTAATTCGGTGACCAAAACTGTACACAAAACTCCAAATTCGGATTTACCAATGCCTTGTACAATTTTAACATTACATCCCAACTCTATTTCTCAATGATCTGATTTATAATGGCCAGCATACCGAAAGCTTTCTTCAACATGCTATCCACATGACATTCAACCTTCAGGGAACTATGCACCATTATTCCCAGATCACTCTGTTCTACTGCATTCTTCAATGCCCTACAATCTACCATTATTCTCTTTGGAGCGTAGAAGATTGAGGTGGGGGGGGGGGGGACTTGATTGAGGTCGACAAGATTATGAGCGGCATAGATAGGGTGAATTGTCAATACCTGTTTCCCAGGGCATCAGTAGCAAACACCAGAGGGCATAGGTACAAAACTAACGGAGGGAAGTTTAGGGGAGATATCGGGGTACGTTTTTTTTTTTACACAGAGGGTTGTGAGTGCCTGGAATGATTTAGCAAGGGTGGTAGTAGAGGCGAAAACATTAGGGGTATTTAGAAGCCTCTTGGACAGGCACATGGATGAAAGAAAAATGGAGGATTTTGGTGTAGTCTGGGTTTAGTACTTTTTCTTAAGGATTATATGGGTCGGCACAGCATGGAGGGCTGAAGGGCCTGTACTGTGCCGTAGTGTTCTATGGTTCTATGGTTATTCCTGGATCACTCTGTTCTGCTGTATTCCTCAATGCCCTACCATTTACCATGCATGCCGTATTTGGAATATTCCTACCAAAGTGTAGCACCTCACACTTATCAGAATTAAACTCCATCTGCCATCGTTCAGACCACTCTTCGAACTGGCCTAAATCACACTGCAAGATTTGAAAACCTACGTCATTATTCACCATGCCACCTACCTGCATGCCTACTAATACAATTTATCACCCCATCATCCAGATCATTAATGTATATGACAAACAACATTGGACCCAATACAGATCCCTGATGCACACCTCTAGTCACCGATCTCCAACCAGACATACAGTTATTCACCACTACTCTCTGGCATCTCCCATCCAGCCACTGTTGAATCCATTTTACTACTTCAATATTAGCACCTCATGACTGAACCTTCCTAACTAGCCTTGCGTGCAGAAATTTATCAAAGGGGATACTGAAGTCCATATAGACAACATCCACTGCTTCACCCTCGACAACCTTCCTCGTAACCTCTTCAAAAACTTCAATAAGATTTGTCAAACATGACCTTCCACGCACAAATCCATGCTGACTGTTCCTAATCAAACCCTGTCTATCCATATAATTACATGTACCATCTCTAAGAATACTTTCCATTAATTTACCCAGCACTGACTTCAAACTGACAGGCCTATAAATGCTAGGTTTACTCTTAGAACCCTTTTTAAAGAATGGAATAATATGAGCAATAAACCAATCCTCCGGCACCATCCCCGTTTCTAATGACATCTGAAATATTTCTTTAAGAGTCCCTGCTATTTCTACACTAACTTCCCTCAAGGTTCTATAGACAATAGACAATAGGTGCAGAAGTAGACCAATCGGCCCCTCGAGTCTGCACCGCCATTCTGAGATCATGGCTGATCATTCACTATAAATACCCTGTCCCTGGCTTGTCCCCATATCCCTTGATTCCCCTATCCTTCAGGTATCTATCCAGCTCCTTCTTGAAAGCATCCAGAGAATTGGCCTCCACCGTCTTCCGAGGCAGTACATTCCACACCTGCACAACTCTCTGGGAGAAGAAACTCTTCCTCAACTCTGTTTTGAATAACTGACCTCTTATTCTCAATCCATGCCCTCTGGTACTGGACTCTCCCAACATCTGGAACATATTTCCTGCCTCAATCCTATCAAATCCTTTAATTATCTTAAACGTTTCAATCAGATCCCCTCTCAATCTCCTCAATTCCAGCGTGTACAAGCCCAATCTCTCCAATCTCTCTGCGTAAGACAGCCCTGCCATCCCAGAAATCAACCTAGTGAATCTACGCTGCACTTCCTCAATTGCCAGAATGTCCTTCCTTAAACCAGGAGACCAAAACTGTACACAATATTCCAGGTGTGGTCTCACTAGGGCCCTGTACAAATGCAAAAGGACATCCTTGCTCTTGTACTCAATTCCCCTTGTAATAAAGGCCAACATTCCATTTGCCCTCTTCACTGCCGTTTGCACTTGCTCATTCACCTTCATTGACTGATGAACTAGGACTCCTAGGTCTCTTTGCATTTCTCCCTTACCTAACTCTACACCGTTCAGACAATACTCTGCCCTCTTGTTCCTGCTTCCAAAGTGGATAACTTCACATTTATTCACATTGAATGACATCTGCCAAGTATCTGCCCACTCACTCAGCATATCCAAGTCTCCCTGTATTCTCCTAACGTCCTCTGCACATGTCACAATGCCACCCAGTTTAGTATCGTCAGCAAACTTGCTGATATAGCTTTCAATGCCCTCATCTAAATCAATGACATAAATCGTAAAGAGCTGTGGTCCCAATACAGAGCCCTGTGGTTCCCCACTAGTCACCTCCAGCCAGTCCGAGAAACACCCATTCACTGCTACCCTTTGCTTACTATCTGCCAACCAGTTTTCTATCCATGTTGAAACCCTGCTCCCAATGCCATGAGCTCTGATTTTACTCACCAATCTCCTATGTGGCACCTTATCGAATGCCTTCTGAAAATCTAGGTACACAACATCCACTGGCTTACCCTCGTCTAACATCCTTGTTACATCCTCAAAAAACTCCAACAGATTAGTCAAGCATGATTTGCCCTTGGTAAATCCATGCTGGCTCGGCCTAATCCTATTTCTGCCATCTAGATGTGCCACTATTTCGTCCTTAATAATGGACTCAAGCATCTTCCCCACGACTGACGTTAGGCTAACAGGGCGATAGTTCTCCGTTTTCTCCTTCCCTCCCTTCTTGAAAAGTGGGACAACATTAGCCACTCTCCAATCTTCAGGAACTGATCCTGAATCTAAGGAACATTGAAAAATGATCACCAATGCATCCGCAATTTCCTGAGCCACCTCTTTTAGAACCCTCGGATGCAGACCATCTGGACCCGGGGATTTATTAGCCTTCAGTCCTACCAGTCTACTCATCACAGTTTCTTTCCTAATGTCAATCTGTCTCAATTCCTCTGATATCTTGTGACCCTGGCCGATCCATACATCTGGGAGATTGCTTGTGACCTCCCTGGTGAAGACAGATCTAAAGTACGCATTAAATTCAGTTGCCATTTCCCGGTTTCCCATAACAATTTCTCGCAATTCATTCTTCAAGGGGCCAACATTGTTCTTAACTATTTTCTTTCTCTTCACATAGCTAAAAAAGCTTTTGCTGTCCCCTTTTATATTCCTGGCTAGACTGAGCTCATACCTGATTTTTTCTCTTCGTATTGCTTTTTTAGTTAAGATCTGCTGTTCCTTAAAACTTTCCCAATCATCTGTATTCCCACTCATCTTAGCCCTGTCATACTTCTTTTTCTTTAATGCTACACAATGTCTGACTTTCTTTGTCAACCACTGTGGCCCCTTCCCACTCTTTGAACCCTTCTTTCTCATTGGAAGGAACTACAATTGCATCTTTTGTACTATGCCCAAGAATATCTGCCACTGCTGATCCACTGTTTTTCCTGCCAGGGCATCCGCCCATTTAAATTTGGCCAGCTGTTCCCTCATGGCTCCGTAGTCTCCTTTATTTAATTGCAACACTGACACCTCTGATCTGCCCCTATCCCTCTCAAATTGTAGATAAAAACTTATCATGTCATGATCACTACTTGCTAATGGCTCCTTTACTTCAAGATCACTTATCAATTCCTGTCCATTACACATCACCAAGTCCAAAATAGCCTCGTTCCTGGTTGGCTCAAGCACAAGCTGTTCCAAAAATACATCCCTTAGGCACTCCACAAACTCCCTATCCTGGGGTCCAGCACCTACCTGATTCTCCCAGTTCACCTGCATGTTGAAATCTCCCAGAACGACTTTACCTTTAGCTCATGCCAATGTTAACTCCCTAATCAACTTGTACCCAATATCCACGCTACTGTTTGCGGGCCTGTACACAACACCCATTAGGGTCTTTTTACCCTTACTGTTCCTCAGCTCAATCCACACAGACTCTACTTCCCCTGTTCCCAAGTCACCTCTTGCTAAGGACTGAATCTCATTCCTCACCAACAGGGCCACCCCACCCCCTCTTCCCATATTTCTGTCTCTACGATAGCACGTATACCCTGGTACACTCAATTCCCAGGCCTGATCCCCTTGCAGCCATGTCTCCGTTATCCCAACAATATCGTAGTTCCCCATTTTCATCTGAGCTTCAAGCTCATCTGTCTTATTTCTGACACTACGCGCATTCAAGTATAGAATTCTTAGCCCATTCCTCCTCTCTTTGCTTAAAACACTGTCTACTGTACCACACCCAGCTCCTTGAACTTCCATCGGGCAAATTGCACCCTGAGTTTTGATGACCTTCTCAAGATCACCCAAACCTTCTACACATTTAACCACATGCACCTTCTGCCCAACTCTCTGGATCTGGATCCCTGCCCCCTGCACATCTAGTTTAAACACCCCCCCCCCCGAGCAGCACTGGCAAATACTCCTGCAAGAATGTTAGTACCCCTCCGGTTCAGATGTAGACCATCCCTTCGAAACAGATCCCAATGTCCCTGGAACAAAGACCAATTATCCAAAAACCTGAACCCTTCCTTCCTGCACCATGCTCTCAGGCTCGGATTAATGTGCATAATCATTCTATTCTTCGCCTCACTCGCACGTGGCACAGGTAGCAGTCCCGAGATTGTCACCCTGGAGGTCCTGCCTTTCAGCTTCACTCCTAACTCCCTGAACTCTCTAAGCAGGACCCCCTCACTCACCTTACCTGCATCATTGGTCCCTACATGGACCACTACATCTGGGTTCATGTCCTCATTCTCAAGAATAGCCTGCACCCAATCTGAGATGTCCTGGACCCTGGCACCAGGGAGGCAACATACCATCCGAGACTCCCGATCTGCCCCACAAAATCTCCTATCAGCCCCCCTAACAATAGAGTCCCCTAAAACTATCGCTCTCTTCTCTTCCGTCCTCCCCTTTCTAGTTGAGGGTTCAACCTCTATGCCAGAGGCAGGACCACTACAACTCATTCCTGGTAGGTCATCCCCATCAACCGTATCCAGTACGGTATACTTATTGTTAATGGGAATGGCCGCAGGGGTGCTCTGCTCTCTCTGCCTGCTCCCCCTGCCTCTCTGGACCGTCACCCATCTGCCTACTTCTTGGTTTTTTGGTGTGACTACCCCCTGATAACTCCTATCTATCTCTGCCTCTGCCTCCCGAATTATCCGTAGTTCATCCAGCTCCTGCTCCAACTCCCTACCTCGGGCTGATAGGAGCTGCAGCTGGACGCACCTTTTGCAGGTGTGGTCATCAGGGACAACTGTGTTGACCCTGACCTCCCACATACTGCATACGGAGCACACCACTGTTCTGACTGTCTCCCCCATACCTGAACTGAATTAATAGAATAAGTCTAAAAAGCACCTGGCGACCTTACCTTCTTCCCCTCAGCGAGCAATCACACAAGCTTACCGAAGTCCCCTTACGCCGAAGCCCACTTAGACAAAGCCCAGGACTCTGCTTCCACGGACTCCGCTGCCCGCTCTGACAAGAAGTCCTGCCTTTTAAAGTGCGCGCTCGACGCTGACGTCACTCGCGCCTGCGCAGTTCCCCCTCCTCCACAGGTATTGACCAGGTCGGCTTAAATCCTACCTACACGGTCGAATTCTCTGATGTTCTGGGGAACATCCTGTCAGGATCCCGATATTTATCCACTTTTATATTCCTTAAAAGCGCCAGTACTTCCTTAATTGTCATAGTTTCCATAACTACCCGACTTGTTTTCATTACCTTATACAATTCAATATCCTTCTCCTTAGTGAATACCGAAGAGAATAAAATGTTCAAAATCTCCCCCATCTCTTTCAGCTCCACCCATAGCTGTCCACTCTGATTCTCTAAGGGAATCTGATTCTAAGGTCCACTCTGATTCTAGTGAGGGACCAATTTTATCCCTCACTATCCTTTTGCTATTAATATAACTGTAGAAAGACTTCGGATTTGTTTTCACCTTACTTGCCAAAGAAACATCTTCTTTTAGCTTTTCTAATTTATTTCTTAAGATTATTCTTACATTCATTATATTCCTCGAGCGCCTCATGTATTCCATGTTGCCGAAATTTATTGTAGATGTCTCACTTTTTCCTAACCAAGTTTTCAATATCCCTTGAAAACCATGGCCCTCCCAAACTTTTAACCATTCCTTTCAATCTAAAAGGGACATAAAGATTCTGTACTCTCAAAATTGCACATTCAAATAACCTCCATTTCTTTATTACATCCTTCCCATAAAACAAAGTGTCCCAATCCACTCCTTTTAAATCCTTACGCATCTCCTCAAAGGTAGCCTTTCTCCAATCAAAAATCTCAACCCTGGGTCCAGTCCTATCCTCCATAATTATATTGAAAATAATGGCTTTGTGATCACTGGACCCGAAGTGTTCCCCAAATCATACCTCCGTCACCTGACCTATTTCATTCCCTAACAGAAGATCCAACACTGCCCCTTCTCTAGTCGTTACCTGTATGTATTGCTGCAGAGAATTATCCTGTGCACATTTTACAAACGCCAAACCATCCATCCCTGTTACAGTATGGACCACCCAGTCTATGTGTGGAAAATTAAAATCTCCCACATCGCAACCTCGCGCTTATTACAGTTATCTGCTATTGACTTGCAAATTTGCTCCTCTAATTCTCGCACCCCATTAGGTGGTCTATAAAGCACCCGTATAGGTGTTACCACTCATTTCCCATTCCCCAATTCCACCCAAATAGCCTCCCTAGACGAGCCATCCAATCTATCCTGCCAGAACACTGCTGTAATATTTTCTCTGACAAGCAATGCAACACCTCCCCCTCTTGCCCCCCGATTGTATCACACCTGAAGCAACGAAATCCAGGAATATTTAGTTGCCAATCACAACCCTCCTGCAACCATGTTTCATTAATAGCTACATCATATTTCCAGTTATCAATCCATGCTCTAAGCTCATCCACCATCCTTACAATGCTACTAGCATCAAAGTAAATGCATTTAAGAAATACTCCACCTCTTCTACTCTGTTTATCTCTAACAGTACAAAGAACTTTACTGTCTTCTAACGTCGGTTGAAACACTCTGCTTCCCCTCCTCCCTCGTATCTAGTTGAAATCCAGAGGAGCCTCTTTAGCAAACCTTCCTGCAAGAATAATTGTCCATCTCCAGCTCAGATGTAAACCGTCCCGCCTGAACAGGTCCCACGTTCCCCGGAAAACTGCTCAATTGTCTATAAATCTGAAGCCTTCCCTCCAGCTCCATGTCTTCATCCACGTGTTGACCTGCGCTATCCTACTATTTCTAAACCCAGCTGCACGTGGCACTGGTAGCAATCCTGAGATTGCGATCCTGGAGGTCCTGTCCTTTAACTTGGCACCCAGCTCCCTAAACTCATCTTTCAGGACCTCCTCACTCTTCCTACCTACATGGACCACGACATCCGGTTGCTCACCCTCCCTCTTGAGAATACTGGGAACTCGATCAGAGATTTCGTGGACCCTGGCACCAGGGAGGCAACAGACCATTCGGGATTCTTTATCTCTTCCACAGAATCTCCTATCTGTCCGCCTAACTATCGAATCCCCTATCACTACTGCTCTCCTCTTTTCCCTCCTTCCCTTCTGAGCTGAGGGTCCAGTCTCGGTGCCAGAGTCGCAACCACTGCAACTTGTCCCTGGTAGGTCATCCCTACCAACAGTATCCAAAACGGTATACTTATTGTTGATGCGAATGGCCACAGGGATGCTTTGCTCTTCCTGTCTATTCCCCTTCCCTCTCCTGACAGTCACCCAGCTAACTGTCTCCTGACTCCTAGGCGTAACTATCTCTCTGAAACTCCTGTCTATTTCTGCCTCTGCCTCCCGAATGATCCGAAGTTCATCCAGGTCCTGCTCCAGTTCGCTAACACGGTTTGTCAGGAACTGCAGCTGGACGCACCTTTTGCTGGTCTAGTCATCAGGGACAACAGTGTTCGCCCTGACTTCCCACATACTGCAAACGGAGCACTCAACTGCTCTACACCTACTCTTAAACTAATTAGATTATTTAAATAGCTTATCCGGCCTTACCTCACCTGGAGTGAAGCTCGTACTCAGTCTCTGCTCGCTTTTTAAATTCCCTGCTGGTCTCAGAGGCCGACATTCACGCGATTGCGCAGTCGTGCCCCGTTCAACCTCGCCTCTGTCTGTTTCTCGCGGATACCTGAATGAGCCAAAGCCGTTCCACTCTGCTTTAGTCCACTCCGACGATTAACGCTACGACGATGGCCGTTGTATATGGCAGTCTTTCTTTTAAACCTTTGGCGCGCTACGTCAGGCGCCGGCGCAGTCTAACCTCTTTGGTCTGATCAGTTAAAATAAAGTTTCTCTCGAAGTTTCTTTTAACTCTTCCCTCTCCGCTTCTTGCTTCGATTTAAATGACCGTTGAAATCTCCCTCTCCTTTTTAAACCTTTGGCGCTCTACGTTACGTGCTTGCGCAATCTATCCAATCTACGTCCGGTTTCACCTATATACGCTGCCACACCGAGATCAACTATGGGTCCCTCTGGTGCCCCTTCCACCCGCTTTTTTCCCCTTTCTTCCATGGCCTTCTGTCTCTTACACTTATCAACCTCCTAGCTCTTTGCTCATCCCTCCCCATGCAAGTTTCACCTATCGCCGGGCGTTTCTCCATCCCCTCCCTCCTCCGCCCTTCACCTTTGAAACTTACTTCTCAGCGTTTGTTCTCCAGTCCCACCGAATGCTCTCGACCCGAAACGTTGACTGTACTTTCTCCATAGGTGCTGCCTTGTCTGCTGAGTTTCTCCAGCATTTTCTATGTGTTAGCCGATAATTTCAATTATTTTGCCTTCATCTCTTCTTTATGCCGCCTGCATTTTGTGTGTGTTTTTTTTTGTTGTCTTTTATTAGATTTTAAAAGCTTCCCAATCAACTAACTTCCCATTCAATTTTGCTACATTATACCGCGTTTCATTTTCTTTTATGCAGTCCCCTGCTACCTCCTAAGGGTTTTAGACCATAGACCATAAACTATAAGACAAAGAAGCAGAACTCGGCCATTCGACCCATCAAGTCTGCTCCGCCATTTTATCATGAACTGATCCAATCTCCCATTTAGTCCCATTCCCCCACCTTCTCACCTTAACCTTTGATGCCCTGACTACTCAGACACATATCAATCTCTCCCTTAAACACACCCAATGACCTGACCTCCACTGCCGCCCGTGGCAACAGATTCCACAGATTCACCACCCTCTGGCTAATTTTATTTCGCATCTCCGTTCTGAATCGGCACCCTGCAATCCTCAAGTCATGTCTTCTCTTACTAGACTCCCCCACCATGGGAAACAACTTTGCCACATCCACTTTGTCCATGCCTTTCGACATTCGAAATGATTCTAAGTGGTCCCCACTCATTCTTCTAAACTCCAAGGAGTACAGTCCAAGAGCGGTCAAACGTTCCTCATAGGTTAACCCGCTCATTCCCGGAATCATTCCAGTGAATCTTTCTGAACCCTCTCCAACGTCAGCACATCCTTTCTTAAATGAGGAGCCCAAAACTGCACACAGTATTCCAAGTGACGTCTTACCAGTGCCTTATAGAACCTCAACATCACATCCCTGCTCCTATACTCTATTCCTCTAGAAATGAATGCCAACGTTGCATTCGCCTTTTTCACCACCGACTCAACCTGGAGGTTAACCTTAAGGGTATCCTGCACGAGGACTCCCAGGTCCCGTTCCATCTCAGAACTTTGAATTCTCTCCCCATTTAAATAATAGTCTGCCCGTTTATTTCTACCAAAGTGCATAACTGTACGCTTTCCAACATTGTAATTCATTTGCCACTTCTTTGCCCATTCCCCCAATCTATCCAAGCCTCTCTGCAGACTCTCTGTTTCCTCAGCACTACCGGACCCTCCACCTATCTTGGTATCATCAGCAAACTTAGCCAAAAAGCTATCTATTACATAATCCAAATTGTTGATATACAACGTAAAAAGAAGCGGCCCCAACACGGACCCCTGTTGAACATCACTGGTAACCAGAATGGGATCCCTTTATTCCCACTCTCAGTTTGCTGCCAATCAAACAACGCTCTATCACGTATGTAACTTTCCCGTAATTCCATGGGCTCTTACCTTGTTTAGCAGCCTCATTTGCGGCACCTTGTCAATGGCCTTCTGAAAACCCAAATACAGAACATCCACTACATCTCCCTTGTCTAACCTACTTGTAATTTCCTCAAAAATTTGCACTAGGTTTGTCAGACAGGATTTTCTTTTAAGGAAACCATGCTGAGATCTGCCTATCTTGTCATATGTCTCCAGGTACTCCGTAACCTCGTCCTTGACAATCGACTCCAACAACTTCCCAACCACCGATGTCACATTTCACAGTGAACTCAAACATGTTATGATCACTGCCTCGTAAAGGTTCCTTTATTTCCACCTCTCTGATAACCTCTGATTCATTACAGAATACCCAATCTAGTATTTCCGATCCCCGAGTGAGCTCAACAACAAGCTGTTCTAAAAAGCCATCTCGGAGACATTCTACAAGTTATCTCCCTTGAGATCCAGTGCCGACCTGATTTTCCCAAAACACTCTATTGATAAAATCTCTTACAATTATCATAACACTGATATCATGATCTGATCTCACAGTGTATCAGGACTTAGTCAGGGGTTTGTGGGGTCTCACAGGCTCAGTACCGTACCATGTGAGTGTGGGGTCTCACAGTGTTTCAGGACCCTGTCAGTACGTGTGGAATATCACAATGTGTCAGGACCCTGTCAGGGGTGTGTTGGTCTCAGTGTGTCAGGACACTGTCAGGTGTGTGTGCGGATTCACAGTCTGCCAGGGTCCTGTCAGGGGTGTGTGGGGTCTCACAGTCTGTCAGGGGTGCGTGAGGATTCACTGTCTGTCAGGGTCCTGTCATGAGTGTTTGGGGTCTCACAGTCTGTCAGGGTCCTGTTAGGGGTGTGTGGGGTCTCACAGGCTCAGGACTGTGCCTCACAGCGTGTCAGGACCCTATCAGGATTGTATAGGGTCTTAAAGAGTGTGATGACACTGTCCTGGTTCTGTGAGATCTCACAGTGTGTCAGGACCCTGTCAGGTAGTGTGGGGCCAGACAGTGTTTCATGAACCCAGCAGGAGTGTGTAGGGTCTCACAGGTAGTGTGTTAGGACCCTAACATGGGGTCTTCCAGTGTGACTGGACCCTTTCGGGGTGTGTGGGTTCTCACAATGTGTCTGGACCCTGTGAGGGGTGTGTGGGATCTCAGAATATGTCAGGATCCTGTCAGAGGTATGTGGAGTCTCACAGTGTGTCGGGACCTTGTCAGCTATGTGTGGGGTTTCCATTTAATGTGTTCGGTTGTGATAGCGAGCGTAGGAAAAATATTGATTGTTGACTTATTTACTTTAGAGAATGTGACAGTGGTAGAAATGATGTTCTTCAATAGTCAGGAAGAGTACCTGTTACACCTTCAAAAATGGGTGTGGGAATTTCACTGTCATGTCTGCTTCCTCGTCGAACTACATGAGGAATAGTGACGAACAAGCTTGTAGCGATTTAACAATTCCATGGTGCTGGGAAACTGAGGGGTTTCATTGACCGCATGTGGACTGGAACAGCATAAACAGAGGTGACAGAGACGCGAGTATTTTGTAACCTTCCTGATTGGTCCATCTCTGGTCCCATATTTAAATTATCATCTTTGGGATTTGTTATTTTAAATGAGAGAGACTGAGCCAGGGCTCTGGCTGAGATTCCCTATATTTCTGTTAAGAACTTCGAATAATCAGATAAAACATGGGCTGATGCAATATTAGTAAGTTTTGTGATATTTGTCTATCCTACACTCTCTCCAGTGTTAAATGTGCAGTTGAGTGATCCAACTCAGTCTGAGATGACGGAGCCTTACAATCTCTTGAGCCCATGCACTGCCCCGGCCTCCGTTTTCACAGACATGATGGGCTTATGGATGTAGTGAGCTTCCCATCCAGACGGTCACAATTTAACTAATTGCAATATTACTTATAGATATTTTCAGTCCTCTGCACCTTCCTTGCCGCGATCCTACAACCCTTGGTTTCCCTGTCCTAATTCCCATCCCTCACTCTTCCACAGTGTCCATCACACAACAGCGGCAGACAGGAATATCAGCTTCTGTGGACTGAGCTGAGGAATATGTTCCCCCAGTCTCACCCTCTTTAACACTGTAGCAGTGTTTGCACTAGGGAGTGTAGATGTGAACACAGAGGGGTTCATCTGCTGCTTTGTGGTTGAACAGACCAGTTGGGATGTCACCTGCTTTTCTAATTAAAGTGACGCTATTATTACTATTCTGTGACTGGAACTTCAGTGGACGCCCAACTCTGAGAAAAGATGATCTGCGGGAACTGGGGGAGTTTGGAAAATGGTTCAGGATGAGTCTGTTCAGAAGGGGCAGTGGCTGGCAAGGGAAGGTTTTCACTATTTGCATTTCCATTCTCCAGATCGCCCCTTCTCCACTCAGACGCCGGTGGGGATCTGTAGTTGCAGGCCCCAGAGCGGTGTGACCACTTTCCTCAAACTCGCCAGCTCTCTGCCTCTTTCCACAAAATGTCCTTTGAAAACTCTCCCTCTCGCAAACATGTCTCTCTGTGTCTCACTGTGTTCTCTGTCACAGTGCCAATGTTTACATTGCCAGACCCACGTGGCTCAACAACTGAACCGCCCGACGCAAATTACAACCATTGGTGGACACATAGGCCAAGTTTCAATTTTATGAGCTCTGCTTCAGCCTCATCTGGGTCATTGCATACCGTTCCGATCGCTGCACTACCAGATGTCATACGGGGAGCGTTGAAACTGGACCCAAATGCAAGACGCAGACACTGAAGCACTAGGAACAGGGCGGGGCAAAACTAAAGGACGGGAAAGGTCGCAGACAGGGCTGGAGTAACAGGACTGGGACGAGGGACTGGAAACTATGAGCCTGGGGTGGACTCCGAGCTCAAGACTGGACACGAACCCATGACCTGGGCCTTGACTCGGGCTCGAACCGCCAAACCAGGTGAAGTCATGACAAGGCTTGGGTTCTAGGGGTTGAAGAGTTTTTGGAGACTTGGAGACTTGGGTTCCTGTATTTCATGAAGACGTGGAGATCTTGGAGGCTTGGGTATCTCGAGGCTAGAGTCTTGGGCTCTTGTAGCTCGGGCTGGAGGCTAGCCGAGGTTTTGGGCTCTTGGGGACTAGGTGAAGGGGTGACGAGGCTAGGGTACTTGGAGCTCACCTCCTGGCCGGATCGCTGGACCGTTGGGCACGACGCGACACTCCTGAGCAGGACGCGTAATATAATCCGACGGTGGCAAGGAACAGGAAAGGACAGAACCTACCGCAGGGTAACTGCAACTGGTCTGGCTTACCCGACGGAGGAAAAGTACAGGAAAGGACAGAACCAACCGCAGGATAACGGCAATCGGCCTTGCTTACACGACGGAGGGGAGGGACAGGAAAAGAGCTCGGTCTGGGGTGGCTCCATGACTCGAGGTGGCCGGTAACCCCGGCGGACTACGGAACCCCCAAATCCATAACTCAGAATGTACAATCCTTCAACCAATGGGTTGCGCCAAGCGGAGACCGACAAGACTGACAAGACGAACCCCCAACCACACTCAATCCCAGGGCCAATTATATTCCCAGCCAACACGATGAGCATCAGGTGCAAATGCTTGAGTCCAACCGAAACAAGGGGCAGTAGGAGGACCCAGAGTCTGGGCTACGCGGACCTGACCGTGAACCGGAATGCGGACTTCGAATCGGACCATGACACCAGAGCGATGTTGAGGCTTTGGAGAGGGAGTAGAAGAGGTTTACCAAGATGTTGCATGGTTCAAAGGTCATGCGCTATCATGAGAGGCTGGTTAAAATTAGTTTGTTTTCTCTGGTCACCGGAGACCGAGGGGAACTCTTACACAGGTTAACAACATTATGAGAGGCAGAAATAGAGTGGACAGAGAGAATCAGTCTCTTGGGTTTAAAATGTATATTACTCGAGGGCTTGCAATGAAGGAGAGAGGGGATTCAATTAAGGGGTAGATTCTTTTTTTTTGAGTCACAGTCGTTGATCCCTGGAATGCACTGCCTGGTAAGGTGGTGGAGACAAATTTTTAGAGTCTTCTAAGAGACGTTTGGACAGTCACATGGATGTAAGGAAGATGGAGGCAGATGGACATGCTGCAGGAAGGGGAGATTAGAGTTTGGGTCTGTTTGATTTATTTCATAGCTATTTCGGCACATAATTATTTGCTTATTCCTGTGTTATACTCTTCAATATTCAATGCACGTTCACTTACCTTTCAGCTCACTGAGAACCTTTTGTAAAAATTTAGCGGGAAATGGTTGGTGGGAAGAATCACAACCTGTTTGAATTTAAACAAATTGAGGAAATCATTTTTGTAAAATGTTAAAGTGTGCTGTGTTGCAATCCAAATTTAAATTAATATCTGATATTATCTCACCATACATCTGTATTTCCTTCAGTATTTTGTCCAACTTTGGGACACCAATCCGCATTTTCACAAAGGTTTCCCACATCACCCTCCGGGCGCGGGAGCCTTTCTCCATCACCAGGCTCAGTAGGAGTTTAGAATTGTCCGCCCGCTCTCCCTTACCAGCGAGATCAGAGATTTTCTGTGAAGAGTAACAGTGAACATATTGGGGACTGACAGATTCACTCAGAGAATGAGAAGTAAATGATGTGCTCTGTAACGGGATCACACTGAGCAGTCACCCGGACGGGTGCTGATCCTGTCTGGACATGGACTGTACATTCTGAGTGCAGAGCACACGGAGGGACAGTCACCGTGAACCTGGTCCACCAGTCAATGAGATCCTGGCTGGTCTGTGACCGCTTCTTGGCCACGGCTACAAAAGCATAAATAATTCCTCTCCCGATCTGACCGTGTAAAACAGAATCAGAAAATAACCATCACAGATGAAGAAAGAAGTCAGGAGTGTTTTTGTATCAGCGTGAACAGTCACAGAGAAGTTGCAGAAAAGATGATATGATTCATCCCCTCAGTCCGCCAGTGTCCAACATGACAGCGGATTACCGGCTGACACCTGATGCCTTTCCTTTGCCTTTTCCAGTGGAGGTTTATTCAGTGATTACACATTACAACATGGCAGTATTCCCCGATCCCCACTGTTTGCAGTTACAGATTGTAACACAATCATCTCCACCCGGAACAGAACATACTCGAGCTCCTGTGGCATCCAGTAATAACGCCCCGGTTCTCAGTGAATCCTGCAGTCACACTGCACAGTCTTCCCGAAATAAAAGTTTCTAATATATTTCATTTAAACTCCTTTACTGCAACCTCATACAATTATTACCTCCTCCTGTCGCTCTGTGGGGGTATTTACTACTCTTTCAGTCATTACTTCTGATTCACAGTTTTAAGAATTATATACATTTATTTGTGATTTTATTTATGTTTTATTATCCGATGAGTCAGAGTTCCGACGCCCATCAGTCCGGTGATGTGTGAAAATTCCAACCCATTCTCCCTCCCACTCACCCGATGTTCCTCTCCACTGAACTGATTCTCGGCCGTTAACGCCAGGCTCACTCCATGCACCCCTCCTTCCATCGCCTGCTCCAGCCTGTCCCGGTAGAAGTCCGTCAACTGCAACATCTGGGAATAATTCCAGTTTGCCAGGAGCTCGGTGATCGCTGAGCTCGGAACTGTGAAGGAAAATAAGGAGCATTAAAGAAATTACTCACCCCATATTGGGTAGCAACTTTCTCTCTGGAACCTAAAGAACAGCAAACATGGTCCAATATATATATATATATATATATAGGGACGGGTGGGGTGTGCAATACGGGCTTAGGCGGCACCGGGGTCTAGGAGAGGGTATAGAACCATATGAGAAAGGCTGCCCTTTCATGTCCCTGTGAATATACTTCTCTGTTTCGAAAGGACTCTGCTTATTGCTGAGAATATAGTAACTCATCACCATCACTCTCCTGGTACTGCCCATCACCACCGCTTTGCTCTGGGTTACTGTCAGCCTGCCTGGTCAACCCCTTCCACAGCAAATCTCTGGGATTTCTCACAAAATGCTGGAGGTGCTCAGCGTGTCAGGCAGCATCTACGGAGGAGAATAAACAATCAACATTTTGGGCCAAGGCCCTATATCGGACTGAAAATGAGGGGACGGAAATTCCAGCTTTTGCCACAGTATTTTCTATTCCTTGTGATCCTGATCCGAAACATCAATTGTTTATTCCTATAAATCAATGTAGCCTGACCTGCTGGGTTCTGCCAGTATTTTGCGTCTCTTTTTGTTGCGCAAAACTTTCAGCATCTGCAGAATGTCTTGTCTTCTGGAGTAACTCGCTATTTTAATGTGCATCACAATCTGTTAGAGGAGCAGGAGCAGACGGTAACTGTCCTCCTTCCACGTGTGACTGTGTTTCCCCCAGAGATGTCAACTCTCTCTCTCATCCCTCGGCTCAGTCCTCTCACAAATATTTCGTGAATTGCTGATATTGAATTAAACCTAGACACAAAGTCTAGGCAATATTTATAATTTAAAATATTTCGCCAACATACACGTGTCCTTACCCGATGCTGATGTCACTGGAGCGCTTCCCCTGTCTGCTTCTTTAGCCATTTTGAGGACAGGTGTGATCAGCTTTTGCTGCTCTGTAACAAAAGAAAAACACAAAACAGGATGGTCAAACATTAATTGGGGCGTAAAGGAGAACACTGTATGGTTTTTTAAAACGTAGGCAAACACTACCAAACACCTTCGTCCTGTCCACTGAAGACATGACGTGGTTGGATCCACCTGCGCCCATCCACTCACAGACACACAATGTCCATTTCCACTCTCTCCATGGATTGTACACTGTGCCAGGATTCTCCAGGGTATCTATTCGCTGTATTGCAGGAAATTGCCTTTTAGGAACCAATCTTATGTCCTGGACCGGGAGCGATGTGTCAATGGAATGGCAAGCCAGGTTGAGCAGACAGTGCCCAGTGATTTGGTCCTCCTACCACTGGTGGTGTTATGGTCAGTAATGGACAACAGTTACAGCAGTGTTCGTTGAAACATTTCTTTTGACCAATTGGATATTTATTCCTCTCGTCACTGAATATACAGATTTCTCAATCACACCTGATTCTCACCGTCTCCTTTCACTTTACTACCGCCTGGCATTGACACCTATGGCAAAAATAAAGTTTGAGTCTGTGCAGAAACACTCTGCATTCTGAACAATGCACTCTCAACCGTGGCATCGTAACATTTTGTCCAGAACCACTACACTTTCTCCAGCAGGATTTTAAGATCATTATTATCACCTAAACCCCGGTCAAGATTTCTTTGAACATTTGAACATTTACCTTGCTATTACTTTGCACTTTTTTAAACTCGCCATACATACAAATCAGCAAGTTGGCAAAACTCCTTTAACAAAAATAAAACGAAACTGCTGGAATTACTCAACAAGACAGATAGTATGTTAACATTTCAGGTGGAAAAACCTGTATCAAAGCTGATCCCTTGTATTGGAGTTATGTAAATGTTCTCCATCTGCATTGTATTCTGTGTTGCGTAATAATGACTTTTTTGCGTTTCTCAATCTTTTCCACAACACTCAGTGCCCTGCTATTCACTAAACCAGTGCCACCGTGGCCTGACTCTCCAAATGCACCATCTCTCATTTGTTCAAGTTGAAAACCATTCACCATTTTTCAGACCATTTTCATAACTAACCAAGATGTCTTTGAAATTCATTGAAACCTGTTGCACTATCAACCAGACACCCAAATTTATTATCAGACTTTCTAACCGTGCCATGTACATTCATATACAAACCAATGACATGATTAATGAATTACAGAGTTCTCGACACTGACCCGCACATCCCACTCGTCACTGGCCTCCATTCGCTAAAACCATCTTCAGTCATGACCCTCTGCATCCTGTAATTGAAGCTGGAGTGAATGCACCTCGCTAGCTCCCCGTGATTACCATGTGACCTAACCTTCCATATCAGCTGCCATGCAGGTTCTTATAACAAACTTCCCGACAGTTCAGATGAACAACATCACTGCCCTATTTCATCTATCCTCACAGTTAGCTCTTCAATAATCTCCAGAATACTTGTCAGATATGATATCCTTTTATGTGGTGCAGACGACAATTTTCCCACAACCAATGTCTAACCGCCCGAGACTTCAGCTTCACTGCACACTGAGGAAATTCCAATCCAGCTGTGAAATTACCAACTTGTACTAAATCCCGCATACTGCCAGTTCCATATCTTCAGAGTCACCAGCCCAATATTATCATCCATAATCAGACGCTCTGATGCCGGCGATTTGCTGTGGTGTGCCAGACATTTCTGATTCACAGACGAAGGTGGAACTGGAACTTAATGACCCTTTGCCGGGGCCAGGTCTCAGGCTGGTTCCCCGGTCTGTAGATCGTGAGAGGATACACTTCAGCATATATCCAGCAACTAAACTGAGCAGATTTGTTCATAATGTCATTGCCGTATGGGATCTTGCCCCGCACAGCTGTCTGCCACGTTTCTGTTCAGTGTAGCAGGAACAAATTGTAAACTGCTGGGTACTCAGTTTATCAGGTTACATCTGTGAAAGGAGAAACGGTGGAAGATCAAATATCTAAACAGGGACTGTTCAAGATGCTATCGATCTGCTCGGCTTTTCTAGTATTTTTGTCTTCTTACTTTAAATTTCCTGCAACTGCAGTTTTATTCACTCTCTTCATTTTAATGTACAGATGGTAAATGATTACAAAATATCAGAAACACGTTAAAATGTAAATGCTACCCACTCCAACCAATTTGTTAGTTCTGTTCATTCTGAGCCTGGTGTAATACATTCCATACAGTCACTGTTCACAGCACCCTTTCCTCCCAATATCATTCCGTTACATTTGCTCCCGAGGCCACTGTGTCTAGCCTGAGAAGCGGTGACAACAAAGCGACAAAAATGTGCAACTCCTCTTGCTGCAGCTCTGACGGACTGTTATCCTGGAAACGGAGGAAATGGCTCAACAAATTTAACCGATAAAGGAAATAACAAACTCAACACCAAATGCTATGAATTTCACTATGACAAGGATTAACAGTGCAGCCACTTTGTAACGAGGAAATTAAAAGTGTAGTAGCTGTTTCTTTTTTTCCCTGCCACTTGCTGTATTGAATTAAACCTCTGGTATTTCTAGTTATCAAAAAATAAACACACAGACACACACACACACACACACACACACACACACACACACACACACACACACACACACACACACATACACACACACACACACACACACACACACACACACGCAATCCTGGAAAAGGGGCAAAACAAAACTTCACAATGAAGACAAAGTTTCGAAGAAAGATTGCTGAAATATATCATTGCGGCAATGGGATACAGACTGGACGGAGGTTGAACAAGATGGGCAGGAGATGACCAGATGGAACCCCATGGGAGAAGGAATGAAATTCACTTTCTGATGGCCGTCCTGTAATACACAGGTACTGACTTTATAGTACACACTATTAGATAGCAGATTCCAATAAAACAAAACCTGAATAAACAATAAGAAATTTGGTATATGTCCTGTTCCACTCTGCACGCTTTATCAAAGCTCCGCAGAAAGTCTCCCACCCCGATAATTCACATCTTCATACGGCTACTGCTCTTCCTTTAACTGAATGAAATAGCGGAGAACTGTGGACACAGCTGAGTACATCATAGAAACCAACATCCCCTCCATGGACTCTGACTACACTTCCCACTGCCTCAGTAAATCAAACAACATAATGAAAGATCTAAACAACCATGAACATTCTCGGTTCTCATCACCACCCCTACCCCATCGTGTCAAAGATAATATAAAGCAGAAACATACCATCAGGCTCAAGGCCAGTTTCCGTTCTGCTGTTAGAAGCAAACTGAATATTCCCCAGTGTAATGAGATGGATCCTGACCTCACAGTCTAGCAAGATGTGACCTTGTATCACATATCAACCTGCTTCGCACTTTCTCTGAAACCAGAATTATTTGCTACACTCTGTCATTCTTTTAGATTATATCAACTGTATGTACTGTTGCAATGTATTGATCTGTGTGGATGGTACTGAAGACAGGATCTTCACTGTACCTCTGTAGATGTATAAAAACTGATTCCCCATTTGAATCGTGTGGGAATATTCGACAGCCCGGGTTGCTCCTTTGGAAATTCCGGAGGGAGTGTACACATTTCCGAGAAACCCAGATAAATGAAAAAGACGTAATTCTCGCATTAATAGGGTAATATATCAGGAAACATTAGCTGCATGTCGGCAAGTTGTAGCAATGGAAAGAAGATGGAAATAAACTTTCCAGTCCCCCGAGAGGACGTGAGAGATCTGGATCTCACTGTCCTGTCTGAACGGGGAAAGATGAAACTTCTCATTCACGTGGAGCAGTCTCCCGGGGGTGCGATTACTCTGTTTAACCCTCTCTGTCTGCAAGAACACAACGGGCCGAACGGCCGCTTCCAGTGTGATGGAAATATTTAAAACAATTATCGACCCCAGGCATCAATCCAGGTGAAGTTTGGATCCGGTACCGGGCCGGGTGATGGAGGTAAAGTTATCCAGGTACATCTTAATGGATGGGTTCAGTCTCGGCATCACCACCTCATCCCGCTCCCGGGACCAGAACACCAGGGGCTGAGCGGCGACTCATCTCAGTCTGTTCGGTGTGAAGGTCCCACAACCCGGACCCACCCGGACAGGTTGTGTCCAGGAAGGGGTCGAGGCCGCCAGTTCGAGGATGTTAACGGGACTCTCTGAACAATAGCAAGTCTTCTCCCTCGGGATCAGCCTCAATACTCACCGGTGGGAAATTGTCGGTGGCGTTCACCCCTAGTGACCGGCGTCAATATTCACTGATGCGACCTTGACCAATTTGTCCGACCCCTGGCTCCCCGCCGACGAACTGCTTCAACGCAGAAAGGAAATAAAACCACCGCCCATCCGGGGACTGTGAGAGCGGGGGCGGGGCGTCGGAAGCGAAATCCCGCAGATGCTGCAGACCTACGTTTGAAATGCCAGCGAGAAACTGGATCACGTGACGGGAGAAGGTTCTCCCATTTGAACCGGTGTCACACGGTGCCCTACCTACCTGCCACATTTTACACGTTATTTCACATTTACACCCGCTTGATATTTCCCACAGTCCCTTCGCCGTCCCCTTAGCTCCACCTTCCGGGTCTCAGAGTTACGGGTTTGGTTACCATCCGGTCCCATACACAATTCAGATTCAAAACGGAATTGTGTTAATTTCATTCAAATCACTTCTATATTTACAAACACAAATTTCTATTAACATTCCTACTGTACGTCACAGGACAGGAGAACAGAAACATCAAATGAGGAACAACAGGAAGTGACCATTCAGCCCCTCAAATCATCAACAAGATGGCGGCTGTCCCATCTCAGCCAAATGTTCCTGCACGATCATCATTTCCTCGATCCTTTCAGTCTCCACACATCTTCCTGCCTCTGTTTTATGCGAAATCGATCAACGACCTTCATCGTCCTCCCGAATCAATCTGGTGAATCTCTGAAAGAAATACTCTCTAACCTCTTTGTTGATCCTCTATGGAATTAGTATCTATCTTCTGAAGCCCCGTGTTGCCAAAACCGCTCAACTCCCAGCCCTGTCACTATTTCCACTTTCACACCTCCCCCTCACCTGGATCCACCTCTCACTCCCCAGCTCTTGCCCCATCCCCACCCCTCACCTCTTTTCTCTGACTATTTCCCGTCCACTCTCAGTCTAGAGGGAGGGTCTCGGCCCGAAATGTTGACCGTCCATTTCCCTCCACAGATGCTGCCCGACCCTCTGAGTTCCTCCGGCAGTTTGTTCTTTGGTCTGTATAACCCGTGTTAGTATGGGGAGCGGGATTTTACACCATATTCTAGGTACAATCTCAACAAAGCCGAAATAATTGCTACGGTAATTACCAGACTTAAACAGTAGAAAGCTTGCAAACGCCGGAAATCCAAAGCAACTCACACAGAATGCTGGAGGAATTCAGCACAACAAGCAGTATCTATGGAAAAGAGGAAACTGTCCACATTTTGGACCACGAGCAATTTTCATTACTGAGGAGGAGGGGTAGTGATCTGAATGAAAAGGTCGGGATGGAGAAAGAGGGGATGTGGAAGGTGATTGGTGAAGTCAAGTGATGAGCAGGTTAAGGGCTGGAGATGAAAGAATCTGAGAGTTGTCAGCAGGGGAAAGGGAAGGAGGAACCCGGGGAAATTACAGGCTGGTGAGGAGAAATGAAAGTTCTGTGGGGAATAGAGAAGTGGGGGGGGGGTGGATTTGTTTACAGGAAAGAACATCCAATATTCATACAATCAGGTTGGTGGGTACCCAGATGGAATATAAGTTGTTGCTCCTCCACCCTGAGGGCGGTCTCATTTTGGCACAAGAGGAGGTCATAAATCGAGACGTTAGAATGGGAATCACAATTAAAATTTTTGGCCACTGGGAAGTCTGCCTTGTGGCAGATAATGCAGAGATGCACGACAAAACGGTCTCCCAATTTATGGTGGATTTCAAGAATGTCAATGACGCCGCATCGGGAGCACACGACAAAATAGATGACCCCAGCAGATTCGCAGGTGAAGTTCTCCTGGAAGGACTGTTTTGTTTCTGAATGGAGTTGAGGGAGCAGGTGTACGGGTAGTTGTAGCACTTAGGCCACTTGCAGGGAGAAGTGGCTGGAGGGAGATAAGTGAGGAGGGATGAATGAACAATGGAGTTGCGGAGGAAGTGATCCCTGTTGAAAGAAGAGGTGGGTGGGCGCGGAAGATAAAAATATCTTTAGTCGTAAGATCTCTTTGGAGATGGCGGAAATTGCAGAGGCTAAAGGGGTGGTAGGTAAGGACAAGAGGGACTCTATCATTATTACGGTGGTAGGAAGATGGGGTGAGCACGGTGTACGGTAAATATGAGTGAGGACAGCATCAATAGTGGGGGGAGGACAGCCACATCCTGGGAACAGATGCAGCGGAAGCAATGAAACTGAGAAAAGGGTAGAGCATTTTACAAGTGATAGGTCGGGAAGAGGTATGGTCGAGCTTATCATGCAAATCAGTAATTTTATTAAAAGATGTTGGTTCACAACCTGGCTCCAGAGATGGAGAGATCAGGAAAGGGGACGGACGTGTCAGAGATGGATCAGCTTACACCAAATAGATCTTGGCAGGCTAGTGTAGACACTGCAGGAGCCCTGACAGACACGGATGTTGCTGGCATTTAAGAAACTGAGTTACAGGGGTAGATTGAAAATGTTAGAAATTGACTCCGTGACACAAGGGATTATGATGCTAGCAGACGTACCAAAAATTTTATGCCATAAACCCCTACCATTAACCGTGGCTTCTGTGGATCCCAGACTGCGAACCCCTGCCAGACGTATACAAACTATGATGTAGAGATATACAAACAAGGGTGAATGAATTTAGGCTTTTGCCACTCAGGTTGGGTGGGGTCATGGGTTTCAGGTAAAAAGTGAAATATTTTCGGGGAATCTGAGGAGGAACTACTTCACTCAGCTGGCACGAATGCGGATGCAAGTTCAATTGCAACATTTAAGAGAATTTTGTTTGGGTACCTGGTTGAGAGAGGTATTGAGGGCTATGATCTGGGTGCACGTGGATGGGTCTAGGCAGAGAATGGCACAGACTGGATGGGCTGACAGCCCTGTTTCGGTGCTGTAAGAGAATGAATTTAAATTGAACGTCCGACAGAAGTCCATTTCCCAAGAGAATTAAATAATTGTAACGTAATATTCTAAACAACCTGCAAATACAAGAAACACTCAAGAGACAAAGAGTATCTGCGGGGAGAGAGAAAAAAACAATTTTAATGCTTCAACTCCAACAATCTGTGTCGGAATGGCTTCAAACATTTCCTGATTTGATTTCAGGTCTCCAACAACTTGACTGTTTCTTTAATTTCCAGTTGCTCATTGAGTGAGTGGGATTTTCCAAACACAGTGAGGATACTGACACCGAGGGAGATAACCAACGATGCAATCACTGAACAGCTCATTCCAAGTACTCACTAGGTCTGTGTATTGAGATCACCTCGCAGGTCTCTCCGATCTCTCTGCTCTTTTGTATCTGTATACTTCGGCTTTGAATTTCCCAACCCTGGAGAAAAAACCCTTGGCATATTTGGATGGGCATCAAGGGCATTACAGACTAAGGAAAACTAGCTTTGTCTGTACCATTGACGTCCCCCTCCCTGACGCTCTAAACAGCGTTTCGAGGCACGCAACACGAGCAAGTCACGGAAGCTACCCCCTCCGAGGAGAGCAGCTACACATTTTAACAACAGCAGATAACCAGATAACAATCACAGCACGGAAACAGGCCCTCTCGGCCCTCCTAGTCCGTGCCGAACTCTTAATCTCACCTAGTCCCACCTACCCGCACTCAGCCCATAACCCTCCACTCCTTTCCTGTCCGTATACCTATCCAATTTTACTTTAAATGACAATACCGAACCTGCCTCTACCACTTCTACTGGAAGCTCGTTCCACACAGCTGCCACTCTCTGAGTAAAGAAATTCCCCCTCGTGTTACCTTTAAACATGCTCCCTAACGCTCAACTCATGCCTTCTTGTTTGAATCTCCCCTACTATCAATGTAAAAAACCCATCCTCGTCAACTCTATCTATCCCCCTCATAATTTAAATACCTCTATCAAGTCCCCCCTCAACCTTCTATGCTCCAAAGAATAAAGATGTAACTTGTTCAACATTTCCTTGTAACTTAGGTGCTGAAACCCCGGTAACATTCTTGTAAATCTTCCTGTACTCTGTCTATTTGTTGACATCTTTAAGATAATTCGGTGAACAGAACTGTACACAGTACTCCAAATTGGGCCTCACCTCTATTTTGTTGAGAGGACCGTGCAGAGATTCAACCCCGTAAGCCTGCCGGGCCAGAAAACATCCCAGTCCAAGTACTCCGGCAAAGCACACCTCAGCTCACTGACGACTTCACTCATCCAGGATTCAAATCAGCCAGCATCATCCCTGTACCAAAGTACTCTACACCTTCAGAACCGAACAAATACCGCCCGGTGGAACTGCCGCCAATCATCAGAAAGAGCGTGCCTCAAACCGGAAAACCTGGAGTAAGGATCGATTGATCCTTATCGATGTATATGGATCGATAAGGTCTGTGAACTGGAATGTGGACCTCACGGACCGGACCATGACACAAGGTACATCTGTGACAGGAGAAATGGCGGAAGACCCAGTTTCAGAACAGGGTCTGTCCGAGATGCTACAGATCTGCTGAATGCTTCCAGCGTTCTCTCTTTGTTACTTTAAATTTCCTGCAACAGCAGTTTTTTTTAAATTTATTTTAATGCGCAGATATAAACTGATTGGAGGTTTGAGGGTGGTGTTCTCTTATTCAAGAAAGGGAGCAGAGGTAGCCCAGGAAAGTATAGACCAGTGAGAATTACTTCAGTGATTGGTAAATTGATGGAGAAGCTATTGAGAGGCTGGATTTATGAACATTTGGAGAGGCATAATATGATTAAGAATAATCGGCGTGGGAAATCAAAGGCAGGTCGTGCCTGTCGAGACTCATTGAATTTTTTAAGGATGTGACTAAACACTTTGATGAAGGTAGAGCAGTACATGTATTGTATATGGATGTCAGCAAGGCATTTGATAAGGTACCCCATGCCAGGCTTACTGATGAAGAAAGGAGGCATGGGATCCAAGGAGACCGTGCTTTGCCGATCCAGCATTGACTTGTCCACAGACAGCAAAGCGTGGATGTAGACGGGTCGTATTCTGCATGGAGGACGGTGACCAGTGGTGTGCCTCAGTGATCCGTACTGGCACCTGTTCTCTTCGTAATCTTTATAAATGACGTGGATAAGGAAGAGGAGGCAAGTTTTAGTAAATTTGCTGAGGAAACCTAGTTTGGGGGTATTGTGGATAGTGTGGAGGACTGTGGAGGTTACAGCGGGACATCGGTAGGATGCAAAGCTGGGCGGAGAAGTTCAACCCAGATAAGTCAGATGTGTTTCATTTTGCTAGGTCAAATATGATGGCGGAGTATAGTATTAATGATAAGGGTTTTGACAGTGTAGAGGATCAGGGGGATCTTGGGATTACTCCATAGGACACTCGAAGCTGATGCGTAGGTTCAGAAGGCATACGGTGCATAGGGATTCATCAATCTTGGAATTAATTTTAGGCGCCGAGAGGTAATGTTACAGCTATATAAGACCCTGGTCAGACTCAGCTCGGAGTACTGTGCTCAATTCAGATCACCACTCTACACGAAGGAAGTGTGCAGAAGAGATTTACAATGATTTTTTCTGGATTGGGGAGCATGCCTTCTGACAATTGGTTGAGTGAACTTGGCCTTTTCTCCTTGGGGAGATAGAGGATGAGAAGTGACCTAATAGAGGTGTATAAGATGATGAGAGGCATTGATCGTGTGGATAGTCAGAAGTTTTTTCTTAGGGCTGAAATGGCTAGCACGAGAGGGCACAGTTCTAAGGTCCTTGAAAGTAGATAAAGAGGTGATGTCAAGGGTAGTTTTTTTTTTCATTTACGCACTCACGTGGACAGGGTTCCTGGTGACGGTGGTGGAGGTGGATGGAGTAGGATCTTTTAAGAGGCTCTTGGATAGGTACATGGAGCTTAGAAAAATAAAGGGCTACGGGTAAACATAGGAAATTTCGGAAGTAAGTAAATTTTTCGGAAAACATAGTTCCCGAAGAGTTTGTGTATTATGTTGCAGATTTTCAATGTTTCCATATTCTCAGTTCATTCCATACAGCCAATGCTCACAGCATCCTTCCCTCCCTCTATCATACTGTTGCCTTTGCTCCTGAGGCCACTGTCTCTACGCTGAGAGGAAGTGAACGCAGAGCGATGTAATTGTGCAACACCTCTTGCAGTTCTAGTGGTTTTTTACCATGGAAACGGAGGAAGTGGCTCAACAAAGGCAACTGAAAAGGGAAATAACAAACTCAACATCACATGCTATGAGTTACATTGTGACAAAGATTAACACGGCAGCTATTTTGAAATGATTAATCTAAACTTGTAAAGGCTGTTTTTAACCATGCCTCGTGCGAAATTGAATTAATCGTCTAGAAGTTCTGGCTAACAAAACATGATACCTACTCTAGTGATCAAAAATATATTGCTATAAATATACCAAATGACAGCCTCAACCGCCTTCGTTGCAACAAACTCCACAGGTCGGCCACTCTCTGGCTGACGAAGTGTCTCTCATTTCAGGTTTTAAGGGAAACTTCTTGATTCTGAGGCTGTCCTCTCAGATCACAGACACTCCTTCTGATGCAAACATCCTCTCCATGTCCACTGTCATCATGCTGTTCAGTATTCGGTAGTTTTTAATAAGATCCCGTCCACTTCTATACTTCTGAAATCCACGTGCAGGCCCAGAGTCATCAAATGCTTGTCATACATAAACCCGCTCATTCCTAAGATTACTCTTGTGAACCATGTGAGCAACAGTTGTACTGAACACATTTACCAGTATAACAGGGAAAGTGGTACCAGGATAATTCACAGGGGAAAACTGTAGTTTCTTTACTGTTCCACTAAGTATCACAAAACAAGCGCCTGTGCACAGGTTCATATCCAGAGGAACAAAGTTGTCGATTTGGGTTCTCAACCGTACGTCAGAATGGCTTCAACTATTTCCCTTTTTATTGATGATTTCCAGCATCTTGTGTTTCTATCTGTTTTCCACCGACGGAGAGACAGATAACATTGAGGGGGGATTTCCACACTCAGTTTGAACACCAAACTCACGGGTCTATTTCTACTGCAGTAAACACGGAACCGCCCATTTACTCACAGCCTCTATCTGTGAAGGATGGAATGGTAACTCATCCTCTCCTCAATATAGCAGTCATATTGTGTCTGAGCTTATAAAATAAATACTGGCTCAACACCTCATAAACATGCGCAGCTTGCTCCCCGGGTCCTTCGTACTTGGATCTAAAACTGTGATATCCCAGGCTAAACATAGAAATATAGAACATTACAGCAGAGAAACAGGCCTTTTGGCCCTTCTTGGCTGTGACGAAACACTTTTCTGCGTATTCCCACTCACCTGCAGCTGGGCCATATCCTAAACCCTTCTCATCCATATCCCTGTTCAAGTTTTTCTTAAATGTCAAGACTGAGCCCACATTCACCACTTCATCTGGCAGCTCATTCCAAACTCCCACCACTCTCTGCATGAAGAAGCCCCTCCTAATGTTCCCTTTAAACTTTTCCCCCTTCACCCTGAACACATGACCTCTGTTTTTCTCTCTCCGGGCCTCAGTGGAAAAAGCCTGCTCACATTCATTCTAGCTATACCCATCATAATTTTACATACCTCTATCAAATCACCCCTCATTCTTCTACGCTCCAGAGAATGGAGTCCTAACCTATTCAAACTTACTCTGCAACTCAGTTTCTCAAGTCCCGGCAACATCCTTGTAAACCTTCTCTGCACGCTTTCAAACTTATTCATATCCTTCCTGTAATTAGATGGCCAAAACTGCACAAGATACTCCAAATTCAGTTTCACCAATGCCTTATACAACCTCACCATTACATTGCAAATCTTATACTCAATACTTTGATTTATAAAGGCCAGTGTACCAAAAGCTTTCTTTACAACCTTATCTCCTTGTGAAGCCACTTTTAGGGAATTATGTATCTGTACTCCCAGATTCCTCTGTCCTACTGCACTCCTCTGTGTCCTAACATTTACCTTGTATATTCTACCTTGGTTTGACCTTCCGAAGTGCAAAACCTCACATTTGTCCGCATTAAAACCCATCTGCCATTGCTCAGCCCATTCTTCCAACTGCTCCAAATCCCTCTGCAAGCTTTGAAAACCTTCCTCAGTGTCCACTACACCCCCAATCTTTGTATCATCAGTAAATTTGCTGATCCATTTTAGCACATTATCTTCCAGGTCATTGACACAGATAGTAAATAAAAATGGACCCAGGACTGATCCCTTTGGCACACCACTAGTCACAGGCCTCCACTCAGAGTAGCAATCCTCCACTACCACTCATTGGCTTCTTTCATTGAGCCAATGTCTAATCCAATTTACTACCACCCAAGGTATACCTAGCGACTGAATCTTCCTAAATAACCTCTCATGCGGAACTTTGTCAAAGGCCTTACTGAAGTCCAAACTGTTCCCCTACGCATACTTCCATCACCTGCCATAACTCATTCCTAATAGGAGATCTAATATTGCATCCTACCAAGTTGGTACATCTATATGTTGATTTAGAAAGCTTTCCTGAACACATTTCACAAACTCTAACCCATCTAGACCTTTAAGAGTATAGGAGTCCCAAGCAATGTGTGGAAAGTTAAAATCCCCTGCAATCATAACTTTTTGGTTCCTGCAGTTGTCTGTTATCGCTCTGCAGATTTGCTCCTCCAATTCCCGCTGACTATTGGGTGGTCTATAATACAACCCTATTCATGTGGTCATGAATTTCTTGTTTCTCAGCTCCACCCATATGGCCCCAGTAGACAAACCCTCTAATCTGTCCTGCCGAAGCACTGCCGTAATATTTTCTCTGACTACCAAAGCCACTCCCCCCACCACCCTTCATCCATCAGCCTCTATCACGTCTGAAACATCGGAACCCTGGAACATTGAGCTGCCAGTCCTGCCCCTCCTGCAGCTAAGTTTCAGTAATGGCTATGATGTCATAATTCCACATGTCAATCATGGCCCTCAGCTCATCTGCCTTTCCCACAATACTCCTCGCTTTGAAATATACACACCTCAGAAGTGTATTACCAGCACACACAACTCTTTGTGACTCTGCATGAACTACCAACATCATTTATTTTTACCCCCGTTCCACTATCTACTCTAGCACTCTGGTTCCCATGCGCCTGCAAATCTAGTTTAAACCCTCCGCAATAACACTAGCAGACCTCCCTGCATGACAATTCTGTGCCGAACCTCTACTTCCTTTGGAAATTACCTGGGGTTACCCATAGCCCTCTATTTTCTAAGCCCCATTTCCCTATTCAAGTGTCTCTTCAAAGGCCCTATATTATCTGCCTACACCACTGTCGCCGGCAGCCCATTCCATGCACTCACCACTCTCTGCGTAAAAATATTACTCCTGATATCTCCTCTGTACTTACTTCCCAGCACCTTAAAGCTGTGTCCTCTCATGTTAGTGTCATACGGGGGCGATGGAAGCGGACCCAAATGCAAGACACAGATACTGAAATACTAGGAACTTCATTATGTTTATTAAGAGTTCTAGGGAAGCCTAGGAGAGAGGAAAACATGATAGCACGAAGTTAGACGAAGAGTGACAAACCGGAAACCTGAACTTGGACTTGGGACTAGAACTTGACAGGGAACTCAAGTCATCACTCGGGACTCATGTCTTGGCAGGGTCTTGGCTCGGACCTTTCTTGGTCTTGACTCGGACTAGAATTGGACTTGGCTGTTGAATTGTCCTGAAACTGAGCTCTCGACTTGGACTCGGACTTGGGTTGGACTTGACTCGGACTTAACTCGGACTAGACTCTGAATTGGCTGCCATAGAAGCATAGAACTATACAGCACCGAAACAGGCCTTTTGGCCCTACTTGGCTGTGCTGAACCATTTTTCTGCCTGGTCCCACTGACCTGCAGCTGGGCCATATCCCTCCATACACCTCTCATCCATGTACCTGTCCAAGTTTTTCTTAATTGTCAAAAGTGAGCCCGCATTCACCACTTCATCTGGCAGCTCATTCCGCACTCCCACCACTCTCTACGTGAAGAAGCCCCTCCTAATGTAACCTTTTAAACTGTTGCCCCTTCACCCTTAACCGATGGCCTGTTTCTTTTTCTCTCCTGGCCTCAATGGAAAAAGCCCGCTTGCATTCATTCTATCTATACACATCATAATTTTATATACCTCTATCAAATCACCCCTCATTCTCCTACGTTCCAGGGAATAAAGTCCTAACCTATTCAACCTTCCTCTGTAACTCCGTTTCTCAAGTCCCGCCAACATCCCTGTAAACCTTCTCTGCACTCTTTCAACCTTATTCATATCCTTCCTGTAATTAATTGGACTGCCGAATTGAACTTGGAACTTAGCTCTCGTTTTGGACTTGCAACTTGACTTTCGACTTCGACTTCGAAATTGATCCTCGAAATGGACTTGGAACTTGAATCTTGACTTAGATTAGGCTCAAACTTGACTTAGACACAGGACACGGAACACCGAGCCGGGGCTTCACCTTGGTCACTGGACATCGAGCCGGGACTCTTATTAGACACAGGACACAGAACACTGACGCGGGGCTCCTCCTTGGACAAAGGACATAGGGCTGGGACTCTTCTTAGACACAGGACACAGAACACTGAGCCGGGGCTCCTCCTTCGATAAAGGACATAGAGCCGGGACTCCTCTTAGACACAGGGCACAGAACACTGACCCGGGGCTCCTCATTGGACAAAGGACATAGGGCTGGGACTCTTTTCTTAGACACAGGGCACGGAACACTGACCCGGGGCTCCTCCTTGGACAAAGGACACAGGGCTGGGACTCTTTTCTTAGACACAGGGCACGGAACACTGAGCCGGGGTTCCTCCTTGGACAAAGGACACAGGGCTGGGACTCTTTTCTTAGACACAGGGCACGGAACACTGAGCCGGGGTTCCTCCTTGGACAAAGGACATAGGGCCGGGACTCTTCTTAGACACAGGACATGGATCACTGAAGACGTTTTTCCACTCAGGGTAGTGGAAAACGGCCGGACATACCCAGCGGAGGAGAGAACACAAAAGACAAAAATATAGACTGTTCTTTAACTTAACAAAAAAGATGATGCAAGTAACTACAAGCCCCCGACGCCGCCCAGGAACCACAGACAGCGGCTCCAGTCTCACTCTGGCGGGTTAACTTGACTGGAATTCTGACGCGGTTACTGACGAGGACGGTCCAGCAAGGAATCATTGGACCACACAGCAATTTATGTTGCCAGCTCGAAACGAGAATCAGGTGCCTCAATTAAGGCGCCCTACGGAACAAGGGAGAAAAGGAATAACGGGAATACGGAATCTGCGGACCGGACTGTGAAGCGGAATGCTGTCTTCACGGACCGGACCATGACAGTTATCTATTTCAGCTCTGACAAAATGCTTCTGACTATCCACGCGATCAACGTATCTTGTCATCATATGCACCTCTATCGGGTCATCTCTCATCCTCCGGTGCTCCAAGGAGAAAAGGCCGAGTTCACTCAAAAAATTCCCATTAGGGATGCTCCCCAATCCAGACAACATCCTTGTAAGTCCCCCCTGCACCCTTTCTAATATTTCCACGTCCTTCCTACAGTGAGGTGACCAGAACTGAGCATAGTACTCCAAGTGGGGTTTGACCAGTTTCCTATATAGCTGCAACGTTACCACTCGGTTCCGAAACTCAGTCCCACGGTTGTTGAAGGGCAATGCACCATATGTCTGCTCAACCACAGAGTCAAGCATTGAACAGCTGTTTAGCAGCTTTAAGTGTCCTATGGACTCGAACACCGAGATCCCTCTGAACCTCCACACTGCCAAGGGTCTTAAAATTAATTCGATATTTTGTCATAATATTTGCCCTACCCAAATGAACCACCTCACACTCATCTGGGTTGTACTCCACTTGTACTCCTCTGCCCAGATTTGCATCCTATCGATGTCCCGCTGAAACGTCTGACATCCCTCCACAAAATTCACAACACCTCCAACATTTGTGTCAGCAGCAAATTTACTAACGCAGCCTTCACTTCCTTATCCAGGTAATTTACAAAACCCACGAAGAGAAAGGATCCCAAAACAGATCATTGAGACACACCACTTGTCACGATCTTCCATGACGAATATGACCCACCAGCATTTTGCCTTCTGTAGGCAAGCCAATTTTTGGATCTACAAAGCAATATCTCCTTGGATCCCAAGCCTTACTTTCTCAATAAGCCTTGCATGGGATGCCTTATCAAATGCCTTGCTGAAATTCATACACACTAAACCTACTGTTCTACCTTCATCAACGCGTTTTGTCATATCGTCAAACAATTCAATTATGCAGGACGCCTTTGACAAAACAATGTTGACTATTCTTAATTATGTTATGCCCCTCCAATTATTCATAAATTCTGCCCCTCGGGATGTCTTCCAGCAACTTATCAACTACTGAGGTAAAACTCACTGGTTTACGTTTTCCTGGGCTATTCTACTCCCTTTCTTGAATAAGGGAACGACAGCCGCAACACTCCCATTCCCCGGAACCTCTCCCGTCCGCACTGATAATGCAAAGATTATCGCCAGAGGCCCAGCAATCTCCTTCCTCTCCTCCCACAATAGCCTTGGTACATCTCGTCCGGTCCCGGTGTCTTATCCAACGATGATTTTCAAAAGCTCCAGCACATCCTCTTTCTTAATAGCTATATGCTCAATCTTTTCAGTCAGCTGTAAGTCATCGTTACAATCGCCAAGATGCTTTTCTGCAGTAAATACTGAAGGAAAGTATTCATTAAATACCACTGCTATCTCTTCCGGTTCCAGACACATTTTCTTTCCGCTGTCACACTTGATAGGTCCTATTCTCTCATATCTTATGGTTTTGCTCTTCACATACTTTATTAATGCCTTAATCCTGCCGTGAAGGCCTTCTCATGTCCACTTCTGGCTCTCCTAATTTCATCCTTCAGCTCTTTCCTGCTAGCCGTATAATCGTTTGGATCTGTATCTTTACCAAGTTTTTGAACCTTTGGTACGCATTTCCTTTCTTCCTGACTAGATGTCCAACAGACTTTTTACACCACGGTTCCTGTACCCTACTATTCTTCCCTGTCTCACTGAAACGTACTTACGCAGAATCCAATGCAGATATCCCCATATTTGCCATATTTCTTCCGTACATTTCCCTGAGAGCACCTGTTCCCAATTTATGCTTCCATTTTTCCGCCTGGTAGACTAATATTTCCCCTTACTCCAGATAAATGCTGTCCTAACTTGTCCCTACCTATCCCTCTCCAATACTATGGTAAAGGAGATAGAATTGTGATCACTATTTCCAAAAAGGGCTCCCACTGAGAGTTCTGACACCTGACTAGGTTAATTTCTCAATAACAGATCAGGTACAGTCTCTCCTCTTGTAGGCTTATCTACAAATTATGTCAAGAAAACTTCCTGCACCCATCTAACAAACTCCACCCCATCTAATTCCCTCGCTCTAGGGAGTTACCAATCAATTATTGGGAAATTAAAATCTCCCACCACGACGACCCTATTATTATTAGCACTTTCCAGAATCTCCCTGTCTGCTCCTCGATATTCCTGTTACTATTAAGTGGCCGATAAAAACACACAGAGTGGAGTTATTGACCCCTTCCTGTTCCTAACGTCCAAGCACAGAGATTCAGTAGGCAATCCCTCCAAGGATATACGGTGTGTCGGAAAGATAGGTTAGTCAGTAGAGGGGATGGTGTGGCCTGTGTACAAGGATATACGGTGTGTCGGAAAGATAGGTTAGTCAGTAGAGGGGATGGTGTGGCCTGTGCAAAAGGATATACGGTGTGTCGGAAAGATAGGTTAGTCAGTAGAGGCGATGGTGTGGCCTGTGCATAAGGATATACGGTGTGTCGGAAAGATAGGTTAGTCAGTAGAGGGGATGGTGTGGCCTGTGTATCAGGATATACGGTGTGTCGGAAAGATAGGATAGTCAGTAGAGGGGATGGTGTGGCCTGTGCACAAAGATATACGGTGTGTCGGAAAGATAGGTTAGTCAGTAGAGGAGATGGTGTGGCCTGTGTATAAGGATATACAGTGTGTCGGAAAGATAGGTTAGTCAGTAGAGGGGATGGTGTGGCCTGTGTATAAGGATATACGGTGTGTCGGAAAGATAGGTTAGTCAGTAGAGGGGATGGTGTGGCCTGTGTACAAGGATATACGGTGTGTCGGAAAGATAGGTTGGTCAGTAGAGGGGATGGTGTGGCCTGTGTATAAGGATATACGGTGTGTCGGAAAGATAGGTTGGTCAGTAGAGGGGATGGTGTGGCCTGTGTATAAGGATATACGGTGTGTCGGAAAGATAGGTTAGTCAGTAGAGGGGATGGTGTGGCCTGTGTATAAGGATATATGGTGTGTCGGAAAGATAGGTTAGTCAATAGAGGGGATGGTGTGGCCTGTGTACAAGGATATACGGTGTGTCGGAAAGATAGGTTGGTCAGTAGAGGGGATGGTGTGGCCTGTGTATAAGGATATACGGTGTGTCGGAAAGATAGGTTAGTCAGTAGAGGGGATGGTGTGGCCTGTATATAAGGATATACGGTGTGTCGGAAAGATAGGTTAGTCAGTAGAGGGGATGGTGTGGCCTGTGTATAAGGATATACGGTGTGTCGGAAAGATAGGTTAGTCAGTAGAGGGGATGGTGTGGCCTGTATATAAGGATATACGGTGTGTCGGAAAGATAGGTTAGTCAGTAGAGGGGATGGTGTGGCCTGTGTATAAGGATATATGGTGTGTCGGAAAGATAGGTTAGTCAATAGAGGGGATGGTGTGGCCTGTGTACAAGGATATACGGTGTGTCGGAAAGATAGGTTGGTCAGTAGAGGGGATGGTGTGGCCTGTGTATAAGGATATACGGTGTGTCGGAAAGATAGGTTAGTCAGTAGAGGGGATGGTGTGGCCTGTATATAAGGATATACGGTGTGTCGGAAAGATAGGTTAGTCAGTAGAGGGGATGGTGTGGCCTGTGTATAAGGATATACGGTGTGTCGGAAAGATAGGTTAGTCAGTAGAGGGGATGGTGTGGCCTGTATATAAGGATATACGGTGTGTCGGAAAGATAGGTTAGTCAGTAGAGGGGATGGTGTGGCCTGTGTATAAGGATATATGGTGTGTCGGAAAGATAGGTTAGTCAATAGAGGGGATGGTGTGGCCTGTGTACAAGGATATACGGTGTGTCGGAAAGATAGGTTGGTCAGTAGAGGGGATGGTGTGGCCTGTGTATAAGGATATACGGTGTGTCGGAAAGATAGGTTAGTCAGTAGAGGGGATGGTGTGGCCTGTATATAAGGATATACCGTGTGTCGGAAAGATAGGTTAGTCAGTAGAGGGGATGGTGTGGCCTGTGTACAAGGATATACGGTGTGTCGGAAAGATAGGTTGGTCAGTAGAGGGGATGGTGTGGCCTGTGTATAAGGATATACGGTGTGTCGGAAAGATAGGTTAGTCAGTAGAGGGGATGGTGTGGCCTGTGTATAAGGATATACGGTGTGTCGGAAAGATAGGTTAGTCAGTAGAGGGGATGGTGTGGCCTGTGTGTAAGGATATACGGTGTGTCGGAAAGATAGGTTAGTCAGTAGAGGGGATGGTGTGGCCTGTGTATAAGGATATACGGTGTGTCGGAAAGATAGGTTAGTCAGTAGAGGGGATGGTGTGTCCTGTGTATAAGGATATACGGTGTGTCGGAAAGATAGGTTAGTCAGTAGACGGGATGGTGTGGCCTGTATATAAGGATATACGGTGTGTCGGAAAGATAGGTTAGTCAGTAGAGGGGATGGTGTGGCCTGTGTATAAGGATATACGGTGTGTCGGAAAGATAGGTTAGTCAGTAGAGGGGATGGTGTGGCCTGTGTATATGAAAACAATATTAAATCATGTGAAAAGTATGACATAGGATCGCAAGGAGTAGGGTCTTTATGTGTTGAGTTAAGAAATGGAATGATAAAAGGACCCTAATGGCAGTTTTATAAAGGCCTCGAAACAACAGTCGGAATGTGGATTAGAAATTAGAGCAGGAAATAGAAAACGCCTGTAGGAAGGGCAATGTTATGATAATAGTTGGGGATTTTTAACATGTAAGCCTGGAGAACATGCAAGGTAACCTCAGGGTAGCAGAAACACAGTGTAAAATTATAAAATAGAAAATGCTGGGAACTCAGTACATCAGGGTACATCCGTGAAGGAAAATGGTGGAAGACCCAGTTTCAGAACTGGGACTGTCCGAGATCCTGCCGATCTGCTGAATGTTTCCAGAATTCTCTATTTTTACTTCGAATTTACTGTAACAACTATTTTTGTTGATTCTTAATGCACAGATATTAACTGATCGGAAGTTGTGGATGTTGTTCCCTTATTCAAGAAACGGAGTAGAGATAGCCCAGGAAATTATACACCAATGAAATTTACATCAGTGATGGTAAATTCGTGGAGAAGATCCTGAGAGGCAGGATTTCTGAACATTTGGAGAGGCATAATATGATTCGGAATAATCGGCATGGGTATGTCAAAGGCGGGTCGTGCCTTACGAGCCTCATTGATTTTTAATGATGTCACTGAATACATTGATGAAGCTAGAGCAGTACATGGATTGTATATGGATTTCAGCAAGGCGTTTGATAAGGTACCCAATGCAAGTCTTATTGAGAAAGTAAAGTCGCAGCGGATCCAAGGAGACCTTGCTTTGTGGATCCAGAACTAGCTTGTCCACAGAAGGCAAAGAGTTGTTGTAGTCTGCACTGAGGTCGCTGACCAGTACTGTGCCTCAGGGATCTGGCACCCTTCCCTTAGCAATTTTTAGAGATGACCTAGATGAGGAAGTGGAGGGATGGGTTAGTAAATTTGCCGGTGACACTTATGTTGGGGCTATTGTGGATAGTGTGGAGGGCTGTCGAGGTTACAGCGGGACATCGATTAGATGTAAAACTGGGCTGAGAAGTGGCAGATGGAATTCAATCCAGAAAAGTGTGAGGTGGTTCATTTTGCTAGTTCATCTATGATGGTAGCATATAGTATTAATTGTCAGACTCTTGGCAGTGTGGAGGATCTAAGTGACCTTGAAGTCCGAGTACATAGGACACTCAAAGCTAATGCGTAGATTAACTGTGTGGTTCAGAAAGCATACGGTGCATTGGCCTTCATCAACAGAGGGACTGTGTTCAAGAGCTGAGTGCTAATGTTGCAGCTATATACGACCCAGGTCAGACACAACTTGGAGTATTGTGCTCGGTTCTGGTTACCTCACTACCCGAAGGATGCAGGAACTATAGAAATTGTGCAGAAGAGGTTTACAAGGATGTTTCCTGGATTTGGGAGCATGCCTTCTGCGAAAAGTTGAGTTAACTTGGCCTTTTCTCCTTGGAGCGACGTAGGATGAGAGGTGATCTGATAGACGTGTACAAGATGATATGAACATTGATCGTGTGGATCGTCAGGCGCTTTTTCCCTGGGCTGAAATGGCTAATACGAGAGGGCACAGTTTTAAAATCTCTGGAATTAGGTACCCGGGCGCTGTCAGTGGTATGTCTTCTCTTTTACCCAGACAGTGGTGTGTACGTGGACAGGACTGCCGCCGACGTTGGTGGAGGCGGATAGAGTAGGGTCTTTTAAGAGCATCTTGGATATGTACATGGATCGTTGAATAGTGGGGGGCTATGGGTCTACCTAGGAAATTTCTGAAGTAAGTACATGTTTCGCACAGCACAGTTGGCCGAAGGGCCTGTGTATTATGCTGCAGATTTTCTATATTTCTATATTCTCAGTTCATTCCATACAGCCAATGCTCACAGCACCCTTTACTCCCACTATCATTCTGTTGCGTTTGCTCCCGAGGATACTGTCTCTGCGCTGCATGGAAGTGAACACAGAGCGAGGAAATTATGTAACATTTCTTGCACTGCTAGTGGTTTGTTACCATGGAAAGGGAGGAAGTGGCTCAACAAAAGTAACTGAAAAAGAAATAACAAACTCACCATCACACGCTATGAGTTACATTGTGACAAAGGTTAACACGGCAGCCATTTTGAAATCATGTATCTAAAATTGTAAAGGCTGCTTTTAACCATGCCTTGTGTTGTATTGATTTAATCGTATAGTAGTTCTGGCTAATAAAACATGATTTCTACTCGTGATCAATAATATATTGCCATAAATATACCAAATGACAGCCTCGACCACAATCTGTTGCAACAAACTCCACATGTCGAACACTCTTTGGCTGAGGAAGTTTCTCTTATCTCAGATTTAAAGGGAAACTTCTTTATTTTGCGGCTGTCCTCTTAGATCACAGGCTCTCCTTTCGATGCAAACATCCTCTCCATGTCCACCGTCACCATGCTGTTCAGCATTCTGTGGGTTTAATTAAGATCCACCTCTATACTTCTGAAATCCATAGAGTACAGGCCCAGAGTCATCAAATGCTTGTCCAACATAAACCCTCTCATTCCTGAGATTATTCTTGTGAACCATGAGAGCAACAGTTGTACTGAACACATTTCCATGAACAACAGGGAAAGTGGTACCAGGATAATTCACAGGGGAAAACTGTGGTTTCTTTACGGTTCCACTAAGTATCACTAAACAAGCGACTGTGCACAGGTTCATTTCAAGAGGACAAAGTTCGCGATTTGGATTCAAAGCCGTTCCTCAGAATGGTGTCAACTATTTTCCGTTTTTGTGAAGATTTCCAACATCTTGAGATTCTGCCTGATTTCCCCCGACTGACAGGCAGGTGGCAGTGAGGGGCGATTTCCAACCACAGTTTGAACACCAGACTCACGGGTCTATTTCTGTTGCAAACACGGAACAGCCCATTTACTCACAGCCTCTCTCTGTGAGGGATGGGATGGTAACTCATCCACTCCTCAGTATAGCAGTTATTGCTTCCAACGGGACTCCAGAAACAAACATCTGAACCCAGTACAGAAATACTCGCTCACACATCATAACCACAGGCAGTTTGATCCCCGAGTCTATTGTACCTGGATCTAAACCTGCGATATCCCAGGATCCAACCACACAGAGTCACACAGCTGAATCTGTCACTCTCTGAACCTGGAATCCTCGTACGCAATCCCTACATCTCACAGTGCGTGGTTTAATCAGGGACTTCCCCAAAACCAAAGCCCAGCACCCCAAAAATTTTGATTCATTGTGAAAAGAGGAATATTCATCTTCCATCTGTGGAAGTACTGTCCTGGGTCAAATCCCAAATACTGACAGGTCTATATGCCCAGTGATGCCCAGGATTACAACTCAAACAGCAACTCGCCCAGGACTCCTTGTTGCCAGTAATATGCTGAGGTGTCTCGGCCATTCAGAGTTCAAGCACCAACACTCCGACATCAACCTGTGGCAGAACGGGAACCTGATGATCTTCTGACTGAGTCAGATGTTGGGCTGGAAAACCTGGGGCGGGGCAACTGCAGGCATGTTTCACATTTCACATTGTCTCCACCAGCTAAACTGAACACAATTTATCATTATCCTATTGTTAACTGAGATCATGCACAGCACTATTGACCAACGCATTTCCTGTAGGCTAACAGGAATAAAACAAGTTTAATATCAAATTGAAATTAAAGTGCCGGAAACTCGGTACATCAGATTGGATCTGTGGAAAGAAGAAACTGTAGAAGATCCAGTGTCGGAACTGGGACTGTCCAAGATGCTGCCCGATCTGCTGAACGGATATAGCATTTTCACTTTTCACTTTATACGATGCACAACTATAAACAGATTACAAGATACTTGTGATGGCCTGAACAAAGTTGCACAAATATAATGCCAATATTCATTAGTTTTCTCTTCAATCCAGTACAGGGATGAGCAGTTAATACACATAACATCCTCCCCATCCCGCTATCAATCCATTATTTCTGCTTCCAAGCCCCCTTCCGATAAAGATTAACACGGCGGACACTTGGTAAATTCGAAGCTAAAATCGTAATGGCTGTCTTTACACTACCATGTGCCTCATTTAATAAATCCTCTGGTAGACCCAGGTAACAAACACTGATTTCAGAAATAACTCAGTAAGGCAAAATACATCACAATGAAGACAACGGTAGAAGATAAATTGTTGATGTATAAATTGGTGGGATACAAGTGGACAGAGTATCGACAAGGTGGTTGATATATATCATTGAGGAGTTGGGACCCAGGCTGGACAGTGGATGATCAAGATATTTGATATATATCATTGAGATGGTGGGATGCAGGCTGGACAGAGACTGAACAAGATGGTTGATAAATATCATTGAGGTGATGGGATACAGACAGGACAGAGATTGAACAAGATGGTTGATACATACCATTGAAGTGGTGGGGTACAGGCTGGACAGAGTTTGAAAAAGATGGTTGATATATATCATTGAGGTGGTGGGATACAGGCTGGACAGAGGTAGAATAAGATAGTTGATATATATCATTCAGCTGGTGGGATACAGATTATCCTAGATGGGCAGGGAATTGAGTTGACTTTATTACTTACATCCTTTATATATCTGAGTAAAAATATTTACTTTTCCGTCTGAATATGCAATGTGCAATATCATAATTTATAATAAATAGTATGTACAAAAGTATAACATACAAATATTATTTTGCCAGCATGAATTAATCAGTCCGATGGCCTGGTGGAAGAAGCTGTTGGTCCTGGCTTTTATGCAGCGGTACCATTTCCCGGATGGTAGTAGCTGGGATAGTTTCTGGTTGGGGTGACTCTGGTCTCCAGTGGCTTGAGGTGAAATAGGCTCTGCTGTGCCTTTTTCTCCACGCAGCCGGTATGTACAGGCGACGTGAGATCTTCGGTGATGTATGAAGGAACTTAAATCTATACACCCTCTCAACTCAAGATCCATTGATATCAACTGGGGCTTCCCTCTGTCCGTTCCTCCTTCAGTCCACAACCAGCTCCTTTGCTTTTGCTACATTAAGGGAGAGTTTGTTTTATTGACACCAGTGTGTCAGGGTGAATGACTTCTTCCCTGTAGGTTGCCTTATTGTTATCTGAGATTAGGCCAATCAGTGTACTATCGTCAGTAAATCTGATTAGCTGTTTGGAGCTGTGGGTGGCAACACAGTCATGGGTGCACAGAGAGTAAAGGAGGGGTCTAAGGAGAAGACCCTGGAGGGTATGTGTGCTGAGGGTCAGAGAGAGAGCCCACACTTAAAACCTGCCGGCGATCTCACAGTAAGTCCAGATTCCAGCTACACAGGGCAGGGTGAAGGCCATGGAACTTATCCTTGTCGATACTGCACGCCTTCGTATGTCTACTCCTCTGCCCATGACTGCAAGGAACTGCAGAGAACATCAGAGAAACAAGCCTCCACTCCATGGACTCTTCCTACACTTCCCCTCCCTCGGAAAAGCAGGTCATGTACTCAAAGATCCTCACAACCTGGACATTCTTGCTGCAAAACCCGCTCCCCCATCGGAGAGAGATAAAAAGCCTTAAAGCGCGTAATACCCAGCTCAAGGACGACTTCCTGTCCGTGGTTATAAGCCAAATGAACGATAAAATGGAATCGGCCTCACAATGTAACTCGACGTGACCCTGCACCATATGTCCATCTGCACTGCACTTTCTCAGCAGTCATAATGCTTTGTTACAGTTATTATTTTGTCGTATATCAGCTCAATGTACTGTTGCAACGTATCGATCTGTGTGGATGGTATGTCAGGCAAGATTTTCACTGTATCTCGGTACATGATGAGAATAAACAAATTGCCCATTCTAATTGTGTGGAAATATTAGACAGACTGGGCTTCTGCTTTGGAACATCAAAAGGAAACTTAACTGAACTGTTGTCATTTCTGAGGAATGCAAATAAATAGAAAAGGTTTCAATCTCGCATTACGATCCGCGGTAACTGTGAACAGGTAACTGGGTCTCCCATATCAATATCTGAATCAGGTTTAATAGCACCGGCATATATCATGAAATTCCTTGCATTTGCGGTAGCAGTAGAACCTAATTCATAACAGTAGATTTTAACAATTATGAATTACAAAAATATACACATTAAATCGATAAATTATATAAGTAGTGCAAAAATAAAAATGAAAACTGTAATAAACTCTTTTAATTGTGTGGAAATTCTGGAGCAAAGCTTAACTAAAGTGTACACATTTATGAGGAGCTCAGGAAAAGATAAAATCCTAAATTCTCATTTGAATGGGCCACATATCCAGAAATATTGGCTGCACTTTGTCAGGTCGAAACAGTGGAATAGACTATAAGACCATCAAATATTGGAGCCTAAGTTGGCCATTCGGCCTATCGCGTCTGCTCCGCCGTTCAATCATGGGCTGATCCAATTCTTCCAGTCATCCCCACTCCCCTACCTTCACCCCGTAACCTTTGATGCCCTGGCTAATCAAGAACCTATCTATCTCAGCCTTAAATACACCGAATGACTTGGCTTCCACAGCCGCTCATGACAACAAATTCCACAGATTTACCACCCACTGACTAAAGTAATTTTTCCGCATTTCTGTTCTAAATGTACGTCCTTCAATTCTGAAATCAGGCCTTTTTGTCCTAGCATCCCCTACCACGGGAAATTAGCTTTGCCATATATAATCGGTTCAGGCCTTTTAGTATTCAGAATGTTTCTATGAGATCCCCATTATTCTCCTGAACTCGAGGGAATACAGCCCAAGAGCGGCCAGACATTCCTCATATGGTAAACCTTTCATTGCTGGAATCATTCTCGTGAATCTTCTCTGAACCCTCTCGAATGTCAGTATATCATTTCTAAAATAAGGATCACAAAACTGCACACAATAGTCTGTGTGATCTCACGAGTGCCTTATAGAGCCTCACCATCGCATCCCTGCTCTTATATTCTGTACCTCTAGAAATGAAAGCCAACATTGCATTTGCCTTCTTCACCACAGATCCATCCTGGAAGTTAACCTTTAGGGCATCCCGCACAAGGACTCCCAAGTCCATTTGCATTTCTGCATTTTGAATTCTCTTTCCATCTAAACAACAGTCTGTCCGTTTACTCCTTCCAGCAATTTGCCACTTCTTTGCCCATTCCCCTAAACTACCTAAATCTCTCTGCAGGCTCTCTGTTTCCTCAACACTACCCGCTCCTCCACCTATCTTGGTATCATTGGCAAATTTAGCCAAAAATCCATTTATGCCTTAGTCCAAAGCATCGACACGCATCGTAAATTTCTTTATTCAGCCTGTAGAGTCTCTACGCCTTCCAATCCTATGTCATCTCTTTCCAATGATTTAATATTATTTCTTGTACACATGGCCACGCCACCTGCTGTGCCCACTCACCTATCTTACTGGTACACCTTAAATCCTTGGACGTTCAGCTCCCAATGGCAGCCATTCTTTAGCCAAGTTTCACAGATGGTCACAGCGTCACGTTTGTCAATCAGGAGCTGAATTGCAAGATAGTCCATTTTATTCCTTATGCTGCGTGCATTCAAATACAATACTCTCAGTCCTGCATTTGTTGCTTTCTGTTTCAATTGCCCCACGACTCTATTGCCCTGTAACTCATGCCACTAGCTTTGATTAAACTTTACTCACAAGTTTGGGTCGATCATCAGCACGCAGTGCACAACGGATGTGTGACTGTCGTTTCGTATAATACATTGATGCAGATGTAAAAGATGATGAGAGGCATTGGTCGTGCGGATAGCCAGAGGCTTTTTCCCAGAGCTGGCGACAAAAGAAAGATCAGAAGCATTTGGAAACTGGTTGACCGAAAAAAAAGTGGTTAATTTCTGCAAAATACTGCTGGAAATCAACCGATCCGGCAGTAAATGTGGAGAGGAATAGACAAAGTTTAGACCAAGCCCGCTCCGCATGCCGAGTGTGTACTCCTCTGCTTAGTTGCTGCCTGAACTGCAGAGTTCCTCCAGCATTTTGTATGTGTGTGTCCCTGTATTTCCAGCAACTACAGAATCTCCTGTGTTTTACACCTGCGTTTTACTTTGGCATTAGATACACTTTGATATTGAGTATATTGTTTATGGGAGCCGCTTTCCGCGTTAAACCAACTGCTGATTTTTCTATATACACGAAAAAAATGAGGTATAGACGTTGAACCGGTGCTTGCAGAAATGTTTAATGGCACCGTGATTACCCATAAGGCGCTGCGTAAAAAATTTCCCCGGCGCCGAAGCACCGATGAAATGCGCAGGCGTCAGCGCTGATGACGTCTACGAGTATCACGCATGCGCGTAGTACACCGAAGGCCTTGAAAATTTCTGGTGTAGGTAAGAAAGTTTCTCTGTGTTTTTATCTTAAACACCGACTTCAGGACAATTCGTGTGAAATCCGGTCACCGTGACCCGCAATCCCGGGATAGTCCTGCTCTCGTCCCTCACTCTCAGTCCCACTATCTGTACACGGGCCCCGGGGAGCTTCCGGCTGATGAGGGAATGGGAACCGATGGATCTCTCAGACAGAGCTGAGCTCCAGCTATCTAAATGCAAGGATTAGGAACTCGGAGAAAGGGAACAAAATATTTTACATCACCAGTTGAGAAAATCGCCTTTGTTCTACGTCCAACCTCTAACAAGAGAAAATCTGCAGATGCTGGAATTCCAAGCAACACGCACAAAAAACTGGAGGAACTCAGCATTAGTACTCTTTTCCACAGATACTGCCTGGCCTGCTGAGTTCCTCCAGTATTTTGTGTTTGTTGCTTGTTCCCCTCTTGCTCTGGACTTTTCTACCGGTGAGAACATGTTTTGTCCCATTCTCTCTGGGTACATAATGATATCAAACACCTTTGACTTGGGCAACAAGTGGCTTTTACATCAAAAATATGCCAGACTCCAGTGAGACATACTACTGCCCTTCCCTTCATATACATTGGCATTGCATTCACTGAGTTCACCACTGTCAGTCATTGGGGGAGGGTTTAGGGGAATATTTTTGTAGAATATAGAAACTGGTGATACCTGTGTGCATTGTGGTGATGCAAAAGTTGCTGGAGAATTTGCAAGTGGGAAGAAGTGAAGTGATATTTGGAAATCTGAATTTTTAAAGTGTAATTTATCAAGCAAACCACATATGGACAATATGCAAATGCTTTGGTGAGAAAATCCTTCATTACCCATTCCAGGCCTGCTACATAGGTTGTGTGAGAGTGCAGATGAACTTGATCGAACCCAGAGGAGATCAAAGTTCCTGTCAACAGTGATTTGCCAGCTATGAAAATGAATACATCTCTATATAAAATTCACTGTGCACATCTTGTCACTGGATAAAAAAATGCACAGTATCTGCAGACTGATGATTACAAGTTAGAGGGGCTACTGGTGAGAAGGCGGGGAGATCTCCAGTGTCCCTGATGCCCTCACATACAAGGTGTGCATCCAGCTGCAGCTTGTAACCCTGCACTTCAATGAGCTGGAACATGAAATGGCTGAATTCCAGATCATCCAGGAGTTGGAGGTGTTGATAGATATAACATGCAGAAAGGTGAGTTACACCCAAGGTGCAGGACACAGGAAACTGGGTGAGAGTCAGGAAGGGGAATGAGGTTAAACAGGCATCGCAGAGTACTCTTGTGGCCATCCCCCACAACAGGAAGACTACTTTAGAAGCTGTTGTGGGAATTCCCTGGCAGAGGGCTAATAGAGGATTTGTTAGTTAGGGGAACAGATCAAGAAGTGACTAATATCCTAGTGGTAAGGCTTGCCAGAGGTAGTGGGGGGGCGGGGGGGGGGCGGTGGTTATGTGGTTAAAGTAAGTTGTAGGGGGAATGGGAGCCAGAATGACAGAACAGATAGTGGAGATGGTGAATTGAATTGAATTGAATTGACTTTATTATATACATCCTTCATATAGATGAGGAGTATAAATATTGACATTACATTACCATCTAAATGTGCAATGTGTAATTTAAATTGTTTTATAATAATTAGTTTGTATATAGCACAGTCAAGAAAGCATAGGAATCAATTAATCAGTCTGATGGCCTGGTGGAAGATGATGTCCTGCAGCCTGTTGGTCCTTTTGCTGTGGTGCTGTGTGCTGGATGGTAGCAGCAGGAACAGTTTGTGGTTGTGGTGAATTTGGTTCCCGATAACCTTTGTGCCCTTTTTATACAAATCCATACGCCTACCATCCCGGCTCCCATCCAAACTTCATTTAAATAGGGAAACTGAACTCATATTCGCCACTTGTCTTGGCATTTCATTCCACACTCTAACTGTCATTTAAGTAAGGACCTTTTCCATATGTTTCCGTTAAATTTTCACATTCCCCTCTTACGTATGACCTCTGGTTATTATCCCACCCAACCTCAGTGGAAAAAAGCTGCTTGCATTTACCGTATCTATACCCTCATAATCGTGTATACTTCTGACAATTTTCCAAAGCAATGTATAATTTCATTGTTTATGTTTAGAGCCTTTTTTACGTGTAGAGGATGATGAGGGACGTAGATCGTGTTCATAGCCAGAGGTTTGTTTTCCCAGGGCTGATATGTCTAACACGAGGGAGCAGAGTTTTAAGCTGCAAGGAAATAGGTACCGAGGGGATGTCAGGGGTAAGATTTTTACCCAGAGAGTGGTGGGTGCGTGGAATGCACTGCAGGCTATTTGACTGAGAGTGTTTCAGTTACTGTGGGGCCAGGAACCTATCAGCTCAGTGGGAACAGGGATAATACTCCAAACTGTGCCAGGCCAGAAATGCTCCATTCTTATAGAGAGAGGCATCTTATAGATACTAGCAGTGTGCCCAGTTACATGATGAGTTCACTCTCCAACATGTGTTGAACCTCACTGTAACAGTGTGATGTCAGTTCACAGCTTCACAACTCAAGTGATCCCATCTGAAATGTTGTCCTAGACCCACGGATGCATTTTGTTAATCTTTTTACAGGTTCCAAATGACAAGAAATTTCTCTACGGGAATCTAAAATGCACCACGCCAGTTTTGCTGTCTCTGTCCAGATATTTAGGAAGTGGAGCAAGGGATTCACTCGATCATCCTTCCTGCTCAGGCTGTGGGGAGGATTTCACTCTATCATCTGACCGACTGGCACGCCTGTCATTTTAAACAGGTGATTCCCCTTCATCTGCTCAGACTGTATGAATGGATTCAGATATTTCAGCTAAAGGGACATCAGCAAGTTCACACTGGGACAATGCCATTCACCTGATCTCTGTGTGAGAAGGGATTCAGTAGGTGTTCCCTCCTGTGAACAAACCTGTCAATTCACACTGGGGCAGAGGCCTTTCACCCGCTCAGACTGTGTGAAGGGATTCACTAAGTCATCCACCCTAATGGCTCACCAACGAGTTCACACTGGGGAGAGGCCGTTCACCTGCTCAGACTGTGGGAAAGGCTTCAGCTGCTCATCTAAACTGAAGGTACATCAGAGAATTCACACTGGGGAGCGGCCATTCACCTGCTCAGACTGTGGGAAGGGATTCACTCAGTCATCTGAACTGAAGGTACATCAGAGAGTTCACACTGGGGAGCGGCCGTTCACCTGCTCAGACTGTGGGAAGGGATTCACTCAGTCATCTAAATTGAAGGTACATCAGCAAGTGCACACTGGGGAGAGGCCATTCCCCTGCTCAGACTGTGGGAAGAGATTCACTCAGTCAGCCCACCTACGAGCACACAGGTCAGTTCACACTGGGGAGAGGCTGTTTACCTGTTCATACTGTGGGAAGGGATTCATTTTGTCGACTCAGCTACTGAGACACCAGTCAGCTCACACTGGGGAGAAGCCATACACCTGCTCAGTGTGTGGGAAGGGATTCACTCGGTCATCCGCCCTAATGGCACACCGGTCAGTACACTCTGGGGAGAAGCCATTCACCTGCTCAAGCCTGAATTATACCTCTGAGTAGGCACTATGGTGTAGCATATGCAGTAGCCCATGCATGTTGTCTACACAGTTGTGAGCATTTCTACTTGTGTGTTTGTGTGCCTGCGTTGCTCTGCCAAAACGCTAGTTGGTGTTGGGGTGCTATTCCACTGTGTTGAATTGACTCGAGTGGAGTTGGGAACGATGGCAACTACTGAGTTCATCTTGTTGGAGTTGGAGCTAATGGATGTTGAACAAGAGTTACTTTTATTGAAATTACTGCAGCGCAGAAAGAGAGAAATTTTTCCATTTCTTTGTGCAGTCCATGACGTCCAAGCCGCTCTTGTGGAAATTTCTTTCCACAAATTTGATGCCATTTTCAAGTCTTTATTGTGTGCCGGTGAAGAGTCGTGCAAATGTACATATTTTCTGACTTCCTCACTTACCCTCTCCTCAATTTGTTCCATTTTCCAACTTTGAAACAACAGGATATGCGTAGGAGGAAACTGGCTGCTGCCAAGTAGATCAATCACAGTTCTTGCTGTCTGTGTCACCACGATGCATAGTTACAGTTTTGGGAATGTGCACGTTAGGCTACATTAGGCAAAAGACTCTCTTGGAGGCGCTACATGGAGTCGCTTTCCGGCTTTGCTCTATTCATTTTAAATTTACTTACCACCCCTTTAATATCTTTTTCAAAGTGTTTATAACACTTTATATATTTGAATTTGAATTTTAATCGACTAAAATGGCTTACAGAGGAAGAAAGGCATTAGCTGAAGGCAAGGAAACTGCAATGGAAATGGGAAGAAAGCAGGTGTCTTTGAACAGCCTAAAAAGTTTCAACTTACTTTACAGGCTATCTCGATTCTTTTGGATGAAAAACTTGCTAAAACCTTGGAAGTATGGTTAAAGGAGAGTGAAGGTAGGTTGGCAACACTTGAAAAGAAGAACAAAAAACAGCAGCGAGAAATTTCATCGCTTGTAACTGCTTGAAACAGAGATCACAAATTGAATTCTTTGGAAAAGAAATGAACTTTGACCACTCATATATTGGAGCAGAATAAAGTCAAGATTATTGATTTGGAGAGTCGAAGCCACAGACTGAATTTGCGAATAATAGACACAGTGAGGACATTGAGAGCTGGGATCTTACTCATTTTTTTCTCAATTCTGAATGGAGGTCTTTGGCTCAGAGGTTTTTCTTCTCTTCCTGCGCTCGACCGCGCACATCGGGCGCTGAAACCAAAACCGTCGAAAGGGTTAAAACCGCGTCATGTAATTCTACGATGTCACAATGGGAATACTAAGGAGCTCTTCATTCCGATTGCTCGTCAGAAAGGAGTTACTGAGCATCAGCATCTTAAGTTTCATTTTGTTGAAGATTTTTGTCCTGAGGTTATGCAAGAAAGATTGCATTTTAAAATGGTGATGTCAGAATTATATCAGAGGAATCTTTGTCCAGCTTTGTTCTAAACATTTCACCTAAGGGTTGCTCTGCCCGACAAATCATTCAAATGCTTTAAATCCGTGAATGAAGCAAAACAATTTCTCGAAGATCTAAGCTTGAACGCAGATGTCTAATGTTTTGAAGATCAATATTTGAGCGTGGATGTCTATGAAATTTACGGTTCCTTTATGTCTGTGTATCTGGTTTATTAATTAACAACCAGCTTATAGATTTGGACACTTTAGAACTTTGCCCTTGGGTTGATTACAGTCGCACTGTGTTTTGACGTACGGACGTTTATTATGTTTCCACGTTAAAGTTCCTTTAATTTTTCCTTCATTGTTTTACTTTTTTATTTTTAGTTGTTTGCTTTTGAAAATCATTAAGACTTTGATTTGCTGATTATTTCCTTTTTCTTGAAATATTATTAAAATTGTATTTTGTGTCATTTTTAAGACCTTTCCTTTTAAAATGGTCTGCAATTGGCTGTTTTTTCTCTAACATCTGCTTGACATTCCTCTCGTAATGTTTTGACAATGGGTGGTTTGTTTCTTATTTTTTTTATTTTGAGAGATTTGCCCTCAAGGGAGACAAGGGTAGGGAGGTTCTTAGATAGTTGTTTGGCTGTCTATTGGCCAGGTTTTTGGTCTTTGTGGTTTGGGGTGGGGGGGGGGGGGGTAGGGCTATTTTTAGTCTAGTATTTTTTTCTTTTTGGCTGAACTGAAACTACAAAAATGTCTGTATTGTCGTAACTTCCGTTTCCTCTTTAAACTATTTTCCATCTTCCTGATTCGTGAGTTTCCTATGCAATATGGTTAACCCTTTACATACTACATTGTTTATTTAAGGAAAATGGATATTCCTAATTAATTTTGTCATTATTAATTTTGTTTCATGGAATACGAACGGTTTGAATCATCCAATTAAATGGAAGAATATTTTTTGAGTTTTTCATAGACTGAATGTTCAGATTATTTTTGCGCAGGAGACTCATCTGAGTAAGGAGGGTAATCAGCGCTTCCTTAGTTTTCGGAAAGGCCAACAGTTTCACTCTAACTCATCGACTAAGGTGAAAGGTGTTTCTTTTTTTTATAGACTCCTAGATTTCATTTGTTCACTATGATACAATTTCAGACCAATATGATAGACTTCTATTAAACACCGGTTAACTTTATGACAATAAATTAGTTTTGGTTAATATTTATGCACTAAATACTGACTATACTGAATTTAAGCACTTTTTTGCATTTCTTCTCAATTTATATGAATATATGGTAATAATGGGTGGAGATTTTAATTGATGTCTGAAACGTATGATGGATAAGTCTGTGCCTAATCAGGTACTTACAAACAAATCTGCTATTTTTATTAATTCCTTCTTAGTTGACTCTGGAATTTTAGAAATTAGGAGGTTTTTACATCCTAATGAAAAAGAGTTCTCTTTTTTCTCATGTATATCATAATTACTCTAGATTCCTTTACACCTTTATTGATTTTCGATTAGTTTCATTTGTCACTGCCTGTGAATATGATAACATTGCCATTTCCGATCATGCACCTTTGAAATGATCAGTTAAGTTAACTGATGTAACCTTTGGTACCAAACAATGGCGGTTCAACTCTATTTTACTTCAGGGCTTAAATTTTATTAATTTCATTAAAGAACAGATTGCTTTTTTCTTTTCAACTAACTCAACGGAAGAAATTTTAAGTGGGATATCACGCGATGCCTTTAAAACATATATCCGAGGGTAAATTATTTCACACTCTGCTGGATTGAAAAAAAAATAATTTCAAATTAATAATGAAATACGTACATTGGTTGATAAGATTAAAGAAATTGATAGAAATTATTCTATTGCTCCCCATTTGATGCTTTATAAAGAGAGAGTTGAACTTCAGATGCAACATCATTTGTTATTAACATCCCTGATTGAAAATCAGTTACTTTATATATTTGTTGATAAATTGGGTAAATTATTGGCTAACCAATTAAAAGCTGCTTTAGCGAAACTTCAGATTAATAGGGTTCTTAAACAGGATGGTACTTTGACGGTTGACCATGACGAAATTAACAAATTTTTTCAAGAATTTTATACCAATTTATACCAATCAGAATTTCCTGAGGATTCTATCATAATGCATGAATTTTTCAGGAAATTAAATATTCTGAAATTATCAGTTGATGAACATTTAGTATTAGACACACCCATTACTGAAGAGGAAATAAAGAAAGCAATTTATTCAATGAATTCTGGTAAAGCACCTGGTCCGGATGAGTATACAGCTGAATTTTTAAAATCTTTTTCCGGTTTACTTTCTCCCTGGTTAGGTAAAATTTTTAAAGATGCTTTATTTGTACATAAGTTACCACAAACATTTTATGAAGCATCAATTTATTTAATTCCCAAAAATGATAAATGATCTCACTGAATGTGCAACAGACAGAACTATATCTTTGTGAATGTTGTATCTAAAATCCTTTCTCAAATATTAGCAATTAGATTGGTGAAGATATTGCCGCAAATTGTCTCCGAGCATCAGACAGGATTTATTAAAAATCATTATACACATTTTAATGTTTGGAGGTTAATGAACATTGTATACATGACTTTATCTAAGACACCAGAATGTGTTATCTCGGTCGATGCCGAGACGGTGTTTGATACATTTGAATGGGAATATTTGTTTAAAATACTAGAGAAATTTACTTCTAGCCCAAAATTTATATCTTGGATACAATTGATATAACATATACCTTTGGCGTCTGTTTCACTAATAATCAGAGATCCCCTTTCTTTAGGCTTTTCCAAGGTACTAGACAAGGCTGTCCCTTACTATCAGATATTGGCCTGGAGCCCTTGGCAATTGCTATTCATGATTCATCCAATATATTTGGTGTTACTCATGGGAATGGGACGCGTAAAGTATCACAATATGCAGATAAGCTGTCGCTAGATATTTCTAATCCAGAGTAATCCATTCCTGCAGTAATAACACATCTTGCACAGTTTAGTAGTTTTTCTGCTTATAAACTGAATCTTAATAAAAGTGCTTTCCCCATTAAATAGGCAAGTCTCAATTTACAGACAGTGACCATTTAGATTGCTTGCTGATTATTTTATTTATTTGGGTGTTAAAATTACTAAGAAGCACAACGATTTATTTAAAGTTAATGTTTACCCTTAATTGATCAGGCTAAACAATTGTTTACTAAATGGTCCCCATTGTCCTTATCCTTGATTGGTTCCATTAATGCTATTAAGATGATTATTTTACCTAAATTTCAGTACCTATTTCAGGCAGTATCAATTTTTATCTCTAACATTTTTTTAATATTATTGATTCTAAAATTTCTGCATATGGATGGCAGAATAGAAATCCCAGGTTAAATTAGAAATAGTTACAGAAATCAAAAAAGGAAGGCGGCTTGGTTTTGCCGGATCATAGTTTTTATTATCGGGCAATTAATATTCGATATTTAATGTTTTGGACACAAGAGTTGGATGAACCTTGAGCGTGAGTCTCGACAGGAGTTTTCATTGGCTTCTATGTTAGGGGCTGTGGTTCCCTTTGCACTTACTAAATTTAATAAGCAAATGGTAATTACAATAATTAAGCATACAATAGGAATATGGTTTCAATTTTGGTACGTTTTTGGACCAAATAAATATATACTGTCAAGTTCTATTATATCTATTTTTTTTTCTTTCAACCATTTAAATTGATCAAGCTTTTCTTTTATTGCAAACAAAGGGAAAATTATGTTTTCGTGACTTATTTCTGGATGATTGTTTTATTTCTTTTGAACAACTTTCTAATATATATAATTCGCCTAGATCACACTTTTTCTGATATTTACAGATTAGAAACTTTTTGAATGTTATTTTACCTTCTGTTCCGATATCACATCAAATTGAAGTTACGGGGGAAAAAAGTTCAAATCCACATCAGAAGAGTTTATTATCATTTATTTATGATTTAATTATGAAAATACACTTGGATACTTCTGATAAAATTAAGAATGAGTGGAAAAGAGAACTTGGGATACCTTTACCTGTACAGAAATGGGAGAAAATTCTTGAACTAGAAAATACCTCTTCAGTGTGTGTCAGACATGCCTTCATGCAATTTAAGGTGGTTCATCGGGCTCATATGTCCAAGGATAAGTTTGCTCATTTTTACTGCCATTAAATCCTGTTTCTGATGGATGTAATTCCGAGGTAGCTTCCTTGACACATATGTTCTGGTCTTGTCCTCCTCTAAAAAAATATTGGAAGGATATTTTGAGATATTATCTCAGTAGTTCTGCGTATTGATTTACAACCACATCCTACTACCGCAATTTTTGGACGACCGGTGATGGACTCTAGTCATTTATCCTCGTCAGCTTGTCGTCTAATTGCATTTGTTACATTAACGGCCAGCAGATCTACTTTACTTAAATTGAAAGATTCCAATCTCCCTACTACATTTGAATGGTTTCCCCAAACCATAACATGCCTAAACGTGGAAAAAATTAGGAGTGGTACTGTGGATCCTTCGGTTGAATCTGAAGAGACTTTGAGGCCATTTATTCAATATTTTCATATGATGTAAGTTGACCCTTTCCGAATCTTGTGTAATAAGTTTTTGTTCTTGTATAGACGAGCGGAGTTAACGCCAAATAATTTCAGCCGTTGTAATATGACAGCCCAATTCTGTCTTTTTTTAAGTTTAGTGTTTTTTCTAGTTTACGATTTTTTTCTCCTTATATAATATTTCTTTCATGGTTAGTTGCTATGAGATTAGGAGGTTAAACTATATTTGTCATTTGAAATCTGTGCTTTTACGTGTCAACCGTTATTAATGTAATCCCGATCTCTTTGTATCGTTATATAATTGCTATGCTTATTAAATTTGAAACTTAATAAAAAGATTGAAAAAGAAAAGGAAACTGGCTGCTACTAAGTGGACCAATCACAGTTCTTGTCGTCTGCGTCGCTGTGATGCGTAGTTGCATTTTTAGGTATGTGCGCGTTAGGCTACGGCATACAGTACAGCCTAGGGTGCAGCGTCGGGTACGCGGCCAAGTAGAGCCTACGGCGTAGACTCGACGGAGAAGAATAATTCTGGCTTCAATGTGTGGGAAGGGATTCACTTTGTCATTTCAACTACAGAGACACAAGCGAGTTCACACTGGGTAGAGACTAATCACCTGTGCATTATCAGGAGATTTTCACAGCCAAATCAACCAAAAGTGCATCATTCAGTACACACTGTGGAGAGGTTGTTCATCTGCTGTGAATGAGGGAAGCTATTCACTCATTCATCTAACCTTACGTAACGATCGCTTCAGCTGGCAGTTTAATATACGGGGTGATAGCCCCACCCCCCCCCCCCCCCCAGCCCGAGCAAACTTAGGAAATCTCATTTGGGTGAATGCTGTGTGATGTTTCCCATGGTACAGATCAGTACCCCGAAGTAACAAACGATGCACAATATGCAATTAAACGATTGAGCTCTATAATACTTATTTTGACTATAGGGTTAGTAAAGAAACTGAAAAAAAGGAAAAAGGGCCCGCTCTCTCCATTCACGTCTTCTCATCTCTCGCCAGCAAAAAACCGTGAAAATCTCTCTTCCAGGCTCACAAGAAAGAATATTTCTGTCATTGCATAGCCCCACACTCGAAAACCCTATTTCCTCTAGTCTTACCCTAAACATTGCTGCTACAGAGAAACCATTACCTCAGCAGCGAAACATTACAGAGAGGCCGTTACTTTAGCAGTGAAACCTTACTGCGTGTTACACTTACCACACACTACCGGTTCACACTGGGAGAACGTTCAATGAGCTGCATGCTGAATATTTATTCATCAGCGTTGCTGAATGCAAATTCGAGAGTGAGTGTCGGTGCTGAACTCTGCAATTATTGCTGCTGCTCACCAGGTATGTGAGGAGTTTCTTCTGCTGCATAGTCACCTTTAATGGGACTAGACCTGTGACAAATAAATCAACTCTATATTAAACACTGTCTCCGGTACTTAGTGAATTTATAACACACCTAGTGTAGAGCAGAGAGTCAACTCAGGCCGCTGGACCTTGCCAGTGATTCTGTTCCACAGCAGATCTTTCAAATCCTCCCCTGTTGTTCACCTCTCACTGTCCCTGTGAATGAGTTCCAAACAGTCACCACTCTGTGGGTGAAAGGTTCCGCTTGAATTTCCTGCAGACTGAAGAAGTCGAGCTGACTGCAGTTCTGTCTGAGATGTTCCTCGCCCCTCAAATCTCTATGCATCACAAAGAGGAAGTAGAATTTTAAAGCTAAGGTGACAAAACCGTGGCTGTTAAGAAAAACCAAAGAGAGGGCATAGAGCAAAAATCACTAGTATGTTGAAGGATTGAGAAGATTTTAAAAACCAACAGAATGCAACTAAAATAATTAAGAAGGAAAAAATGGAACACTTCAGTGAGCTAGCCGGTAATATGAAAGAGGATACCAAATGTTTCTTCAGGTAATTCTAGTGTAAAAGAAAGGCAGAAGCGGATGTCGAACCACTGAAAAATTTTGATGGAGAGGTAGTAATGGGCTCGGTGTGCAAGGTCATGCCAGATGAACTGAATAAGTCTTGTACATCACTCCTCTCGAAGACACCGGCAGGAATACGGAAGTACCAGATGTCAGTGGTCAGAATGTGTAAAGTTACGTTACTCGGGAGAAGGTTCTTGGAAACTGATATGGGCTGAAGGTAAACAGGTCACCTGTACCATATGGTATACACCCCAGAGATCTGAAGGAGGTGGCTGAAGAGATGTGGAGGCATTAGCAGTGATTTTTCGAGGATCGTTAAGGAAATAAAATCCTAAGAAGTTTTTTTTTCCACCTTCACTACTCCCCCTCTCGCAGTTTCACCTATCACCGACCACTTACTCTACCCTTTTTCACCCCCGCAGTTCTTCCTCTGACGTCTCATGTTTTCCCCCCAGTCCTGATGAAGGGTGTCGGCCCGAAACGTCGACTGTTTACTATTTCCCATATATGCTGCCTGGCCTCCTAGGGTCCTCCAGCACTTTGTGTATGTGTTGCTTGGATTCCCAGCATCCACAGAACGTTGCAGTTGATACAGATAAGAGACAGATAGTTTGGAGCAAAGCTGCAGTCTGTAAAAGGTCTTCGATAGGTTTGGAGAACGGACAACGAAGTCGTGGATGAAATGTACGGAATTGTACAGTGTATGCAAATGTACGGTCATGTACAATTGTGGAAGGAATAAGGACGTAGAGAAAAAATAAATAAATGGGAGAAATTTCAAAAATCAGAAGTGCATAAATACTTGGGAATCCTTGAGCAGGAGTCCTTAAAGGTTTGCTTGCAGATTGAATCGATGAAGGATGACAACTGGAATGCTAGCATATAATAACAAGGGCGTGACACTGTAGCTTTAAAACGCATTGGTCAGATCGCTGTTGGTGAATTGTGAACTGTTTACCACCTGCGAAAACAGATGTGCTCGTATTGGAGCGGGTCCGGAGAACGTTCACGGGAATGCCGGGCCTTCCAGTTCACGGGAATGCCTTCTGCCGACTGCGTAGGATGACGAGTCTATCGGGACCCTGAGGACTTGCGGAAACTGTGTGGTGGTTTCTTTTCAACTTATAGTCTGTTAACATCTTTGGACTATTTTTACTGTACCCATGGTCTGTTTTTTTTTAATCAATTTGATGTTGTCTGCACTGTTGTAACTATACATTAGATATAACTATGTGTAACTATGTGGTTTTGTGTAGGTCTTGTAGCTTTAGTTTTTGGTTTGTTGGGTGGTAGAGTTGGTCTCTTGGTGTGTCTGGGTCGTCTTGTTTTGTCTGGTGGGTTTGGTTCTCCTTTCCGGGAAACGCGCTAAGAAGGTAGTGCGATATTAATACGCAGCCGCCTCTCTGGACTCTGGAATTGGGGATTACCAAATATTATGTAGATTTTCTGGTGTAGTCTGTTTTGTCGTGTGCTTTTTGTGATATCATTCTGGAGAGACTTTAGTAATGCAGCTCTGACGTCATTTCCGCCCGGAGAGGGCGGGCGCTAAGGATTAAATGCCAGCGCCGCGAGGTTTGAATAAACTAGTCTCAAAATGACTTACTGAATGCGTGTCGGTGTCTCTCGCTCTGTATGTAGTACATCGCTACATTGGTGACCCCGACGGTCCAAACGGAATTTGGACCAAAGATGACCGACTCTTCATCTATTCACGCAGTTTCCACTGAATCCAGCAACGCTGCGAATTATTGTTGGTCACTTAAGCGAAAAGCCTCGGATACTGAGTACAAATGAAAACCATTAACAAAATATTTTTAACTTAGTTGCACTATTGCAAAGCATCAGCACCATTATGCAATTAAATATAATATATTCAGTAAAAGTTAATTTGTCGTTTTTCCAAATTCCTACCTGATACAAGTAGTCTGAAATTATATTTGTGTTAATCGTCAAGCAGTCTATCATAAACAAAACAATTCTGAGGAAGCAACACTTTAAAAAAATGTTGTCCAGTGAGATGACAGGACAGTTAGTCTGAGCTCAGTGGTCAGGAATATGTCCGGGTGTATTAAGGGTGAGTGTTTTGGGTACTGTAATTGGGGAGGATGATGAAGTTGGACAAAGTCAGCAGGATTCCTTTACAGGAAATAGTGTCTGACAAATCTCTTGGAATATTTTGAGGAAATAACAGGCAAGATAGATAAAGCAGAGGCAGTGGATGTTGTTTGCTTGGATTTTCAGATGATCTTTAACAAGGTACCCCATGCAAGGCTGGTTCAGAGAGCAAGGAGACATGGGATCCAAGAGGACGTTGCTTTGTGGATCCAGAACTGGTTTGCCACAGAATGCAAAGAGTGGTTGTAGACGGGTCATATTCTGCATGGAGGTCGGTGACCAGTGGGGTGCCTCAGGGATCGGTTCTGGGACCCCTACTCTTTGTGATTTTTATAATTGACCTGAATGAGGAAGTGGAGGGATGGTTTATTAATTTTGCTAATGCCACAAATGTTGTGGGTGCTGTGGATCGTATGGAAGGATGATAGAGGTTACAGTGGGACATTGACAGGATGCAAAACTGGGCTGAGAAGTGGCAGATGGAGTTCAACCTAGATAAGTGTGAGGTTGTTCATTTTGGCAGAATACAGCATTAATGGTAAGACTCTTGACAGTGTGCAGAATCAAAGGGATCTTGGGGTTCCAGTCCATAGGACACTCAAAGCTGCAACACAAGTTGACTCCGTGGTTAAGAAGTCGTACGGCGCATTGGCCTTCATCCACCATTGGACTGAGTTTAAAAGTCGTGACTTACTGTTGCAGCTATATAGGACCCTGATCAGACGCATTTTGGAATATAGTGCGCAGTCCTCGTCGCCTCACTACAGGAAGGACGTGGAAGCCATAGAAATGTTGCTGAGGCGATTTACAACGATGTTGCCTGGATTGAGGAGAATTCCTTATGAGAAGAAGTTGAATGAACTCGGCCCTTTCTCCTTGGAGTGACGGTGGATGAGAGATGACCTGATAGAGGTGTACAAGATGATGAGAGGCATCGATCATGGGGTTTGTCAGAGGCTTTTCCCCAGGGCTGAAATGACTACACGAGAGGGCACAGTTTAAATGTGCTTGGAGGTAGGTACAGAGGAGATGTCAGGGGTAAGATTTTTACGCAGAGAGTGGTGAGTGTGTGGAATGGTCTGCCGGAGGTGGTGGTGGAGGCCGAAATGAGAGGGTCTTTTAAAAGACTCCTGGATAGGTATATGGAGCTCAGAAAAATAGAGGGCTATGAGTAAGCTTAGGTATTTCAAAGGTTTGGCACAGCTTTGTGGGACGAAGGGCCTATACTGTGCTGCAAGATTTTCATGTTTCTATGTTTCCAAGTTGCTGCATGTGAGGCTGCTTAACAAGATGACAGCTCATGGAATTACAGGAAAGATACGTGTTTGGATCGAAGATTGGCTGACTGACAAGGGAGAAAGCGTCAGAATAATATGGGCATTTCTGTTTTGCTGTCGGTATCTCATGGTGTTCTGTAGGGGTCAGTATTGAGACCGCATCTTTTCGTGTTAAATCTGAATGATATGGATAACGGAATTGATACCTTGGTGACGAACTTTGGAGTTGATACAAGGATACGTACGGGGCTTCGAGAGAAGTGGGAGTCTGCAGAAAGACTTCGATAGGTTTGGAGAACAGGCAACGAAGTGGCGGATGTAACACGGTGTATGCAAGGGAACGGTCATGTACAATTTGTAGAAGGAATAGGGGCGTAGAAAAAAAATGGGAGGAAATTCAAAAATCAGAAGAGCATAGGTACTTGGGAGTCCTTGAGCAGGAGTCCCTGTTGTTTTGCTTGCAGATTGTGTTGATTAAGGATGGCAACAGTAATGTTAGCATATAAGAGCAAGGATGTGACACTAGCTTTAAAACTCATTGGTCAGATCGCTCGGTGTATTGTGAGTTGTTTCCGACCTGTTATCTGAGAAAATGCTACTCTCGTATTGGGGCTGGTCCGGAGAAGTTTCACGAGGGTGATTCCAGGAATGAAATGGTTAAGTATGAGGAGCATTAGACGGCTTTGACCCTGTACTCGCTGGTCTGGAAGAAAGAGAGGGGATCTCATTGAAGACTATTAAATATTGAAAGGCCTCGACAGAGTGGCTGTGAAGAAGATGCACCCTGTACTGTGTGAATCTGGGACCAGAGGACAGCCCTCAATGTATAGGGCATCCACTGACAGCAGAGATGAGGAGGAATTTTAATCTTTAGAATTCATTCCCATGTAGATAGGGTGGTGAAGAGGGCTTTTGGAACGCTGGCCTTTATAAATCAAAGCATTGATTACAGAAGTTGGGATGTAATGCTAAAGTTGTACAAGGCATTGGTAAGGCCAAATTTGGAATATTGTGTGCAGTTCTGGTCACCGAATTATAGGAAAGATATCAATAAATTAGAGAGAGTGCAGAGACGATTTACTAGGATGTTACCTGGGTTTCAGCAATTAAGTTACAGAGAAAGGTTGAACAAGTTAGGTCTCTATTCATTGGAGCGTAGAAGGTTGAGGGGGGATTTGATCGAGGTATTTAAAATTTTGAGAGGGATAGATAGAGTTGACGTGAATAGGCTGTTTCCATTGAGAGTAGGGCAAATTCAAACTAGAGGACATGATTTGAGAGTTAGGTGGCAGAAGTTTAAGGGAAACACGAGGGGGTATTTCCTTACTCAGAGAGTGATAGCTGTGTTGAATGAGCTTCCTGTAGAAGTAGTAGAGGCCAGTTCAGTTGTGTCATTTAAGGTAAAATTGGATAGGTATATGGACAGGAAAGGAGTGGAGGGTTATGGGCTGAGTGTGGGTACGTGGGACTAGGTGAGATTAAGTGTTCGGCACGGACTAGGAGGGCCAAGATGGCCTGTTTCCGTGCTGTGATTGTTATATGGTTATATATGTGAACGGAGTAGCGGTCAAGTCATTGAGTGTATTTTAAATGGATGTTCAAAGATTATGGGGAGAAGGCAGGAGAATGGGGTTGAGAGAGATAATCAATTGGACACGAAGGAATGGCGGAGCAGACTTGATTGGCTGAGCGGCCTCTGTCCGATATCTCATGGCTCATGGTCTAAAGAAGAGGCCAGTGAGGTTTCATTAGGATTAGGGTATTCACGCCTGGATTATTGTATTCAGTTTTGGTCATTCTGCACAAAATGCTGGTGGAACACAGCAGGCCAGGCAATATGTAATGGGAGAAGCACTGTCGACTTTTCGGGCCGAGACCCTTCGTCACTGACAGTGCTTCTGACAGTGCCACCAGCATTTTGTGTGTGTTGTTTGAATTTCCAGCAGCTGCAGATTTCCTCCTGTTTGGTCATTCTGCTACAGGAGAGAGGACGTCATGCTGGAATGAGTGCAGGGGAGGTTTACGAGAATGGTGCCGGTACTCGAGGGACTGAGTTCTGGAGAGAGGTTAGACAGGTTGGGATTTCACACCTTGAATTGCAGGAGATTGAGGAGACCTTATGCAGGCGTTCCAAACCATGAGGGTACAGAAATGGGGTATATGCACAGTCCTTTTCCCCACCTTTGTGGAATCAACAACCAGAGGGCACTGGTTTAAGTTGAGAGAGGATTGACTTAATACGGATCCCAGAGGGAAATTATTAATCCACTCTCCCTTCCGGTTCATTGTTTAACTAACACGATGAGCGCACTCTCAGGTTAGAGGAGCAACACCTCATATTACATCCGGGTAGTTTACTCCTCAATGACATGAACATCGATATCTTTAACTTCTACCTCTACCTTTTTTTTTCATCAACCCACACGCCCGTCTCCTCCATCCTGTCTCCACTCTTCCCCACTGCGGATTGTCTCTCTCTCGTTCCGCTTTTACTTTTTCCCCCCATTATCCACTCTCCTATCCTATCAGATTCCTTTTTGTTCAACCCTTTGCATTTTCCACCTGCCAGCTCACAGCGTCTCACTTCATCTCCCACCTCCCCCACCCACTCACCTTCACTCTTATCAGGCTTCACCTATCACCTACCAGCTTGGACACTTTCCACTCCCCGCACCATCTTATTCCGGCTTCTCCGCACTTCCAGTCCCGATGAAGGGTCTCGGCAGGAAATCTCTGTTTTGCTTTATCCCCCTCTATAGAAGCTACCGGATCTCCTAACTTCCTCCAACATTTTGTGTCTGTTACTCTGCATCTCCAACATCTGCAGAATCTCATCGGGACAGAGTGCAGAAAGCAGAGACTACATCGGGTCTCACTAATGTCGAGGAGGCCACAACTGGAAAACTGGAAACAGTAGATGACCACAACAGTCCCGATGTTGAGAAGTTGCCTCATATAGAAGGACAGTTTGGAACCCTGACTCGTGATGAGGAGAGAGGTTATCGGCAGGTCTGGCACTTCATCCACTTGCAGTTGGCTTCCAGCCCCGACACCCCTCCTTATCGCTGTAAACCTCCCCCTTTTGTGGACAACACTGTCACTTGGTGGTAATTTGCCGCAATAACAGGACACACTGATTTGTGGACTCCATTGTCACCAGGTGGCGCTCTGCCGCAATAACGCTGAGAGACAGAAATGTGACGCTCAGCTGCTGAAATGTTTATTCAAGATTCAGGGTTGCTTAATTCCATTTTCAGCAGACACGTGTAAATGAGGTCGAAATAATTATTACTCCGGCTCCAGAGCAACACAACAACACAACAGTAACAACAGATTATATACCGTGCACGGATTGATTGTATGTTCATAAAGTGAACAAAAACGGGGTGGGTGAAGAAGGATACCTATGGTCCACACTGTCAGGGTGTTGAGTTCACCAGGAGACAAAGACTGCAGGGACGAGAGGTTTTCTGTTGACTAATACACTGTGTGTGGACCCCGCTGGCAATTCTGGTGTTGTGACCCGAATCGAGACAAACACCTCGCTGCCCACTCCACCAACAACACGGCACAGCCGGACACATAACAGGGGACTTTATCCACAACCCTGGATTGAGTGATGAAACCCGTCATTAATGTTGTTGTCCCTCCGAAATCATAAGGAACGCCCAATAAGGTGCTTTTAAATGTGAGCGCACCACCACAGGTGACGTCACGACGACCCCCCCCCCCCCGCTCCTGACACCGTGATCTGCCCTCACGTGCGCGGTGTCGTCCGCGTGCTGGTGAGCTCGGGCTTTATCAGTTTAACAGCTGGGAAATAATCACGTGACCACTCCCTCCCTCACCGCTGACAGCAGAGAATTCAGGAACTGCGCTATTCCCATTCGTGCAAAGCGATGTCAATCACTCATTACCATCCGTCGCAGAGGCGGACAAGCCGAGAGGGTGTTACCCCCACTCCAACCTCGAACTCCCCATCACAGCAGAGTAAATGTCCGCTTTCTGATTTATTTTAATTTCCCTCCGAGGGAAGTTGGGGCGTTTGTGAAGCGTCTCCTGCGGCCGGAGTCTGATGTATCGCCTCGAAGTAAGAGGAGACCGTTCGGCCCGTCGGTTTGATGCCGGTTCCGCGGGGAGGGAGAGGAGGGATTTTATTGATAGGAAAAAGATGGTGTGAGAGGGGCGGACAGGATGTTTGTCCCGGTGGAAATCTGTGGAACCGTCTGAGCACACGGTGGTGGCGAGCAGAGGGATTCACACATGGGGGCAAACACCGGCAAACTTTTGACATGCAAGTGGGGCCAATGATTCGGGAAACGTGACAATTATGCGTGTTTTGTTGAGATTGTACTTGGAATCCCACTCCCCATACTAACAGGGTTATATAGACCAAAGAACGAACTGTCGGAGGAACTCAGTGGGTCGGGCAGCATCTGTGTAGAGAAATGAACCGTTAACATTTCAGGCTGAGACCTTCCTTCTGGACTGAGAGTGGACAGAAATAGTCAGAAAAAAGAGGTGAGGGGTACGGATGGGGCAAGAGATGTGGAGTGAGAGTTGGATATATGCGAGGGAGGAGGTGGGAAGGTGGAAATAGTGACGGGGTGCAGGGTGAGTGGTTGAGGCAACACGGGGCAGAAGAAAATGGAAATTAATTCCACAGAGGATTAACAAAGAGGTTAGAGAATGTTTGTTATAGAGAGTGCAATGAAGATTCACCAGACTGATCCCTGGAGTGGTGGGGTCATCATATGAAGAAAGATCAAATGTGATACCCCTTTCATTTAGAGAATTGAGGACTGAGAGGTGAACATTGAAATGCACAACATCATTACCGATTGAACCAGGGATCCCAGTCTCTGCAAAAGGGAGTGGATGCCTAGATTATATTAAAAAAAAACTCATGTATTTTTTTTTAACGTTACCTGCTCTCCCAGTTTTACACTTACCCTGGTCCTTCACACACCCTTACACCTTAAGATTCAGCCCAGTAGCAACAGTCAGCAATTCATTCATTTTGGCTTTTACTAATGCCTCAGGGGTTGGCGTTTCCAGAAATTTATCAGTATCCATTGCTGCTGATTTCCACACACAAATAAATCAAAAGGGATTTCCCCAATCAAATCGATAATAAATCGATCAATAGACCCCAAATTTGGTCCTATCCCAGACGCAGGCCCCAAATTTGTTATGAACCTTAATGCTTTAGAAACGAGCCAGCAGCAATAGACTACACCTGGAGTCTGGTTTTGATGTTAAAACCACTATCTTTAATAGAATCTACTTAAAAAAAATTGCAAATTAAACAAGATAAACAGAAGTTAACAGTGTTATGTGTATAGACGTGTGTAAATATAACTCCCAAACTATTGAGCTCAGGGGAAACAAGGCTTGGAGTCTTGAGATGGTAAAGTGCGAAAGTTCAGTTCATCCACAGAATAGATGATAAGAGATATTTGTAATCCAGGGTAAATATCAAGAGAAGGCAATTATGTCAAATTCCACAGGTTCCATGGTGGTAAAATGAGAGGACAGTTGCTGTATACTTTATCTGTCATCATTCCAAATCCACATATGAATTATTACCGAAAGTGACTTGTCACAAGGGGTATTGTCTTCAAATGAATTACCACACCACATCTAGGCAAGGGTTAAGACGTCAGTGGTCTTCACAGGATACCTCAAAACAGATCCACTGATATGGATCAAACAGGGTCACAACCACACATTCGAAGTATGGTGAATTGATAATTAACCTACCATTGTGGGCATAGGAAAGTTCTAAAGAGCGACCCTGTGGTGAACTACATATACCTGACTGGACACGTCCCCCCCCCCCCCTTGCTGACTGCTCCTATGTCCTCCCACAGACCCCTGTATAAAGGAGATTGGAGGCACGGCTCCTTGATCTCTTGCTGTTCTGCTGCTGAGAGTGTTCAATTTTTCAGCTAATAAAAGCCCATATCTCGCCTCAGGTCTCCGAGAGTTATTGATGGCGCATCAGACCCTTGGCCGCTGGTTCCTGGATTTTGATCCTTCCGTTTTTCCTCCTTCTGACTCTGAGTGTCTGTGTCATCGGTTAAAACTAAACAAGCTGCGAGCGATGTAAATAAGCTGTAAGTCAGACTGATTCACCTTCTTAATCTCTGTCTCTCTCTTCAAATGACAGTCCACAGCAAATGAAACCTAGGGATTCATAACAATGGCCACTCCCCATTGTGAACTTGCTGATGTCTCTGCAGGGTGGAAGAGCGAGTGAATCTCTTCCCACATACTGAGCAGGGGAATGGCCTCTCCCCAGTGTGAACTCGCTGGTGATTCTGTAGGGTGGATGAATGAGTGAATCTCTTCCCACATTCTGAGCAAGTGAACGGCTTCTTCCCAGTGTGAATTCGATGATGACTCTGTAGGTCAGATGACCGAGTGAATCTCTTCCCACAGACTGAGCAGGTGAATGGCTTCTCCCCAGTGTGAACTCGCTGGTGTCTCTGTAGGGTGGATGAATGTGTGAATCTCTTTCCACAGACTGAGCAGGGGAATGGTCTCTCATCAGTATGAACTCGCTGATGACTCAGTAGTTGGGATGACTGTGCAAATCCCTTCCCACATTCTGAACAGGTGAACGGCTTCTCCCCAGTGTGAACTCGCTGATGACTCTGTAGGTTGGATGGATCAGTGAATCCCTTCCCACAGACTGAGCAGGTGAACGGCTTCTCCCTAGTGTGAACTCGCTGATGACTCAGTAGTTGGGATAACTGAGTAAATCCCTTCCCACATTCTGAACAGGTGAACGGCTTCTCCCCAGTGTGAACTCGCAGATGACTCTGTACTTGGGATGACTGAGTGAATCTCTTCCCACAGACTGAGCAGGTGAATGGCTTCTCCCCAGTGTGAACTCGCTGATGATTCTGTAGGGTGGATGAATGAGAGAATCTCTTCCCACAGACTGAGCAGGTGAACGGCCTCTCCCCAGTGTGAACTTGCTGATGACTCTGTAGGTTGGATGACCGAGTGAATCCTTTCCCACAGACTGAGCAGGTGAAAGGCTTCTGCCCAGTGTGAACGCGCTGGTGACTATGCAGGGTGGATGAAGCAGTAAATCCTTTCCCACATTCTGAGCAGGTGAACGGCTTCTCCCCAGTGTGAACTCGCTGATGTACCAGTAGGGTGGATGACTCACTGAATCCTTTCCCACATTCTGAGCAGGTAAATGGTTTCTCCCCAGTGTGAACTCTCTGGTGTCTCCGTAGGTTGGATAAATGAGTGAACCCTTTCCCACATTCTGAGCAGGTGAACGGCTTCTCCCCAGTGTGAACTCGCTGGTGACTCTGCAGGTTGGATAACTCAGTGAATTCTTTCCCACACTCTGAGCAGATGAACGGCTTCTCCCCAGTGTGAACTCGCTGGTGACTCTGCAGGTTGGATAAATCAGTGAATTCTTTCCCACACTCTGAGCAGGTGAACGGCTTCTCCCCAGTGTGAACTCGATGATGTCTCTGTAGGTTGGATGGATCAGTGAATCTCTTCCCACAGACTGAGCAGGTGAAAGGCCTCTCCCCAGTGTGAACTCGCTCGTGACTCTGTAGGTGGGATAACCGAGTAAATCCCTTCCCACAGACAGAGCAGGTGAACGGCTTCTCCCCAGTGTGAACTCGCTGATGTACCAGTAGGGTGGATGACTCAGTGAATCTCTTCCCACAGACTGAGCAGATGTATGGCTTCTCCCCAGTATGAACTCGCTGGTGTTTCCATAGGGTGGAAGAGTGAGTGAATCTCTTATCACAGACTGAGCAGGTGAACGGCCGCTCCCTGGTGTGAACTCGCTGGTGAGCCATTAGGTCAAATGACTGAGTGAATCCTATCCCAGAAATTCAGCAGATGACCAGCCTCTGCCCAGTGTGGTGTGAACTGACTGGTGTGTCCACAGATGGGAAGACCAACTGAATCCTTTCTCACACACAGAACAGATGAATGGCCTTGCCCAGTGTGAACTTGTACCTTCCAATTGAGATAACTGAGTGAATCCATTCCCACTTTCTGAGCAAGTGAATGGCCTTTTTCCTGTGTAAAATGACGGGCTTGCCAGTTGGTCAAATGACCAAGTTAATCCCTCCCCACAGTGTGAGTAGGAAGGATGGTCGATTGAATCCCTTGCTCCACTTATTAAATATCTAGACAGAGTCAACAAAACTGGTGTGCCATGTTTGAGCTTCCTGGAGACAAATTTCTTCTCATTTTTAACCTGTAAAAAGATATACAGAATCCATCAATGGGTTTAGGACAACATTACAGATGAGATTACTTGAGTTGCCAAGCTTTGATCTGGTATCACACTGTTACAGTGAGGTTAATCCCAAGTTAGACAGATAAATACTGGCAGACCACAGTATGTGCGCTTGCAATACTGTGCGTCAGACAGAGTGGTCAGCAACACTGGGGCTCCACAGGGGACTGTCCTGTCTCCCTTTGTCTTCATCATCTATACCTCAGACTTCAACTACACCACAGAGTCTTGCCATCTTCAGAAGTTTTCTGATGACTCTACCATCGTTGGATGCATCAGCAATGGAGATGAGGCTGAGTACAGGGCTACAGTGGGAAAACTGTCACATGGTGTGAGCAGAATCATCTGCAGCTTAATGTGAAAAAGACTAAGGAGCTGGTGGTGGACCTGAGGGGGGTTAAGGCACCAGATACCCCTGTTTCCATCCAAAGGGTCACTGTGAACATGGTGGAGGATTAAAAGTACCTGGGGATACGAATTGACAATAAACTGGACTGGTCAAAGAACTCTGAGGCTGTCTACAAGAATGGTCAAAGCCGTCTCTATTTCCTGAGGAGACTGAGGTCCTTTAACATCTGCCAGATGATGCTGAGGATGTTCTACAAGTCTACGGTGGCCAGTGCTATCATGTTTGCTGTTGTGTGCTGGGGCAGTAGACTGAGGGAAGCAGACAGCAACAGAATCAACAAACTCACTCATAAGGCCAGTGATGTTGTGGGGGTGGAACTCGACTCTCTGACGGTGGTGTCTGAAAAGTTGATGCTGTCCAAGTTGCATGCCATCTTGGAAAATGTCTCCCATCCATTCTATAATGTACTGGTTAGGCACAGGAGTACATTCAGACAGAGACTCATTCCACTGAGATGCAACACTGAGTGTCACAGGAAGTCATTCCAGCCTGTGGCCGTCATACTTTACAACTCCTCCTTCAGAATGTCAGACACTCTGAGCCAATAGGCTGGTCCTGGACTTATTTCCACTTTGCATAACTTATTATCATTTAATTATTTTTGGTTTTATTTTGCTATATTTCTACTCTATTCTTGGTTGGTGCAACTGTAACAAAATCCAAATTCCCTCGGGATCAATAAAGTATGTCTGTCTGTCTGAAATCTTCTCCTGACTGGGCAGTGTGCTGGTATCTGGAATGACCATCAATTCTCTGATGCTCTTCCTGTCTCTATAAGAATGGGGCATTTTTGCCATCTCCAGTTTATACCCTGGCTCAGTTTGACTCTCTCCATTGGTATTACTCCCTGTTCCTGCTGAGCTGCATGGGTGCCTGGCCCCACAGTAACTGAAACAGTCTCACACAAATAGCCTCTTGACGTGCAGCTGGGATTTTCTTTTATGTATTATTAACTTAATGTGCCACAGTTTTAACGCCATATAAAAATTCCTGCTGAAATGACTGGTTGGTCCGCACAGCTGTTAAAAGGGGTTAGAGTGAATTTTTGTATTATTTCAGGTTGTTGTCACAGTCATAGCAAATTTCAACACAGAAACAGGCCCTTTGGGCCATCTAGTTTGTGCTGAACTATTTAAACTGCCCACTCCCAATCCAGGTACCTACACGAACCTCTTAAATGTTAAAATCAAGCTCGCATGCACCACTTGTGCTAGCTGCTCATTCCACATCCGGAAGACCGTCTGTGTGAAGAAGTTCCCCTCATGCTTCCCTTAACGTTACATGTTTCATCCTTAACCCATGGCCTCTTGTTGTCTCAGTGGAGAAAGCCAGCTTGCATTTACGCTATCTATGCCCCTCTACCACAATCAAATCTCCCCTCAATCTTCTACATTCCAGAGAATAAGGTCCTGACCTGTTCAATCTTTCCTTATAATCCAAGCCCTCCAGACCTGGCAACATCCTTGTGAAATTTCTCTGAACTCTCTGAAACTCTTTTACATCTTTCCTGTAGGTAGGTGACCAAAACTGCACACAATAATCCAAATTAGGCCTCACCAATGTCTTCTACAAGTCAACATAACATCCATCTATTGTCAGTATTTGGTTCATCAAAGCCAATGGGCTGAAATCTTTTTTTCCGTCTCTATCTAACCGTGATAACACTTTCAGTGAATTAAGGACTTGTATTCCCAGGTCCCTTTCTTCTACAACACTCCTCTGTGCCCGACCAGTCACTCTGAAAGACCTCCCTTGGTAGGTCAGACCAAAGTTCAACAACTCACACTTGTCTGCATTAAATTCCATTTTCCATTTCTCAATCCATTTTCCCAGTGGGTCCAGATAACACTGCAAGCCATGATAGTCCTCCTCGCTGACCACTACACCACCAATCTTCGTTTCATCTACAGATCTGCTAATACAGTTAAACACACTATCCTCTAGAATACTGATATAGATGACAAACAGCAACAGATCCAGCACTGATCCCTGTGGCACACCACTAATCAGAGGCCTCCAGTCAGAGAGGCAACCATCTGCTACCACACTCTGGCTTCTGCCAAAGTCAGTGTCTCATCCAATTTACTATCTCATCTTGAATGCTGATTGACTGAACCTTCTTGACCAACCTCCCATATGAGACTTTGTCAAGTGTCTTGCTAAAGTCCATGTAGACAACATCCACTGCCTTGCCTTCATCCACTTCCCTGATAACTTCCTCGAGAGACTCTATAAGATTAGTTAGAAATGACCTGCCATGCACATAGCCATGCTGTCTATCCTTAATCAGTCCACATCTATCCAAATACTTGTCCGGGTCCAGCACATAACGTCACTACTGATGTCAAGCTCATCAATGTACAATTTCCTAGTTTATTTTTAGAGCCTTTCTCAAACAGTGTCCTCCAATCCTCCAATACCTCACCTGCCACTGAGGATTATTTAAATATCTCTGCTTGTGCCCTGACAGTTTCTGCACTTGTCCTCCGCAGAGTCCCAGAGTCCCAGATTTATCCACACTAATTTGCCTTAAGAAGTTGTTGCTGCTTTGCCTCACTTCTATAGACTCTGTGTCCATCTCCAGTGTAAATACGGATGCAAAAATAATCTCCCCCATCTACTTTGTCTCCTCATATGGATTACCATTCTGATGCAGAGGATTAATTTTTTCCCTTGCAATCTATTTGCTCTAAACATATCTGCAGAATCCCTGAGGATTCTCCTTCACCTTCTCTGCCCAGGCAAGCTCATGCCTCCTTTTATTTTTTTCATATGTGTTCACTTGAATTTCCTGTATTTCATAAGTACCCCATTTGTTCCTATCTGCCTGTACCTGGTATGCACCTCCTTTTTATTGATCTGGGAGAGGAAAGCCAAAGGGGTGACAGAGCTGCATGGAGGGAGGTGGGGGTAAGGGGGGCTAAACTAAACTTGCAGGGGGAATGGGAGCCTGAATAATAGAACAGATAGTGGAGGGGTGATGGAGACAGTTGGTGTTCAGTCCTCCGACAAAGTCAGGAATGAAAAAGTTGAGCATGGTGCAGTGAATATGCTGAGCCCTGTATATTTCAATACAAGGAGCAGCGCAGGAAAGGTGGATGTGTTCAGGGCTTGAATTAAGATACTAGGATCTGGCAACTGTGGACTGGGACAGGCTGCTTTATGGCAAAGGTGTGTTTGGTAAATGGGAGTCTTTCAAAGCCAAATTTTTAAAGTACAAAGGGGGAATTTGCTTCTCAGAATAAAAAGTGAAGATAAAAAACTGTAGGGAACCTTGGATTTCAAGAGATATTGAGACCCTGGTGAAGCATAAAATGAAGTTGTATAACAGGGATAGGCAGGATAAGAAATGCAAGAGAACACATAAGAAATAAATCCAGATGGCATGAGATTGTCCTGCAGAAATGATGAATGATAATCCACAGGGATTCTCCAGATAGATCAAGAGCAAAAGGATTGTAAGGCACAAAGCTGGTCCTCTGGAAGACCGGAATGGTGATCCACTTGTGGAACGAAAGCACATGGGGGAGATCTTAAATAATTTTTCATCTATGTTTACTCAGGAGATGGAGAAAGGCTCGATGGGAGTGTGGAAAACTGGCATTAAAATCATGGACCCTGCACAGATTAAAGAAAAAAAGTGATTTCGCTGTTCAACCTAGAACATAGAAATCTACAGCATGTTCTGGAGTATTGTGTGCAGTTTTGGTCTCCAAATTTGCGGAAGGATATTCTTGCTATGGAGGGAGTGCAGCGCAGGTTCACAAGATTAATCCCTGGAATGGTGGGACTGTCATATGTTGACAGATTGGAGCCACTGGGCTTGTATACACTTGAATTTTGAAGGATGAGAGTGGATCTGATTGAAACTTATAAGATTATTAAGGGATTGGACACACTGGAGGCAGTAAGAAAGTTCCCGCTGATGGGTGAGTCCAGAACTTGAGGCCACAGTTTAAGAATAAGGGGTAGGCCATTTAGAACAGAGATGCCTAAACTTTTTCACCCAGAGAGTGGTGGATATGTGGAATGCTCTGCCCCAGAAGGCAGTGGAGGCCAAGTCTCTGAATGCATTTAAGAGAGAGTTAGATAGACATCTTATAGTGGGGTGAAGGGATATGGAGAGAGGGCAGGAATGGGTTACTGAAAGTGTATGATCAGCCATGATCACAGTGAATGGCAGTGCTGGATAGCAGGTCTGAAAGGCCTACTACTGCACCTACTATCTATTGTCTATTGTTCCAGGCCATTCAGCCCACAATGTTGTGCCAACCATGTAACTTACTATAGAAACTGCGTAGAATTTCCGAAGTGCATAGACTTCTATTTTTCTAAGCACCATATTCCTATCTAAGAGGCTGTTAAAAGACCCTATTTTATCTGCATTGACCACCGCTGCTGGCAGTGCATTACACAGACCCACCACTTTCTGTGCAAAAAAAAAATAACCCTGACATCCCTTCGGTATCTATTTTCAAGTACCTTAAAACTATGCCCCCTCATGTTAGCCATTTCAACCCTGAGAATAAACCTCTGGCTATCCACACGATCAATGCCCCTCATCATCTTATACACCTAAAAAATGCACTAAACAGAGACAAGGAAATTATCCATTGCATTGAGGAATTGTTCAAAGTATCGAAGTTAGTTTTTTTTTACACAGAGATTGGTGAGCAGCCCTGGTGGACGCAGAAGTGAAAGGGTCTTTTAAGGGACTCCTGGATGGATACCTGGAGCTTAGAAAATTAGAGGGCCTTGGCGAAGGTAAGGATATGTTAGGGACAGCTTTGTGGGCCAAAAGGCCTGTATTGTGCTGTAGGTTTTCTATGTTCCTGTGTAGAAAAAATATAAGGGCATAGAACAGGTAAATTCAAGCAGGCTTTTTCAACTGATGTTAAGTGTGATGACAACCAGAAGTGATGGGTTAAGTGGGGAGGTGAAATTTATGGGGAATATGTGTAAAACCTCTTCATTGAATTGGCCGTGAGAGTGTGGAAAAGAAGCCAGCACGAGTGGTGAACATGAGCTCAATTTTACCACTTAAGAAAAGTTTGGATGGGAGCCTGGATGGTAGGGGTATGGAGGCCGATGGTTCCAGTGCAGGTAGTTGCATTAGAAAGCTTTAATGTTCTTTTGGCATTGACAAAATGGGATAAATAGCCTGTTCCTGTACTGAACTTCTCCACATTTCTATAACAGAGAAGCTGGCCAAACTTGTTTGGAAGGGAAAAGGTAGGATTGACAATGGAGCAGCAATGGCTGGAGTTTCCGGGAGCAATTCGGGAACTGAGTGATCGATACATCCCAAAGAAGTGGAAGCATTGAAACGGCAGGAGGACACAACCGTGGCTGGAATAAGAAGACAAAGCCAACAGAAACACCTAAGAGAGGGCAAACAAAAGAGCAAAAACTATTAGGAAGCTTTAGAAACAAAGTTTCTAAAACAAAAAGTCAGATGAGCTCAGGGCATGGCATTATGATACTGTAGCCATTAATGATTCTTGGTAGCACCCAGCAGTCTGAGACATTTAGAGGAACAAAATACCCGGGACCTCAATATCTCTTGAAAACCACGGTTCCCTGCACCAGTTACCTTACAACTTTTATTTTGGCAGGCATATACAAACTCTATACCCTCACTTCTGAAGAACTCCCACTTGCAAGTACTGCTTTTCGAGAAAAACAGCCAGTCCCAATCCACACTTGTTAGATCTTTCTGATACCATCAGAATTGACCTTCCTCCAATTTAGAATCTCAGCTCATCATCCAGCCCGCTTTTTTTCTTCCATATTTACTTGGACTCTTATGTTGTTACGATCGCTAGATATGAAGTGTTTACATACACTAATTTCAGTCACTAACAATGGATCATTTCCTAACAGCTTATTGCACACTTCTACATCGGGAATTCTACATCCTGATTAAGGGCACATTTGACAAACTCTACCCCATTTATAGACAATAGACAATAGGTGCAGAAGTAGACCATTCGGCCCCTCGAGTCTGCACCGCCATTCTGAGACCATGGCTGATCATTCACTATCAATACCAAGTCCCTGCCTTGTCCCCATATCCCTTGATTCCCCTATCCATCAGATATCTATCTAGCTCCTTCTTGAAAGCATCCAGAGAATTGGCCTCCACCGTCTCCCAAGGTAGTGCATTCCACACCTCCACAACTCTCTGGGAGAAGAAGCTCTTCCTCAACTCTGTTTTAAATAACTGACCTCTTATTCTCAATCCATGCCCTCTGGTACTGGACTCTCCCAACATCTGGAACAAATTTCCTGCCTCAATCCTATCAAATCCTTTAATTATCTTAAATGGTTCAATCAGATCCCCTCTCAATCTCCTCAATTCCAGCGTGTACAAGCCCAATCTCTCCAATCTCTCTGCGTAAGACAGCCCTGCCATCCCAGGAATCAACCTAGTGAATCTACGCTGCACTTCCTCAACTGCCAGAATGTCCTTCCTTAAACCTGGAGACCAAAACTGTACACAATATTCTAGGTGTGGTCTCACCAGGGCCCTGTACAAATGCAAAAGGACATCCTTGTTCTTGTATTCAATTCCCCTTGTAACAAAGGCCAACATTCCATTTGGTCCTTATATATATAAAAAGTTAAAATCTCTTACTATATCAACCTTTGTTTCTTAGCATAGCCTGCAATCTCTGCAAAGTTTGCTCTTCTAAATCTCTCAGAGTGTTGGGTGCAACCAAGTCCCAATAATGGCTACAATATCACAATTCCCTGTCCTGAGCTGATCGGGCGTTCCTACAATGCTTCTTGCATTGTGATATACACAGCTCATCACCGTCATCGCACCATGCTCAACCTTTTGTCTGCTGACTTTATCTGAGTTTTGAACAACGTTTGTCTGGGTGTCAAGAAAACAACCTCTCCCTCAATGTCACAAAAACAAGGGAACTGGTTGTGGACTACAAAAGGAATGGAGACAGGCTAACCCCTATTGATATCAATGGATCTGGGGTTGAGAACATATGGACATTTGACTTTCCTCTGCCAGGTAATCCCCCCAACAGTTTACAAAGTGGTCTACCTGTTGTTGTATGAGATGACCCCAAGAGTACTCTGTGACGGCTATTTAACCTCATTCCCCTTCCTGACTCTCACCCAGTTTACTGTGTCCTGCACCTTGGGTGTAACTCACCTCTATTGATGATATAACTATCACCCCCTCCAACTCCTAGATGATCCAGAATTCATCCATTTCCAGCTTCAGCTCCTTAAAATGCAGGGTTACAGGCTGCAGCTGGATGCACGTCTTGTAGGTGATGGTATCAGGGACACTGGAGGTCTCCCCGCCTTCCCACCAATGTACCGTCTAATTTGTAATGACCGGTGTGCTGAAACACCTTGCGCTGTGCAATTTTTACCCACTGACAACAAGACGTGCACACTGAATTTTAAATAGGGAGGTACTTCTTTTAACAGCTAGCAACTCACTGTCGATAAAAACTTTGATCTCCTCTGGGTTTGATCGAGTTCATCTGCACTCTCACACAAACTATGTAACAGGCCTGTTGTGGGTTATGAAGGATTTTCTCACTAGAACTTTTGCAAACCATCCACATGTGATTTGCTTGCTAAATGATACTTTCAAAGGTCAGATTTCCAAATATCACTCCCCACTTGCAAATTCTCCAGCAAATTTTGCATCGCCACAATACTGCAACACCAGTTTCCGTATTGTACATAAGTATTTCCCCTGAACCCTCCCCCAAGTGACAGATGGTGTTGAACTCAGTGATGGCAATGCCGATGAATATGAAGGGAAGGGCAGTAGTCTGCCTCATTGGAGTCTGGCACATTTGTGATGTGAAAACTGCTTGTTGCACAGGGCAAAGGTGTTTGATATCATTATGTACCCAGGGAGAATGGGACAAAACATGTTCTCACCGGTAGAAAAGGGCAGAACGAGAGGAGGTAGCTCAAGCAAAACACACAAAATGCTGGAGGAGCTCAGCAGGCCAGGCAGCATCTATGGAAAAGAGTACTAATGCTGAGTTCCTCCTGCATTTTGTGTGTGTTGCTTGGATTTCCAGCATCTGCAGATTTTCTCTTGTTTGTAATCGGAGATAAAACAAAGGTGATTTTCTCAACTGGAGATGTAAAAGATTTTGCTCCCTTTCTCCGAGTTCCCAATCCTTGCATTTAGATAGCTGGAGCTCAGCTCTGTCTGAGAGATCCATCGGTTCCCATTCCCTCAGCGGCCGGAAGCTCCCCGGGGCCCGTGTACGGATCGTGGGGCTGAGAGAGAGGGAAGAGAGCAGGACTGTCCCAGGATTGCGGACTATGATGTCCGGAGTTCACAGCAAATGTCCCTCAGTCGGTGTTTAAGATAGCAGCCCGGAAAATCATTCTTACCTTTACCGATCCGGAGCGCCTTTGTATACGGCGCGCATGCGTGCTATTCGGTGACGTCATCAATCTTGATGCCTGCGCATTTGATCGTTGCTTCAGAGGCAGCGAAATTTTAAACCCAGGGTTGTATGGGTAATCGCGGTGCCATTAAACATTCCTGCTAGTACCGGTTTCATGTCCACACCGCAGGGTTTTTTCTGTGTAGAAAACTCAGTAACTGTTTTAACGTAGAAAGCAGCTCCCAAAAACAATATACTCAATATCAACAGGCATTCCATTTACCTAATGCCTCTTGGACAACCCTCTTTCAAAGGCGGATATAAAACACAAGAGATTCTGCAGTTGCTAGAAACACACACACACACACACACACACACACACACACACACAAAATGCTGGAGGAACTGTGCAGTTCAGGTAGCAACTAAGCAGAGAAGTACACAGTCTAGGCAAGCTGAAGGGGCTCGGACTAAACGTTTTCTATTTATTCCTCTCTACATTTGCTGCCGGATCTGTTGATTTCGTCCAGTATTTTGCAGAAATTAACCAGTTTTTTTTTCAATCAAGCAGTTTCCAAATGTGTCTGATCTTTCATTTGTAGCCACATCCTGCAGGTTCGGTTTGTCTTCTTCCTCCTCCTTGTAAACTCCAGGCCCCATCTCTTTCTGCAGCCCCAAATCCCTGACTGGCAACTTGGTTTCTGACTCTGCTCCATTCACTCGCTAGTCTGCTGTCAGACTTCAGAGGTGCATTGTAACAACCCAGCAGTTCGAAGCAAAGACCTTTGAAAATTATGAGAGTGACCTAAAACATTGAAAAGAGCGGGGAAGAAGGAGTTTAACCAACTTCGTCCGGAGCCCTGAACAACGTCACAACCACAGTGAGCTCATCGTCTTGTTCAGCCCGGAGAAAATCATGCAGGAAATTCATGCAGGTGTATAAGATGATGAGAGGCATTGGTCGTGTGGATAGTCAGAGGCTTTTTCCCAGGGCAGAAACGGCTAACATGAGGGGGAATAGGTTTAAGCTGCTTGGAAGTAGGTACAGAGGAGATGTCAGAGCTAAGATTTTTAAACAACAGTGGTGATTGTGTATGAAATGCACTGCCAGCGACGGTGGTAGAGTCGGATAAAATAGGATCTTTTAAGAGACTCTTAGATAGGTACATGGGGCTTAGGAAAATAGAGGGCTATGCGGTAGGGTAATTCTAAGCAGTTTAGAGACTAATTTACATGGTCGGCACAACATTGTGGGCCAAAAGGACTGTAATATGTTGTAGATTTCTGTGATTCTATGGAATTCAAGGGGAATTTCCTATCCCACGGAGTGGTGACTAGTTGCAACCTGTCATCTCAGGGAGAGCAAGAGGGGAACGGCAGGGATAGATTTTCATAAACTGATACGGAACAGAAACATGGGCTGAAACCAGATGGGCCGAGTGCCCTTTCTAGTGTACATAGTGAGTGTAGTGGAGACTGTAAGTACCTGACACACGGGATTTGATACAAAACTGATTTATCTTTCACAGATCCACAATATTAAACACCAGTCTGGTTTAAGGAGTCAGCAGAACAGACTCCTCCAATGCTCAGTGGCCAGGGTTCAGTCCTGGGTGCGATGAGCAGCCGCAAGAACGGCAGAATCTGATAGTAACAGTCCCTCATGAACCTGCAGCTGCCTTCAGTTACTGTGATGGTTAAACATTTAACACGGAGCTGATTTGAACTTTCTCCCTGATGTGAAGTTGCTGCTGTTGCAGCAGCTGGGATGATAGAGTGAAACTCTTTGCTCACTCCGGACAGAAATGTGGCCTCTATTTATTGTGAACACACCGGAGCATCACAAGGTGGGTTAACTGAATGAGTCTCTTCACACACACGGAGCAGGTGAACGGCCGCTTCCCAGTGCGAAGCTGTTGGTGTATCTGCGATGTCCCACTGAATCCCTTCCAAAATGAGAGCCAGTGAATGACGTCACATTGCTACAACGTCATGGCGATGTATCCAATCAGATCACGGAGATGGACACGTGCATGTCAGTGGATGAAGGACAACATTTCATTTTTCAAAATGATCCTGAGGCGAGCGGGGTAATTTAGTGAAGGTTTATAGTCTCTGTTATATTACTCTTGCCATGACTTTTCTTTCATACTTAAAACGTTCATTTAATGCCCCGGGCAAATAATCTTCGACCGGCCTTATCATCTTCAAAGATCATCATACCTAACCGGCGATATTGGCGAATTATGGTAACCTTTGTTTGGAAGTCATGAAAAGCAATGGTCACAGGTCGAGGTTTCTGTTGAGAAGAGGAGTTAATCACCGGGGCTCGGTGTACCCGGTCTATTCCAGGCGGAGTCTCCAAAACGTCAAAAAACAAACGAGCGAACAGCTTTGGAAAACATTCTGAAGGTCGATTGTCTTCGACCAACTCAGGAAGACCCAAGATTCGTATATTGTTCCTCCTTGATCTGCAGTGGCGGGTTCCAATCTGCTAATTAAATTTGTTGACTACACTGCATTGATCGCCCGAATCCCAAATAACGAGGCAGCCTACAGAGAAGAAGTCATCACCCCGACACAGTGGTGTCAAGAAAACAACCTCTCCCTCATTGTGACAAAAACAAAGGAGCTGGTTGTGGATTACAGGAGGAATGGAGACTGGGATCAAATTCAACATTTCCCAGTCTGTTATTGACACAAAATACACATTTTAATATTGATCATGACACAATGTATTTTATATAACGTTATACATTTAGATATTATAATTAGTAAAAAAAATAAAGATCTCTACAAAGCGAATACATTTCCTTTAATGGTCTCCAGGAAACAACAATTTTCCTGATGGAATCCACTTACTTTTTCTTTAATCGGTCGTATTCATGCTGTGAAAATGATTTTACCTAGATTTTTATATGTTTTCCAAAATATACCTATCTTTTTAACTAAAAAAAATTCGATCAAATTGACTCACTTATTTCTTCCTTTATTTGGAACAATAAATTAATTAGTATCATTTACAAAAGTTTGAAAAAGATGGTGGACTTGCACTTCCTAATTTAAGACAATTATTGGGCTGTGAACATTCGAGAATCCTGTTTTTGGTTCTTCATTAAAATAGTTTTGGAAATCTTTTATTTCTACAAGTTCTAAAGCTCTGAAAATTAATTTACAACCTAATAGATTGACTGTTCTATTTGGAATAGCTCCACATCATATTCAGTTTATTTCATCTTCAGATCAACATGTAATTGCATTTGTTACTCTACTGACAAGAAGGACTATTTTATTATGGAAATGTAGCGGTGTGCTACACGCAGCGCTAATATTACGACACGGAGTTGGTAACTGCAGTCGAAGGAAAAAACTTTATTCGAAATCTTCAGCCTCACTTTTAAGCCTCCCTCAACCTGCCCCCCGTGGCGCAGAGGCTCCAGAGCTCTGTGCCCGCAAACCCCCGAAGGCTATCTAATTGTGAGTCGGTTCGGATGCGCCAGGAAATGGGTCGCCACATAACCCCCCCCCCCCCCCCCGCAGAACCGGCGATACACCCCCCAATGTCCACAGTCTGGGCCAGAACCTGCTTGGGAGGTCGGCCTCTGCGCAGAGGTGCCGGAAACTCGGCCGGTTGCGCCAGGTCCACATGGGCCGGTTTGAGGCGGTCCACCGTGAAAACCTCCTCTTTCCACCCAACGTCCAGCACGAACGTGGACCCGTTGTTCCGGAGCACCATAAACGGCCCCTCGTATGGCCGCTGCAGTGGTGGCCGATGCCCGCCACTTCGTACAAACACAAACGTACAGTTCTGTAGGTCTTTGGGTATGCAGGTCGGGTGCCGCCCGTGCTGTGAAGTGGGTATGGGGGCCAGGTTACCGAGCTTCTCGCGTAGTCTGCCCAGGACTGCTGCGGGATCTTCCTCTTGCCCCCTTGGGGCTGGTAGGAACTCCCCGGGGGCGACCAGGGGCGCGCCGTATACCAACTCGGCCGACGAGGCGTGCAGGTAATCCTTGGGCGCTGTGCGGATGCCGAGTAGGACCCAGGGAAGCTCGTCCGCCCAGTTGGCTCCTCGCAGGCGGGCCATGAGGGCCGATTTCAGGTGACGGTGGAAACGCTCCACTAGCCCGTTCGACTGTGGGTGGTAGGCAGTGGTGTGGTGCAGCTGAGTCCCCAAAAGGCTGGCCATAGCTGACCACAGGCTGGAGGTGAACTGGGCGCCTCTGTCAGAGGTAATGTGGGCCGGTACACCAAAGCGAGATATCCAGGTGGTGATCAGGGCTCGAGCGCAAGATTTGGAGGTGGTGTCAGTGAGCGGGACCGCCTCTGGCCATCTTGTGAACCGGTCCACGATAGTCAGGAGGTGCCGCGCTCCGCGCGACACTGGCAGGGGGCCCACGATATCCACATGAATGTGGTCGAAACGCCGGTGGGCGCGATGGAACTGCTGCGGTGGGGCTTTGGTGTGTCGCTCCACCTTGGCCATCTGGCAGTGCATGCACGTTCTGGCCCATTCACTGACCTGCTTGCTTGCGGAGTCAGTGCCAAACGAACCTGCTGGAAAACATCCGGACACTTGTCCGGATGGAGGGATGCGCCAAGTTATGAATGGAGTCGAAAACACGGCGCCGCCAGGCCGTCGGGACGACGGGACGGAGCTGGCCGGTGGCGACGTCACAGAGTAGGGTCCTCTCACCCGGGCCCACGGGGAGGTCCTGGAGCTGCAAACCGGAGACTGCGGTTCTGTAACTCGGAATCTCCTCGTCTGCCTGCTGTGCCTCTGCCAGCGCCTCAAAGTCTACCCCTTGGGAAAGGGCATAAACGGTAGGGCGAGAGAGCGCATCCGCCACGACATTGTCCTTACCCGAGACGTGCCGGACATCCGTCGTGTATTCAGAGATGTAGGACAGGTGGCGTTGCTGGCGGGACGACCAGGGGTCGGACGCTTTCGTAAACGCAAAGGTAAGCGGTTTGTGGTCCGTGAACGCGGTGAATGGCCGACCTTCTAGGAAGTACCTGAAATGCCGGATTGCCAGGTAGTGCGCCAACAGTTCCCGGTCGAAAGCACTGTACTTGAGCTCGGGTGGCCGCAGGTGTTTGCTGAAAAACGCCAGGGGTTGCCAGCGACCTGCGATGAGTTGCTCCAGCACCCCACCGACTGCCGTGTCTGATGCGTCCACTGTGAGGGCGGTAGGGGCGTCCATTCTGGGATGTACTAGCATTGCGGCGTCCGCCAAAGTTTCCTTCGTTTGAACGAAAGCGGCGGCGGACTCCTCGTCCCAGGTAATGTCCTTGCTCGGACCCGACATCAGGGCGAACAGGGGGCGCATGATCCGGGCAGCTGAAGGAAGGAAGCGGTGGTAGAAATTGACCATACCTACGAATTCCTGAAGGACTTTGATCGTGGTGGGTCGCGGGAAGTGGCGGACCGCATCTACCTTAGCCGGCAGAGGGGTTGCCCCGTCTTTAGTGATCCTGTGGCCCAGGAAGTCAATGGTATCGAGTCCGAACTGGCATTTGGCGGGGTTGATTGTAAGACCGTACTCACTCAGTTGGGCGCAGAGTTGACGGAGTTGGGACAGATGCTCCTGACGACTGCTGCTGGCTATGAGGATGTCGTCCAAATAGATGAACGCGAAGTCCAGGTCCCGTCCCACCGCGTCCATTAACCGCTGGAACGTCTGTGCGGCATTCTTCAGGCCGAACGGCATGCGGAGGAACTCGAAAAGGCCAAACGGGGTGATGAGAGCCGTTTTGGGGACGTCGTCAGGATGCATCGGGATTTGATGGTACCCTCGGACGAGGTCTACCTTGGAGAAGATCCGTGCGCCGTGCAGGTTTGCTGCAAAGTCCTGAATGTGCGGCACAGGGTAGCGGTCCGGTGTGGTAGCCTCGTTCAGCCTGCGGTAGTCGCCGCACGGTCTCCAGCCCCCCGTCGCTTTGGGCACCATGTGCAGGGGGGAGGCCCATGGGCTGTCGGACCGCCGGATGATCCCCAATTCCTCCATTCTCTGGAACTCCTCCTTCGCCAGTCGGAGCTTGTCCGGGGGAAGCCGCCGAGCACGGGCATGGAGGGGTGGTCCCTGGGTCGGGATGTGGTGCTGTACGCCGTGCCTGGGCATGGCTGCTGTGAACTGCGGTGCCAGAACCGATGGGAACTCCGCTAGGACCCTGGTGAAGTCGTTGTCGGACAGCGTGATGGAGCCGAGGTGAGGGGCTGGCAACTGGGCTGCACCCAGGGAGAACGTCTGAAAGGTCTCGGCGTGTACCAGTCTCTTCCTGGGCAGGTCGACCAGTAGGCTGTGAGCCCTCAAAAAATCCGCACCCAGAAGCGGTTGGGCTACGGCGGCCAGTGTAAAGTCCCACGTGAACTGGCTGGAGCCGAACTGTAGCTGCACCTGACGGGTGCCATAGGTCCTTACTGTGCTGCCGTTCACGGCCCTCAGGGGGGCACCCGGTGCCCTGCTGCGTGTGTCGTAACTCGTCGGAGGTAAAACGCTGATCTCGGCACCAGTATCGACCAAAAACCGGCGTCCCGATCTTCTATCCCACACGTACAGGAGGCTATCCCGATGGCCAGCCGCCGTAGCCATCAGCGGCGGCTGGCCCTGGCGTTTCCCGGGAACTTGCAGGGCGGGCGACAACGGCGGGCTTCTGCGCTGTACCGCTGGTGGTAGAAGCACCAGTGTTCACTGGGCCGGGGGTTGGCGGGCTCTGCGGCCGGGCCTGGACTGGTCTGCTGCTGGGAGCGTGGCTGGGAGATCCGTGCGATGGACGCCCCGCTCACCTTTTTGGCGTTCCACAGCAAGTCCGCCCGGGCTGCTACCTTCCGGGGGTCACTGAAATCCGCGTCGGACAGCAGCAGGCGTATGTCCTCGGGCAGCTGCTCCAGGAATGCCTGCTCAAACATGAGGCAGGATGTGTGTCCGTCGGCGAGAGACAACATCTCATTCATTAAAGCCGATGGAGGTCTGTCGCCCAAGCCATCCAGGTGCAGTAAACGGGAGAGTCCGAAAGTGCTGAGGAGCAGGGCTTTGAATTCCGTGTAGTTGCCGTCTGCCGGGGGCGACTGTACGAACTCCGCGACCTGGGCCGCTATGTCCTGGTCGAGGGAACTCACCACGTAGTAGTAGCGGGTGTCTTCTGAGGTGATCTGGCGAACGTGGAATTGGCCTTCGGCTTGCTGGAACCATAGGTTCGGTCGCTGTGTCCAGAAACCCCGCAGTTTCAACGAAACCGCATGAACAGAGGCGGCGTCGGTCATTTCTGGTCCAAAAATCGTTTGTCCAAAAAATTGTAGCGGTGTACTACCAGCAGCGCTAAAATTACAACACGGAGTCGGTAACTGCAGTCGAAGGAAAAAACTTTATTCGAAATCCTCAGCCTCACTTTTAAGCCTCCCTCAACCTGCCCCCCGTGGCGCAGAGGCTCCAAAGCTCTGTGCTCGCAAACCCCCGTAGGCTATCTAATTGTGAGCCGGTTCGGATGTGCTAGGAAATGGGTCGCCACAGTACGGTCATATTCTGCATGGAGGTCGGTGACTTGTAGTTTATTACTAGTGGACTAGTGGATGACTCCCATCCACTCCATAATGTACTGGTTAGGCACAGGATTACATTCAGCCAGAGACTCATTCCACCGAGATGCAACAAAAGAGCGTCATAGGAAGTCATTCCTGCCTGTGGCCTTCACGCTTAACAACTCCTCTCTCGGAGTGTCAGATACTCTGAGCCAATAGGCTGGTCCTGGACTTATTTCCACTTGGCATAATTTACTTATTATTATTTAATTATGGTTTTATATTGCTATATTGCTACACTATTCTTGGTTGCTGTGACTGTAACAAAACCCAATTTCCCTCTGGATCAATAAAGTGTATCTATCTGTATGTCTGGTGTGCCTCAGGGATCTGTTCTGGGACCTCTACTCTTCATGATTTTTATAAATGACCCGGATGAGGAAGTGGAGGGATGTGTTAGTAAGTAGGCTGATGACACAAAGGTTGGGGGTGTAGTTGATAGTGTGGAGGGCTGTCAGGGGTTACAACAGGACATTGATAAGATGCAAAACTGGACTGAGAAGTGGCAAATGGAGTTCAACCAGGATAAGTGTGATGTGGTTCATTTTGTTATGTCAAATATGATGGCAGATTATTGTATTAATGGTAAGACTCTTGGCAGGATAGAGGATCCGCGGGATCTTGTGGTCCGAGTCCATAGGACACTCAAAGCTGTTATGCAGGTTAAAAAGGCAGAACGTGCATTGGCTTTCATCAACCGTGCGATTGAGTTTAAGAGCCGAGAGGTAATGTTGCAGCTATATAGGACCCTGGTCAGAGTCCAGTTGGAGTACTGTGCTCATTTCTGGTTGCCTCAATACAGGAAAGATGTGGAAACCATTGAAAGGGTGCAGAGGAGATTTACAAGGATGTTGCCTGGATTGGGGAACGTGCCTTAAGAGAATAGGTTGAGTAAATTCGGTCTTTTCTTTGGAGCGATGCAGGACGAGAGGTGACCTGATAGAGGTCTATAAGGTGATGAGAGGCATTGATCGTGTGGATAGTCAGAGGCTTTTTCCCAGGGCTGAAATGGCTAACATGAGAGGGAAAGTTGTTTTTACACAGAGAGTGGTGAGTGTGTGGAATGGGCTGCCGGGGGAGGCGTTGGAGGCGGAACCGATAGCGTGTTTTAAGAGACTCCTGGACAGGTACATGGAGCTTAGAAAACTAGAGGGCTATGGGTAACCCTAGGTAATTTCTAAGTTAAGGGCATGTTCGGCACAGCATTGTGGGCTGAGGTGCCTGAATTGTGCTGTCCGGTTTCTATGAACATGCATTTTGTGTCAATAACTGATTTGGAAATGTTGTATTTGGTCTCTTAGCCAAATAGTGGACACAGTTTGTGAACAACTGGGTTCCAAGTATTGCTCCCTACAACACCCACTGGGACATCGTACAGACCCAGGAAGGGTCTTTAAACAGACCGACTACCGGAAAACACGAAAGCCACTCGGCCCCTCCAAACCGTCCTGTCATTCAATGTCCTTGGACTGGTCCATTCGCCCCCCTCTTTGCTCGGACCATTGTCCCCACCTACAGATCAATAGACTGCCGGTTTGACCCCCAATGTGGTGAATCCCTCTGTTCGCCACCATTCCATCTTTCCAATAAAATGCACCCCCTTCCTTCCCCTACTGGGATCATTCCCTCCGTCCCCGGGGAGTCAGCAACAAGCCGATTCGCCAAGTGTTCTCCTCCTACCTCTCGGCGATACATCGGACTCCGGCAGCAGGGGACGCTTCAGAAGAAATCAAAAAGCGGGACATTTACTTTGAGGTTTATCCCGCCGAGGAGGTGGGGGAGACGATCTCTCGGCTGTTTCGCCTGTACTATTGGGTGTAACGAGTAATTGACATCGCTTCGCACCAATGGAGATAACACAGCGCCTGAATCCTCTGTTCCTCTCGGGGCCATAATTATAACTGTTGCTCGACAGATCCCACTGAATAAAGTTGAAATTTCAAAGTTTAAGTCGGAAAAGGGAGAGACTAATGGCGGACAGAAATCGACTGTGTCTTACATGTCAGTGAGCGGGAGGCGGAGTCCTGTGTTAAATGTTTAAGCATCACGGTGATTGAAGGCAGCTGCAGGTTCATGAGGGACTGTTACTGTCAGATTCTGTAGTTCTTGCGGCTGCTCATCGCACCCAGGACTGAACCCTGGTCACTGAGCATTGGAGGAGTCTGTTCTGCTGATGTTAGCCTTAAGCTAGACTGGTGTTTAATATTGTGGATCTGTGACAGATAAATCAATTTGTATCAACTCCCGTGTCTCAGGTACTCACGATGCAAACTAGGGAGGCCACTCGGCCCATCTGGTCCCTGCCCGTATTTCTGTTCCATATGAGTACATCAAAATCTACCCGGGCCGTTCCCCTCTCATCTCCCTGAGATGACAGGTTGCCAACCATGTAACCTACTCTAGAAAATCTTAGAATTACCCTACTGCATAGCCACCTATTTTCCTAAGCTCCATGTACCTATCTAAGAGTCTCTTAAAAGACTCTATTGTATCCGCTTCTACCACCATCGCTGGCAATGCATTCCACACACACACACACCACTCTTTGCTTTAAAACCTTAGCTCTGACATCTCCTCTGTACCTACTTCCAAGCAGCTTAAACCTATTCCCCCTCGTGTTAGCCGTTTCAGCCCTGGGTAAAAGCCTCTGACTATCCACACGACCAATGCCTCTCATCATCTTATACACCTGCATGAATTCCCTGCATGATTTTCTCCGGGCTGAACAAGACGATGAGCTCATTGTGGTTGTGACGTTGTTCAGGGCTCCGGACGAAGCTCGGGAAACAATGCTTAAAGGCTTAATATGTTAAAGTAGAAAAGGTCAGTAATCCACAGAATAAGTGAGTGGGAGAAGAGAGTTGTAAATCCACACGAAAATGTAAAGAGAAGGCAATTACGAAGTATTCCACACACATTCCACGCTGGGTAAACGAAACAACAGTCGCCGAAGATCTTATCCGTCGATTAGTTCCGAAATCCACTTAGAAATATCACCAGGTGACAGTCACAGGAATATCGTCTTCAAGTGGTTAGCACAGAACACCCCGATTCCAGGTAAGGACCAACAAAAGTGATACCACGGGTACTCCAGCAAATCCACACATATGGATTATACGAAGTGACACTCAAACATCTGTTGTGCACTGCGTGCTGATGATCAACCCAATCTTTTGTGCATGGAAGAGCTCCAACAGTTTGTCCCTCTCTCTCTCTCTCTCTCTCACTCTTTCTCAGTCTGAAGCAGTCTGAGTCTCAGTCCCGCCTCATTCAGGCACTTCAGGTGACTCCCACAGTAAGCAAACCTGCGGTCTCGCAAAACAATGCGCCTCCAAAGACTGACAGCAGCCTCCTTCTCTCTCTCTCTCCCCCTCCCTCTACCCCTCTTTCGCACTTAAAGCGACACTCACAGTAAGCGAACCTGCGGTCTCGCAACACAATGCACCTCTAAAGTCTGACAGCAGACTAGCGAGTAAACCTTCGATGGAGCAGAGTCAGAAACCAAAGAGTTGCCAGCCTGAGCCAGGGCTTTGGGGCTCCAGAGAGAGTTGGGTCCCGAGTTTACGAGGAGGAGGAATCAGATCAGCAGGATATGGCTACAAAAGAAAGATCAGAAACATTTGGAAACTGGTTGCCCGGAAAAAAGGGGGTTAATTTCTGCAAAATACTAGTGGAAATCAACAGATGAGGCAGAAAATGTGAAGAGGAATAAATAGACAAGGTTTAGGCCGAGCCCCTTCAGCATGCCTGGACTGTGTACTCCTCTGCTTAGCTGCAGCCTGAACTCCAGAGTTCCTCCAGCATTTTGTGTGTGTGCGTCTCTGTATTTCCAAAAACTGCAGAATCTCCTGTGTTTTATAACTGCATTTTACTTTGGCATTAGATACATGTTGATATTGAGTATGGTGTTTATGGGAGCCACTTTCTGCGTTAAAACAGCTGCTGATTTTTCTACACACAGGAAAAAAAAATGAGGTATGGACAATGAACCGGTGGTTGCAGAAATGTTTAATGGCACCGTAATCTCCCATAATGCAGTGCGTTTAAAATTTCGCCGGCCCTGAAGCACAGATGAAATGCGCAGGCGTCAGGCTGATGACGTCCCCGAGTATCACGCATGCGCACAGGACCCTGAAGGCCTTGAAAATGTCGGCTGCAGGTAAGAGTGATTCTCCGTGTTTTTGTCTTAAACACCGACTTTGGGACATTTCCGGTGAAATCCGGAAACCGTGACCAGCAATTCCGGGACAGTCCTGCCCTCTTCCCTCTCTCTCAGCCCCACGATCCGTACACGGGCCCCGGGGAGCTCCCGGCTGATGAGGGAATGGGAACCGATGGATCTCTCAGACAGAGCTGAGCTCCAGCTATCTAAATGCAAGGATTAGGAACTCGGAGAAAGGGAACAAAATCTTTTACATCACCAGTTGAGAAAATCACCTTTGTTCTACCTCCAATCACAAAGAAGAGGAAATCTGCAGATGCTGGAAATCCAAGCAACACACGCAAAATGCCGGCAGAACTCAGCATTAGTACTCCTTTCCATAGATGCTGCCTGGCCTGCTGAGCTCCTCCAGCATTTTGTGTGTGTTGCTTGTTCCACCTCCTTTTGTTCTGGACTTTTCTACCCGTGACGACATGTTTTGTACCATTCTCTCTGGGTACATAATGATATCAAAAACCTTTGCCCTGGGCAACAAGTAACTTTCACATCAGAAATGTGCCAGACTCCAGTGAGACAGACTACTGCCCTTCCCTTCATATTCATTGGCATTGCCATCACCGAGTTCATCACCGTCAGTCATCTGGAGAGGGCTCAGGGGAAATATTTATGTACAACACAGAAACTGGTGTTACCTGTGTGTATTGTGGTGATGCAAACGTTGCTGGAGAATTTGCAAATGGGGAGAAGTGGAGTGAAATTTGGAAATCTGACTTTTTAAAGCGTCATTTAGCAAGCAAGTCACATATGGACAGTGTGCAAAAGCTCTGCCGAGAAAATCCTTCATAACCCACTATAGGCCTGCTACATAGGTTGTGTGAGAGTGTAGATGAACTCGATCAAACCCAGAGGAGATCAATGTTTTTATCGACAGTGATTTGCTAGCTGTGAAAATGAATACCTCTCTATATAAAATTCACTGTGCACATGTTGTCACTGGGTAATAGAATGCACAGTACATGATTTATGTGCACACTTGTCATTACAAATTAGAGGGGACATTGGTGGGAAGGTGGTGAGACCTCCAGTGTCCCTGATGCCCTCACCTGCAAGATGTGCCTCCAGCTGCAGCTTGTAACCCTGCACGTTAAGGAGTTGGAACTGGAAATGGATGAATTCCAGATCATCCAGGAGTTGGAGGGGGTGATAGCTATGACAGGATGAGAGGTGAGTTACATACAAGGTACAGGACACAGGGAACTGGGTGAGAGTCAGGGAAATGAGGTTAAATAGATATCATAGAGTACTCTTGTGGCCATCCCACACAACAGGTGGAACACTTTAGGAAGTATTGGGGGGGGATTACCTGACAGAGGAAAGTCAAAGGAGTGATAGGGGATTCATTAGTTAGGGGAACAGAACAGGAAGGGGACTAATATCCTAGTGGTAAGGCTGCGAGAGAAAGTGTGGTGGAGGGGGGTGCTGATGTGGTTAAAATGATTTGTAGGGGGAATGGGAGCCAGAATGCCAGGACAGATAATGGAGAGGGTGATTTGAATTGAATTGAATTTCTTACATAGATATACTTGAGGAGTCGAAGTCTTTACGTTACATCTCCATCTAAATCTGCAATGTGTAATTTATAGTAATTTATAATAAATAGTTTGTGCATAGAACAGTCAGTATAACATAGATATGCAATTGTATTCGGATGAATTAATCAGTCTGATGACCTGGTAGAAGATGATGTCCTGGAGCCTGTTGGTCCTTTCGCTGTGGTACCATTTCCTGGATGGTAGCAGCAAGAACAGTTTGTGGTTGTGGTGAATTGGGTCCCCAATATCTTTTGGGCCCTTTTTCCACACCTGTCCCTGTAAGTGTCCTGAATAGTGAGAAGTTCACATCTACAGATAAACTGGGCTATCCGCACCACTCTCTGCAGGTTCCTGAGATTAAGGGAAATACAGTTCCCATACCAGGCAGTGATGCAGCCAGTCAGGATGCACTCAATTGTGTCCCTGTAGAAAGTCCTCAGGATTTCGGGCCCCATCCCCAACTTTTTCAACCATCTGAGGTGAAAGAGGTGCTGCTGTGCTCTTTTCACAGCACAGCCGGTTTGTACAGACAATGTGAGATGCTTGGTGATGTCTATGCCGAGGATCTTAACATTGTTCACCCTCTCAGTCCCAGATCCTTTGATGTCAACAGGGTTTAGCCTGTCTCCATTCCTCCTGCTGCTTTGTTTTTGTGACAGTGAGGGAGAGTTTGTTTTCTTGACACCAGTCAAATGTTGTTCAGACCTCAGACAGTGTCAGCAATCAAATGGTTGAGCATGGTGCGATGAATGTGCTGAGCTGTGTTTATCACAATACAAGAAGCATCGTAGGAAAGCCCAATGAGCTCAGGACAGGGAATTATGATATTGTGGCCATTATAGGGGCTTGTTTACACACAACAGTCTGAAGGATTTAGAGATATTTGTAGAGAGATTGCAGACCATGCCAAGAAACAAAGGTTGTTCCAGTAAGTGATTTTAACTTTCCATATATTGACTGGGACTCCCATACTGTAAAAAGATTAGATGGGGTAAAGTTTGTCAAATGTGTCCTTAATCAGTAAGTAGAATTCCCGACGTAGAAGTGTGCAACAAGCTGTTAGGAAATGATCCAGGGTGGTGACAGAATTTGTGATCATAATGCCATGAGATTCAAAGTAAATATGGAAAAAACAGAGGTCTGGACCACGGGTTGGGATTCTAAATTGCAGAAAGGTCGATTTTGAAGGTATCAGAAAGGATCTGACAAGTGTGGTTTGGGACAGGCTGTCTCCTGGCAAAGGAGTACCTGTAAGTGGGAAGCCTTCAGATGTGAATTTTTGAGGATGCAGAGTTTGTATGTGCCTGCCAATATGAAAGTTGAAAGGTAACTGGTCCAGGGAACCTTGCTTTTGAAGAGAAATTGAAGCCTCGTATATTTTGTTCCTCTAAATGTGTCAGACTGTTGGGTGCTACCGAGACCCATTAATGACTACAAGTCATGATTCCACGCACTGAGCTCATCTGACTTTATTTATTGACTTCTTTTGGTTTCTCAAAGCTTCCGAATAGTTTTTGTTGTTTGTTTGCCCTCTCTTTGACATTTATGTTAGCTTTGGCTTCTCGTTTAACCACGGTTGTGTCCTCCTGTCTTTCTAATGCTTCCACTTCTGTGGAATCACTCAGCTCCCGAATTGCTCCAGAAATTCCAGTCACTGCTGCTCAATTGTAACTTCTACCTTTTACCTTCCAAACAAGCTTGTACAACTTCTCTGTCATAGAAACATGTAGAAGTTGCATACAGAAACAGGCTCTTTGGCCCATCTAGTCAATGCCAAAAAAAACATTTAATCTTGCTGTGCAATCTGGACCAGCTGGGAAAATGGTTTGAGAAATGGAAAATGGAATTTAACACAGACCAGTGTGAGTTGTTGCACTTTGGTTTGACCTACCAAGGGAGGTCTTTCACAGTGACTGGTCGGGCACGGAGGAGTGTTGTAGAAGAAAGGGACCTCTTGTAGAAGAAAGTCCTTAATTCACTGAAAGTGGTATCACAGTTAGATAGAGATGGAAGGAAAGATCTTAGCCCATTGCCCTTCATGAAGCAAAGTACTGACAACAATAAATGGATATTATGTTGACTTGTAAAAGACATTGGTGAGCCCTAATTTAGAGTATTGTTTGCAGTTTTGGTCACCTGCCTACAGGAAAAATGTACAAGCGGTTCAGAGAAAATTCACGAGGATTTTGCCAGGTCTGGAGGACTTGGGTTATAAGGAAAGATTGACAGGTCAGGACTTTATTCCTTGGAACGTAGAAGATTGAGGGGATATTTGATTGTGATAGAGGGGCATAGATAGTGTAAATGCAAGCTGGCTTTTACCACTGAGATTGGGTGGGACCACAACCAGAGTCCGTGGGTTAAGGGTTTTAAGGTGAAATTTTAAGGGGAACATGAGTGGAAGCTTCTTCACACAGACAGTCATCCGGGTGTGGAATGAGCAGCCAGCACAAGTGGTGCATGCGAGTTCAATTTCAACATTTAAGATGTTCTTGTAGGTACCTGGATGTTAGCAGTATGGAAGTGGAGAGTTTAAATAGTTCAGCACAAACTAGATGGCCCAAAGGGCCTGTTTCTATGTTGTAATTTTCTATGACTGTTAAAATAATACAACAAAATCACTCTAAGTCCTTTCAACAGCTGTGGACCAACCATTCATCTCAACAGGAATTTTCTACATGGCGTTAAAGCTGTGGCAGTTTAAGTTAATCATTCGTAAAAGAAAATCCCAGCTGCACATCTAGAAAGACGGTTTGTGTGAGACTGTTTCAGTTACTGTGGGGCCAGGAACCCATGCAGCTCAGCAGGAGCAGGGAATAATACCAATGGTGAGAGTTCAACTCAGCCAAGGTACAAATTGGAGATGGCAGAAAGCCCCATTCTTATTGAGACAGAAGATTATCAGGGAATTGATGGCCATTCCAGATACCAGCACTCTGCCCAGTCAGGAGATGATTTCTCTCTCCAGCTTAGGTTGAACCTCACTGTAACAGTGTGATACCTGATCAGACTTTGGCAACTCAAGTAATCTCATCTGAGATGTTGTCCTACACCAACTGACGGATTTTGTAAATCTTTTTACAGGTTAAAAACGAGAAGGAATTTGTCTCCAGGAATCTCAATCATGGCACGCCAGTTTTGTTGACTCTTTCTAGGTATTTTAGAAGTGGAGCAGGGGATTCAATTGACCATCCTTCCTGCTCAGACTGTGGGGAGGAATTCACTCGGTCATTTGACCAACTGGCACGCCCATCATTTTACACAGGAGAACGGCCGTTCACCTGCTCAGACAGTGGAAATGGATTCACTCGGTTATCACAATTGAAGGTACATCAGCAAGTTCATACTGGGCAAGGCCATTTTCCTGTTCTGTGTGTGAGAAAGGATTCAGTCAGTCATCCCAGTCAGTTCACAATAGGCAGAGGCTGCTCCTCTGCTGAATTTACGAGGACCGATTCACTCGGTCATCTGACCTAATGGCTCACCAGCGAGTTCACACCAGGGAGCGGCCATTCACCTGTTTGGACTGTAGGAAGGGATTCACTTGCTCATATAAACTGAAAGTTCATCATCGAGTTCACACTGGTGAGAAACCATTCACCTGCTCAGTCTGTGAAAAGAGATTCAGTCACTCTTCCACACTACGGAGACACCAGCGAGTTCACACTGGGGAGAAGCCATTCACCTGCTCAGTCTGTGGGAAGAGATTCTCTGAGTCATCTGCCCTACTGGTACATCAGCGAGTTCACACCGGGGAGAAGCCGTTCATCTGCTCAGACTGTGGGAAGAGATTCACCGAGTCATCTGGCCTACTGGTACATCAGCGTGTTCACACTGGGGAGAAGCCATTTACCTGCTCAGACTGTGGGAAGAGATTCACTCAGTCATCCACCCTACAGAGTCATCTGCGAGTTCACACTGGAGAGAGGCCGTTCTCCTGCTCAGAGTGTGGGAAGGGATTCATTCGGTCATCCCAACTACTGGCACACCAGCGCGTGCACACTGGGGAGTGGCCTTTCACCTGCTCAGAATGTGGGAAAGGATTCACTGAGTCATCCACCCTACAGAGACATCAGCGAGTTCACACTGGGGAGAAGCCGTTCACCTGCTCAGTCTGTGGGAAGAGATTCACTCATTCATCCACCATACAGAGACACCAGTCAGTTCACACTGGGGAGAGGCCGTTCACCTGCTCAGACTGTGGGAAGGGATGCACTAAATCATCTATACTGAAAGTACATCAGCGAGTTCATGCTGGAGAGAGGCGGTTCACCTGTTCAGAATGTGGGAAGGGATTCACTCAGTTACACCATCTACAGAGGCACCAGCGAGTTCACACTGGGGAGAAGCCATTCACCTGCTCGGAATGTGGGAAGAGATTCACTGATTCATCCATCCTACAGAGACACCAGCGAGTTCACACTGGAGAGAAGCCGTTCACTTGCTCAGTCTGTGGGAAGAGATTCACTCGGTTATCCACCCTACGGAATCATCAGCGAATTCATACTGGGGAGAAGCCATTCACCTGCTCGGAATGTGGGAAAGGATTCACTGATTCATCCAACCTACAGAAACATCAGCGAATTCACACTGGGGAGAAGCCGTTCACCTGCTCAGAATGTGAGAAGAGATTCACTGATTCATCCACCCTACAGAAGCATCAGCGAGTTCACACTGGGGAGAAGCCGTTCACATGCTCAGTCTGTGGGAAGGGATTCACTCGGTCATCCACCCTACAGAGTCATCAGCGAGTTCACACTGGGGAGAAGCCGTTCACTTGCTCAGAATGTGGGAAAGGATTCACCCAGTCATCCCGACTACTGGCACACCTGTCAGTTCACGATGGGGAGTGGCCGTTGTTATGAATCTCTAGGTTTCATTTGTTGTGGACTATCATTTCAAGAGAGAGAGAGAGAGAGAGATTAGGAAGGTGAATCAGTCTGACTTGCTACTTGTTTACATCACTCGCAGCTTGTTTAGTTTTAACCGAGGACACAGACACTCAGAGTCAGACAGAGACGAAGGAGGAAAAATGGAAGGATTGAAACCAGGGAACTAGTGGCCAAGAGTCACTGTTTGGATTTTCCTATGCCCACAAGTGTGAGCTAATTATCAATTCCGTCATCTCGTTTGATCCATAGGAGTGGATCGGATTTGGGGTATCCTGTGAAGACCACTGAATGTGTTAACCCTTGCCTGGGCATGGTGTGGTAATTCACTTGAACAGGATACCCCTTGTGACAAGTCACTTTCGGTGATAATTCATATGTGGATTTGGAATGATGACAGATCAAATCTACAGTGACTGTTCCCCCATTTTACCTCCATGGAACCTGTGGAATTCGATAAAATTTCCTTCTCTCGACATTTACCCTGGATTACAAATATGTCTCTCTCATCACCTATTCTGTGGTTGAACTGAACTTACATACTTTAGTATCTCAAGACTCCAAGTCTTGTTTCCCCCGAGCTCAATAGTTTGGGAGTTATATTTACACGCATATATACACATAACACTGTTAACTTCTGTTCATCGTGCTTAAGTTACCAGATTACAAGGAGATTCTAATAAGGATAGTTTTAACATCAAAAACAGACTCAGGTGTAGTGGGGCCTGTGTCCAGGATATGAACAGATTTGGGGGCGTATTGATTAATTATCGATTTCATTGGGGAAATCCCTTTTGATTTATTTGTGGGTGGAAAATCAGCAGCAATGGATGTTGATAGATATCTGGAAGTGCCAACCTCTGAGGCATTAGATGACGCCAGAAGGATTGGGTTGTTGAGTATTGCTAAAAGGTTAAAAATTGCTAAGGTGAAATTTATGATCAGGTGGGCACAGATGCAGAGGATAACAGCTGAACATTATGTATCTGACAATGTGTTTAAAATGGAGGTGTTGGAGGTGTTTCCTGAAAGTAAACCTCGTGAGCTTGAGCTCCCGTATAAATGACAAAAATTAAAGATGGAGGCTGCAGAAAGGCAGAGGCCATTTAAAGCTAGAGAGGCAGAAAAATAGAGAGAAGAGGCAGTAAAACAGTGGGAGGACGCAGAAAGACAGAGGCTGTTCGAGCTGGAAAAGATAGAGAGATTACAGCAAAGGGGTCTAGTGTTACACTCTGGTGATAAGTTTGAGGCCAGTTGGGAAGTTAAATTGCTGCCTCCATTTGACAAGGCAAAGGTTGATAAACACTTCCAGTATTTTGAGAAGGTTGCTCAGAGTTTAAAGTGGTCAAAAGAGGGTTGTCCTATTCTCTTACATAGTGCAATTAAGGGGGAGGCTCAGCAAGCCTATTCTGCTTTGACAATTGATGAAGCAGCTGATTATAGAACATAGAACAGCACATCACAGTACAGGCCCTTCAGCCCACAATGTTGTGCTGACCTTTAATCCCTGCCCCCCATATATCCTCCACCCACTTAAATTCCTCCATATATCTGTCTAGTAGTCTCTAGTGTATCTGCCTCCACCACTGACTCAGGCAGTGCATTCCGCACACCAACCACTCTCTGAGTTAGAAAAAAAACCTTCCTCTAATATACCCCTTGAACTCCGCACCCCTTACCTTAATGCCATGTCCTCTTGTATTGAGCAGTGGTACCCTAGGGAAGAGGCACTGGCTGCCCACTCTATCTATGCCTCTTAATATCTTGTATACCCCTATCATGTCTCCTGTTATCCTCCTTCTCTTCAACGAGTAAAGCCCTAGCTCCCTTAATCTCTGATCATAATGCATGCAGTCTAAACCAGACATTATCCTGGTATATCTCCCCTGTACCCTTTCCAATGCTTCCATATCTTTCTGATAGTGAGGTGACCAGAATTGGATACAGTACTCCAAGTGTGGCCTAACCAGAGTTTTATAGAGCAGCATCATTACATCGCGACTCTTAAACTCTATCCCTCAACTTATGAAAGCTAACACTCCATAAGCTTTCTTAACTACCCTACCTACACGTGAGGCAACTTTCTGGGATCTGGGGACATAAACCCCCAGATCCCTCTGCTCCTCCACAGTACCAAGTGTCCTGCCATTTACTTTGTACTCTGTCTTGGAGTTTCACCTTCCAAATTGCACCACCTCACACTTCTCCAGGTTGTACTCCATCTGCCACTTTTCAGCCCATTCCTGGATCCTATCAATGTCTGTCTGCAATCTTTGTCAATCCTCTACACTATCCACAACACCACCAACCTTTGTGTCATCTGCAACCTTGTCAACCCTCCCTTCTACCCCCATATCCAGGTCGTTAATAAAAATCACGAAAAGTAAGGGTCCCAGTACCGATTTATGTGGGACACCACAAGTTACAACCCTCAAATCCAAAATGTACTCACTCCACCATGACTGTCTGCTTTCTGTAGGTAAGCCAATTCTGAATCCACCTGGCCAAATATCCCTTCTGACTTTCTGAATAAGCTTACCGTGGGGAACCTTATCACATAGTGAAACAGGCTGTGCTCAAAGCTTACAAGATGGTCTCAGAATCATACTGCAAATGTTTAGAAATTTGAGGAAATCTGTGAACCAGACTTATATGGAATTTGCTTATGAGAAGTTTGTGTGTTTTGACCGCTGGTGCACATGTAAAAATGTGAATGATGATTTTAACAGCTTGAAAGAGTTGGTTTTAATTGAAGAATTCAAAAGCTGAGTGTCTGATGACCTAAAGACATATTTAGATGAAAAGGATGCTGCCACTTTGCAGGAGTCTGCTAGATTAGCAGATGAGTTTGTTTTAACTTATAAGGTTAAGTTTACCCAGAATAAGAGCTTCCAAAAGAGTAGCAGGGATAACCAGGGTAAACCAGAAATTGAAGCTGGGACCAGTGACAAGAGTAAGGATGAAGGGAAGCAGTTGAAGGAGAAATATTCTGGTCTCACTTGTTACTATTGTAAGAAATCTGGTCATATGATGGCTAATTGTTCTGTCCTGAAGAAGAAAAAGGAAAAGGAGGCAGTCCCAAATGCCTGTGTTCAGTATGTTGAAGCACCTATAAACCCATAGGGTTCTGAACATTCTGTTGAGGCTCAATTAAGGACTGAGAGGTCTGACCGAGATAAGAAGGGATTCGATCATTTTATGTCAGATGGGTTTGTATTAGCAAAGGAAGGGTCAACCCCAGTACCAGTGAAAATTCTTCGAGATACTGGGGCTTCTCAGTCACTTATATTAGACAGTGTTCTAATGTTTGGTGATGAGACTGACACTGGAGAGGAGAGATAAATCTAATTAAAGGCATTGGGGTCGGTATCGTTTCTGTACCATTGCACAAGGTAACTTTACAGTCAGGGTTGGTTTCGGGACCTGTTAAGATTGGATTATGCTCCAGTTTACCGGTGGAAGATGTAACTTTGCTGTTAGGGAATGACCTGGCAAATGTTAAAGTTGTTCCTGCAGTGCAGTTCACAACTAAGTCAGCCACTGACGACCCACAAATGGATTTTAACATTCATCATTCCTGCGCAGTAACTAGAAGTATGGCTAAAAAGTCTGCCGATGCAGACAGTTCTGTGCAGCATGATTCTGATACCCATGATGGCCAAAATCGGGATTCAGGTTATGACGACTTGTCAGGGACTTCTCTGCCTTCATTTTTTCAACAGGATTCAGGTAGTAAGTCTGATGAGAAAGACTTATTCCTGTCTAGGAAGGAGTTTATTGCAGAAGAGAACCAAGACCCTGAGAGTGAAGTTTTGAAAGAAACAGCTGTCTCAGATGATGAGATTAAGAAAGTGCCAGTAGGATATTATCTCGAGGATGGAGTGTTAATGAGGAAGTGGAGGCCACCTGCTATACCAGCAAGTGAGGAATGGGCAATTGTTCATCAAGTTGTAGTTCCTAAAGTTTATAGGGCTGAAATTTTAACTTTGGCCCGTAGTATGCCCTTTGGTCGACATTTTGGAGTGAATAAAACTGTAAACAGGATTATGAAATACTTCTACATGCCTAATTTTGGGAAATACGTTGTGACCTTTTGCAGAACCTGTCACACTTGTCATGTCGGTGTCGGTTTGATAGAAGGCCCACCGTGGTCTATACCTGCATTCGGTGAACCCTTTTCTAAAGTTATCGTGGATTGAGTTTGCCCGTTGCCAAATACTAAAGCTGGCCATCAGTATTTTCTAACTATTATGAGTACTGCATCCAGATTCCCAGAGGCAATACCTCTCAGAAATATTAAAGTTAAAACTCTGGTGAAGGCTGTTACCAAATTTTTTTACTTGATTTGGTTTGCCTAAAGAAATCCAGTCTGATCAAGGAAGTAATTTTACAACTGGATTATTCCAGCAGGTAGTTTATGAACTGGGAGCTAAACAAATTACATCATCCGCATTCCATCATGGGTTCCAGAAAGATTTCACTCTACCCTCAAAACAATGACAAAGACATAATGTGTTCCACACAGTTTCTCTCTCTCTCACACTGTGCCTTGTAAAGGCTTGAAAAAGACATAATCGGACGCACGCACATACACGCCAAAAAAAGACACTGTGTTGAAAATGTAAAAGACTGGGATGAAGGAATGCTTTTGTTGGCAGTAAGAGAGTTGATATCGGAATCACTGGGCTTTAGTCCATTTGAACTTGTATTTCGTCACAGAGTGAAGTGACCTTTGCCCTTGTTAAAGAGACAGTGGGTTGATGGGGACATACATGTTAACTTGTTAGACTATGTTTTGAAGTTCAAAAATAAACTACACCAGGCCTGTACTCTAGCGAGACAAAACTTAAAGATTTCTCAAAACAAAATGAAGTGTTGGTTTGATAAGCGGGCTTGCGTAATAAAATACCAGGTGGGGGATAAGGTTCTTGCCTATTTCCAATGTTGACGAATCCACCTCAGGCGAAATTCAACAGACTGTATGAAATAGTCTCTCAAATTAACGATGTGAATTATGTTATTAAAACACCCGACCGACGTAAACTAACACAGGTGTTACACATAAATATGATAAAGCCTTTTTTTTGACAGGCAGGCACAGTCTGTGAGTGTTGTTGTCAAATCACATGAATCTGGCAACACTGAGAATGAAACAATTGACACGTCTGAGACTTTTCGCAAGCCAAACGTGGTCCCAGTTAGGCTAATGAACTGGGTTGTTCTAGAAAACATTGATAACAAGTTGGCTCATCTGCAGCCAAAGCAAGAACAACAGCTGAAGGAATTAATTCTGAAGTTTAAATATTTATTTCCCGATGTTCCCAAGCAAACCACGGTCTCAGTACATGACGCAGATATTGGTCAAGCCAAACTGATTAAACAACACCCATATCGCATGAACATAGTAAAGTGTAAATTGGCTGAGCAATCGTTGCAGGTGGGGAAACAGATTCGGTAGGTCTCAAAGGCAAGGACTTCGGACACAGTCTTGGTAGTAAAGTACTTTATTTACAGAAGGCAGGTGTGGGAAAATGGCAACTGAAGCAACATGCACATGTGCACAATTTACAGCAGTCATGGGGAAAGTCGGATCAGCAATAAAACACACACGGACAATTACTAATGAACGTGGGAAAGTCGCCTGGGGACAAAGTACACGCGCACCCACAACCAAAGCAAAATTCAATACGATACTCTCCACCCCTTGTCTCTGGGCAGGCTCGGCTCTATGATATTAGGGATAGTAATCAATGCTCCCAACAGTATTCAATACACAGCTCACCAACAGTTCCTCCAGCTCCGTTCCACGGTTCTCAGCCTGGGGTGAAGCAGGGTGGTCCCTCGGAGTTGGCAAAGGGAAAGGGTCCAGCACACCTGACACCCTTTATAGTGCAGCAGGACTAGAGGGTCCCGCCCTGGTAATTCACAGTGGGGGCAATGGCTGGGTGCCAGCAGAGTTAAGCCGATTACAAAGGCCAATTGCTCGAGGCCAAGTACAAGGAAGGCTAATTAAAGGGACCAATAGTGAGGTGTGCATTGATGGGCGAGGAGGGGTGAAACTTTGATTGGCAGGTGGCGTGCCTTCCGACCAGGTAGTGGGCTGTTCCGTCACGTGACAGTCACGACCCCTCCAATATAGTCTACCCCTCGGATCCACGCCAAAATCAGTGAGACCGACATCCCACAGCCTGGAGATGAGAGAGACGGAGGGTGAAGGACACAGAGAGACAGGAGACGGTACAAATCCCCAGTGTTTATCAGTAACACAATTACTGATCACATTAATGTTCAGTGTCAAACACCCAGTGACTATAAACACAATCTCCCACAGTCTGGTACTTACTCCAGTTTCTGTATTTTACACTCCTGAATCTCCCAATTCATTACATGTAACAGAGTGAGAAGTAAAGTAATATATCTTAATGGAAGTCTTACACTTAACTATTTCTGAAGAAAGGCAGACGTGCTCTGAATAGTTTGACCAGCACAGCACAATATACACACAGAATTATAACAAAATTGAGTGCAATCGATCAGTGAGTGACAGTTGCCCACCACCCAAACGGCCACCAGTTTCCCCATGAGGTGTCGTGTTGGAGGAGCTGGTCCCTCGAGATTTTAGCCACCGAGTCCCGAATGTGAGCAGCCCAGTGGGTGATGTTGCTCCACACGTCAGGGGTAAACGTGCAGTACCCCTTACCAATGACTGCAGAGGTCCCACCATCAGCCGCCAATAGGTAATCCGGGGCCAGTCGATTCTGCAGGGCGACTATCCTGTCGGCCGCCAGCTCTGCCGCCGTTCGGGTGAGGGCATCTTCGGTGTGTGGCAGTGCCACTGCCGTTCCGTCAGCCGGCGTCTCGAGCACACTGGTCATCCGGATCACGTCACGGGACAGCCGGGCCGTGTCCTATCTGGGAGAGGCTGTCATCCAGAACCTCTCCTCCTCCGTGATGGCCCTCTTGTCCCGTAGCTGCTATGTGCCGGGGGCTCACCCAGATCACCCCGCCCCTCAGGGCATACACGTTGATGAAATGCAGAGGTTCACCATCCAGGCGCACAGCCAGATGGAGCAGGCGGCCGGGCACGACATCCTGAGCTTTTACCATTTCCGGCCGGAAGGTCAAGGCCAACAGTATCACCACCCCGCTAGAGTTGGAGCTAAGGTGACTCATGTAGACCCCGCCCCGCCACTCTAGAAGCCAAGAAGACTCATCCCCTGGGGTGGTATGGATTCCCTACAGGTCATTCACCGCATATCTCCCATGCCTGAGGACTGCGAGATTGTTTTATCTGCGGTGAGAACCCCTGCTCTCATTAAACTTTAGACTAGCAACAGTGAGCTTCATGTTGGGAGTACACTAGGCCTCAGCAACAATACCCTTCCCAGTGAGAGCGGAGGGGCCCTCAACCACACTATCCCGAGAAAAAAGCAAGAATGCTGTTTGCTTTCAGGCCCGAGTGGTGCCAACGCCACCCTGTGACCCACCGTCTCCCGAAGGAGCGAGGCTGCTTCCCACTCTGATGTCCCTTACCAGGTCATCCAGGAAGGATTTCAGCTGTCGCCTGTCATTCCCCGACACAGTATTCCTCTTCCCCTTCCCCTTCCGTCCGAGGGTGACTCGCAGGGACTTCACCAGCCTCGGCATGCTAGGCCAGCGAAGCGAGGCTAGTTTAGGCCGATGCTTTGCACCCACGGAGGAGTGAATGAACTCTCTGATCTCCTCCACAGGTATCAATGGGGATTTCTCAGGACGGGTGAGGATGTCCATTGTCTCGCTATCAAATGAATCCACCTCCAACCCCTCACTGCAGTCAGATCCCCCATCTTCCTCCTCATGTGTTCTAATAGGTGGCTGGACTTGTGACCCACACTGCGCAGCGGGTACGTCACTCAAACCTTCCCGCTCCACCGTCGCATCAGTCTTATCCACAGTTACGACGATGGAGGGATAATCGGTGGCAGACTTCTTAGAGTGTTTGGACTTCTTATTCGCTTTCTTTCTCAGTGGTCAAAACACCCTTTCTCCCCAACAAGTCCTCCATAGCCTCCGCGCACTTTTCCAGGGTAGTTCCAGTTCGCAAAATACATTGCACCCCGCGTTCAACTTTCACCGACCGAAACAGGGCGTTGTCCGAGGCTGGAGAGGCAGCCGCCTTTGCATAACTTCCCGAAGGCCTGCGACTCCCTGTAGACCGGTCCGTCATATTGCTGGTGTGTCTGAATCGAGAATGATACGGTGGTGGTGCTGCTGATAAAGACCTGGAGCGAGTTGAGTAACTGGCCGGAAAAGTTTGTACTCGACGGTACCTTGCTGGCTCAGTGCCAGAAATTCCAACGCCAGGAAAGGCTCCGTTAGTCCCGCAGAACGTCGAGACGTCTCAAACGATGTTTCGGCTCCCACACCGAACGAGAATCCCGACGACAGAGATGGAAGGAGGTTGTCCCGATGTCAGTGGGGGAACGACAGCGTTTGTCTCCGGTTTTTGGAGAGACCCGGCTTCCTGGCTAGATGCCAGCGGCCACAGCAGGGAGCTACGCAGTTCGCAGCCGTCAACAACCCCGTCCAAACTGGCAGAAAAACTCCAAACGAAGCTTCCACACTAAACCAGCCGCTCACGTAGAGACGGTTCAAACCAATTTCCAAGTAAATCACGACCTTAATAAAGCAGTTTTTCCTCGATTTCTCCCAGCGCAATTAGAAGAGATCCACTCTGTGTCTGACCCCGGGTGTGTGTGATGGGACGGTGTGGAGGGAGATTCATTCTGTGTCTGACCCCGGGATTGTGTGATGGGACGGTGTGGAGGGAGATTCACTCTGTGTCTGACCCCGGGAGTGTGTGATGGGACGGTGTGTAGGGAGATTCACTCTTTGTGTGACCCCGGGAGTGTGTGATGGAACAGTGTGGAGGGAGATTCACTCTGTATCTGACCCCAGGAGTGTGTGATGGGACAGTGTGGAGGGAAATTCACTCTGTGTCTTACCCCAGGATTGTGTGATGGGACTGTGTGGAGGGAGATTCACTCTGTGCCTGACCCCGGGAGCGTGTGGAGGGAGAATCACTCTGTGTTTAACGCCAGTATTCCATACCCCATCCCTCTCGTACTCCGGACCTCCGTGGAATCACGGCTGATATTACAGTCGAGTTTAACTGTCTGCGGGGGCAGGAGGGGATCAGTCAGCCACGATGTGGGTTGGGTTGAGCTGTGATCCTGGGCACCCAGACTCTGTCAGTCCGACCTCCCTCAGCCTGGACCTGAGACCCTACTGTGTCAGTGTGAGGAGCTCCGACCCTCTGTTGCAGTGCACGGGGTGCGGGGGCAACAGAAGCCTCAAATAAAACTCAAATAAGTCCGGCACCAGGACTGAAAATTACAGCGGTTTATTGATTTCATCATGACAAATGTAAATTAAACAATGTGTGAGCTTCTGACGTGCAGGAATAAATAAGTTGCCTCCGATTCACTCACAGTCACACACAATTAACTGACCGGCGACAACGAGTCAGCGGTTGAATAATCAGTCCCGTTTCTCACCGTCACTCCGCATCGGGGAGCCGATGATTATAAAATCACACTTCAGGGCCGTGACCGAGATCGCTGCAGATCCAACGTCACTGCTGAGGGATCTGTGAATTTAACATCATTATATCGGCCAAACCGCCGAATGCACCGTCCTCTGCAAAGGGGGCAAAAAGCTTCTCTCCGGAAAAATGCAAACCCCGGGACACTGGTGTCCCAGACTGAGGTACGCCCTGCACCCCTACCACCCCCCCCCCCCCACCTCCCGGGGTCTTCGCGTCCGTGTAATTCCCCGAGGTCCCAGGTGGGGGGAATCTCGAACCTGCACATCAGGTGAATGCAAACCCCGGGACACTGGTGTCCCAGACTGAGGTACGCCTTGCACACCTCCCCGCCCCCCGGGGTCTTCGCGTCCGTGTAATTCCCCGAGGTCCCAGGTGGGGGAATCTCGAACCTGCACATCAGGTAAATGCAAACCCCGGGACACTGGTGTCCCAGAGTGAGGTACGCCCTGCACACCTACCACCCCCCACCCCCCACCCCCGGGCTCTTCGCGTCCGTGTAATTCCCCGAGGTCCCAGGTGGTGGAATCTCGAACCTGCACATCAGGTAAATGCAGCATCCCTGGACAGGAGGCGGAAATGCTGGCTACTAGATTGGAGAATGTATTGCCTTAAAGTATCTCTGTCGATCAGACCAGATTTATTAAAAACCGCTATTTGTCCTTTAATATTAGGAGATTGATGAATATTGTTTATACTCCCTCATCTAGAATTCCAGAATGAGTCAACTCATTGGGTGCCGAGAATGCATTCGATAGAGTTGAACGGCCATACTTAATTACCACGCTTGAGAAATTTAATTTTATTTCCTAATTTATATCTTGGGTTAAATTGATATATTATGCCCCTACGGCTTCGGTACTTACCAATAATATAAGATCTCCTTTTTCTCGGTTATTTCGCGGTACTAGGCAAGGTTATCCTCTTAGCCCATTGCTATTTGACATGGCCCTGGAATCTTTAGCTATTGCTATTCGTGACTCTCCTTCTATATTTGGCGTTTCCCGCGGGAATGTGGTACACAAGTTAACGTTATATGCGGATGATTAGTTATTATATATTTCGAATCCTGACAAATCCAGTCCTGGTTTTATATCCTGCTCGCTCAGTTTAGAAACTTTTCTGGTTACAAACTGAATCTTAATAAGAGTGAACATTTCCCTTTAAAATTGTCAGTTCCAATCTTTTGTCATTTAGCATTTAGATTAGTTACGGATTATTTTACTTACCTCGGTGTTAAAATTACTAAAAAAAAAACACAAGGATTTATTTAATGTTAATCTTTTACCTTTAATTGATCAGGTCAAACAATTGCTTACTAGCTGGTCCTTATTGTCTATGTCATTGATTGGCCAAATTAATGCAAAAAAAAAGATTATTTTACCTAAGATTTTATATCTTTTCCCAGCAGTACCAATCATTATACTTAAATCCTTTTTTGATACTATTGACTCTAAAAGTTCATCTAAAAAATGGCAGAACAAAAATCCTAGGCTAAGTAAAAAATATTTGCAGAAATCCAAAAAGAATGGTGGCTTGGCAGTGCCAAATTTAAGATTTTATTACTGGGCAATTAATATTCAATACTTAATATTCTGTACATAAGAAGTGGATTTGAATGTTGGTCTTCATTGGGTTAATCTTGAACGCAATTCGGCACAAGGATTTTCATTGGCTTCCATCTTAGGGAGCTCACTTCCCTTGGTTCTCTCTAAATTGAATAAACAAATGGTAAACCAGATAATTAAACATACATTCTGAATATGGTTTCAGTTTCAGTTTCGTAAATTCCTTGGCTTGAATAAATTTATATTATCAAATCCTATTATATCTAATTATTTCTTTTAACCCTCTGTCATGGATCAAACCTTTATGGCTTGGAAAATGAAGGGTATAATATTTTTTCGTGATTTAATTTTGGATAACTGTTTCATGTCTTTTGAACAGTAGTCTAATAAATATAATTTGCCGATATCTAAAAAATATTGGATTTGGGCAAATTATATTTATGATTATGAAAATACAGCCAGATATATCTGATAAAATTAAAAATGAATGGGGGAAGGACATTCAACTCTCTGTACCTACAAAGAAATGGGGAATTTTTTTTTACAATTAATTAGGTTTTCTTCTATTTGTGCCAAACAGATGTTGATTCAATTTAAAGTAGTATATAGGGCATATATATCTGAGGATAAGTTAGCCCAATTTTATTCTTATATAAATAAGATCTGGGATAGATGTTATTCTGAGGTAGCTTCTCTAACTCATAAGTTTTGGCCTTGCTCTGTATTGGAACAATTATGAAAAAATATTGTTGATATATTCTCTACAATGTTACACGTAGATTTACAACCTCATCCTATTATTGCAACTTTTGGATTGATTTGTCCTCTGCAGCTTGGCGGATGATTGCATTTGCTATCTTAATGGCTAGAAGACCTATTTTATTGAAATGGAAAGAGACAAATCCTCCAATTACAGCGCAATGGTTTTCTCAAACAATATCTTGTTTAAATTTAGAAAAAAAAATAGAAGTGGTACATTTGACCCCTCGGTTAAATTTGAAGAAACTTGGAGGCCTTTTATTCAACACTTCCATAGAATGTCATTTGATTTCTTCTGATTCCTTTACTTTATCCATTGATTTGAGTAGAGGAGCAGAGTTGACGACATTAATGATTTTATTTGACATAATTGACTAGACCAGCTTAGTTTAGTTTCGTTTCATTTTGGTTCAGTTTAGTTTTTGTTTGATTTCAATTTGTGTTTTTTTTTTCCTTTTTTTCTATTTTGGTTATATTAGGGGTTTGGGAAGTCAATTATATTGGTGCTATTTATATATTTTTTAACATATGTTAATTGCCAACAATGTAATCCCACTCCCTTTGTACTACTAAGAACATTATGAATTGCTTTTGAAAAACTTAATAAAAAGATTGACAAAGAAAGAAAACTAAACAAGCTGCAAGTCAGACTGATATGCCTTATAATCAATCCCTCTCACTTAAAATGACAGTCCACAACAAACAAAACTTAGGGATTCATAACAACGGCTCCTCCCCATTGTGAACTGACTGGTGTGCCAGTAGTTTGGATGACTGAGTGTATCCTTTCCCACATTCTGAGCAGATGAATGGCTTCTCCCCAGTGTGAACTCGGTGATGACTCTGTAGGGTGGATGACCGAGTGAATCCCTTCCCACAGACTGAGCAAGTGAATGGCCTCTCCCCAGTGTGAACTCGCTGATGAATCTGTAAGCTGGATAAATGAGTGAGTCTCTTCCCACAGACCAAGCAGGTGAATGGCTTCTCTCCACTGTGGACTCGCTGATGTATCTGCAGGTGGGATAAATAAATGAATCTCTTCCCACAGACTGAGCAGGTGGATGGCTTCTCCCCAGTGTGAACTCGCTCAAGTCTCTGCAGATGAGATGACTGAGTGAATCTCTTCCCACAGACTGAGCAGGTGAACGGCTTCTCCCCAGTGTGAACTCGCTGATGACTCTGTAGGTTGGATAACTGAGTGAATCCCTTCCCACAGTCTGAGCAGGTGAATGGCCTCTCCCCAGTGTGAACCTGCAGGTGTTCAAGTAGGTAGAATGACCGAGTGAATCGTTTCCCACATTCTGAGCAGGTGAACGGCTTCTTCCCAGTGTGAACTCGCTGATGACTCTGAAGGTGGGATGACTGAGTGAATCGTTTCCCACATTCTGAGCAGGTGAACGGCTTCTCCCCGGTATGAACTCGCTGATGTTTCTGTCGGCTGGATGAGTCAATGAATCTCTTCCCACAGACTGCGCAGGGGAACGGCTTCTCCCCAGTGTGAACTCGCTGGTGTTTCCATAGGGTTGAAGAGTTACTGAATCTCTTCTCACAGATGGAGCAGGTGAACAGCCGCTCCTTGGTGTGAACTCGCTGGTGAGCCATTAGGTCAGATGACCGAGTGAATACTTTCCCATAAATTCAGCAGATGAACAACATCTGCTCGGTGTGGTGTGAACTGACTGGTGTGTCCACAGGTGGGAAAACCAACTGAATTCTTTATTACACACAAAACAGGAAAATGGCCTTGTCCAGTGTGAACTTGCTGATGTACCTTCAGTTGAGATGACTGAGTGAATCCATTCCCACTGTCTGAGCAGGTGAATGTCCTTTCTCCTGTGTAAAATGACAGGTTTGCTATTTGGGCAAATAACCAAGTGAATTCCTCCCCACAGTCTGAGCAGGAAGGATGGTCGATTGTATCCCTTGCTCCACTTCTAAAATATCTAGACAGAAAGACCAAAACTTGTTTGTGATTCCCGGAGACAAATTCCTTCTCATTTTTAACCTGTGAAAAGATTTACAAAATCCATCAATGGGTGTAGGACAACATTTCAGATGAGATTACTTGAGTTGTCAAGGTTTGATCTGGTATCACACTGTTACAATGAGGTTGAAGCAAAGTTGGACAGAGAAATCATCTTCTGACTGGGCAGAGTGCTGGTATCTGGAATGACCCTGATGCTCTTCCTGTCTCTATAAGAATGGGGCATTTCTACCATCTCCAATCTGTACCTTGGCTCAGTTTGACTCTCTTCATTGGTATTATTCCCTGTTCCTGCTGAGCTGCATGGGTGCCTGGCCGCACAGTAACTGAAACACTCTCACTCTTTTATGTATTATTATCTTAAAGTGCCACAATTTTTAATGCCATATATTCACCTGCTGAGGTGAATTGTTGTTCCGCAGCTGTTAAAAGGACAGTGAATTTTTGTAATATTTCAGGTTCTTGTAGAAAAGTACAACACAGAAACAGGTCCTTTGGGCCATCTGGTTTGTGCTGAACTATTTAAATTGCCCACTCCCATACCTCTACCATCCAGGTACCTATACGAACCTCTTAAATGTTGAGATCGAGCTCGCATGCACCACTTGTGCTGGCTACTCATTCCACACCCAGGCAACTGTCTGTGTGAAGAAGTTTCCCTCGTGTTCCCCTTAACATTTCACCTTTCACCTTAACCCCTGGCCACTTGTTGTAGTCCCACCCCCATCTCAGTGGAGAAAGGCAGCTTGCATTAACTCTATCAATGCCTCTCTATCACAATCAAATCTCCCTCAATCTTCTACATTCCAACGAATAATGTCCTGACCCATTCAATCTTTCCTTATAACTCAAGTCCTCCAGACATGGCAACATCCTTGTGAATTTTCTCTAAAATCTCTGAACCTCTTTTAAATCTTTCCTGTAGGTAGGTGACCAAAACTGCACACAATACTCCAAATTAGGCCTCACCAATGTCTTCTACAAGTGAACATAAAATCCATCTATTGTCACTATTTGGTTCGTGAAGTCCAATGGGCTAAAATATTTTTTCCGTCACTATCTAACTGTCATACCACTTTCCATGAATTAATGACTTGTATTCCTAGGTCCCTTTCCTCTACAACACTCCTCCGTGCCCGACCAGTCACTGTGAAAGACCTCCCTTGGTAGGTCAGACCAAAGTGCAACAACTCACACTGGTCTGCATTAAATTCCATTTTCCATTTCTAAAACCATTTTCCCAGTGGGTTCAGATTGCACTGCAAGCCATGATAGTCTTCCTTGCTGTCCATTACACCACCAGTCTTGGTGTCATCCACAAATTTGCTGATCCAGTTAACCACACTATCATCCAGATTACTGAGATAGATGACAAACAACAACAGATCCAGCACTGATCCCTGTGGCTCACCACTAGTCACATGCCCCCAGTCAGAAAGGCAACCATCAGCTACCACACTCTGGCTTCTCCCAAAGACAGAGTCTCATCCAATTTACTATCTCATCTTGAATGCTGAGTGACTAAACCTTCTTGACCAACTTCTCATATGAGACTTTGTCAAGTGCCTTGCTAAAGTCCATGTAGACAACATCCACTGCCTTGTCTTCAACCACTTTCCTGATAACTTCCTCGAGAGACTCTATAAGATTGGTTAGACATGACCTACTATGCTCAAAGCCATGCTGCCTATCCTTGATCAGTCCACATCTATCCAAATACTTATATATCCGGTTCCTGCACATATGTTACAATGACTTTTCCACTACTGTTGTCAAGCTCACCAATATAAAATTTCCTAGCTTAATTTTAGAGTCTTTCTTGAACAGCTGAACAACATTGGCGTCCTCCAATCCTCCAGTACCTCAGCTGTCACTAAGGATGAGTTAAATATCTGTGCTTGGACCCCGACAATTTCTGCACTTGTCTTCCGCAGGTTCCTAGTGATCAACTTGCCAAGCCCTGGGGATTTATCCATGCTAATTTGCCTTAAGACAGCAAAAACCTCCACCTCTGTAATCTGTACAGGGTCCATGAAGTTGATGCTGCTTTGCCTCACTTCTACAGACTCTGTGTCCATCTCCTGAGTCAATACGGATGCTAAACTACTATTTAAAACCTCCCCCATCTATTTTGTCTCCCGTATAGATTACCATTCTGATCGTCCAGAGTGGGCTTGTTTCTGTTCTGACCTTCTCCATGTTTCTGTGACAGAGAAGCTGGCCACACTTGACTGGAAGGGGAATCTGGTAGGAATGACGATGGAGCAGCAATGGCTGGAGTTTCTGGGAGCAACTCGGGAGCTGAGTGATAGACACATCCCAAAGAAGTGGAAGCATTGGAAAGGCAGGAGGACACAACCGTGGCTGAAATGAGAAGCCAAAGCCAACATAAACTCCAAAGAGAGGGAAAACAAAAGAGCAGAAACTATTGGGAAGCTTTTAGAAACCAAGAGAAGACAATTGAAAACATTGTCGGATGAGCTCACGGTGTGGAATGATGATATTGTAGCACCCAACAGTCTGAGGCATAGAGAGGAACAAAATACCCTTGGCCTCGATATCTCTTGAAAACCAAGGTTCCCTGTACCAGTTATCTTTCAACTTTCAGTTTTGCAGGCACGTACAAACTCTTCATCATCAAAATTTCACTTCTGAAGTGCTCCCACTCACCAACTAATTATGCTAATTATCATAAATTATCAAATTAGTAAAATTATAAATTAGCAAATTATCATAATTTGCCACGAAACAGCCTGTTCCAATCCACACTTGTCAGATCTTTTCTGACACCTTCAAAGTTGACCTTTCTCCAATTTAGAATCTCCACCCATGGTCCAGACCTCTCTTTTTCCATATTTACTTTCAATCTCTTGGCATTATGATAACTAATTTCTGTCAACAGCCCCGGATCATTTCCTAACAGCTTATTGCATACTTCTACATTGGGAATTCTACTTCCCAATTAAGGACACATTTGACTAGTCTTTTTACGGATGGGAGTCTCAGACAATATATGGAAAATTAAAATCACTTAACATATCACCCTTTGTTTGTTAGCATGGTCTGTGATCACTGGAGAAAGATTTGTTCCTCTGTATCCCTCAGACTGTTGGCTGGAACCATGTCCCAGCAATGGCTACAATATCATAATACATGGTCCATACATGCTGGTTGTGTGGTGGAAAAAAACACAACAGTGTCTCTTTCACCTCAGAGCATTGAGAAGTTTGAAATGGGGACCTAAATCCTAAGAACTTTCTGCAGGGTCACAATTAAGAGCATTGTGACTGGCTGTGTCACTGCCTGGTATGGGGACTGTACTTCCCTATATCGCAGGACTCTGCAGAGAGTGGTGCAGAGAGCCCAGCGCGTCTGTAGATGTGAACTGCTCACTATTCAGGGCTGTAAAGAGGACCTGAAGGGTCATTGTGGATCCCAGTCAACCCAACCACTAACTGCTCCAGCTGCTACCATCTGGGAAATGGTACCGCAGCATAAAAGCCAGGACCAACAGGCTCTGGGACAGCTTCTTCCACCAAGCCATCAGACTGATTAATTCATGCTGATACAACTGTATTTCTATGTTATGTTGACTGTCCTGCTGTACATAATGTTTATTATAAATTACCATAAATTGCATATTGCACATTTAGACAGACACATAATGTAAATATTTCTACTCCTCATATATATGAAGGATATAAGTAATAAAGACAATTCAATTCAATTCTGCACCTCCATTATCTGTTCTGTCATTCTGGCTCCCACCCTGCCTGCAACTTTAGTTTAACTCCCCCACTAGCACTTGCAAGCCTTACCACTGGGATATTAGTCCCCTTCTAGTTATGTTCCCCTAACTATTGAACCCCCTAACACACCTTTGACTTCCCTCTGCCAGATAATCCCTCCCCCAACAGTTTCTAAAGTGGCCCACCTGTTGTTCTGTGGGATGGCCTCAAGAGTACTCTGTGATGGCTATTTAACCTCATTCCACTTCCTGACTCTCACCCAGTTTCCTGTGTCCTGCATCTCGGTGTAACACACCTCTCTTTCTGTCATATTTTTCACCTTCTCCGACTCCCGGCTGATCCAGAATTTATCCATTTCAAGTTCCAACTCCTCAAAGTGCAGGGTTACAAGCTGTAGCTGGATGCACATCTTGTAGGTGAGGGCATCAGGGACACTGGAGGTCTCCCCACCTTCCCACCAATGTCCCCTCCAATTTGTAATCACCAGTGTGCACAAAATCCTTGTGCTGTGCAAATTTTTGCCCAGTGACAACAATATGTGCACAGTGAATTTTATATAGAGAGGTGTTCATTTCTACAGCTATCAAGTCACTGTCAACAAGCACTTTGATCTCCTCTGGGTTTCACTGACTTCATCCGCACTCTCACACAACCAATGTAACAGGCCTGTAGCAGTACTGAAGGATTTTCTCGCCAGTGCTTTTGCACACCATATATACATTGGCAGGCAATAGTTTGGGCACCCCAGTCAAAATTTCTGTTATTCTGAATAGTTAACTGAGAGGAAGATGAACTGATCTCCAAAAGTCATAAAGTTAAAGATGAAACATTATTTTCAAAATTTTATGCAAGATTGGTGAATTATTTTTGTTTTTAAAATTTCAGAGTGGAAAAAATATGAAAGGAACACCATGCAAAAGTTTGGGAACCCCAAGAGATTTGAGATTTGTCAAATAACCTTTAGCAATGTCTCAGACCTTAATCAGCTTGTCAGGGCTATGGCTTGTTCACAAACTTCGTTAGGAAAAGCCAGGTGTTGCAACTTTCAAAGCTTAAGAAGTACCCTGACTTCACAAACCTTGTCCCAACAATCGTAGCCATGGGCTCCTCTAAACCCCTGCCTAGCACTCTGAAAATTAAAATACATGATGCCCACAAAGAAGGAGAAGACTATAAGAAGATAGCAAAGTTTTTTCAGGAAGCCATTTCCTCAATTCGTAATGTACTTAAGAAATGGCAGTTAACAGTAACTGTGGAGGTCCAAAAGACCAAGAAATCCTTCTGAGAGAACTGCTCGTAGGACTGCTAGAAAGGGAAATCAAAACCCCCATTTGTCTGCAAAAGACCTTCAGGAATATTTAGCAGACTCTGGAGTGGTGGTGCACTGTTCTACTACTCAATGACACCTGCACAAATATGACATTCATGGAAGAGTCATCAGAAGAAAACCTTTCCTGCATCTTCACCACAAAATACAGCGTCAGTAATTTGCAAAGGAACATCTAAACAAGCCTTTTGCATTTTGCAAACAAGTCCCGATGAAGTTAAAAAAGAACTTTTTGGCCACAATGAGCAAAGGTATGTTTGGAGAAAAAGGTTTTATTTTGAAACTGTAAATGATGGATTTAAGAGAGTAATCTTGCTTAAAATATTAAAGAATGTGTCATCTTTAACTTTATGCCTTTTGGAAATCAGGTCATTGTTTTACTCGCTTAGCTATTTACAGGAATAGAAATTTTGACCAGGGGGGCCCAGACTTTTGCATGTCACTGTATGCAATTTTCTTCCTAAATGATGCTTTAAAAAGTCGGACATCCAAATATCACTCCACTTCCAAACACTTACAAATTATCCAGCAACTTTTGCATCACCACAATACACACAGGTACAACCAGTTTCTGTATTTTACATAAATATTTCTCCTGAACCCTCCCTCAAGAGACGGACGGTGATGAACTCGGTGATGACAATGCCAATGAATATGAAGGGAAGGACAGTAGCCTGTCTCATTGGAGTCTGGCACATTTGTGATGTGAAAGCTGCTTGTTTCCCAGGGCACAGTTGTTTGATATCATTATGTACCCAGAGAGAATGGGTAAAAACATATCCTCACGGGTAGAAAACTCCACAACAAGAGCAGGCAGAACAAGCAACACACACAAAATGCTGGAGGAACTCAGCAGGCCGGGCAGCATCTATGGGAAAGAGTACTAATGCTGAGTTCCTCCGGCATTCTGTGTGTGTTGCTTGGATTTACAGCAGCTGCAGATTTTCTCTTGCTGCGGTTGGAGATAGAGCAAAGGTGATTTTCTCAGCAGCTGATAGAAAGATTTTGTTCTCTTTTTCCGAATTCCTAATCCTTGCATTCAGATAGCTGGAGCTCAGCTCTGTCTGTGAGATCTATCTGCTCCCATTCCCTGATTAGCCGGAAGCTCCCCGGGGTCCGTGTACGGATCGTGGGGCTGAGAGAGAGGAAAAAGACCTGCCTGTGCCGAGTTTGCGGGCCACAGTCTCCAGTTCTCACAGCAATTGTCACTCAATTAAAGTCGAAAAAGTCCTTACCTTTTCGCTCCTCCCGACATTTTGTATACGGCGCGCATGCGTAGTTATCGGACACGGCAGCAACCCTGCGCCTGCGCATTTGATCGGTGCTTCAAACGACAGCGAAATTTTAAATGCGCGGCTTCATGGGTAATCATGGTGCCATTAAAAATTTCTGCCAGCACCTGTTCCATGTCCATATCTCAGGTATTTTTTGTGTGTAGAAAACTCTGCGACTTTCTTAACGCAGAAAACCGCTCCCATAAACGATACACTCAATATCAACAGGCATTTCGTGTATCTCATACCAAAGTCCAATCCTCTTACAAATGCAGATCTGAAACAAAAGAGATTCTGCATTTGCTGGAAATACAAAGACGCACACAAAATGCTGAAGGAGCTCTGCAGTTCAGGCAGCAACTAAGCAGAGGAGTAGGGGCTAAAGGGGCTCGGATTAAATGCTGCCCATTTATTCCTCTCCACATTTGCTGCCTGATCTGCTGATAACCTGCGAAGTTTTGTAGAAATTAACCATTTTGTTTTTCAATTAACCAGTTTCCAAATGTTTCTTATCTTTCATTCATAGCCACATCCTGCTGGTCTGGCTCCTCTTCCTCCTCCTGCTCGTAACCTCCAGACCCCATCTCCTTCCAGAGCCCCTGAGCCATGATTGGAGCTGGCAAATCTTTGGTTTCTGACTCTGCTCCATCGAAGGTTCACTCCCTAGTCTGCTGTCAGGCTTAAGAGGTGCATTGTAACAACCCAGCTGTCTGAAGCACAGTCCTCTGAAATTGGTGAAAATGACACAAAATTTGAAAAGAGCAGGGAAAAGGGAGTTTAACCACCTTAGTCCAGAGCCCTGGGGAAGGTCAAATACTCAGCGATTTCATCGAGATATTTAGCCTGGGAAAAATCATGCAGGAAATTCATGCAGGTGTATAAGGTGATGAGAGGCATTGATTGTGTGAAAAGTCAGAGGCTTTTTTCCCCCAGGGCTGAGATGGCTAACACGTGGAGGGCATAGTTACGTACACAACGCTGGAAGAACTCATCAGGTCAGGCAGTATCCGTGAGAAAGGTGTAGCCAACGTTTCGGGCCGAGACCCTTCATCGGGAATGGGGGGGGGGGGAAGAGAGGGCCGAAGCCCAGTAATAGAGATGAGGAGGGGGAAGGGCTAGAGGTACCAGTGGAAAACCAATCAGAGGAAAGATAAAGGGGGAGGGGATAAGCATGAAAAGGGGGGATGGCATAGCTAAGGTGCTTGGAAGTAGTTCAAGGGAGATGTCAGTGATATATTTTTTATACAGATAACGGAGGGTGTGTGGACTGCACTACCAGCGACGGCGGTAGAGACGGGTACAATAGAGTCTTTTAAGAGACTCTTAGAGAGGTACATGGAGCTTAGGAAAATGGAGGGTTCTGTGGTAGGGTAATTCCAGGCATTTTCTAGAGTAGGTTTCATGGTCGGAACAGCATTGTGGGCCGAAGTGCCTGTAATTTGCTGCAGATTTCTCTGATTCTAAGAAACTCAAGGGAAATCTCTTCTCCCACGGAGCGGTGCAAAGTTGCAACAGGGAGAGTGAGAGATAAATTTTAAAATACTGATATGGAACAGAAAACTGGGCAGGGAGCAGATGGACCGAGTGGCCTCTCTAGTGTACATTGTGAGTTTGGCAGTGACAATAAGTACCTGCGACACGGGATTTGATACAGAACTGATTTATCTTTCACAGATCCACAATATTAAACACCAGTCTAGTTTAAGGCTAACATCAGCAGAACAGACTCCTCCAATGCTCAGTGACCAGGGTTCAGTCCTGGGTGCGATGAGCAGCCGCAAGAACTGCACAATCTGACAGCAACAGTCCCTCATGAACCTGCAGCTGCCTTCAGTCACCGTGATGGTTAAACATTTAACACGGAGCTGATTTGAACTTCCTCCCTGATGTGAAGTTGCTGGTGTTGCCGCAGCTGGGATGATTGAGTGAAACTCTTTTCTCACTCCGGACAGAAATGTGGCCTCTATTTACACGGATGCGGCCCAGCCTGCTGAGTTCCTCCAGCGTCTTGTACGTGTTGCTTTCCCCACAGCACCTGCAGTCTACTTTGTGTCCATGCTCTGGTGAACTGAGAGATACAGCAGATCTAACGTGCTGTTGTGTTTGTGATTCCCACACACAAATCCTTTTAATTTTCTACACTGTTAAAGGCTTACAAAGCACGTCAGTGGGTGAAGGACAACATTTCAACTGAAATTATTTTAGTCTCCATGGTGCCTTCTGATTAAAACACTGTCACAGCTCAAAACAATTTAGAGGAACAAGATTTCATCTTCTAACTGGCCACAGTTCCGGCATCAGGCACAATATCAAACTCTCTGCTTCCCTCTCTGTATCAAAATGGATCACATCTCCCCTTCATCAGTCTGTGATTTGGCTCAGTTTGTCTGTCTCCTTCGCTTTCTGAGCATGCGCCACACCCCTACTGAGATCACAATTTATTTACACGGCTGTGACTAGAGACTTTCTGATTATTATGTCCCTCCCGGCATTTGACGGTGGTAAACTCAGAGTCAGCAATGGTATTGACCCTCAGTAGTAGGTGATTAGGCTTTTTCGTTGGAGATGATAAACTGCCGGTAGTGTGTGTCTGGATGAGTGGGTCGTTTTCAGACTGGAAGGAGTTAGCGTTTGGAGTTCCCCAGAGATCAGTCCCTGACCACAGTTGTTCACAGTTTAATGTCCTGGCTGAGGCAGCGAGATGTGAGATGTCCCAGTCTGCTGGTGACGCAGAAAGAGTGGAGTTGGGGGAGGGGAGGCTATTCACATGCAATTTCGTAGCTTTGCAATCTGTTCATAATGCACTGTGGGGCTGCAGTGGCGGGTTCCAATCTGCTAATTAATCAATGTTGACTACACTACTTCGATCGGCCGAATCCCAAACAATAACGAAACAGCCTACAGAGAAGAAGTCTTCACCAGACACAGTGGTGTCAAGAAAAGAACCTCATTGTGACAAACAAAGGAGCTGGTTGTGGATTACAGGAGGAATGGAGACAGGGAGCAAATTCAACATTTATAAGTCTGTTATTGACACAAAATGCACATTTTAATATTGATCATGACAGTGTATTTAAATATTGTTAATGACATAAAACATATTTTTATAGATTGTTACGGACAGAGAATCGTATAATTTGTGTTCCGTGTGTTATCTGAATGTACTTACTTGCCTGTGATGCTGTCACAAGTACTGTGATGCGGTACCTGTACCTTCCCGTACTTGTGCACTTGGCAATAAATTCAACAGGACCTGAGAAATCTCAGTGAGATTTGATTAGTGATGATCACCTTGGCAGCTCGGTAGGTCGAATGTATGAGACAATACACTGTTAAATGCAAAACTCTGAACAGTGTTGATGATCAGAGGGATTTGAGACTCCAAGTTCATCGCTCCCTGAAAGAGACTGCACAGATTTATCAGGTGGTTCAGAAGGCAAATGGCGTGGTTGTCTTTATTAGTTGAAGCACTGAGTTCAAAAGTCGGGAAGTTGTGTTGCGGCTGTTACGAGCCTGCGGTCGGACTGTGACTGTTTCTTTAAGAGCGCCGGCGTGAGGAGGCGGTCCTATGACGTCAGTCACAGGCTGACAGCGCTGACTGTGGACTGAACCATAAGAGAGAGAGAGAGAGAGCGATCTGCAGACAGGCAGTCGACCAATCTAAAGAGAGAGAGGGAGACTGGTAAAGCTGATTTCTTCAGTTAGTCGCAGCTGAGGCTTGGAACTCTCCTGTGCCCACAAGAGTGGGTTGATCATCGGTACACGGAACCACAACGAATGTGTGTGGCTGTCACTTCGTGTAATCCATAGGAGCGGGGTTTGGAATATCTTGTATTAATCCTTGCCTGGGTATGTTGTGTGGTAACCCCTGGAAGACGGTATTCCTGTGACAGGTCACTTTCGCTGATAACTCGGATGTGGACGGATTCAGCGGATATGAACTTCGACGGAGTTATTTTGAAGTAACGGCATTTTCTCTACGTTTCACCCTGGATTACAAATATCTCTCCCCCATCATTTTTTCCGTGGATTACTGAATTTTCCTGCTTTACCATCTCAAGACTCTAAGCTTTGTTCCCTCGGTCTCGATAGTCGGGGAGTTATAATTACGCGTATATACACATAACACTGTTAACTTTCCTTTATTTCGTGAAATTACAATTTTGTAAGTAGATACTAATAAAGAGAGTGATTTTAACATCAAAACCAGACTCCAGTGTGAACTCTATTGCTGCTGGTTCGTTTCTAAAACGTTTCAGTTCGTAACAGTTTTATAAAACTAGTTAGACCAGGTCTGGAGTGTTTCATACAGTTCTGGTCGCCCCCATTCTCGGAAGGATGTCAGGGCTTTGGAGAGGGCGCAGAAGAGGTTTACCAGGACACTGCCTGGATTAGAGGGCATGAGCTATAACGAGAGGCTGGACAAACGTGTGTTGTTTTCTCCAGAGCGGAGCAGGCTGGGGTGAGACTGGATGGGCGTTTATAAGATTACGAGAGGAATAGATAGAGTGGACAGACGATATTTTTTTCCTGGGAGTTGAAATGTCTAACACATTTAAGTTGGAAGCAGTTGTGAGCGGCAAATTTGCTTCTTTCCACAGAGTAGTGGGTAACAGGAGTCACTGCCAGCGGTGGGAGACCAAACCGGTCACGTGATCCCGGTTCCTGTTCACGTTTTTCCGCAGATCTGCAGCATCTGCGGGTCACTGCTCTCCGTGTCCGTGTAGCTTCATCTTTCCCCGTTCAGACAAGGCAGTGAGATCCGGATCTGTCACGTCCTCTCATTGTGGTGGAGAATATGTTTTTTTCTGCAATTTTCTCAGCATGTTTCATTCCACTGTTTTTATCTGCTGAAGTGCGGCCGATGTTTCTGGGTGTCTGACCCATTTATGTGAGGATTTGGCCTTTTCTATTTCTTTGAGCTTCTCATAAATGTGTACAGTTCAGTTGAGCTTCACTCCACTACTTCCAAAGCAACAACCCGGTCAGTCAAACAGTCGGCACAATTAAAATAGTTTATTACATCTTTTTTTCATTTTGTACTATTTATATAATTTAACTGTAATATTTATATTCTTATATTAAATCAGAATTGTTAAAATCCATCGTTATGAATTAGGTTCTACTGCTGCCGCAGGGACAACACATTTCATGACACATGCCGGTGTTATTAAACCTGATTCTGATATTAATATGGGAGACGCAACACCGGGCACCTGATCCCAGTTACCGCAGATCGTAATGAGAGATTGAAGCCTTTTCTATTCATTTGCATTCCACAGAAGTGACAACAGTTCAGTTTCCTTCTGAGGTTCCAAAACAGAAGCTCAGTCTGTCTAATATCTCCACACAATTAAAATGGGGAATTGGTTTATTCTCATCAGGTACTGAACTTCCAGTGAAAATCTTGCCTGACGTATCATCCACACAGATCGATACATTACAACAGTACATTAAACTGATATACGACAAACCAATGAACTGTAGCAAATCATTCTGGCTGCAGAGAAAGTGCAGTGCAGATAGACATATGGTGCAGGGTCACGTCGAGTTACATTGTGAGGTCGAGTCCATTTTATCATTCATTTGGCTTGTAACCACAGACAGGAAGCCGTCCTTGAGCTTGTCATTACTAAGAACTGCAGCTCTTCTGTTTTCTCACTTTCTCGCGGCACTAGACAGGGATGTCCATTAAGCCCTTTATTACTTAATTTTGTATTGGAGCCTTTAGCTATAACACTATGTGAAGCTAAAAGTATTAATGGTGTCTCTATGAATGGAACCATACATAAGATTTCTCTTTATGCAGATGATCTTTTGGTTTTTATTTCAAATCTTGTGGAATCAATTCCTAATCTTTTGGAAACACTTAAAAGTTTTCAGTAAATTTTCAGAATATAAACTTAACTTGAATAAAAGCGAATTGTTTCCATTAAATGTCCCTGTTAGTACATATGATGATATTCCTTTTAGAATTGTTAATACATTTAGAAATTTAGGTATTATAATTACTAAGAAATATAAAGATCTCTATGAAGCGAATGTCGTTCCTTTAATGGACTCCATGAAACAACTTTTGATTTTTATATATTTTCCAAAATATACCTATCTTTTTAACTAAAAAAAAGTCGACCAAATTGACTCTCTTATTTCTTCCTTTATTTGGAACAATGAGAGACCAAGAATTAATAAGTATCATTTACAAAAAATGTTTTTGGTTATATTGGCTTGATAAGAACCAAAAAACATTCTGGGTTAATTCGGAATTTAAAGCTCTTAAACAATTTTATTTAACTTCAATTCTAGGAGCTCCATCACCTTTACAGCTCTCTAAAATTCCAAATTTAAATCTTTACCCGGTTATTAAACAATCCCCACGGATTTGGGTTCAGTTCCGTATTTTTTTAAATGTTAAACAATTTAAGATGTATAGTTTTTATATCGAAACTTTTCATTTAAACCTTCAACAACTGACCCCATTTTTCTCTTATGGAAAAGTAAAGGGATCCATTCTTTTACAGATTTATTTGGTGATGGTCGGTTGATGACCTTTGAAGAGTTAATTAACAAATTTTCTCTCGCTCATACACATTCTTTGCAATATTTTCAGCTTAGACATTTTTTACAACCATGTTTACCTAAGTTTCCATATTTACAAGAACCTGATTTGTTGGAAACCATTTTGAAATTGAATCCCTTAGTGAATGGTTCCATTAGCAGAATTTATAATTTATTTTTGTTACAAGAAGAAAACCTATATACTTACGGCAGGGAGCCGTCGGTGATCAGGAGGGCCGAGGTTCCAGGACGAAGCTATCCCATTGAACTCCGGGTGAGCTGACGCCTGCGATATCCCCAAATGCGGGATACTCGACTGCACAATTTGTGGTAGTGGGGAACTGCGTTCGCGCTCTCCCCTGAAAAAAAAAGAAAAAAAGAAGAAAACCTATCACTAAAGATTAAACGAGATTGGGAGAGAGAATTTAATATGACCTTTGTTAATGACGATTGGCTTCGAGTTTTGAAAAACGTAAATTCTTCTTCTCTTTGTGCCAACCATTGTTTAATTCAATTTAAAATCGTTCACCGTTATTATTTAGCAAAGGAGAGACTATCTAATGTATTTCCTAGTACAGAGAAATGCTGTGATAGATGTATAAATGAAGTATCTACTTTGTCACATATGTTCTGGTCATGTTTTACATTAAAATCGTTTTGGAAATCTTTATTTTCTCCAATTTCTAAAGCTCTGGAAATAAATGTATAACCTAATAGATTGACTGTTCCTTTTGGAATAGTTCCACATCATATTCAGGGTATTTCATCTTCAGATCAACATGTAATTGCATTTGTTACACTACTGACAAGAAGTGCTATTGTATTAAATTGGAAAGGTATTTCTTCCCCGACATTAATTGAATGTTTTTCTCAAGGAATACTATATCTTAGCTTGGAAACAATTCGAAGTAGAACTTCTGATCCTCGATTCGATCTTGAGAGAAGATGGGGATCTTTTGCCAAATATTATCATTTAATTCGAATTTCTTTATATAGTTTCCTTCCAATTTTATTTTTTCATAAATGTGAAATGGCGGTTGATGATTTAATTTATATTTAGATGATGGTCAAACGTCTTGCTCAGGGGTTTGATTTGCTATGAGTGATGAACAGACCTGATGGACAATGGGGTACAGAGTTAACAACCCCCTCCTGAGAACCATAAACTATTACTGTTGCTATGCTGACCATGAGAAAGAGAGACGGAAAAACATGTAAGAACATCGGCGACATATAAGGGAGAGGGGGAAATTGCTGATTAACCGTGTTGTGACTCCTTTTTGAATTATTTACTGTTTCGCTGCAAGGACAATAGTTTGCTCATAAACGTTCCTCAGTGGACTGAAGGAGTGGCCTTATTTGATGGACACGGTCATTCAGAATTGATGGATAGCTGAGTCCCCGTGAGTAGGCATAAAAAGACAGGTCTTAAGAGACACCCTTCAGACACACCAGTTGGACACTGACTGAGTATTGGATCCCACATGAAAGGTGGGGGCTTCTGAGACCGAACCAGGAGATTCGTCAGAAAAGCTCACAGTGTAAAATCAGAGCCGGTGGGGACTTGTGTCTGTGTTCACTCATGCCAGAGTGACGAGTCACCCACAGAAGAACGGTCTAGCTGAAGGACGGAGAGGTCATAACTGAATGACCACAAAGATACGACGAATTAAGAAAGCAAAGGAAGGTTTGCATGACTGTAGCTGTTACATCTCTCTCTCTCTCTCTCTCTCTCTCTCTCTCTCTCTCTCTCTCTCTCTCTCTCTCTCTCTCCAAAGATTACAATACAACCACCATAACTACATCAGCACTTATGAACTGAACTGAACTTGGTACTTTTCTATGACAATTTACTTACCCTTAGACATCGATAGAGCTTCTTTATTATTGACTATTATTATTCCTACACTTTTAGGTTTATTACTACTAACTTGTTTTATATATATATTTGCATTATTGATATGGTTTTGCTTATTTTTTTATTAATAAACACCTTTAGTTTGGTACCACCAGACTCCAACGAATTCTTCTTTCTCTGCTGGTTAGACACCCAGTTACAGGGTACATAACAGATTCCTAATGGATTTTTTCCCTTTTTTTGTAGTTAATGTTTTGTTTTCGGAATTAGATGGTTTTTTCCCCCTCCTATATATATATATATAGAATTTCCATTTTTATATTTTACGATCAGTTTTTTCCAGCTTTCTTAATTGTATAAATATTAATCTATTGAAGTTTGGTATCATTTTATAGCTGTATAAGATTGTACCAATAAAAAGATTCTAAGAATGAAAAAATGAATATGACAGAACAATAACTGTAACAAAGCATTATGACTGCAGAGAAAGCGCAGTGCATATAGACATATGGTGCAGGGTCACGTCGAGTTACATTGTGAGGCCGAGTCCATTTTATCATTCATTTGGATTATGACCACAGACAGGAAGCCGTCCTTGAGCCGGGTAGTTCGCGCTTTAAGGCTTTTGTATCTCTTCCCCGATGGGGGAGCGGGTTTGCAGCAAGAATGCCCAGGTTGTGAGGGTCCTTGAGTACATGGCCTGCTTTTCCGAGGCAGGGGAAGTGTAGGAAGAGTCCATGGAGTGGAGGCTTTTTTCTCTGATGTTCTCTGCTCTCCAAAGTTCTCTGCAGTTCCTTGCAGTCATGGGCAGAGCAGTAGCCATACGAAGGCGTGAAGTATCGACAAGAAGCTCAGAGACCTCGGCCTTCACCCTGCCTTGTGTAGCTGGATTCTGTCAGATCGCCGGCAGGTAGTAAGAGTGGGCTCCCTCACCTCTGTCTCTCGGACCCTCAGCACCCATACCCCACAGGGGTGTCTCCTTTCCCCCTCCTTTACTCTCTGTGCACCCATGACTTCTGTTGCCACCCACAGCTCCAATCTGCTAATTAAATTTGCTGACGAAACTACACTGATTGGCCTAATCTCAAATAATAACGAGGCAGCCTACAGAGAAGAAGTCATCACCCCGACACAGTGGTGTCAAGAAAACAACCTCTCTCCCTCATTGTGACAAAAACAAAGGAGCTGGTTGTGGATTACAGGAGGAATGGAGACAGGGACCAAACTCAACATTTCCAAATCTGTTATTGAGAGAAAATACATATTTTAATATTGATCATAACGCAATGTATTACTGTTAATGACATAACACATATTTATAGATTGTTACTGACTGAGAATCGTATAATTTGTGTTCCGTGTGTTATCTGAATGTACTTGCCTGTGATGCTGCCACAAGTCAGTGTTTCTCTGTCCCTGTACCTTCCCGTACTTGTGCACTTGGCAATAAATTCAAAAGGACCTGAGAAATGTCAGTGAGATTTGATTAGTGATGATCATCTTGGCAGCTCGGTAGGTCGTATGTATGCGACAGTACACTGTTAAATGCAAAACCCTGAACAGTGTTGATGATCAGAGGGATCTTAGACTCCAAGTTCATCGCTCCCTGAAAGAGACTGCACAGATTGATCGGGTGGTTAAGAAGGCAAATGGCATGGTTGTCTTTATTAGTTGAAGCATTGAGGTGAAAAGTCGGGAAGTTGTGTTGCAGCTGTTATGAGCCTGCGGTCGTACTGTGACTGTTTCTTTAAGAGCGCCGGTGTGAGGAGGCGGGACTATGACGTCAGTCACAGGCTGACAGCGCTGACTGTGGACTGAACCATAAGAGAGAGAGCGATCTGCAGAAGGATGTCGTGGCTTTGGAGAGGGCGCAGAAGAGTATGACCAGGACACTGCCTGGATTAGAGGGCATGAGCTATAACGAGAGGCTGGACAAACTTGTGTTGTTTTCTCCAGAGCGGCGCAGGCTGGGGTGAGACTGGATGGACGTTTATAAGATTACGAGAGGATTAGATAGAGTGGACAGACGATATATTTTTCCTGGTAGTTGAAATGTCTAACACATTTAAGGTGAGAGGAGATGTGAGCAGCAAGTTTGCTTCTTTTCACAGAGTAGTGGGGAGCTGGAGATCTGTCTGGGAGTGGGAGACAAAACCGGTCACGTGATCCCGATTCCTGATCAAGTTTTTCTGCCGATCTGCAGCATCTGCGGGTCACTGCTCTACGTGTCCGTGTAGCTTCATCTTTCACCCGTTCAGACAAGGCAGTGAGATCCGGATCGGTCACGTCGTCCCGTTGTGGTGGACAATATGTTTTTTTCTCGGCACTATTTGTGTACATGGCCTGCTTTTCCGAGGGAGTGGAAGTGTAGGAAGAGTCCATGGAGTGGAGGCTTGTTTCTCTGATGTTCTCTGCTCTCCAAAGTTGTCTGCAGTTGCTTGCAGTCATGGGCAGAGCAGTAGCCATACAAAGGCGTGAAGTATCGACAAGGAGCTCAGAGACCTCGGCTTTCACCCTGCCTTGTGTAGCTGGATCCTGGACTTCCTGTCAGATCACCGGCAGGTGGTAAGAGTGGACATCCTCACCTCTGTCTCTCTGACCCTCAGGACACATAACCCACAGGAATGTCTCATTGGCCCCCTCTTTACTTTCTGTGCACCCATGACTTGTGTTGCCACACTCAGCTCCAATCTGCTGACAGCAGTACATTGATTGGCCTAATCTCAAATAATAACTTTCAATCAAATTCCTCCTGTCATGGCTCGGTCCAAACAAACTAATCTCCTTCTTCAGGAGATTAGTCAGAGGAAGAGCGATAGCAGCGAAGTTCTTACAGAAGTTACGATAATATGCATCCTTTCCCAGAAAACTTCTAAGAGCCTTCTTAGCAGTCAGAATAGGAACTTGAGAAATTGCCTGGTCTTTTGCCCGAACAGGAGCCAACTTGCTTTGTCCTACAACATAGCCAAGACAGGTCACAGTGGCATGGCCAAATTCACTCATAGCTAAGTTAACTGTAAGGCTGGCCTGTGAAAACCTGTCAAACAGTTTTTCTACTGCAGAGATATGCTCTTCCCAGGTGTCACTCCCTGTGACTAAGTCATCAATATAGGCATCTGTGTGTTCTAATCCTCGAATTACAAAATCAATCATTCCCTGGAATGTTCCTGGAGCATTTTTCCTTCCAAAAGGCAAAACATTGTATTCATACAACCCAGATGGTGTCGCAAATGCAGAAATTTCTCTACCTCTGTCCATCAATGGAACACACCAATATACTTTCAACAGATCAATCTTTGTAAGAAATTATCTATTCCAACCTTATCGATGCAATCATCTACCCTTGGGATAGGATAGGCATCTGTTTTTGTTACTGAATTTACCTTCCTATAATCAGTGCAAAATCTAACTCTACCGTCAGGTTTGGGCACAATAACGCAGGGTGATCTCCAATCTGATGCTGAAGGACTAATAATACTATTTTTCAGCATATATTCAATTCCTTGCTCAGCCAATTTACACTTTTCTACGTTCATGCAATATGGGTGTTTAATCGGTTTGGCTTGACCAATATCTACATCCTATACTGCAACCGTGGTTTGCTTGGGAACATCGGGAAATCAATCTTCAGAATTAATTCCTTCAGCTGTTGTTGTTGCTTTGCTGCAGCTGAGCCAACTTGTTATGAATGTTTTCTGGAACAACTGAGTTCATTAGCCTAACTGGGACCACGTTTGTCTTGTGAAAATTCCCAGACGAGTCGATTGTTTCATTCTCAGGGTTACCAGATCCATATGTTTTGACAACAACACTCACAGATGGTGCCTGCTTGTCAAAATAAGGCTTTATCATATCTATGTGTACTACCTGTGTTAGTTTACGTCGGTCGGGTGTTTTAATAACATAATTCACATCATTAATTTGAGAGACTATTTCATACGGTCTATTGAATTTCGCCTGAATGCAGGTATAAACCACAGTGGGGCCATAGTTTACCCACAGCTTGACAAATGTGACAGGTTCTGCAAAAGGTCACAACATCTTTCCTCAAATTAGGCCAGTAGAATTATTTCATAATCCTGTTTGCAGTTTTATTCACTCCAAAATGTTGATCTAAGGGCATACTGTGGGCCACAATAAAACTTCAGTCCTATAAACTTTAGGAACAACAACTTAGTGAACAATTGTCTATTCCTCACTCGCTGGAATAGCAGGAGGCCCTCACATCCTCATTAACACTCCGTCCTTGAGATAATACCCTCCTGGCACTTTCTTAATCTCATCATCTGACAGAGTTGTTTCTTTTAAAGCTTCAGTCTAAGGTTCTCAGTTCTGTTCTGCTATAAACTCCTTCCTAGGCTGGCATAAATCTTCCTCATCAGACTTACTACCTGAATCCTGTTGAAACAATGAAAACAGAAAAGTCCCTGACAAGTCATCATAACCTGAATCCCGATTTTGGCTATCATGGGCATCAGAATCATGCTGCACAGAACCATCTGCGTCAGCAGACATTTTAGCCATACTGCGAGTTCCTGCGCAGGAAGGATAAATGTTAAAATCCATCTGTGGGTCGTCAGTGGTCGGCTTAGTTGTCAATTGCACTGCAGAAACAACTTTACCATCTGCCAGGTCATTCCCTAACAGCAAAGTAACATCTTCCATCGGTAAACTGGAGCACAATCCGATCTCAACAGGTCCCGAAACCAACCCTGACTGTAAAGTTACCTTGAGCAACGGCACAGAAACCACACCGTTCCCAATGCCTTTAATAAGATTTACCTCACTAGTGTCAGACTCATCACCAAACTTTAGAACGCTGTCTAATATAAGTGACTTAGAAGCCCCAGTAACTCGAAGAATTTTCACTGGTAGCAGGGTTGACCCTTCCTTTACTAATACAAACCCATCAGACATAAAATGATCGAACACCTTCTTAACTCGGTCAGACCTCTCAGTCCGTAACTGAGCCTCAACAGAATGTTCAGAACCCTGTGGGTTTATAGGTGCTTCAACATACTGATCACAGGCATTCGGGACTGACTCCTTTTACTTTTCCTATCTGAGCTTCAACAGAATGTTCAGAACCCTGTGGGTTTAAAGGTGCTTCAACATACTGAACACAGGCATTTGGGACTGCCTCCTTTTCCCTTTTCTTCCCCAGGAAGGAACAATTAGCCATCAAATGACCAGCTTTCTTACAATAGTAACAAGGAAGACCAGAATATGTCTCCTTCAACTGTTTCCCTTCATCATTACTCTTTTCACTAGTTCCAGCTTTAATTTCTGGTTTGCCCTGGTTATCCCTGCTACTCTTTTGGAAGCTCGTACTCTGGGTGAATTTGACCTTGTGGGTTAAAGCAAACATCTACTAATCCGGCAGACTCCTGCAAAGTGGCAGCATCCTTTTCATCTGAATACGCTGTATGTCATCAGGGACGCAGCCTTAGAATTAATCAATTAAAACCAACTCTTTCAAGCTGTTAAAATAATCATTTATATTTTTACATGTGCACCAGCGGGTAATACACACAAACTTCTCATAAGCAAATTCCATATACGTCCGGTTCCCAGATTTCCTCAAATTTCTGAACTTCTGCCTGTATTATTCTGGGACCAACTCGTAAGCTTTGAGCACAGCCTGTTTCACTATGTCATAATCAGCTGCTTCATCAACTATCAAAGCAGAATAGGTTTGCTGAGCCTTCCCCTTAATTACACGTTGGAAGAGAATAGGCCAACCCTCTTTTGACCACTTTAAATTCTGAGCAACCTTCTCAAAATGCTGCAAGTATTTATCAACATTTGCCTTGTCAAATGGAGGTACCAATTTAACTTCCCAACTGGCCTCAAACTTATCACTAGAGTCTAACGCTAGACCCCTTTGCTGCAATCTCTCTATCTTTTCCAGCTCGAACAGCCTCTGTCTTTCTGCTTCCTCCCTCTGTTTTTCTGCCTCTCCAGCCTTAAATTGCCTCTGCCTTTCCGCAGCCTCCATCTTTAATTTTTCTCACTTGTACTGGAGCTCACGATGTTTACTTTCAGGAAATACCTCCAACTCCTCCACTTTAAACACACCCTCAGATACATAATGTTCAGCTATTATCCTCTGCATCTGTGCCCTCCTCATTGTCAATTTCTCCTTAGAAAGTTTTAACCTTCTAGCAAGACTCAACAACTCAATCGTTCTGGCGTCCTCCAATGCCTCAGAGGTTGGCGCTTCCACAAGCCTATCAGCATCCGCTGCTGATTTTCCACACGCAAATAAATCAAAAGGGATTTCCCCAAGTAAATCGATAATAAATCAATCAAAACGCCCCAAATTTGTTCATATTTCGGACGCAGGCCCCAATTTTATTAGGAACCATAAAACTTTAGAAACAAACCAGCAGCAATAGAGTTCACACTGGAGTCTGTTTTTTTATGTAAAAACCACTCTCTTTATTAGTATGTACTTATTATATAGAAACTTGAGCAAGATAAACAAAAGTTCACAGAGTAATGTGTATATATGTGTGTAAATGTAACTCCCAAACTATTGAGATTAGGGGAATCGAGACTGGGAGTCCTGAGATGGTAAAGTATGAAAGTTCAGTTCATTCACGGAATAGGTGATGTGAGAGAGATGTTTGTAATCCAGGCTAAATGTCGAGAGAAGGCAATTATGTTCCACAGGTTCCACGGTGGTAAAGCGAGAGAACAGTTGCTGTAGATTTTATCCGTCGTTCCAAATCCACATACAAATTATCTTCGAAAATGACTTATCAAAAGGGGTACTGTCTTCAAGTGAATTACCACAACACACCCAGGCAAGGGTTAACACATCAGTGGTCTTCACAGGATATCCCAATCAGATCCACTCCTATGGATCAAACGAGGTGACAACCCCACATTCGATGTACATTATGTTGAATCAATAATTAACCCACCCTTGTGGGCATAGGAAAGTCACAAATAGTGACCCTTGGCCACTAGTTCCTTTGTGTTGACTGTTCCATTTCTCCTCCTTCGTTTCTGTCTGGCTCTGAGTGTCTGTGTCCTCGGTTAATATTAAACAAGCTGCGAGTCAGTCTCAGTCTCTCTCTCTCTCTCTCTCTCTCTCTCTCTCTCTCTCTCTCTCTCTCTCTCTCTCTCTCTCTCTCTCTCTCTCTCTCTCTCTCTCTCTCTCCTCTCTTCTCTCTCTCTCTCATATAAAATAACAGTCCACAGCAAACGATACCTAGGGATACTTAACAACATCCACTCCCCATTGTGAACTGACTGATGTGCCAGTAGTTGGGATGACTGAATGTATCCGTTCGCACATTCTTAGCAGCTGAACGGCCTCTCCCCTGTGTGAACTCGCTGATGACTATGAAGGCTGGATGACTGAATGAATCCCTTCCCACATTCCGAGCAGGTGAATGGCCTCTCCCCAGTGTGAACTCGCTGATGTCTCTGTAAGTGGGACGTCTGAGTGAATCTCTTCCCACATTCTGAGCAGGTGAACGGCTTCTCCCCAGTGTGAACACGTTGATGATTCTGTAGGTGGGATGACTCCCTGAATCTCTTCCCACATTCTGAGCAGGTGAATGGCCTCAACCCAGTGTGAACTCGCTGATGTCTCTGTAGGCTGGATGACTGAGTGAATCCCTTCCCACAGTCCGAGCAAGTGAATGGCTTCTCCCCAGTGTGAACTCGCTGATGTCTCTGCAGGTGGGATGACTGAGTGAATTCCTTCCAACATTCTGAGCAGGTGAACGGCTTCTCCCCAGTGTGAACTCGCTGATGACTCTGTAGGTGAGATGACTCAGTGAATCTCTTCCCACATTCTGAGCAGGTGAACGGCTTCTCCCCAGTGTGAACTCGCTGATGTACCAGTAAGTTGAATGACTTAGAGAATCTCTTACCACAGACGGAGCAGGTGAAGGGCTTATCCCTAGTGTGAATTCGCTGATGTCTCTGTAGGTGGGATGACTGAGTGAATCTCTTCCCACATTCTGAGCAGGTGAATGGCTTCTCCCCAGTGTGAACTCGCTGATGACTCTGTAGGCGGGATGACTCAGTGAATCTCTTCCCACAGACTGAGCAGGTGAATGGCTTCTCCCCAGTGTGAACTCGCTGATGATTCTGTAGGCGGGATGACTCAGTGAATCTCTTCCCACAGAATGAGCAGGTGAACGGCTTCTCACCAGTGTGAGCTCGATGATGTACCAGTAAGTTGGATGACTTACTGAATCTCTTCCCACAGACGGAGCAGGTGAATGGCTTCTCGCCTGTGTGAACTCGCTGATGTGTCTGCAGGTTACATGACAGAGTGAATCTCTTCCCACATTCTGAGCAGGTGAACGGCCTCTCTCCAGTGTGAACACGCTGATGAATCTTTAGGGTGGATGACCGATTGAATCCCTTCCCACAGACGGAGCAGGTGAACGGCTTCTCCCCAGTGTGAACTCGCTGGTGTCTCTGTAGATGGGATGTGTGAGTGAATCCCTTTCCACATTCTGAGCAGGTGAATGACCTCTCCCCAGTGTGAACTCGCTGGTGTCTCTGTAAATGGGATGTGTGAGTGAATCCCTTCCCACATTCTGAGCAGGTGAACGGCTTCTCCCCAGTGTGAACTCGCTGATGAAGCCGTAGGTTGGATGACTGAGTGAATCTCTTCCCACAGACTGAGCAGGTGAACGGCTTCTCCCCAGTGTGAACTCGTTGATGACTCTGCAGTTTGTATGAAAGAGTGAATCTCTTCCCACAGTCTGAGCAGATGAACGGCCTCTCTCCGGAGTGAACTCGCTGATGTCTCTGTAGGTTGGATGACTGAGTGAATCTCTTCCCACAAGTCGAGCAGGTGAATGGCCTCTCCCCAGTGTGAACTCGCTGATGACTCACTAGGGTGGATGAGTGAGTGAATCCCTTCCCACAGTCCGAGCAGGTGAACGGCTTCTCCCCAGTGTGAACTCGCTGATGACTTTCTAGTTTGGATGACTGAGTGAATCCCTTCCCACAGACTGAGCAGATGAACGGCTTCTCCCCAGTGTGAACTCGCTGGAGCGCCATTAGGTGAGATGACCGAGTAAATCCTTCCCCAAAAATTCAGCAGATGACCATCCTCTGCCCAATGGAAACTGACTGGTGTGTCCACAGGTGGAATGACCGACTGAATCCCTTCTCACACACAGAGCAGTTGAATGTCCTTTCCCAGTGTGAAATTGCTGATGTAGCTTCAATTGAGGTGACCGAGTGAATCCATTCCCATTGAGTGAGCAGGTGAACGGTCTTTCTCCTGTCGAAAATGACGGGCGTGCCAGTTGGTCAGATGACCTAGTTGATCCCTCCCCTCAGTCTGAGCAGGAAGGACGGTCGACTCCACTGTATAAATATCTGGATAGAGACAGCAAAACTGGCGTATCGTGTTTGAGATTCCTGGAGACAAATTCCTTTTCGTTTTTAACCTGTAAAAAGATTTACAAAATCAATCAATGGGCGTAGGAAAACATTTCATATGAGATCACTTCAGTTGCCAAGGTGTGATCTGACATCACACTGTTACATTGAGGTTCAACCCAAGTTGGACAGAGAAATCATCTCCTGACTGGGCACAGTGCTGGTATCTGGAATGACCATCAGACTGTCTGATGTCCTTCCTTTCTCTATAAGAATGGGGCATTTCTGCCATCTCCAATTCGTGACGTGGCTCAGTTTGACTCTCTCCATGGGTATTATCCCCATTTCCCACTGAGCTGCATGGGTTCCTGGCGCCACAGTAACTGAAACACTCTCCCGGAATTAGACTTTGTTGACATGCAGCTGGGATTTTCTTTTACCTGCTGTCAATTTAAAGTTCCAACAGTTTTAAAGCTTTCTGAAGATTTCCTGTCCGGATGAATGGTTGGTCTGCACAGCTGATAAAATGAACTATATGAATAATAGTATTATTTCATGTTCTTGTCACAGAATCAAGAAAGGTACAACACAGAAACAGGCCCTTTGTTCCATCTAGTTTGTGTTGTTCTATTTAAGCAGTCTGTTCCCATACCCCGACCATCCAGGAACCAATACAATCCTCTTATATGTTGAAGTTGAGCACGCATGCACCAGTTAGGTTGTCTGCTCATTCCACACCTGGATGATCGTCTGTTTCAAGAAGTATCCCCTCATGTTCACCTTAATGTTTCACCTTTCACCCTTAATCCATGGCCTCTGGTTGTATTTCCCCCCAATATCAGTGGGAAAACCCATTTTTGAAAAGTGAAAAAGCTTCCATTTACCCCATGTATAACTCTCATAATTTTGGTACAGCTTCATCAAATCTTCTCTCAATTCTTCTACATTGCAAGTAATAAAGTCCTGTCCTGTTCAATGTTTCCTAATAACCCAAGTCTTCTAGACCTGGCAACATCCTTGTGAATTTTCTCTGAACTCTTTCAACCGCTTTTATATCTTTCATGTAGGTTCGTGAACAAAACTACACACAATACTCTAAAATGGGCCTCACCAGTATCTTCGACAAGTCAAGAAAACATCCGTTTATTGTTTTCATTACTTTGGTTCATGAAGACCAATGGGCTGATTTTTTTCCCCATCACTATCTAACTATGATACCAGTTTCAGTGAATTAAGTACATATATTCCCAGGTCCCTTTCTTCTACAAAACTCCTCCGTGCCTGACCAGTCACCGTGAGAGACCTCCATTGGTAGATAATACCAAAGTGCAACACCTCACACTTGTCTGCATTAAATACATTTTTCCATTTCTTAACCCATTTTCCCAGCGGGTCCAGATCGCACTGCAAGCCATGATAGTCTTCCTCACTGTCCACTACACCACCAGTCTTGGTGCGATCTACAAATCTGCTGATCCGGTTAAACACACCATTATCCAGATTTTTGATATAGATGACAAACAACATCAGATCCAGCACTGATCCCTATGGCTCACCACTAGTCCCTGGCCTCCGGTCAGTGAGGCAACCATCTGCTACCACACTCTGGCTTCTCCCAAAGACAGTGTCTCATCCAATTTACTATCTCGTCTTGAATGCTGAGTGACTGAACAGCTGAACAACATTGGCGTCCTCCAATCCTCCAGTATCTCACCTGCCACTAAGGATGATTTAACATTCTGTGGTAAGGCCCCAATAATTTCTGCACTTGTCTTCCGCAGGGTCCCATGGAACAACTTGTCAGGCCCTGGGGATTGATCCACACTAATTTGCCTCAAACCCCTCCACCTCTGTAATCTGTACAGGGTCCATGAAGTTGATGCAGCTTTGCCTCAATTCTACAGACTCCGTGTCCATCTCCTGATTAAATACGGATGCAGAAAAAAATCTTCCACATCTATTTTGTCTCCTCATATGGATTACCATTCAGATCTTCCAGAGGAATAATTTTTCCCTTGCAATCTTTTTGCTCATAACATATCTGCAGAATGCATGAGGATTCTTCTTCACCTTGTCTGCTTAGGCAACTTCATGTCTTCTTTTGTTTCGTTCATAAGAGTTCACTTCAACTTCATGTAATTCATAAGTGCCCCATTTATTCCTCTCTGCCTGTAAATGGTCTGAACATCCTTTTTATTGATCAGGGAGAGGAAAGCCAAAGCGGTGATAGAGTTGCATGCTGGGAGGTGGGGGTAGGTGGGAGTAAAGTAAAGGTGCAGGGGCAATGGGAGTCTGACTAACAGAACAGAGAGTGGACAGGTTGTGGAGGCAGTTGTTGTTCAGTCCTCAGACAAAGTCAGGAATGAAAACGTTGAGCATGGTGCAGTGAATATGCTGAGCCCTGAATATTTCAATACAAGGAGCAGCGTAGGAAAGGCGGATGTGTTCAGGGCATGGATCAACACCTGGAATCAACACTAGGACCTGGCAACTGTGGACTGTGACATGCTGCTTTATGGCAAAAGTAAATGCTTGTTAAATGGGAGGCCTTCAAAGTGAAATCTTGAAAGTACAAAGCGGGTATGCGCTTGTCAGAATAAAAGGTAAAATAGAAACTGTAGGGAAACTTGGATTTCAAGAGATATTTAGATCCTGGTGAAGCACAAAGTGAATGGAGTTGCATAACAGGGATAGGCAGGCAGTTTCTTATGGAGCATAGGAAAAGCAAGAGAACACATAAGAAGTAAATCAGGATGTCTAAAATGTGTGGGAGTCCCACACATTGATTGGGGCTTCAATACTGTTAAAGGTCTAGATGGGTTAGAGATTGTGAAATGTGTTCAGAAAAGCTTTCTAAATGAATATATAGATATACCAACTAGGGAGGATGTAATATTAGATCTCCTATTTGGAAATGAGCTAGGGGAGGTGACGGAAGTGTGCGTAGGGGAACACTTTGTTTCCATTGTTCATAACGTCATTAGTTTCAACTTGATCATGGACAAAGATAGATCTGGTCCTCGGGATGAAGTTATAAACTGGAAAAAAGCCAGATTTGAAGAAATGAGAAAGGATCTAAAACGCGTAGATTGGGACAAGTTGTTCTCTGGCACGAATGTGATTGGTAAGTGGGAGGCCTTCAACGAAGAAATTTTGAGAGTGCAGATTTTTTTTTGTTCTTGTTAGGGGTAAAGGCAATACGAATAACTATAAGGAACCTTGGTTCTCGAGGAATATTGGAACTCTGATAAAGATAAAGACATATATGTATAACATGTATAGGCAACAGGGAGGAAATAAGATGCTTGAGGAGTATAAAAAGAGTAAGAAAATATTTGAGAAAGAAATCAGGAGGGTTAAAAGAAGACATGAGATTGCTTTGGCAGTCAGGGTGAAGGATAATCCTAAGAGCTTCTACAGGTATGTTAAGAGCAAAGGGATAGATAAATCCCCTGGACCTGACAGGGTATTCACTCGGACTTTGAAGGAGACTGGTGTTGAAATTGCAGGGGCCCTGAGTGAAATACTTATAATGTCGATATCCACCGGTCAGGTGCCGGAGGATAGCTCTTGTATTTCCGTTGTTTAAAAGTGGGTCAAAAAGTAAGCCGGGAAATTATAGGCCGGTAAGTTTGACATCTGTAGTAGGTACATTATTGGAAGGGGTACTAGGAGATAGGGTGATAGACAGGGACTTAACAGGAAAGTGGATGAAGGGAAGGCAGTGGATGTTGTATACACGGACTTCAGTAAGGCTTCTGACAAGGTCCCGCATGGGAGGTTAGATAGGTTGATTCAGTCGCTAGGTATACATGGAGAGGTAGTAAATTGGATTAGACATTGGTTCAATGGAAGAAGCCAGAGAGTGGTAGTGGAGGATTGCTACGCTGAATGGAGGCCTGTGACTAGTGGTGTGCCACAGGGATCAGTGCTGGGTCCATTGTTCTTTGTCATCTATATCAATGATCTGGATGCTAATGTGGCATTAGCAAATTGGCTGATGATACAAAGATTGGAGGTGCAGTTGACAGTGAGGAAGGCTTTCAAAGCTTGCAGAGGGTTGCAGGAATGGGCTGCAAAAATGGCAGATGGAGTTTAATGCGGACAAGTGTGAGGTATTGTACTTCGGAAGGTCAAACCAAGGTAGAACATACAAGGTAAATGGTCGGACAATGAGGAGTGCAGTAGAGCAAAGGGATCGGGAAGTACAGATTCATAATTCCCTAAAAGTTGCGTCACAAGTAGATAGTGTTGTAAAGAGAGCTTCTGGTACTTTGGGCTTTATGAATCAAAGTGTTGAGCATAAGAGTTGGAATGTAATGTTGAGGTTATTTAAGACATTGGTGAGACAGAAATTGTGAGACAGAAATTGGTGAGACAGATTGTGTGCAGTTTTGGTCACCTAATTACAGGAAGGATATAAATAAGATTGAAAGAGTGAAGAGAACGTTTACAAGGATATTGCCGGGACTTGAGAAACTGAGTTACAGAGCAAGGTTGAATAGGTTAAGACTTTATTCCCTGGAGCGTAGGAGAATGAGGGGTGATCTGATAGAGGTGTATAAAATTATGGTGGGTATAGATAGACTGAATGCAAGCAGGCCTTTTCCACTGACGCCAGGGGAGAAAGACAAAGAGAGGTTATGGTTAAAGGGTGAACGGGGAAAAGTTTAAAGGGAACATGGCGGGGGGCTTCTTCACACAGAGACTGTTGGGAGTGTGGAAAGAGCTGCCAGATGAAGTGGTGAATGCAGGTTCACTTTTAACAGTTAAGAAAAACTTGGACAGGTATATGGATGACAGGGGTATGGAGGGATATGGTCCAGTTGCAGGTCCGTGGGACTAGGCAGAAAAATGATTTGGCACAGCCAAGAAAGGCCAAAAGGCCTGTTTCTGCGCTGTAGTGTCCTTTGGTTCTACGGATCTAGCCCGCCAGGAGTATCTTATAAAGAACTTATCGTTTCCAACTCCATCAGCACCATCGACAGCCCATTCCACGCACACCATTTGCGTAAAAGAAACTACCCCTGACATCTCCTCTGTACCTACTTACAAGCTCCTTAAAACTATGCCCTCTCGTGCTATCCATTTCAGCCCTGCGAAAAAGCCTCTGACTATCCACACGATCAATGCCTCTCATTATCTTGTATATCTCTATCAGGTCACCTCTCCTCCCAGGTCGCTCCAAGGAGAAAAGACGGAGTTCACTCAACTAATTCTCATAACGCCTGCTCTTCAAATCCTGGCATCAGCCTTGTAAATCTCCTCTGCACCATTTCTATGGTTTCCACATCCTTCTTGTAGTGAGGCGACCAGAATTGAAAACAAGGCTCCGTGGGGTCTGACCAGGGTCCTATATAGCTGCAACATTACCTCTCAGCTCTTAAACTCAATCCCATGACTGATGAAGGCCCATGCACTGAACGCCTTCTTGAATATAGAGTCTACCTGCGTAACTGCTCTGAGTGCCTTATGGACTCGGACCCCAGGATCCTGCTGATCCTCATATACAAAGACCATTACTGATGATCTGGAACCCAGAAAGATCCCAGTTACAAACGGCACTTGGCATTTCAGTATTGTTGATGTACGTACAGTATGGGATGAGGTGGAGAGCGCTAGGTGTGACGAGAGGGAGGGAGAGAGAGGCAGAGAGGGAGGGAGGGGGGAGAGGGCTGGGGTCAGAGAGAGTGAGAGAGAGCGAAGTGGGGACAGCTTAGGATGAGCGGTGCATTTAGAGGGTGAGAGAGAGAGGAAGACAGTGTGGGATACGGGTGCCAACAGGGAGATTGCATGGGAGAGCAAGGGGAGAGGGTAAGACTGGAAGAGAGATTGAGAGGGAGAGGGTTAGAAATGGAGGAGCTTACAGAGAGGCAGAGGTGAGAGAGACGAGTTTGAGTGAGGTGACAGGGTGCATGAGAGAGGAGGACATGGAGAGGGGAAGACAGAGGGTGACTGAGATTGGGAGTGGGATAGCAGGTGATAGGGGTAGGGACAGGGATTGTGGGATGGGAGAGAGAATGGAAGAGTAAGATGAACAGATGGACAGAGGGGAGAGAGTGTGAGAAATGAAAAGAGGCATGAGAGAGTGAAGAGATGAAGAGAGACGAGAGAGGAGTACGATTTGTTAATAGAGGAGTAGAGGCAGTGGTGAGAGTAGAAAGCGAGGAAAGTGGTGATAGAGAGTGGGAGACTAGTCGAATAGGGTGTAACAGAGGGGTAGAGAAGGGGGGAGAGGGAGAAAGGCGATGAGGAAGCAAGGATGATTGAGAGGGGTGATGATAAGGAAGGGGTGAGGGAGAGGCGAGATGGTGACGGCGAGAGGGAGAATGAAGTAAGGGCTGGGGTAGAGGGCCGGATAATGAAGAGGGACTGGGAGGAGGGAGTGATGAGGGAGCCAGTGTATGTAGCCTGGAGTGAGGGGGAAAGGCGAACAGATGGTGTGCCTGATTAGAATTGTTTGACTATCTTTTTATTCAGTCCTGACTTGCGCGATCGTAAATCATGTATGTTCACAAGTCACCGAACAAATCCACCGTGAGATTACGTTTCCACGCCGGGAGTTTGACCACGTACAGTTCGGGTCTCCATTTCTGACAGCGGGGAGTTTGACCACGTACGGTTCGGGTCTTCATTTCCGACAGCGGGGAGTTTGACCACATACGGTTCCGGTCTCCATTTCGGACATCGGGGAGTTTGACCGCATACTGTTCGGGTCTCCATTTCGGACAGTGGGGAGTTTGACCGCATAAGGGGACCTACTGCAGGTCACAGCAGCATGTCAACCGCAGCTAATGCCGGGGTGTTTCCGTTTCAGATGACGTGAGGAAGGAGTTGATCTCGGGTTTGTGTCAGTCGAGGGCTGGTTGCAGTGGGAAAGGGCCGGACCAAGCCGGACAGCAAACAGATAATTGGTAGGAAGCAGAGGGTGAGAGGCTGTTTCTTGAACTCCATTTCCGAGCTTAGTAACGTTCCCTGGGGTTACGCCCATTGTTACTTGTCATCTAGGTCAATAACTTGGTTAAGAAAGTACAGGGTATGGGTGGAGAGTTTGCAGCAAGTTCAAACAATTACTCTTTTTGAAAGACAGTCAGCGTAAATACTCCCCTATCTTTCCCTCTCCCCACTCAGAACTGATCTAAAGCTACTTCAGGAGAGGCAAGATCTTGAACTGAGTAAACTCTGTGAGTGAGATGGACTGGTTTTCAATGGCTGTGCTGCTCGGAGCTTATTACCAGGAGTGATTTTGACTGGGTCTGACAGAGACATAACTGGTTCTTCTGGGCACATTCAGTCTCACTCCAACTATTTCCTACCTTCCTTTGTACAGGCATGTAACGTCTAAAGTGTTTGAGTAAATGACACTCACCAAACTTTCTCCTGACTGAATCCTGGAATCTCCGATTCGGAAGAGTCCTCTCCAGTTGATGCTCTCAGTCCTCGGGCTGGTTCACTTGTTGCTGTTCCCTCGTCTTCAGTCGTGGTTTGTTTCCAGTTGGGGTTCTTCTTCAAATAAATCTCTCACCGCAGGTCTAACTTTAGCATAAAAGATAATGAAGCACATTATCAATAAAAAAGGAGGACCAAGCTTGTCTACTAAATGTTACTAAGAACAAAACTGACTGATATTTAAATTTTGAAGGCAGATATAATGATCTCAGTGAACAACCTTTTATTGACCCTCACACATCACAAAATGATATGGGATAAGAAGGAGCCATCATTCAGTCATGGTAAAACATAAGATACAGGAACACAATTAGGTGATTCCATCCAACTGTTCTGCCCCACCACTCAACCATGGCTGAGAATTATTCCAACAGCATATTCCTGACTTCCTTCTGTAACCCTGACGTGACTTAGCAATCATGAATATATTAATCTATGTCATAAATACACTCAATGGCAGCCTCAACCTACCCCTGCGGCAACAAATTCTACAGATCAGACAGCTTTTGGCCATTGTTGTTCTTATCTCAGTTTTAAACGGAAGCATTTTTATTCTGAGATTGTGCTGTAAGATTACAGACTCTCCGTCTGAAGGAAACATCCTCTCCATGTCCACTGTATCCAGTCTTTTCAGCATTCGGCAGGTTTACTTAACAATATATTGCCCCCACCACCCCCACCGTCACTCTGAAATTCATTGAGAACCATCAAATGCTCCTCATACATAAAGCCGATCATTCCTGAGATTATTTTTGTAATCCTTCTTAGCAATAACCGTACTGAACACATTTCCAGGAAAAACAGACAAATAGGTACCAGGATAATTTACAAGGAAAAGTTCTGCTTTCATCACTGTTCTACTATCACCGAACGAGTCATTTCCATTTGCTTGATTTCCACCGAGTGACAGACAGGTGACAGTGAGGGGGGGGGGGGGGGGGTGGTTTCCAAACACAGTTTGGACACCAAAGCTCACGAGTCTATTTCTACTGTTGTAAAGACGGATCAGCACATTTACTCATAGCCTCTCCCTGTGAGGATGGACTGGTAACCCATCTTCTCCTCAGTAGCAGTCTTTGCTTCCAATGGAACTCCAGGAAAAAAAAACCCCAATAGATCCCAGACCAGGAATACTCTCTCAACACCTCATAAGACCAAGCAGCTCGATCTCCGGGTCCTTTTTACCTGGATCAAAAACTGTGATATCCAGTTCCCAACCTCACAGGGTCAAACAGCTGAACCTCGCCCCCCCCCCCCTCCCCACATCTCACATTGGGTAGTGAAATCCCTGATTTCCCCACAACCAATGTCCAGCTGCTCGAAATTTCAGCTTTATTGCAGTAGGATGGCCATCCAGCTCCATCTGTAGAAGCACTAACCAAAGTCAGAGCCAAAACACCGACAGGTCCATATGCCTGGAATGCCGATCACAGGATTATAGCCCAAGCACCAACTCTCCCAGTACACTTTGCTGCCAGTAAAATGCTGCAGTGTGTCAGCCAGTCACAGTTCAATTACCAGCAACTCCACACTAATGCATTCCAGAAAACAAAGAACGATTCTGGAAATGACTCAACGAGGCCAAAGGTACAAAAGAACACTTCACAATGAAGACAACTGTTGCAGGAAAAATTGCTGATGGATAATATTGAGGTGTGGGATACAGGGTGGACAGAAGTTGACTGAGATGGTTGATGTATATCACTGAAGCGGGCGGGGGGTGGGGGTTAGGAGACTGGACAGAGGTTGAACGAGATGGGCCGGGATGAGCAGATGGAACCAGGTTGGAGAAGGGATCAAGGACAATCACTGATGGTCCTCCAGTAACACACAGATACTGAATTAATAGTATATACTACTGCATAAAAGATTCTAAAATGACAAAGTTAGAGCAACCAATAAGAATTTTGCCATATATACTTTGATGCTCACCTATTTTTACATCAACACACCATAGAAGTTTTTTTTGAAGAAGTTACGAGGAACGTTGACGAGGGTAAGGCAGTGGATGTAGTCTATATGGACTTCAGCAAGGCCTTTTGACAAAGTTCCACATGGAAGGTTAGTTAAGAAGGTTCAGTCGTTAGGTATTAATGCTGGAGTAATAAAATGGATTGAACAGTGGCTAGATGGGAGATGCCAGAGTGTAGTGGTGGATAATTGTTTATCGGGATGGAGGCCAGTGACTAGCGGTGTGCCTCAGGGATCTCTTTTGGGCCCAATGTTGTTTGTAATATACATAAATGATCTGGATGATGGGGTGGGAAATTGGATTAGTAAGTATGCCGATGATACTAAGGTAGGAGGTGTTGTGGATAATGAGGTGGGTTTTCAAAGCTTGCAGGGAGATTTATGCCGGTTAGAAGAATGGTCTGAACGTTGGCAGATGGAGTATAATGCTGAGAAATGTGAGGTTCTACATTTTGGCAGGAATAATCCAAATAGAACATACAGGGTAAATGGTAGGGCATTGAGGAATGCAGTGGAACAGAGATCTAGGAATAACAGTTCATAGTTCCCTGAAGATGGAGTCTCATGTAGATAGGGTGGGGAAGAAGGCTTTTGGAATGCTGCCCTTTATAAATCAGAGCATTGAGTACAGAAGTTGGGATGTAATGTTAAAATTGTACAAGGCATTGCTAAGGCCAAATTTGGAATATTGTGTACTGTTCTGGTCACCGAATTATAGGAAAGATATCAATAAATTAGAGAGAGTGCAGGGACGATTTACTAGGATGTTACCTGGGTTTCAGCACTTGTTACAGAGAAAGGTTGAACAGGTTAGGTCTCTATTCATTGGAGCGTAGAAGGTTGAGGGGGGATTTGATCGAGGTATTTAAAATTTTGAGAGGGATAGAGAGAGTTGACGTGAATAGGCTGTTTCCATTGAGAGTAGGGGAGATTCAAACGAGAGCACATGATTTGAGAGTTAGGGGGCAAAAGTTGAAGGGAAACACGAGTGGTTATTTCTTTACTCAGAGAGTGAAGAATGAGTTTCCTGTAGAAGCAGTAGAGGCCAGTTCAGTTGTGTCATTTAAGGTAAAATTGGATAGGTATATGGACAGGAAAGGAGTGGATGGTTATGGGCTGAGTGCAGGAAGGTGGGATTAGGTGAGATTAAGAGTTCGGCACGGACTAGGAGAGCTGAGATGGCCTGTTTCCGTGCTGTGATTATTATATGGTTATAGAAAATTCCCCATCCAGATACTTCACGCCTTTGAACGGTAACAGCTCCGCCCGTGACTGTGAGGAACCGCGGAGACCTTTGGATACAGATCAGCACATCACAGAAACCATCCACCCCCCTAGACTTCACAGTCGCTCGGTAAAGCAGGCAATGAAATCAAAGATGCCCACAACATGGGACGTTCTCCTTTCTCACCCACCCCAGTCCGGGAGAAGACACAACAGCCAAAAATCTCCAGGTCAAATGCAAGGAGCCTCAGGAAGCGAGGCGAGTTGGGGGAAGTTAACGGGACTCAGGGGCCAACATCAGATTTCCCCAGCACAATAAGAAGGAAGTATCACCACCCATCCGGGAACTTTCAACACACCACGTGATCTTGCATCACAAAGCAAGATCTGCGGCACCCAGCCTCACGTGAGCTGTTGGCGGAAGTTCCATTTCAATTTTACGAAAATAGACAGCCTGGGCTCCTGGTTTGGATCATTCAATGTAGATTAAGTGAAGTCGACACATTATTGACGAGGCCATATAACTGGGTACTAAATGAATTATTGGCTTTCAGTTCGGTGCTCACGACCAACATCAGATCTCCTCGCTCGGGATCGGTCTCAATACTACCGATGGGAAAGTGATATCTCTGGCCTGCAGGTAGTGATCCCGAACCCGGCTCCTCGACCCAGGAGTCGAGGGACCTTTCCCTATACCGCAGACTGATCGCTTCAGCACTGAGCGGAACCGAAAACACAGTCACCCGGAGACAGTTAGCATGCGCGCAGTGATTGTTGCATCATACGGAGGGCGGGGCCTCGGAAACAGACGCATTTCAGGGAGTGATGAACATGGACTCCAAAATCCTTCTGATCATCGACACTGTTCAGGGTTTTGCATTTAAGGGTATCTCTTTGCATTTAACAGTGTATACTGTCTCTCTGAATTCGACCGAACAAGCTGCCGAGATGATCATCACTTATCAAATCTAACAGAATTCGCTCAGGTCTCTCAGGTATTACCAAGTGCACAAGAACGGGAAGGTACTGGAACAGAGAAGGACTGACTTGTAGCAGCAACACAAGCATGTTCACTCAGATAACACACAGAAAATAAATTATACTATTCTGTCAGTAAGAATATAGAAATGTTTTATGTTATTAATAATATATAAAATACATTGTGTCATGATCAATATACAAATGTACATTTTGTGTCAGTAACAGACTTGGAAATGTTGAATTTGGTTCCTCAGTCAAATAGTTGACTCAGTTTGGGAACAACTGGGCTCCTAGCTCCGGCCCTTGCAACACCCACAGGGACATTCCTCAGTGAACAAATCTGCAATTGTCCCTCACACGTAATAAAACCTGATATGGAAAGGGTCATCGTTCAGTCATGGGAAGACACAAGACAGAGGAACAGAATGAGGAATTTCGGTCCATCGAGTCTGCTCCACCATTCAGCCATGCCTGATATTTATTTCAACACCATATCCCCACCTATTCCATTTCGTAACGTTTAAGCTAAAATTGTAATGGCTGCCTTTACCCTTCCTTGTGCTGCATTCAATAAATTATCTGGTATTTCCTGGTAACAAAAAACTATTTCAGAAATAATTCAGTAAGGCAAAATACTTCACAATGAAGACAACGGCAGGAGAAAGATTGTTGATGAATAATCATTGGTGAGATACAGACTGGACAGAAGTTCAACAAGATGGTTGATATATATCATTGAGGTGATGGGATACAGGCTGGACAGAGGTTGAACAAGACGGTTGATATATATCACTGAGTTGGTGGGACAGAGGCTGGACAGAGGTTGACCCAGATCGGCAGGGGATGAGCAGATGGAGCCAGATGGGAGAATGGGATCAAGGGCGATCTCTGATGTTCCTCCCGCAATACACAAATCCTGAAATAATAGTACACACTAGTAGATAACAGATTCCAATATAACAAAGCCAGAACAAACAATAATAATTTTAGTATGTGCCCTTTTCTACTCTACGCACTTTATCAATGCTCCGCAGGAAGTCTCCCATCCTGATCCTTCACATCTTCATACGGCTACTCTCTCTTCCTTTAAATGAATGAAATAGCGAGAACTGTGGGCACAGATGAGTACATCATAGAATCCAATCTCCCCTCCATCGACACAGTCAACACTTCCCACTGCCTCAATAAAGCAGCCTATGCTTTAGTGTGATAGAGTCAGAGATGTTCCTGCCAACACGAACTGACTGTGGTCTCTCTGTCAAGAAATCCAGAAGCCAGCGACACGTGGCAGTGTTAAGGGCAAGCAGCGACAGTTTCTCCACTAGTCTCTGCGGGATGATGGTATTGAACGCTGAACTGAAATCAATGTACCGGATTCTGGCATAAGTGTCCAAGTGAGAGAGAACTGTGTGCAGTGTGGTGGATATTGCGTCCTCCGTAGAGCGATTTTGACGATAAGCAGACTGTAGAGGATCCAGAGATGAGGGGAGGCCGGCTGTGATTTGAGGCTTGACAAGCCGTTCGAAACATTTCATCACAATGTGGGTCAGGCCAACGGGACGGTCATCATTCAGACAGGCTACAACTGATTTCTTTGCCACAGGGTTGATTGTGGAGGTCTTGAAGCATCCGGGGACAATGGCTTGACTAAGGGAGATGTTGAAAATGTCGGACAGGACATCTGCTAATACATCAGCACATTCCTTGAGCACACGTTCTCTCATCGCTGGATCCTGTACAGACTACTTATCGTCCCAACCGCTCTACGGAGGACGCAATATCCACCACACTGCACACAGTTCTCTCTCACTTGGACAACAAAGACCCTTATGCCAGAATCCTGTACATTGATTTCAGTTCAGCGTTCAATACCATCATCCCGCAGAGAAACTGTCGCTGCTTGGCCTTAACTCTGCCATGTGTCGCTGGATTCTGGATTTCTTGACAGCGAAACCACAGTCAGTCCGTTTTGGCAGGAACATCTCTGACTCCATCACACTGAGCACTGGATCCCCACAAGGCTGAGTGCTTAGCGCATTGCTGTTTACACTGCTAACACATGAGTGCAGCCAGATTCAAGGAGAACCTGACGATTAAATTTGCTGATGTTACCACAGTGGTGGGGCTCATCAGCAAAAAAAATGAAACAATGTACAGGGAGGAGGTCAAACACCTGGCGAGCTGGTGCAGTGACAACAACTTGATGCATCATGTCACCAAAACCAAGGAGATGATTGTCGATTTCAGGCGGTCTCAGTCTGAGCACACACCCCTCAGCATCAACGGCTCCACAGTGGAGAGAGTGGAAAACATCAAGTTCCTAGGGGTGCAGATGTCGGACAATATCCCCTGGTACAGGAACAACACTGGGATTGTAAAACGAGCCCAGCAGAGATTGCACTTTCTGAGGAAGCTAAAACAAGCATCACTCCCCACTAACATCTTAACTACATTCTACAGAGGAGTGGTTGAGAGTATGCTGACCTTTTGCATCACAACCTGGTACTCCAGCTGCAGTGCTGCCGACAAGAAAAGCCCTGCAGCGGGTGGTTAGGGGAGCAGAGAAGGTTATTGGGGTCTCCCTACCTTCTGTCCAAGACCTCTTTCAGAGTCGATGCCTCCAGAAGACACGGTACATCATTAAAGGCCCCTCACACCCTCTCCATGAAGTGTTTGTTCTTCTGCCATCAGGCAAACGTTACAGGAACATCAAAACTAAAACCACAAGGCTACTAAACAGCTTCCTCCCACAGGCAGTAAGACTGCTAAATAGCTGCTCCACCTGACTCTGCTGTGGACACGTTTAACTTCAACTGGACACTTATAACTTGATTTTAACTGACATGCGGCTGTTGTGTTTTACTATTTATTGCTGTGTTTATTATTTAGTGTTGCGTTTGTTATGTTATGATTGCACAGTTCCTGGGAAAAGCTGTCTCATCCTGCCCTGGTGTACGGTTAGAATGACAATAAAGTTTCTGAATCTGAAATATGGACAGAAGATGGATGTGAACTTCCCAGTCCCCCGGGAGGACGTGAGAGATCTGGATCTCACTGTCCTGTCTGAATGGGGAAAGATGAATTTCTGATACACGTGGAGGAGCGTCCCGAGGGTTCGATTACTCTGTTTAACCCTCTCTGTCTGCAAGAACACAACAGGCCGAACGGCCGCTTCCAGTATGCTGGAAATTTGTAAAACATTTATCGACCCCAGGAGTCGATCCAGGTGAAGTTTGGATCCGGTACCGGGCCGGGTGATGGAGGTAAAGTTCACCAGGTACATCTTAATGGATGGGTTCAGTCTCGGCATCACCACCTCATCCCGCTCCTGGGACCAGAACACCGGGGACTGAGCGGCGGCTCTTCTCAGGCGGTTCGGTGTGACGGGCCCATAACTCGGACCGACCACGACAGGTTGTGTCCAGGAAGCGGGACGAGGCCGCAGTTCGAGGAGGTTGACGGGACTCTGCCCAACAACAGGGTCCCCTCCCCCGGGATCGGCTTCAGTACTCACCGATGGGAAATTGTCGGTCGCGTTCACCCCTAGTGACCGGCCTCAATACTCACCGATGAGAACTTGATCAATTTGTCCCGCAGACAGCAATCGGTCCTCCGGCTCCCAGCAGACGATCCGCTTCAACACAGAACGGAAAGAAAACCCCGCCCATCCGGAGACTGTGAGAGCGGGGGCGGGGCCTCGGAAACGGAAACCTGAGATACTGTAGATCTGCGTTTGAAATGGGAGCGAAAGCCTGGATCACGGGACGGGTGGAGGGTCTCCCGTCTGAACCAGTGACTCTGCTCCTCGCCCCTCACACGCTGCCTGACCTACCTGCCGCATTTTACAACAAGTATATTTTTAATTTTTCCTGCTGTATCTTCCCGTCCACATCTTTCCACCTCCCGGTTCTCAGAGTTACGGGTTCGATTCATATCCCGGTCCGATCCACAATTCCCACACCTGGAGAAATGCAGGTTTCATTGAAGTCGCTTCTATATTTATAAACACTCATTTCTATTCACATTCCTCCGGAGCCTCACTGGACAGGAAAACTGAAACATCAAGTGAGAAACAGGAAGAGGAGGACATTCAGCCCCCAAACCATCAACAAAAAGGCGGCTGCTCTCCCATCTCAGCCAGATGTTTCTGCCCGATCGTCATTTTCTCGATCCCTTCCGTCTCCACACATCCGTCGGCCTCTGTCACTAATCCCACCTTCCCAACTCCCCTTCAACTGGATCCACCTCTTACTCCCCATCTCATGCCCCATCCCCACCCCTCACCTCTTTTCTCAGAAATTTTCCCGTCCACTCTCACTCCAGAGGGAGAGTCTCGGCACGAAATGTTGACGGTTCATTTCCCTCCCCAGATGCTGTCCGACCCATTGAGTTCCTCCGGCAGTTTGTTCTTTGATCTGTATAACCCGTGTTAGTATGGGGAGCGGAATTTTACACCAAATGCTCTGCAGATGCCGGGGTCAACGAAACACGCACATCACGCTGGAGAAACTCAGCAGGTTGGGCAGCATCCGTGAAAACGAATAGTCAATGTTTCGGGCCGAGACCGTTCGGCAGGACTGAGAGGGAGGGGGCAGGGGCCTTATAAAGAAGGTGTGGGGGAGGGTGGCAAAGAGATGGCTGGTAGGTGCCAGGTGAGAAAACGGTAAGGGGAATGATGAAGGGGTGGGGGAGGGGAAGCAGAGAGGGGATAGGCAGGAAAGGTAAAGAAGGAATGTGAGGGGAAAGCACTATGTGTAGCAGAAGAAGGCAGAACGATGACAGAGGTGATAGGCAGCCAGAGGAGGAGGCAGAGTGAAACTGGGATGGGGCCACATGCAAAAATGCTATTCCCTATTCCGATTTCCTCGGTCTCCGCTGCATCTGCTCCCAGGATGCGGCTTTCCATTCCAAGACATGTCAAATTCCCTCTTTCTTTAAGGATCGTGGTTTCCCTTCTGCCGTCATCAATGAGGCCCTCACACGAATCTCCTCCATTTCCCGCACTTCGGCCCTAAACTCATCCTCTCGTCACCACAGCATGGACCGAGTCCTCTTGTCCTGACGTACCACCCCCCAGACTCCGGATCCAGTATATGATCCCACGCAACTTGCGCCACCTTCAACAGGACCCCATCACCAAGCACATCTTTACCTCTCTACCCCTCTCTGCATTTTGCAGGGATCGTTCCCTCCGCGAATGCCTGTTCCACACGTCCTTCCCCACAGATCTCTCACCGGGTACTTATCCCTGCAAGCGTAAGTGCTACACCTGTCCCTACACCTCCTCTCTTACCACCATTCAGGGTCCCAAACAGTCCTTCCAGGTGAGCCAACACTTCACTGGTGAGTCTGTTGGGGTAATCTATTGCACCCGGTGCTCCCGGTGCGGCTCCTCCACATCGGCGAGACCCGACTCAGATTGGGGCACCGCTTCGTCGAGACAGGATCTCCCGGTTCCCATTCACTTCAACTCCGCTTCACGTTCCCATTCGGACATGTCGATACATGGCCTCTTCTAACGCCATGGTTAGGTCAAACTCAGGCTGGAGGAGCAACACCTCATACACCTCATAGGGTAGTCTCCTGCCCCTTGGCATGAACGTTGAATCCTGCACAAAATGCAGGTGAATCTCAGCACAACAGGCGGTATGTATGGAAAAGAGTAAACAGTCGACATTTTGGACCACGAGCCTTTTTCATTGCTGAGGAGGAGGGGAAGTGATCTGAATGAAAAGGTCGGGATGGAGAAAGAGGGGAGGTGGAAGGTGATTGGTGAAGTCAAGTGGTGGGAAGATTAAGGGCTGGAGAATAAAGAATCGGAGAGTTGTCAATAGGAGAAAGGGAAGGAGGGGACCCGGGGGGAAGTAATAGGCCGGTCAGAAGAAATGGAAGTTCAGAGTGGGGAATAGAGGAATGGGTAGGGGTCGGAATTTGTTTACTGGAAGGAGAATTCAATATTTAGACAATCAGGTTGGAGGGTACCCAGATGGAATACAAAGTGTTGTTTCTCCACCCTCTGTGTGGTCTCATCTTGGTACAAGAGGAGGCCATTGATCGAGACCTCGGAATGGGAATCAGAAATAAAATGTTTGGCAGCAGCCATGTTCACCTTGTGGCAGTTGATACAGAGATGCAGGACAAAACAGTCTCGCAATTTATGTCGGGTCTCACCAGTGTAAATGTGGCCGCAGTGGGAGCACCGGACAGAATAGATGACCCCAGCCGATTTGCAGGTGAAGTGTTGCCTCACCTGGTAGGACGGTTTTATGTCTGAATGGAGCTGAGGGAGGGGATGTACGGGTAGGTGTAGCACTTAGGCCGTATGCAGGGTTAAGTATCTGGAGGAAGATTAGTGAGGAGGGAGGAATGAACAAGGGATGTGTGGAGGGAATGATCCCTGTTCACCCCTGTTTGTGACATCCTAAGCAGATTTGCATAAATGCAATTCCTACTTTCATTAGCTATCTCTTTACTGCAACACATACGTCATATATTCCATACAGTGAATTCTGAATGCATGCGGGGATCCACACCAGTCCCTGAAGCCACTGAGGGGCAGTGACCAGAGAGCGATAAACATGCTCAACACTCTGCAGCTCTGCTGGGCTGTTACCCTGGTGATGGAGGAAGTGGCTCAGCAGAACTAAGTAAAAATAGGAAATAAGGAACAACCTCGCATACTTTGAGTTTCATTGTGACAAAGATGAATACTGAGCTCTCAGCCATTTTGCAATGGGGAAGCTAACATTCTAATGACAGTTTTAACCCTGTCTCGAGGTGCCTCCAGTAAATCTATTAGTAGTTTCATCTCTACAGAACATCCAGCAGTACCGAGGCTGTTCCAAAATCTAAACACATTTTTGGATGTTGCAAATGTCAGCTATAGGATATTTAAAAAGGACATCACACAATGTATTGTATTGATGATCGTTAAATGTCCTTTTTTGTTCAATTGTGGTTAAAAATGCCATTAAATTCTTGTGTCTGCGAATAACCAATAACTACGATCAATCCCCGGCATTGATAGAGGTGATATTCAGATCCTGCTACCGGACAGAAGGATGGAATAGAAAGTCCCCAGATACAACTGAATAAATCGAGATTGTGATCTCAGATCCTAGACTCCGCTCCTGTTGAAAACATCGTGGCCCTATCAGTCTATCCAGTCCTCAGGGTATCGTTGACATTTCTGGCTCCAGAGTCACCACCCCTCCATTGAGAACAGCCTCAGAGATCCCAACCTTCTCTCATACATACAAACTTCCATTCCAGAATCACCCTTGTGAAATTTGAAAACAACAACTGTAATGAGCACACGTCCACGCATAACAGACAAGTTGGCGGCAGGATAATTTACTGCGAGAAACTGTGCTTTCTCTGCACAGATACTCTGCAGCTTAATGTGAAACAGACTAAGGAGCTGGTGGTGGACCTGAGGAGGGCTAAGGCACCGGTGACCGCTGTTTCCATCCAAGGGGTCAGTGTGCACATGGTGGACGTTTACCAATACCTGAGGATACGAATTGGCAATACACTGGACTGGTCTTAGAACACTGAGGCTGCTTACAAGAAGGGTCAGAACCGTCTGTATTTCCTGAGGAGACTGAGGTCCTTTAACATCTGCCAGATGATGCTGAGGATGTTCTATATGTCTGTGGTGGCCAGTGCTATCATGTTTGCTGTTGTGTGCTGGGGCAGCAGGCTGAGGGTAGCAGACACCAACAGAATCAACAAACACTTTCGTAAGGCCAGTGATGTTGTGGGAGTGGAACTGGACTCCCTGACGGTGGTGTCTGAAAAGAGGATGCTGTCCAAATTGCATGCCATCTTGGACAATGTCTCCCATCCACTCCATAATATATTGGTTGGGCACAGGAGTACATTCAGTCAGAGACTCATTCCACCGAGATGTAACACTGAGCGTTAGAGGTAGTCATTCCTCGCTGTGGCCATCAAACTTTAGAACTCCTCCCTCGGAGTGTCAGACACCCTGAGCCAATAGGCTGGTCCTGGACTTATTTCCACTTGGCAGGATTAACGTATTATTATTAAATTATTTATGTTTTTTTTTATTACTATATTTCCACACTATTCTTGGTTGGTGCGGCTGTAACGAAACCCAATTTCCCTCGGGATCAATAAAGTATATCTGCCTGCCTGCCTGTCTGTCTGTCTGTCTGTCTGTCTGTCTGTCTGTCTGTTTCCTTACTGCCCTGTTAACAGTCACAAAATATCTCCCGGTGTTCGATGTGCCTATCTATGCATGGAGTCGAAAGAGATGGGAGAGATTTTCAACAAATTCTCTGTGCCTGTGTTTCCTTGGGAGACAGGAAGAGACTGTAGAAATGACGTTAGCCAGTCAGGTCGTGGATTGTGCACGGATTACACTACAGTTGCTTGCTGTCTTGAGGGGAATTAGGATGGATAAATCCCCAGCAATAAGGTAGAGGCTGCAGGAGCCCTGCCGGACACGGATGTTGCTGGTATTTAAGGAGTAGAGTCACAGGAGCAGGTTTAACAGGTTCGAAGTTGTTTCCCTGAAGCAGAGGAGAATGTGAGGAGATGTTAGGAGGGGTTCACAAGCTTTTATTTGTCATAGACACCTGCCATTGACGGGAAAGTCTGTGGACCTCTGGTTTGGAAAACCTGCTAGAGGTATACAAAACTAAGATGGTAGAAATAGGATGAATGCCGGTAGGCTTTTGCCCTTTATGTTCGGTGTGGTCATGGGTTTGGAGCAAAAAGTGAAATATTTAAGGGGAATCGGAGTAGGAATTATTTCACTCAGAGGGTGGCTCGAATGCGGATGCGGGTTTCAAATGCAGTATATAGGTTAAGTTTGTATGGATGAGGGAGGTATTGGGGGATATGGTCTGGATGCATGTGGATGGGTCCAGGCAGAGAATGGCACAGACTAGATGGGCCGAAAGGCCTGTTTCTGTGCTGTAAGAGAATGGATTACATTGTGCGTTCTACGCAAGTCTATTTCCCAGGAGCCTTAAAGCATTTCAACGTAATGTTCGAAAACGCTGCAACACAAGAAACACTCTGGAGATAAAGAATATCTGTGGAGAAGAACAAAGTTAATGCTTCAGCTCCAACCCCCTGTAATGGAATGGCTTCAAGCAATTTCTGACCTGATTTCAGGTCTCCGATAACTCGAGTGTTCCTTTAATTTCCAGCTGCTCACAAACAGGCGACAGGTGAGAATACTGAACCCGGGGTAGATAACCAACGATGCAATCAGTACACAGCTCGTTCCAGGTACTCACTAGCTCTGTGTATTGAGATTTCCTCTCTGATCTCTCTGCTCCATTGTATCTGTGCCCTTTGGGTTTGGACTCCCCAACCCTGGGGAATATTCCTTGGTATATTGACTGGGCATCAACGGCATTGCAGACAACGTTAGGAAAAATAGCTCTGACTGTACCAGTGATGACCTCACACCGCCCCCCCCCACCCCTCACCGTGCTCTAAACAATGCTTCGAGACAAACAACACAAACCAGCTACGAAAGCTACACCTTCCTACATTTCAACGGATTTCAACCGGTACATTTAATGTCAGGGAAATGTGTACGATATTTATCCTGAAACTGTTTTCTTCCCATGAACATCCATCAAAACAGAGGAGTGCCCTAAGGAATGAATGACAGTTTAATGTTAGCACCCCAAAGTCGCCCCCAAGCTCCCCCTCCCATACATGAGCAGCAGCAAAACAGCAACACCACACCCCCAACAGCAAAAAAAGCATCGGCAACCCCCACCGAACACTCAAGCATTCTCAAAGCTGCTGCGCAGGTTGACTCTGTGGTTCAGAAGACATGTGGTGTGTTGACCTTCATCAGTCGTGGGATTGAGTTCAAGACCCAAGAGGTAATGTTACAGCTCTACAGGATCCTCCTGTACTGTGCTCACCTCTGGTCGCCTCACTACAGGAAAGATGTGGAAAACATAGAAAGGGTGCAAAAGAGATTTACAAGGATTTTTCTGGATTGGGAGCAACTCTTATGGGAATAGGTTGGGTGAACTTGGTCCTTTCTTCTTGAAATGGTGGATGACAGGTGACCTGAGAGAGGTGTATTAGATGATGAGAGACATTGATCCTGTGGATTGTCGGAGGCTTTTTCTCAGGGCACAGTTTTAAAATGCTTGGAAGTAGGTACAGAGGCGATGTCAGGGCTCAGTTTCCATTACGCAGACAGTGGTGAGTGCGAGGAATGGGCTGCCGGCGGCGGTGGTGGAGGCGGATACAGTACGATCTTTTAAGAGACTTCTGGATAGCAATGTGAAGCTTCTAGGAAATCACAGCATCCTTTCCTACCACTATCACTCTGTTGCATTTACTCCCGAGGCCACTCTCCCTGCCCTGAGCGGCGGTGACCACAGAGCGATAAAAATGTGGAACTCTTCTTGCAGCTCTGGTGGGCCGTTACCCTGGAAACGGAGGAAGTGGCTCACCAAAAATAACCGAAAAGGGAATTAACAAACTCAACATCGTATGCTGTGAGTTTAGTTATGACAAAGTTTAACACTGCAGCCATTTTGAAATGAAGAAACTAAAAATTGTGAAGTCCGCCTTTAACGTGCTTCATTCAATTAATCGTCTAGTAGCTCTGGCTAACTAAAATGATCAATACTTAGCGATCAATAATATATGAACCACTGCCGTGAATATACCCAGTAACAGCCTCAATCACCATCTGTTGCAACAAACTCCACAAATCGACAAATAAAGGGGAACATAAATCATTGTTGCTCTGGATCTCATGCAGGAACAAATATCACAAAGAAATAAATATCAGCATTATATAAAATCATGTCATAGCTTAAAACATTGGTGATATGTCCATAAACTGACATTAGGCACAGGAGTAGCTGTACATATGGTGAGTGCCAGGAAATGGTAAACACGTGGTAATGGAGGTGTGGTGGGGTGAGTTTGTGGGTTGAGGTGTACCCGGCCTTGAGCCCTTCTCTCTCTATGTCATCTCATTGTTATGTGATGGACCCCACAACTGTCGTGACGCTGGCGAACTTGACATTGTGATTCCCCGGGCGTTTAGCCGTGCGGTCATGTGTGAACAGAGTGTACAGCAATGGGCTCAGCAGACAGCCCGTGTTGAGGATAACTGGGAGTGAGGACCGTTCTGCATCCTGACTTTCTGAAGCCTGTTGTTTCAGTAGTCCAACACCCAGTTGAACAGGGCTGTATTTACATGGTAATGCAAATATGTATATTCATTGTTGCATTGCTGCACGCTTAAGTGTTCGGTGGGGGTCCCAGATGTATTTTTTTTTTTTGGTGGGGAGGTTGGTGCTTTAGTTATTCGCAGACACAAGAATTTAATGGAATTTTTAACCACTTAATTGAACAAAGAACAACACTTAACGATAATCACCACAATGTATTGTGTGATGTCCTTTGTAAATATCCTACAGCTGACATTTGAAACAGACAGGCCGCATCCAACAATGTGTTTTGATTTTGGAACAGATTCGGCACTGCTGGAAGTTCTGTAGTGATGAAACTACCAACAGATTTACTGGAGGCACCTCAAGACAGGGTTAAAACTGCCATTAGAATTTCAGCTTCCACATTACAAAATGGCTGAGAGCTCAGTATTCATCTTTGTCATAATTAAACTCAAAGTATGCGAGGTTATTCCTTATTTCCTATATTTACTTAGTTCTGCTCAGCCACTTCCTCCATCACCAGGGTAACAGCCCAGCAGAGCTGCAGAGTGTTGAACATTTTTATCGCTCTCTGGTCATTCACTGTATGAAGTATATGAAGTTTATGTTGTAATAAAGAGAGAACTAATGAATGTAGGGATTGCATTTATGCAAATCTGTTTAGGATGTCACAAACAGGGATCACTCCCTCCACAATCCCCTTGTTCATACATCCCTCCTCACAAATCTTCCTCCAGATATTTATCCTTGCGTACGGCCTAAGTGCTACACCTACCCGTACACCCCCTCCAACACCTCCATTCAGACACAAAACAGTCCTTCCAGGTGAGGCAACACTTCACCTGGGAATCGGCTGGGGTCATCTACTGTGTCCGGTGCTCCCGATGCGGCCTCCTTCACACTGGTGAGACCGGCAATAAATTGGGAGGTCGTTTTGTCGAGCATCTCTGTATCATCTGCCATAAGGGGTACTTTGCAGTGGCCAAACTTGTTAATTCTGATTCCCATTCCGACTATTGATCTATGGCCTCCTCTTGTGTCAAGATGAAACCGGCCTCAGGGTAGAGGAACAACACTTTATATTCCATCTGGGTACCCTCCAACCTGATTGTATGAATATTGAATTCTCCTTCCAGTAAGCAAATTGACCCCCACCCATTTCTCTGCTCCCCACTCTGAACTTCCATTTCTGCTGACCGGCCTATTAATTCCTCCTGGGTCCCCTCCTTCCCTTTCTGCTATTGACCACTCTCAGATTCTTTATTCTCCAGCCCTTAAACTGCCCATCACTTGACTTCAACAATCACCTTCCACCTCCCCTCTTTCTCCATCCCGAACTTTTTATTCAGATCACTTCCAGTCCTCCTCAGGAACGAAAAAGGCTTGTGGTTCAAAATGTCGACTGTTTACTCTTTTCCATACATACTGCCTGCTGTGCTGAGATCCGCCAGCATTTTGTGTGTGTTGCTTTGGATTCAATGTTCATACCAAGGGGCTGAACATACCAGTCGGTATATGAGGTGTTGCTCCTCCAGCCTGAGTTTGACCTAATCATGGCGGCAGAAGAGGCCATGTATCGACATGTCCGAATGGGAACGTGTAGCAGAGTTGAAGTGTGTGTGAACTGGGAAATCCTGTCTCGAAGAAGCGGTCCCCAATCTGCGTCGGTTCTCGCCGATGTGGAGGAGGCCGCACCGGGAGCACCGGGTGCAATAGATGACTCCAACAGACTCACCAGTGAATTTTTGCCTCACCTGGAAGGACTGTTCGGGGCCCTGAATGGTGGTAAGAGAGGAGGTCTATGGACACGTGTAGCACTTACGCTTGCAGGGATGAGTACTAGGTGGGAGATCTATGGGGAGGGACGTATGGACCAGGTAGTCGCGGAGGGAACGATGTCTGCGAAAAGCAGAGAGGGGTCGGGAGGGATAGATGTGCTTAGTGGTGGGGTCCTGTTGAAAGTGGCGAAAGTTGAGGAGGATAATATACTGGATCCGGAAGCTGGTGGGGTGGTAGGTCAGGAAAGGGGAACTCGGTCCCTGTTGTGGCGAAGGGAGGATGGGGTGGGGGCCGAAGTGCGGGAAATGGAGGAGATGCGGGTGAGAGCATCATTGCTGACGGCAGAAGGGAAACCACGATTCTTAAATAAAGAGGACATTTGAGATGTCCTTGAACGGAAAGCCTCATCCTGGGAGCAGAGGCAGCGGAAACTGAGGCGCTGGGAATAGGGAATAACATTTTTGCATGTGGCTACATCCCAGTTTCACTCTGCCTCCGCCTCTAGCTGCCTATCACCTCTCTCATCGTTCTGCCTTCTTCTACAACACATAGTGCTTTACCTTCATTACCTTTCCTGCCTATCACCTCTCTGCTTCCCCATCCCTACCAACTGATCTTTCCCTTTCCTATTTTTTCACCTGGCACCTACCAGCCTTCTCCTTCCCACCCTACCCCCACCTTCTTTAAAGGGCCCCTGCCCCCTACCTCTCAGTCCTGCCGAAGGGTCTCGGCCCGAAACGTTGACTGCTCGTTTCCACGGCTGCTGTCCGACCTGCTGAGTTCCTTCAGCGTGTTGTGCGTGTTTCTTTGGTGTAAAATCCCGCTCCTCATACTAACACTGGTTACACAGACCAAAGAACAAACTGCCGGAGGAACTCAATGAGTCGGGCAGCATCTGTGGAGGGAAATGGACCGTCAGCATATCGGGCCGAGACCATCCCTCTGGACTGAGAGTGGACGGGAAATAGTCAGAGAAAAGAGGTGAGGGGTGGTGACGGGGCTGGAACTGGGGTGTGAGAGGTGGATCCAGGTGAGGGGGAGGTGGGAAGGTGGAAATAGTGACAAAGGCCGGCAGATGCGTGGAGACCGAACGGGATCGAGGAAGTAAGGATTGGATAGAAATACGTGGCAGAGATGGGAGAGCAGCCGCCATCTTGCAGACGGTTTTGGTGCTGCTGTTTCTCAATTGGTGTTTCCGTGTTCCTGTTCAGTGAGGCTCCGGAGGAATGTGAGTAGGAGTTAGTGTTTATAAACATAGAAGCGACTTCAATGAAACCTGCACAAATCGGCTGGGATTTGTGGATTGGACCGGGATATGAATCCAACCCGTAACGCTGAGAACTGGGTGTTGGAGAGATGGGGATGGGAAGATACAGCAGGAAAAATCAAAAATGTAGTTGGTGTAACATGCGGCAGGTAGGTTGGACAGCGTGTGAGAGGCGAGGAGCTGGATCACCGGTTCAGGTGGGAGAACCTCCATCCGTCACGTGATCCAGGTTCTCGAACGCAGATCTGCAGCATCTCAGGTTTTCGCTTCCGAGGCCCCGCCCCCGCTCTCACAGACTCCGGATGGGCGGGGTTTACGTTCAGTTCTCTGTTGAAGCGGATCGTCTGCTGGGTGCGCGTGGTCCGATCGCACTCTCCGGGACAAATTGATCACGTTCTCATCGGTCAGTATTGAGGCCGGTCACTAGGGGTGAACGCGACCGACAATTTCCCATCGGTGAGTACTGAAGCCGATCCCGGGGGAGGGGAACATCATGTTGGGCAGAAAGTCCCGTCAACTTCCTTGAACTGGCGGCCTCGTCCCGCTTCCTGGACACAACCTGTCGTGGTCGGTCCGGGTTAGGGGACCTTCACACCGAACCGCCTGAGATGAGCCGCCGCTCAGCCCCTGGTGTTCTGGTCCCAGGAGCGGGATGAGGTGGTGATGCCGAGATTGAGCCCATTCATTAAGATGTACCTGGGGAAATTTACCTCCATCACCCGACTCGGTATCGGATCCAAACTTCACCTGGATCGACTCCTGGTGTCGATAATTGTTTTACAAATTTCCAGCATACTGGAAGCGGCCGTTCGGCCTGTTGTGATCTTGCAGACTCGCGGGTTAAACAGAGTAATCGCACCCTCGGGACACTGCTCCACGTGTATGAGAAATTCTTCTTTCCCCCGTTCAGACAGGACAGTGAGATCCAGATCGCTCATGTCCTCCCGGGGGGCTGGAAAGTTTATTTCCATCTTCTTTCCATTGTTACGACTTGTCAAAACGCTGACAGCGTTTCCCGATATCTGGCCCTATTAATGCGAGAATTAAGTATTTTTTTCATTTGTCTGAGTTTCTCTGAAATGTGTACACTCCCATTTGTGGAGTGTAGTGCAGTGCAGTTAGATATGTGGTGCAAGGTCACATCGATTTAGACTGTGAGGTCAGGAGTCCACTCATCACGCTTTTCGCTTCTAACAGCAGAATGGACACCGTCCTTGAGCCCGGTGGCATGTTTCTGTTTTATTTTATCTTCGCCCCTATGGGGCATTAGAAATGAGAAAGGGTTATACGGATCTTTGATTATGGTGTTTGCTTTACAGAGGCAGTGGGAAGTGTAAACAGAGTCCGTGGAGGGGAGGTTGGTTTCTATGATGTGCTCAGCTGTATCCACAGTTCTCCGCTATTTTATTCAGTTAAAGGAAGAGCAGTAGCCGTATGAAGATGTGAATTATCGGGATGGGATACTTTCTGCGGTGCATTGATAAAGTGTGTAGAGTAGAAAAGGGCATATACCAAAGTTGTTATTGTTTGTTCTGGTTTTATTATATTAGAATCTGTTATCTACTAGTGCGTACCATTATTTCAGGGTCTGTGTATTGCGGGAGGAACATCAGAGATCGCCCTTCATCCCATTCTCCCATCTGACTCCATTTGCTCATCCCCTGCCGATCTGGGTCAACCTCTGTCCGGCCTCTGTCCCACCACCTCAATGAGAAATATTAACCATCTTGTTCAATCTCTGTCCAGCCTGTATTCCACCACCTCAATGATATATATCAACCATCTTGTTCAACCTCTGTACGGCCTGTATCCCACCACCTCAAAGATATATATCAACCATCTTGTACAACCTCTGTCCGGCCTGTATCCCACCACCTTAATGATATATATATCAACCATCTTGTTCTATCTCTCTCCAGCCTGTATCCCACCACATCAATGAGAAATATCAACCATCTTGTTCAACCTCTGTCCAGTCTGTATCCCACCACCTCAATTATATACATCAACCATCTTGTTCAACCATGGTACAGCCTGTATCCCACCATCTCAATGAGAAATAACAACCATCTTGTTCAACCTCTGCCCGAACTGTATCCCATCAACTCACTGATATATATCAATCATCTTGTTCAACCTCTGTCCAGTCTGTATCTCACCTATGATTATTCATCAACAATCTTTCTCCTACCGTTGTCTTCATTGTGAAGTATTTTGCCTTACTGAGCTATTTCTGAAATCTTTTGTTGTTACCAGGAAATACCAGAGAATTTGTTGAATGCAGCACAAGGAATGGTAAAGGCAGCCATTACAATCTTAGCTTAAACTTTACGAAATGGAAAAGGTGGGAATAAGGTGTTGAAATAAATATAAGCCATGGTTGAATGGTGGAGCAGACTCGATGGACAGAATTTCCTAATTCTGTTCCTCGGCCTTGTGTCTTTCCATGACTGGATGATGGCTCTTTCCATATTAGGTTTTATTACGTGTGAGGGACAATTACAGATTTGTTCACTGAGGGATGTCCCTGTGGGTGTTGTAGAGACCGGTGCTTGGAGCCCAGTTGTACCCAAATTGAGTCAACTATTTGATTGAGGAACCAAATTCAACATTCCCAAGAGCAAACACGAGGTAATCTGCAGATGTTGGAAATTCAAACAATACACACAAAATGCTGGTGGAACACAGTAGGCCAGGTAACATCTATAAGGAAAAGCACTGTCAACGTTTCGGGCCGAGAACCTTCATCAAGACTAATTGAAAGGAGGGATACTAATAGATTTGAAAGTAGTGAGGGGAGGCAGGAATGCGAAATGATAGAAGGCCGGAGGGGATGGGATGAAGCCAAGAGCTGGAAAGGTGATTGGCGAAAGTGATACAGAGCTGGAGAAGGGAAAGTATCATGGGACGGGAGGGCTCAGGAGAAATAAAGGGGGAGGGGGAGCACCAGAAGGAGATGGGGAACAGGCAGGGCGATGTGCAGAGAGAGAAAAAAAGAACAAACAACTAAGTATGTCAGTGATGTGGTAAGAAGGGGAGGAGGGGCATTAACGGAAGTTAGAGAAATCAATGTTCATGCCATTAGGTTGGAGGCTACCCAGCCGGTATATAAGGTGTTGTTCCTCCAACCTGAGTGTGGATTCATCTGTACAGTAGAGGAGGGCCATAGACAGATATATCAGAATGGGAATGGGACATGGAATTAAAATGTGTAGCCATTGGGAGGAGCCGGAGTCGGGATCACTCTCTGCGGGCCGAAGATATCACTTTCCCATCGGTGAGTATTGAGACCGATCCCGAGCGGGGAGATCTGATGTTGGCCATGAGCCCCGAACTGAGGGCCAATTACTCATTTAGTACCCAGTTATATGGGCTCGTCAAAGATGTGTCGACATCACTTAATTTGCATTGAATGATCCAAACCAACAGCCCAGGCTGTCTATTTCCGCAGAATTTAAATGGTACTCCCGCCCACAGGTCACGTGAGGCTGTGTGCCGCAGGCTCCTCGCGTTTGTCCTTGTGCTTTATGGTTGTTGTGCCTTCTCCCGGACTGGGGTGGCTGAGAAAAGAGAACGTCCCAGATTGTGGGGATCTTTGATTTCACTGCCTGCTTTACCGAGGGACTGGGAAGTCTGGGGGGTGGGGGGAAGAATGGTTTCTGTGATGTGCTGATCTGTATCTAAAAGTCTCTGCAGTTCCTCCCAGTCACGGGCAGATGAGTTACCATGCAAAGTCGTGATGTATCTGGATGGGGAATTTTCTATGGTGTGTTGATATAAAAATTGTTCAGCGTCAAAGTATATCTGACAAAGTTCTTATTGTTTGCTCTAACTTTGTCATTTTAGAATCTTTTATGCAGTAGTATATACTATTAATTCAGTATCTGTGTATTGCTGGAGGACCATCAGTGATCGTCCTTGATTCCTTCACCCACCTGGTTCCATCTGCTCATCCCTGCCCATCTTGTTCAACCTCTGCCCAGTCTCCTAACCTACACCCCGCCCGCATCAGTGATATGCATCAACCATCTGGGTCAACTTCTGTCCACCCTGTATCCCACACCTCAATGTAATACATTAGCAATCTTTCCTCCAACCCTTGTCTTCATTTTGAAGTGTTCTTTTGCACCTTTGGCCTCAATGAGTATTTCCAGAGTCGGTTATTGTTAGCTGGAATGCCGGAGGGCCATCTGGTACCAGTCCTGTTGTGCATTGGTATGGAGGTGCTGGTATTTGAACTGTGACTGGCTGACACACTGCGGCATTTTACTGGCAGCAAAGAGTACTGGGAGAGTTGGTGCTTGGGCTATAATCCTGTGATCGGCATTCCAGGCAAATGGAACTGTTGATGATTTAGCTTTGACATTGGATTGTGCTTCTACAAATGGGGCTGGATAGTCGTCCTTCTGCAATAAAGCAGAAATTTCGAGCAGCTGGACATTGGTTGTGGGGAAATCCTGGATTGTCAGATGGGAGGGGGGTTCGATGTGTGAGACTCTCAGGGTTGTTAAATGGTTCAGCTGTTTGATCCTGTGAGGTTGGGAACTGGATATCACAGTTTTTGATCTTGGTGAAAAAGGACCCGGGGATCGAGCTGCTTGGACTTATGAGGTGCTGAGAGAGTATTCCTGGTCTGGGATCAGATTTTTTTTCTGGAGTTCCTTTGGAAGCAAAGACTGCTGCTGAGGAAATGATGGGTTCCCAGTCCATCCTCACAGGGAGAGGCAAGGAGTGAATGTGCTGATCCGTGTTTACAACAATAGAAATAGACTCGTGAGTTTTGGTGTTCAAACTGTGTTTGGAAATCCCCCTCCCCTCACTGTCACCTGACTGTCCTCGGTGGAAATCAGGCAGAATTTCGCGTTGCTGGAGATCTTAACTAAAAACTGTAAATGTTTGAAGTCATTCTGATGAAACGTTATTACCTGAATGGTAAAGTTTGTTCCTCTCCCCACAGTTGTTCCTTACCTGCTGAGCGTTTCAGGTAATTCCAGCTTCTTTTTATTACATTCATTCTGGTCTGGTTTATATTTTCCGAAATGGACCTGATTTAACCTGGGAATGGAAATGACTCGTTCTGCGATAGGAGAACAGTAAAGAAAACAGAACTTTCCCCCGTCAATTATCCTCGTACCAATTTGTCTGTTATTTCAGGAAATGTGTTCAGTGCAGTTATTGCTAAGAAGGTTTACAAGAATAATCTCAGGAATGATCAGCTTTAAGTATGAGGAGCACTTGATGTTTCTGGACCTGTACTCTGTACTCAGAGGGTCGATGCTGGTGGCCAGGGTGAGGGTAGTTAAGCAAACCTACCGAATGCTGAAAAGCCTGGATACAGTGGACATGGAGAGGATGTTTCCATTAGTCGGAGTGTCTGTAATCTTACAGCACAACCTCAGAATAAAAATCCTTCCCTTTAAAACTGAGATGAGAAAACATATGTCCAAAAGATGTCTGAAATGTAGAATTTGTTGCCGCAGGGGTAGGGTGAGGATGCCTTTGAGTGTATTTATAACATAGATTAATATATTCATGATTGCTAAGTCACTGCAGGGTTACAGAAGGAAGGCAGGAATATGGTGTTAAAATAAATCTCAGCCATGTTTGAGCGGTGGGGCAGACCAGATGGATCGAATCAAATAATTTTGTTCCTGTGTCTTATGTCGTAACATGACTGAATGATGGCTCCTTCTTATCCCATATCACTTTGTGACGTGTGAGGGACAATAGATTGTTCACTGAGATCATTATATCTGCCTTCAAAGTTTAAATATTAGTCAGTTTTGTTCTTAGTAACATTTAGTAGAAATGTTTGGTTCTCCTTTTTATTGCTAATGTGCTTCATTATCTTTCATGTTAAAGTCAGACCTGAGGTGAGAGGTTTCATGGAAGGAAAACCCCAACTGGAAGCAAACCACAGATGAAGACGAGGGAACAGTAACAAGTGAACCAGCCCGAGGATTGAGAGCATCAACTGGAGAGGACTCATCTGAATCGGAGATTCCAGGATTCAGTCAGGAGAAAGTTTGGTGAGTCTCATTTACTCAAACACTTTAGACATTACATACCTGTACAAAGGAAGGTAGGAAATAGTTGGAGTGAGACTGAATGTGCCCAGAAGTAACAGTTATGCCTCAGTCAGACCCAGTTCCAATCACTTCAGGTCTGGTAATAAGCTGCGAGCAGCACAGCCGTTTAAAACCAGTCCCTCTCAGTCACAGTGTTTACTCAGATCAAGATCTTGCATCTCCTGAAGTAGCTTTTGGTCAGTTCTGAGTGGGGAGAGGGAAAGAGAGGGGAGTGTTTATACTGACTGCCTTTCAAAAAGAGTAATTGTTTGAACTTGCTGCAAACTCTCTACCCATACCCTATACTTTCTCAGCGAAGTTATTGACATAGATGACGAGTAGCAATGGGCAGGACGCCAGGAAATGACACTAAGCTCGGGACTCGAGTTCGAGAAACAGCCTCGCACCCTCTGTTTGCAGAACCTGGGGCTCTGTAACAAACCCAATTGTAATAGGAAGATTAGTCAGTGATTAAGATGATGAGAGAATTGTGGCCTCCTGAAAGGATATGCGAGCTGAGCTGCCTGATTCATTGGACCAGATCCACCCTCGGGTTGGCAACGTAATTTACCCCTTGCCCATCCACCCAGGTCATGTTACTTCCGATTACTCACAGTACCCCAACCACCCTCAGTCCCACCAGTGGCCCGACAGCCTTCTGACCATTCACCCCACACCGATACATAACCAGGCCCCCTTCACCAACGTCCACCCTCCCAGCTTGGGGAACCAGAGCAAACTGATCCCGCAATCCTGACTCAGTGCAAAACTAAAACCAGGGATGCAAGACTGCAGAGCCCGGAGCCTCCCGCTGTCCGGCTCGGTCCCGACCCGTTCCCACTGCAACCAGCTCTCGATTTACAAAAACCCCAGATCAACCCCTTCCTCACGTCATCTGAACAGGAAACACCCCGGTATTAGCTGCGGTTGACATCGTGCTGCGACTTACAGTAGGTCCCCTTATGTGGTTAAACGCCCCACTGTCGGAAATGGAGACCCGAACCGTACGTGGTCAAATTCCCCGCTGTCAGAAATGGAGACCGGAACCGTACGCGGTCAGACTCCCTGCTGTCCGAAATGGAGACCCGAACCGTACGCGGTCAAACTCCCCGCTGTCAGAAATGGAGACCGGAACCGTACGCGGTCAGACTCCCTGCTGTCCGAAATGGAGACCCGAACCGTACGCGGTCAAACTCCCCGATGTCCGAAATGGAGACCCGAACCGTACGCGGTCAAACTCCCGGCGTGGAAATGAAATCGCTCGGTGGATTGGTTCGGAGACTTGTGAACATACATGATTAACGACCCTGCAACTGGGGACTGAATAAATATTTAGTCTAATAATTCTAATCAGACACACTATCACCTCGCCTTTCTCTCTCATCCCTAGCTACTTACCACATCTCCCTCACCACTCCCTCCTCCCAGTCCCTCTTCATTATGCAGCCCTCTACCCCAGCCCTTACTTCTTTCTCCCTCTCGCCCGCACCGTCTTGCCTCTCCCTCACCCTTACCTTATCATCGCCCCTCAATCATCCTTGGTTCCTCATCGCCTTTCTCCCTCTCCCCCTTCTCTACCCCTCTGTTACACCCCTATTCGACCAGTATCCCACTCTCTGTCACCCCTTTCCTCGCTTTCTACTCTCACCACTGTCTCTACTCCTCTAATCACAAATCGTACTCCACTCTCTTCTCTCTTCATCTCTTCACTATCTCATGCCTCTTTTAATTTCTCTCACACTCTCTCCCCTCTATCTATCTGTTTATCTTACTCTTCCATTCTCTCTCCCATCCCACAATCCCCGTCCCTACCCCTTTCACCTGTCATCCCACTCCCAATCTCAGTCACCGTCTGTCTTCCCCTCTCCATGTCCTCCTCTCTCATGCACGCTGTCACCTCACTCAAACTCGTCTCTCTCACTCACTCACCTCTGCCTCTCTGTAACCTCCATTTCTAACCCTCTCCCTCGCTATCTCTCTCCCAATGTCCCACACTCTCCCCCTTGCTCTCCCAAACAATCTCCCTGCTGGCACCCGTATCCCACACTGTCTACCGCTCTCTCTCACCCTCTAAATGCACCGCTCATCCAAAGCGTTCCCCGTCTTCGCTCTCTCTCACTCTCTCTCAACACACCCCTGTTCCTCTCTCCCTTCCTCCCTCTCTCCCTCCCTCTCGTCACACCCTGCGCTCTCCACCTCATCCCATACATCAACAATACTGAAATGCCAAGTGCCGTTTGTAACTGGGATCTTTCTGGGTTCCAGATCCTCGGTAATGGTCTTTGTATATGAGGATCAGCAGGATCCTGGGATCCGAGTCCATAAGGCACTCAGAGCAGTTACACAGGTTGACTCTGTGGTTAAGAAGACATACAACACATTAGCTTTCATCAGTCATAAGATTCAGTTTAAAAGCCGAGTGTTAATGTTGCAGCTATATAGGACCCTGGTCAGACCCCACTTGGAGTACTGTTTTCAATTCTGGTCGCCTCACTACAAGAAGGATGTGGAAACCATAGAAATGGTGCAGAGGAGATTTACAAGGATGTTGCCTGGATTGGAGAGCAGGCCTTATGAGAATTGTTTGAGTGAACTCAGCCTTTTCTCTTTGGAGCGACTGAGGAAGAGAGGTGACCTAATAGAGGTGTACAAGATAATGAGAAGCATTGATCGAGTGGATAGTTAGCGGCTTTTTCGCAGGGCTGCAATGGCTAGCACGAGAGGGCGTAGTTTTAAGGAGCTTGTAAGTAGGTACAGAGGAGATGTCAGGGGTAGTTTCTTTTACGCAATGGTGTGCGTGGAATGGGCTGTCAATGGCCTTGATGGAGGTGGAAACGATAGGGTCTTTTTAAGATACTCCTGCATGGCTAGATCCGTAGAAACAAAGAACACTGCAACACAGAAACAGGCCTTTTGGCCTTTCATGGCTGTGCCGAATCAGTTTTTCTGCCTAGTCCTACTGACCTGCAACTGGACAATATCCCTCCATACCCTTCTCATCCATGTACCTGTCCAAGATTTCCTTAAATGTTAAAAGTGAACCTGCATTCACCACTTAATCTGGCAGCTCATTCCACACTCCCAACAGTCTCTGTGTGAAGAAGCACCCACCCCCGCCATGTTTCCTTTAAACTTTTCCCCGTTCACCCTTTAACCATGAGCTCTGTTTTTTTTTCTTCCCTGACATCAGTGGAAAAAGCCTGTTTGCATCCCCTCTATCTATACCCATCATAATTTTATACTCCTCTATCAAATCACCCCTCATTCTCCTACGCTCCAGGGAATAAAGTCCCAAACTATTCAACCTTTCTCTGTAACTCAGTTTCTCAAGTCCCGGCAACATCCTTGTAAAAGTTTTCTGCACTCTTTCAACCTTATTAATATCTTTCCTGTAATTAGGTGACCAAAACTGCACACAATACTCCAAATTCGGTCTCACCAATGTCGTATACAACCTCACCATTACATTCCAACTCTTATAATACTTTGATTCATAAAGGCCAATGTACCAGAAGCTCTATTTACAACCCTATCTACTGGTGACGCAACTTTTAGGGAATTATGAATCTATACTTCCAGATCCCTCTGTGCTACTGCACTCCTCAGTGTCCTACCATTTACCTTGTATGTTCTACCTTGGTTTGACATTCCGAAGTACAATACCTCACACTTGTCCGCATTAAACTCCATCTGCTATTTTTGCAGCCCATTCCTGCAACCCTCTGCAAGCTTTGAAAACCTTCCTCGCTGTCCACTACACCTCCAACCTTTGTATCATCAGCAAATTTACAATCCAATTTGCCACATTAGCATCCAGATCATTGATATAGATGGCAAATAACAATGGACCCAGCACTGATCCCTGTGGCACACCACTAGTCACAGGCCTCCATTCAGCATAGCAATCCTCCACTACCTCTCTCTGGCTTCTTCCATTGAGCCAATGTCTAATCCAATTTACTACCTCTCCATGTATACCGAGCGAATGAATCTTCCTAACTAAACTCCCATGCGGGACCTTGTCAAACGCCTTACTGAAGTCCATGTATTCAACATCCACTGCCTTCCCTTCATCCACTTTCCTGGTAACTTCCTCGAAAAAGGCTAATAGTTCGGTTAAACATGACCGACCAAGCACAAAGCCATGCAGACATTTTCTAATATGTCCCTGTCTATCCAAATACTTGTAGACTCTATCTCCTAGTACTCCTTCCAATAATTTACCTACTACTGATGTCAAACTTACCGGCCTATAATTTCCCTGCTTACTTTTTGACCCACTTTTAAACAACAGAACTACAAAAGCTATCCTCCGGCACCTGACCCGTGGATATCGACATTATAAATATTTCACCCAGGGCCCCTGGAATTTCAACACCAGTCTCCTTTAAAGTCCGAGTGAATAACCTGTCAGGTCCAGGGGATTTATCTACTCTGATTTGCCTCAAGAAAGCAAGCACCTCCTCCTCTTCAGTCTGTATGTTCCATGACCTTCCTACTTGTTTGCCTTGTTTCCATAGACTCCAATCCAGTTTCCTTAAGAAATGCAGATGCAAAAAAAAAAACACATTTAATATCTCTCCCATTTCCATTGGTTCCATACATAGCCGACGACTCTGATCTTCAGGAGATCAATTTTATCCCTTACTACCCCTTTGCTCTTAACATACCTGTAGAAGCTCTTAGGATTATCCTTCACCCTGACTGCCAAAGCAACCTCATTTCTTCTTTTAACCTCCTGATTTCTTTCTTAAGTATGTTCTTCTCTTTTATACTCCTCAAGTATCTTATTTCATCCCTGTTGGCTATACATGTTATACATATATCTCCTCTTCTTTATCAGAGTTCCACTATCTCGAGAACCAAGGTTCCTTATAGTTATTCATTTTGCCTTTAACCCTAACAGGAACAAAAAAAATCTGCACTCTCAAAATTTCTCCTTTGAAGGTCTCCCACTTACCAATCACATCCGTGCCAGAGAACAACTTGTCCCAATCTACGCGTTTTAGATCCTTTCTCTTTTCTTCAAATTTGGCTTTTTTTCCAGTTTATAACTTCATCCCGAGGACCAGATCTATCTTTATCCATGATCAAGTTGAAAGTAATGACGTTATGAACAATGGAAACAAAGTGCTCCCCTACACACACTTCCGTCACCTGCCCTAGATCATTTCCTAATAGGAGATCTAATATTACATCCTCCCTAGTTGGTATATCTATATATTGATTTAAAAAACTTTGCTGAACACATTTCACAAACTCTAACCCATCCAGACCTTTAACAGTCTGGAAGTCCCAATCAATGTGGGGACTCCCACACATTTTAGACATCCTCTTTCAGAGATCCTGATTTACTTCTTATGTGTTCTCTTGCTTCTTTTATGCTCCAGAAGAAACTGCCTGCCTATCCCTGTTATGCAACTCCATTCATTTTGTGCTTCACCAGGGTCTCAATATCTCTTGAAATCCAAGTTTCCCTACAGTTTCTATCTTTACCTTTTATTCTGACAAGCACATACCCGCTTTGTACTTTCAAGATTTCACTTTGAAGGCCTCCCATTTACCAAGCACAACTTTGCCATAAAGCAGCCTGTCCCAGTCCACAGTTGCCAGATCCTAGTGTAGATTCCAGGTGTTGATCCATCCCTGAACACATCCGCCTTTCCTACGCTGCTCCTTGTATAGAAATATACAGGGCTCAGCATATTCACTGCACCATGCTCAACGTTTTCATTCCTGACTTTCTCTGAGGACTGAACAACAACTGTCTCCACAACCTGTCCACTCTCTGTTCTGTTATTCAGACTCCCATTTCCCTGCAACTTTAGTTTACCCCCACCTACCCCTGCTCCCAGCATGTAGCTCTATCACCCCTTTGGCTTTCCTCTCCCAGATCAATAAAAGGACGTTCAGACCATGTAGTGGCAAAGAGGAATAAATGAGGCACTTATGAACTACATGAAATTCAATTGAACTCTGATGAAAGAAATAAAAGAAGGCATGAGGTTGCCCCAGCAGACAAGGTGAAGGAGAATCCTCATGGATTCTGCAGAAATGTTATGAGCAAAAGGATTGCAAGGGAAAAAATTATTCCTCTGGAAGATCAGAATGGTAATCCATATGAGGAGACAAAACAGATGTGGGGGAGCTTTTTCGCATCCGTATTTACACAGGAGATGGACACAGAGTCTATAGAAGTGAGGCAAAGCTGCATGAACTTCATGGACCCTGTACAGATTTCAGAGGTGGAGGCGTTTGCTGTCTTAAGGCAAATTCAGTTGCAAGATCAGTTCCTGAAGGTTGGAGAGTGGCTAATGTTATCCCACTTTTCAAGAAGGGAGGGAAGGAGAAAACGGAGAACTATTGCCCTGTTAGACTAACGTCAGTCGTGGGGAAGATGCTTGAGTCCATTATTAAGGACGAAATAGTGGCACATCTAGATGGCAGAAATAGGATTAGGCCGAGCCAGCATGGATTTACCAAGGGCAAATCATGTTTGACTAATCTGTTGGAGTTTTTTGAGTGTGTAACAAGGATGTTAGACGAGGGCAAGCCAGTGGATGTTGTATACCTAGATTTTCAGAAGGCATTCGATAAGGTGCCACATAGGAGATTGGTGAGTAAAATCAGAGCTCATGGCATTGGGGGCAGGGTTTCAACATGGATAGAAAACTGGTTGGCAGATAGAAAGCAAAGGGTATCAGTGAATTGGTGTTTCTCGGACTGGCTGGAGGTGACTAGTGGGGTACCACAGGGCTCTGTATTGGGACCACAGCTCTTTAAGATTTATGTCAATGATTTAGATGAGGGCATTGAAAACTATATCAGCAAGTTTGCTGACGATACTAAACTGGGTGGCAGTGTGACATGCGAAGAGGACGTTAGGAGAATACAGGGAGACTTGGATAGGCTGAGTGAGTGGGCAGATACTTGGCAGATGTCATTCAATGTGAATAAATGTGAAGTTATCCACTTTGGAAGCAGGAACAAGGGGGCAGAGTATTGTCTGAACGGTGTAGAGTTAGGTAAGGGAGAAATGCAAAGAGACCTAGGACTCCTAGTTCACCAGTCAATGAAGGTGAATGAGCAAGTGCAACAGGCAGTGAAGAGGGCAAATGGAATGTTGGCCTTTGTTACAAGGGGAATTGAATACAAGAACAAGGATGTCCTTTTGCATTTGTACAGGGCCCTGGTAAGACCACACCTGGAATATTGTGTACAGTTTTGGTCTCCAGGTTTAAGGAAGGATATTCTGGCAGTTGAGGAAGTGCAGCGTAGATTCACTAGGTTGATTCCTGGGATGGCAGGTCTGTCTTACGCAGAGAGATTGGAGAGATTGGGCTTGTACTCGCTGGAATTGAGGAGATTGAGAGGGGATCTGATTGAAACGTTTAAGCTAATTAAAGGATTTGATCGGATTGAGGCAGAAAATATGTTCCAGATGTTGGGAGAGTCCAGTACCAGAGGGCATGGATTGAGAATAAGAGGTCAGTTATTTAAAACAGAGTTGAGGAAGAGCTTCTTCTCCCAGAGAGTTGTGCAGGTGTGGAATGCACTACCTCGGAAGACGGTGGAGGCCAATTCTCTGGATGCTTTCAAGAAGGAGCTAGATAGATATCTGATGGATAGGGGAATCAAGGAATATGGGGACAAGGCAGGGACTGGGTATTGATAGTGAATGATCAGCCATGATCTCAGAATGGTGGTGCAGACTCGAGGGGCCGAATGATCTACTTTTGCACCTATTGTCTATAGTCTAAATTAGTGTGGATCAATCCCCAGGGCCTGACAAGTTGTTCCCTGTGACCGTGCGGAAGACAAGTGCAGAAATTGTCGCGGCCCAAGCACAGATATTTAAATAACCCTTAGTGACAGGTGTGCTACTGGAGGATTGGAGGACAGCCAATGTTCTTCTGCTGTTCAGGAAAGACGCTAAAAATTATCTATGAAATTGTACATTGGTGAGCTTGACATCAGTAATGGGAAAGTTATAGAAAAGTATATGCAGGAACCAGATAAAGGTATTTGGACAGATGTGGGCTGATTAAAGATAGACAGCATGGCTTTGTGCATGGTAGGTCATGTCTAGCCAATCTTATAGAGTCTCTCGAGGAAGTTATCGGGAATGTAGATGAAGGCAAGGCAGTGGGTGTTGTCTACATGGACGTTAGGAAGGCACTTCACAAAGTCTCATATGGGAGTTTGATCAAGAAGGTTCGGTCACTCAGCATTCAAGACGAGATAGTAAATTGGATGAGACACTGTCTTTGGGAGAAGCCCGAGTGTGGTAGCAGATGGTTGCCTCTCTGATCGGTGGCCAGGGACTAGTGGTGAGCCATAGGGATCAGTGCTGGATCTGATGTTGTTTGTCATCTATATCAAGAATCGGGATAATAGTGTGTTTAACCGGATCAGTAGATTTGTAGATGACACCAAGACTAGTGGTGTAGTGGACAGTGAGAAAGACTATCATGGCTTGCAGTGCGATCTGGACCGGCTGGGAAAATGGATTAAGTAATGAAAAAAGGTATTTACTGCAGACAAGTGTGAGGTTTTGCATTTTGGTATGATCTACCAATGGAGGTCTCTCACAGTGACTGGTCAGGCACGGAGGAGTTTTGTAGAAGAAAGGGATCTGGGAATACAAGTTCTTAATTCACTGAAACTGGTATCACTGTTAGATAGTGATGGGATAAAAAAAATCAGCCCATTGGCCTTCATGAACCAAAGAACTGAAAACAATAAATGGATGTTATGTTGACTTGAAGAAGACATTGGTGAGCCCTAATTTGGAGTACTGTGTGCAGTTCTGTTCACGTATCTACATGAAAGATGTAAAAGAGGTTGAAAGAGTTTAGAGAAAATTCACAAGGATGTTGCCAGGTCGAGAAGACTTGGGTTATTAGGAAAGATTGAACAGGTCAGGACTTTATTCCTTGGAATGTAGAAGAATTGTGAGAAGATTTGATGGAGGTGTACCAAAATTATGAGGGTTATACATGGGGTAAATGGAAGCTTTTTCATTTTTCAAAAATGGCGTTTCCAACTGAGATTGGGTGGAACGATAACCAGAGGCCATGGATTAAGAGTGAAAGGTGAAACATTAAGGCGAATATGAGGGGATAATTCTTTAAACATCGATCATCCAGGTGTGGAATGAGCAGACAACCTAACTGGTGCATGCGTGCACAACTTCAAAATATAAGAGGATTGTATAGGTACCTGGATGTTAGGGGTATGGGAACAGACAGCTTAAGTAGATCATCACAAACTAGATGGAACAAAGGGCCTGTTTCTGTGTTGTACCTTTCTATGATTCTGTGACAAGAACATGAAATAATGCTATTATTCTTCTAAATCATTTTATCAGCTGTGCGGACCAACCATTCATCCGGGCAGGGAATCTTCAGAAAGCTTTAAAACTGTTGGAACTTTAAATTGACAGCAGGTAAAAGAAAATCCCAGCTGTATGTCAACAAAGTCTAATACCGGGAGATAATTTCAGTTACTGTGGCGCCAGGAACCCATGCAGCTCAGTGGGAAATGGGGATAATACCAACTGAGATAGTCAAACTGAGCCACGTCACGAATTGGAGATGGCAGAAATGCCCCATTCTTATGGAAGGACATCAGACAGTTTGATGGTCATTCCAGATACCAGCACTGTGCCCAGTCAGGAGATGATTTCTCTGTCCAACTTCGGTTGAACCTCACTGTAACAGTGTGATGTCAGATCATACCTTGGAAACTAAAGTGATCTCATCTGAAATATTGTTCTACACCCATTGATGGATTTTGTAAATCTTTTTTTCAGGTTAAAAGCGAGAAGGAATTTGTCTCCAGGAATCCCAAACACGGCACGCCAATTTTGCTGTCTCGATCTAGATATTTATAAAGTGAAGTTGACCGTCCTTCCTGCTCAGACTGTGGGGAGACTTCAACTAGGTCATCTGACCAACTGGCACTCCCGTTATTTTACACAGGAGAAAGGCCGTTCACCTGCTCAGACAGTGGGAATAGATTCACTCGGTCACCTCAATTGAAGTTACATCAGCAAATTCACGCTGGGCAAGAACATTCACCTGTTCTTTGTGTGAGAGGAGATTCAGTCTGTCATCCCACCTGTGGACAGAACAGTCCGTTTCCACCGGGCAGAGGCCGGTCATCTTCTGAATTTGTGGGGAGGGATTTACTCGGTCATCTCACCTAATGGCGCTCCAGCGAGTTCACACCGGGGAGCGGCCGTTCACCTGCTCGGACTGTGGGAAGGGATTTACTCGGTCTTCCAGCCTACTGAGTCATCAGAGAATTCACACTGGGGAAAAGCCGTTCATCTGTTCGGTCTGTGGGAAGGGATTCATTCACTCATCCACCCTACTGAGTCATCAGCGTGTTCACACTGGGGAGAGGCCATTCACCTGCTCGGACTGCGGAAAGAGATTCACTCAGTCATCCAACCTACAGAGTCATCAGCGAGTTCACACTGGGGAAAAGCCGTTCACCTGCTCAGAATGTGGAAAGGGATTCAGACAGATATCCCATCTAGTGATTCATCAGCGAGTTCACACTGGGGAGAAGCCATTCACCTGCTCAGAATGTGGGAAGGGATTCACTCACTCATCCCATCTACAGGGACACCAACGAATTCACACTGGGGAGAGGCCATTCACCTGCTCGGACTGTGGGAAGGGTTTCACTCAGTCATCCAGCCTTCAGACTCATCTGCGAGTTCACACTGGAGAGAGACCGTTCACCTGCTCAGAATGTGGGAAGGGATTCACTCGTTCATCTTACCTACTGAGTCATCAGCGAGTTCACACTGGGGAGAGGCCGTTCACCTGCTCAGAATGTGGGAAGGGATTCACTCAGTCATCCCACCTACAGAGTCATCAACGATTTCACACTGGGGATAAGCCGTTCACCTGCTCAGAATGTGGGAAGAGATTCATTCATTCTTCCGACCTACTGAGTCATCAGCGAGTTCACACTGGAGAGAGGCCATTCACCTGCTCAGTCTGTGGGAAGGGATTCACTCAGTCATCCAACCTACAGAGTCATCAGCGAGTTCACACTGGGGAGAAGCCGTTCACCTGCTCAGAATGTGGGAAGAGATTCACTCGTTCATCCGACCTACTCTGTCATCAGCGAGTTCACACTGGGGAGAGGCCGTTCACCTGCTCAGAATGTGGGAAGAGATTCACTCGTTCATCTACCCTACTGAGTCATCAGCGAGTTCACACTGGGAAGAGGCCGTTCACCTGCTCAGTCTGTGGGAAGAGATTCACTCAGTCATCCCACCTACAGAGTCATCAGCGAGTTCACTCTGTGGATAAGCCGTTCACCTGCTCCGTCTGTGGGAAGAGATTCACTCTGTCATCCAACTTACTGGTTCATTATCGAGCTCACACTGGTGAGAAGCCGTTCACCTGCTCAGAATGTGGGAAGAGGTTCACTCTGTCATGCAACCTGCAGACACACCAGCGAGTTCACACTGGGGAGAGGCCATTCACCTGCTCAGTCTGTGGGAAAGGATTCACTCGGTTATCCCACCTACAGAGTCATCAGAGAACTCACACTGGGGAGAAGCCGTTCACCTGCTCGGTCTGTGGGAGGGGATTCACTCACTCATCCACCCGACTGAGTCATCAGCGAGTTCACACTGGGGAGAAGCCGTTCATTTGCTCCGTCTGTGGAAAGAGATTCACTAAGTCATCCAACTTACTGGTTCATCATCGAGCTCACAGTGGCGAGAAGCCGTTCACTTGCTCAGAATGTGGAAAGAGATTCACTCATTCATCCGACCTACTGAGTCATCAGCGAGTTCACACTGGGGAGAGGCCGTTCAGCTGCTAAGAATGTGCAAACGGATTCATTCAGTCATCCGAACTACTGGCACAACAGTCAGGTCACACTAGGGAGTGGTCGTTGTTATGAATCCCTGGGTTTCGTTTGCTGTGGTCTGTTATTTTATGAGAGAGAGAGAGAGAGAGAGAGAGAGAGAGAGAGAGAGAGAGAGAGAGAGAGAGAGAGAGAGAGAGAGAGAGAGAGAGAGCGAGAGAGAGAGAGAGAGGGAGAGAGGGAGAGAGAGAGAGGGAGAGAGAGAGAGCGCGAGAGAGAGTGAGAGAGAGAGAGGGAGAGAGAGAGAGAGCGAGAGAGAGAGAGAGAGAGGGAGAGGGAGAGAGAGAGAGAGAGCGAGAGAGAGAGAGAGAGAGGGGGGAGAGAGAGAGAGAGAGAGAGAGTCTGACTTGTAGCTTGTTTAAGTCGCTCGCAGCTTGATTAGTATTAACCGAGGACACAGACACTCAGAGCCAGACAGAAACGAAGGAGGATAAAATGGAACAGTCGAAACAAAGGAGCTTGTGGCCAAGGGTCACTATTTGTGAATTTCCTATGCCCACAAGGGTGGGTTAATTATCGATTCAGCATAATATACATCGAATGTGTGGATGTCACCTCGTTTGATCCATAGGAGCGGATCTGATTTGGGATATCCTGTGAAGACCACTGATGTGTTAACCCTTGCCTGGCTGTGGTGTGGTAATTCACTTGAAGACAAAACGCCTTGTGACAAGTCACTTTCCGTGATCATTTGTATGTGGATTTGGAATTACGATGGATAAAATCTACAGTGACTGTTCTCTCGTTTTACCACCATGGAACCTGTAGAATTCGACATAATTGCCTTCTCTCGACATTTACCCTGGATTACAAATATCTCTCACATCACCTATTCCATGAATGAACTAAACTTTCATACTTTACCATCTCAAGACTCCAAGCCTTGATTCCCCTAAACTCAATAATTTGGGACTTACATTTACACACATATATACACATTACACTGTTAACTTTTATTTATCTTGCTTAAGTTGCTATATAGTAAGTAAATACTAATAAAGAAAGTATTTTTTACATACAATCCACACTCCAGTGTGAACTCTATTGCAGCTGGTTTGTTTCTAAAGTGTCATGGTTCGTAATAAAATCGGGGCCTGCATCCGAAATATGAACAAATTTGGGGCGTATTGATTGATTTATTATCGATTTCATTGGGGAAATCACACTTGATTTATTTGTGTGTGGAAAATCAGCAGCGGATGATGATAGGTTTGTGGAAGCGCCAACCTCTGAGGCATTAGAGGATGCCAGACGGATTGAGTTGTTGAGTCTTGCTAAAAGGTTAAAACTTGTAAGGTGAAATTGACAATGAGGAGGGAACAGATGCAGAGAATAATAGCTGAACATTATGTATCTGAGGGTGTGTTTAAAGTGGAGGAGTTGGAGGTGTTTCCTGAAAGTAAACCTCGTGAGCTTGAGCTCCAGTAGAAGTTAGAAAAATTAAAGATGGAAGCTACAGTAAGGCAGAGGCAGTTTGAGGATAGAGAGGCAGAAAAACAGAGCGAGGAAGCAGAAAGACAGAGGCTGCCGAGCTGGAAAGGATAGAAAGATTGCAGGAAAGGTATTCTGGTGATAAGTTTGAGGCCAGTCGGGAAGTTAAATTGGTACCTGCGTTTGACGAGGCAGAGGTTGTTAAATACTTTCAGCGATTTGAGAAGGTTGCTCAGAGTTTAAAGTGGCCAAGAGGGTTGGCCTATTCTCATTTCATTCATTTTTCAATCTTTTTATTGATTTTCCAATAAAAAATACAAATCAGAGGAGGTGTTAGGAATCAGATAACACAAAAGACGTATAAACAGCAAATAAAAGTATATATTGTGAAAATCAGATAAGATATTTTATACTGTGTCATGTAACACCATGGTCCTGAAAAACGTTGTCTCATTTTCACTATGTACTGTACCAGCAGTTATGGTCGAAATGACAATAAAAGTGACTTGACGAAGTATAAAGTTACGCTGTTATAAATATAATCAAAAAACCACAACTCCTCTTAACAAGACCAAAAAAAATGGCCTAATCTCTTACAAAGTGTGATTAAGGGGGAGGCTCGGCAAACCTATTCTGCTTTGATTGTTGATGAAGCAGCTGATTATGACAAAGTGAAACAGGTTGTGCTCAAAGCTTATGAGTTGGTCCCAGAATCATACAGGCAAACGTTCATAAATTTGAGGAAATCTGTGAACCGGACTTATATGGAATTTGCTTATGAGAAGTTTGTGTGTATTACCCACTGGTGCACATGTAAAAATATAAATGATGATTTTAACAGCTTGAAAGAGTTGGTTTTAATTGATGAATTCTAAGGCTGCGTCCCTGATGACATACAGACGTATTTAGATGAAAAGGATGCTGCCACTTTGCAGGAGTCTGCTAGATTAGCAAATGTTTGCTTTAACCCACTAGGTCAAGTTTACCCAGAGTAAGAAAGCTGGACATATGATGGCTAATTGTTCCGTCCTGATGAAGAAAAAGGAACAGGAGGCAGTCCCAAATGCCTGTATTCAATATGTTGAAGCAGCTATGAACCCACAGGGTTCTGAACATTCTGTTGAAGCTCAGTTAAGGACTGAGTTCTGACCGAGATAAGAAGGGATTCGATCATTTTATGTCAGATGGGTTTGTATTAGTAAAGGAAGGGTCAACCCCGGTACCAGTGAAAATTCTTCCAGTTACTGGGGCTTCTCAGTCACTTATATTAGACAGCGTTCAAAAGTTTGGTGATGAGACTGACACTAGTGAGGTAAATCTTATTAAAGGCATTGGGGGTGGCATGGTTTCTGTGCCGTTGAACAAGGTAACATTACAGTCAGGGTTGGTTTCGGGACCTGTTGAGATCGGATTATGCTCCAGTTTACCGGTGGAAGATGTTACTTTGCTGTTAGGGAATGACCTGGCAGATAGTAAAGTTGTTCCTGCAGTGCTGTTGACAACTAAGCCAACCACTGACGACCCACAGATGGATTTTAACATTTATCCTTCCTGCGCAGGAACTCGAAGTATGGCTAAAAAGTCTGCCGACGCAGACGGTTCTGTGCAGCATGATTCTGATACCCATGATAGCCAACATCGGGATTCCGGTTATGAAGACTTGTCAGGGACTTTTCCGCCTTCATTGTTTCAACAGGATTCAGGTAGTAAGTCTGATGAGGAAGATTTATGCCTGCCTCGGAAGGAGTTTATAGCAGAACAGAACTGAGAACCTTAGATTGAAGCTTTAAAAGAAACAACTCTGTCAGATGATGAGATTAAGAAAGTGCCAGGAGGGTATTATCTCAAGGACGGAGTGTTAATGAGGAAGTGAGGGCCTCCTGCTATTCCAGCGAGTGAGGAATGGGCAATTGTTCACCAAGTTGTAGTTCCTGAAGCTTATAGGGCTGAAGTTTTAATGTGGCCCACAGTATGCCCTTAGGTCGCCTTTTTGGAGTGAATAAAACTGTAAACAGGATTATGAAATAATTCTACTAATTCCTAATTTGAGGAAAGATGTTGTGACCTTTTGCAGAACTTGTCACATTTGTCAAGTTGTGTGTAAACCTAATCAGGTCACCCAGTGGCCCCACTGTGGTTTATACCTGCATTCAGGCGAAATTCAATAGACCGTATGTAATAGTCTCTCAAATTAATGTTGTGAATTATGTTATTAAAACACCCGACCGACGTAAGCTAACACAGGTAGTACGCATAGATATGATAAAGCCTTATTTTGACAGGCAGGCACCATCTGTGAGTGCTGTTGTCAAAACATATGAATCTGGTAACCCTGAGAATGAAACAATCGACTTGTCTGAGAATTTTCACAAGCCAAACGTGGTCCCAGTTAGGCTAATGAACTCGGTTGTTCCAGAAAACATTCATAACAAATTGGCTCAGTTGCAGACAAAGCAACAACAACAGCTGAAGGAATTAATTCTGAAGTTTAAAGATTTATTTCCCGATGTTCCCAAGCAAACCACGGTCGCAGTACAGGATGTAGATATTGGTCAAGCCAAACCGATTAAACAACACCCATATTGCATGAACGTAGAAAAGTGTAAATTGGCTGAGCAAGGAATTGAATATATGCTGAAAAATAGTCCTTCAGCATCAGATTGGAGCTCACCCTGCGTTATTGTGCCCAAACCTGACGGTTGTGTTAGATTTTGCACTGATTATAGGAAGGTTAATGCAGTAACAAAAAACAGATGCCTATCCTATCGCTAGGGTAGATGATTGCATCGATAAAGTTGGAATAGATAATTTCTTACAAAGATATATCTGTTGAAAGGGTATTGGTGTGTTCCATGGATGGACAGAGGTAGAGAAATTTCTGTATTTGCGACACCATTAGGTTTGTGTAAATACAGTGTTTTGACTTTTGGAAGGAAAAATTCTCCAGGAACATTCCAGAGAATGATTGATTCTGTAATTCGAGGGTTAGAACACACAGATACCTATATTGATGACTTAGTCACAGGGAGTGACACTTGGGAAGAGCATATCTCTGCAGTAGAAAACCTGTTTGACAGGTTTTCCCAGGCCAGCCTTACAGGTAACTTGGCTAAGAGTGAATTTGGCCATGCCACTGTGACCTGTCTTGGCTATTTTGTTGGTCAAAGCAAGTTGGCTCCTGTTGGGGCAAAAGTCCAGGCAATTTCTCAAGTTCCTATTCTGACTGTTAAAAAGGCTTTTAGAAGGTTTCTGGGAATGGATGGATATTATAGTAAGAACTTTGCAGCCCTCGCTCTTCCTCTGACTAATCTCCTGAAGTTATATATAAAAAGAAGGAGAAAACAATAACTCCATCTAATTCCGAAAAAAACCCACTAACTACAAAAAAAGAAAAACCAATCCATTAGGAATCTTTTACGTACCTCTTAACTGGGTGTCCAATCAGCAATGAAAGAAGAATTCGTTGGAGTCTGGTGGTACTATACTGAAGGTGCTTATTAATAAAAAATAAGCAAAAGCATATCAATAATGCTAATATACATACAAAACAAGTTAGCAGTAATAAACCTAGAAGTGTAGGAATAATAATAATCAATAATAAACAAGCTCTATCGTTGTCTTGGGGTAAATAAATTGTCATAGAAAAGTATTAAGTTAATTTCAGTTCTTAAGTGCTGATGTAGTTATGGTTGTTATATTGTAATCGTTGGTGAGAGACACAGAGAGAGAGAGAGATGTCACAGCTACAGTCAGGCAAACCTTCCTTTGCTTTCTTAATCCGTCGTATCGGTGTGGTCATTCAGTTATGACCTCTCCGTCCTTCTGCTAGACCGTTCTTCTGTGGTGGACTCGTCACTCTGGCATGAGTGGACACACACACAAGTTCCCACCGGCCCTGCTTTAACACTGTGAGCTTTACTGACCGATCTCCTGTTTCGGTCTCTGAAGCCCCCACCATTCTTGTGGGTTCCAACACTCAATCATTGTTCACTGACGTGTCTGGGGGGCGTCACTCCAGGCCTGTCTTTTATCCCTACTCACGGGGACTCAGCTATCCATCACTCCTGAATGACTGTGTCCATCAAATAAGGCCACTCCTTCAATCCACTGAGGAATGTTTATGAGCAAATTATTGTCCTAGCAGCGAAAGAGTAAATAATTCAAAAAAGGAGTCACAATACGGTTAATCAGCAGTTTCCACCTCTCTCTTATTTGTCGCCGATGTTCTTGTTTTTTCCGTCTCTCTTTCTCATGGTCAGCATAGCAACAGTAATAGTTCGTGGTTCTCAGGAGGGGGTTGTTAACTCTGTACCCCATTGTCGATCAGGTCTGTTCATCACTCATAGCAAATCAAACCCCCAAGCGATACGTTTGACCATCATCTAAATATAAATTAAATCATCAACCGCCATTTCATATTTATGAAAAAATAAAATTGGAAGGAAACCATATAAAGTAATTCAAATTAAAAGATAATATTTGGCAAAAGAACCTCATCTTCTTTCAAAATCGAATCGAGGATCAGAAGTTCTACTTTTATTTTTTTCCAAGCTAAGACATAACATTCCTTCAGATAACCATTCAATTAATGTAGGGGATGAAATATCTTTCCAGTTTAATAAAATAGCCCTTCTTGTCAGTAGTGTAACAAATGCAATTACATATTGATCTGAAGATGAAAAACCCTGAATATGATGTGGAACTATTCCAAAATTCCAAATAAAACAGTCAATCTATTAGGTTATAAATTAATTTTCAGAGCTTTAGAAATTGTAGAAAATACAGATTTCCAAGACGATTTTAATGAAAACATGACCAAAACATATGTGACAAAGTAGCTACTTCAGTTGTACATCAGTTACAGCATTTGTCTATACTCGGAAATATTTTCGATAATCTCTCCTTTGTTAAATAATAACTGTGAACGATTTTAAATTGAACTAAACAATGGTTGGCACATATAGAAGAAGTATTTACGTTGTTCAAGACTCGAAGCCAATCTTCATTAACAAAGGTCATATTAAGTTCTCTCTCCCAATCTTGTTTAATCTTTAGTGATAGGTTCTCTTCTTGCAACAAAAATAAATTATAAATTCTGCTAATGGAACCTTTCACTAAGGGATTCAATTTCAAAATGGTATCCAACAAATCAGATTCTTGTAAATATGGAAACTTAGGTAAACATTGTTGTAAAAAATGTTTCACCTGAACATATTGCAAAAAATGTGTATGGGCGAGAGAAAATTAACTCTTCAAAGGTCATCAATCGACCATCACAAAATAAATGTAAAAGAATGGATCCCTCTATTTTTCCATCGGAGAAAAATGGGTTCAGTTGTTGAAGGTTTAAATGAAAGGTTTCGATATAAAAACTATACAACGTAAATTGATTAAACTTTTTAAAATAATTACGAAAGTGAACCCAAATCCGTAGGGATAGTTTAATAACCGTTATGATTTAAATTTGGAATTTTAGAGAGCTGTATAGGTAATGGTGCTCCTAAAATAAAAGTTAAATAAAATTGTTTAACAGCTTCTAATTCCAAATCATCCCATAATGATTTTTGGTTCTTATCAAGCCAATATAACCAAAAATATAATTGTGTAATATTCACAGCCCAATAATACAGTCTTAAAATAGCAAGTGCAAGTCCACCATCTTTTTTAGATTTGTGTAAATGATACTTATTAATTCTTGGTCTCTTATTGTTCCAAATAAAGGAAGAAATAAGACAGTCAATTTGATCGATTTTTTTTTAGTTAAAAAGATAGGTATATTTTGGAAAATATATAAAATCAAAAGTTGTTTCATGGAGTCCATTAAAGGAACTACATTCGCTTTATAGAGATCTTTATATTTTTTAGTAATTATAATACCTAAATATCTAAATGTATTAACAATTCTAAAAGGAGTATCATCATATATACTAACAGGGACATTTAATGGAAACAATTCGCTTTTATTCGTTAAGTTTATATTCTGAAAATTTACCGAAATCTTTTAAGTGTTTCCAAACAATTAGGAATTGATTCCTCAAGATTTGAAATAAAAACCAAACGGTCATCTGCATAAAGAGAAATCTTATGTATGGTTCCATTCATAGAGATACCATCAATATTTTTAGCTTCACGTAGTGTTATAGCTAAAGGCTCCAATACAGGATTAAACAATAAAGGGCTTAATGTACATCCCTGTCTAGTTCCACGAGAAAGTGAGAAAAAAGAAGAGCTGCAGTTATTAGCAATGACAAGCTCAAGGACGGCTTCTTGTCGACAGTTACAAGCCAAATGAATGATAAAATGGAATCGGCCTCACAGTGTAACTCGACGTGACCCTGCACCATATGTCTATCTGCACTGCACTTTCTGTGCAGCCATAATGCTTTGTTACAGTTATTGTTCTGTCGTATATCAGCTCAATGTACTGTTGTAATGTATCGATCTGTGTGGATGATACGTCAGGCAAGATTTTCATTGGAAGTTCAGTACATGATACGAATAAACAAATTTCTCATTTTAATTGTGTGGAAGTATTAGACAGACTGAGCTTCTGCTCTGGAAACTCAGAAGGAAACTGAACTGTTGTCATTTCTGTGGAATGCACATAAATGGAGAAGGCTTCAATCTCACATTACGATCTGCGGGAACTGGGATCAGGTGACCGGTGGTGGATCTCCCATATCAATATCAGAATCAGATTTAATAGCACTGGCACATGTTATGAAATTCGTTGTCCCTGCGGCAGCAGCAGAACCTAAATCATAACAATGGATTTTAACAATTGTGATTTAATATAAGAAATAAAAGTATTTCATAGTTAAATGATATAAATGGTACAAAATGAAAAAAATGATGTAATAAACTATTTTAATTGTGTCGACTATTTGACTGACTGGGTTGCTACTTTGGAAATTGTGGAGTAAAGCTTAACTGAACTGTACACATTTATGAGAAGTTCAGATAAACAGAAAAGGCTTAATTCTCACATAAATGGGTCAGACAACCAGAAACATCGGCTGCACTTAGCAGGTAAACACAGTGGAATGAAACATGCTGAAAATATTGCAGAAAAAAACATATTCTCCACCACAACGAGAGGACATGACAGATCCGTATCACATTGCCTTGTCTGTACGGGCGAAAGATGAAGCTACCCGTACATGTAGAGCAGTGACCCGCAGATGCTGCAGATCTGCTGAAAAACGTGAGGAGGAAACTGGATCACGTGACCGGTTTGGTCTCCCACCGCAGGCAGTGACTCCAGTTACCCACTACTCTGTGCCGCTCACACCTCCTCTCACCTTAAATGTATTAGACATTTCAACCCCCAGGAAAAATATATCGTCTGTCCACTCTATCTATTCCTCTCGTAATCTTATAAACGTCCATCCAGTCTCACCCCAGCCTGCGCCGCTCTGGAGAAAACAGCGCAAGTTTGTCCAGCCTCTCGTTATAGCTCATGCCCTCTAATCCAGGCAGTGTCCTGGTAAACCTCTTCTGCGCCCTCTCCAAAGCCCCGACATCCTTACGGGAATGGGGGCGACCAGAACTGTATGAAACACTCCAGATGTGGTCTAACTAGTTTCATAAAACTGTGTTAGGAACTGAGACGGTTTAGAAACGAACCAGCAGCAATAGAGTTCACACCGGAGTCTGGTTTTGATGTTAAAACCACTCTCTTTATTAGTATCTACTTACAAAATTGTAACTTAACAAAATAAAGGAAAGTTACCAGTGTTATGTGTATATATGTGTAAATATAACTCCCAGACTATCCAGCCTGAGGGAACAAAGCTCAGAGTCTTGAGATGGTAAAGTAGGAAAGTTCAGTAATCCACGGAATAAATGATGGAACAGAGATATTTGTAATCCAGGGTGAAACGTACAGAAAAGGCCGTTATATCAAAATAACCGTCGACGAAGTTCTTATCCGTTGAATCCGTCACATACGAGTTATCAGCGAAAGTGACCTGTCACAGGAATACCGTCTTCCAGAGGTTGCCACAAAACATGCCCAGGCAAGGGTTAACACAAGATATTCCACAATCCACTCCTATGGATTATACGAAGTGACAGCCACACACGTTCGTTGAGGTTCCGTGTACCGAATATCAACCCACTCTTGTGGGCATAGGAGAGTTCCAAGCCTCGGCTGCGCCTAACTGAAGCGATCAGCTTTTCCAGTCTCCCTCTCTCTCTTTAGACTGACCGACTGCCTGTCTGCAGTTCGCTCTCTCTCTCTCTTATGGTTCAGTCCACAGTCAGCGCTGTCAGCCTGTGACTGACGTCATAGTCCCGCCTCCTCACGCCGGTGCTCTTAAAGAAACAGTCACAGTACGACCGCAGGCTCGGAACAGCCGCAACACAACTTCCCGACTTTTGAACTCAATGCTTCAAATAATAAAGACAACCATGACATTTGCCTTCTTAACCACCCGATCAATCTGTGCAGTCTTTTTCAGGGAGCGATTAACTTGGAGTCTAAGATCCCTCTGTCATCAACACTGTTCAGGGTTTTGCATTTAACAGTGTACTGTCTCATACATTCGACCTACCGAGCTGCCAAGATGATCATCACTAATCAAATCTCACTGAGATTTCTCAGGTCCTGTTGAATTTATTGCCAAGTGCACAAGTACGGGTAAGTACAGGAACAGAGAAACACTGACTTGTGGCAGCATCACAGGCAAGTACATTCAGATAACACACGGAACACAAATTATACGATTCTCTGTCAGTAACAATCTATAAATATGTTTTATGTCATTAACAATATACAAAACACATTGTATCATGATCAATACCAAAATGTGTATTTGTGTCGATAACAGACTTGGAAATGTTGAATTTGGTCCCTGTCTCCATTCCTCCTGTAATCCACAGCCAGCTCCTATGTTTTTGTCACAGTGAGTGAGAGATTGTTTTCTTGTCACCACCGTGTCGGAGTGATGACTTCTTCTCTGTAGGCTGCCTCGTTATTATTTGAGATCAGGCCAGTCAGTGTAGTGTCGTCAGCAAATTTAATTAGCAGATTGGAGCTGTGGGTGCAACAGAAGTCATGGGTGTACAGAGAGTAAAGGAGGGGGCAAGGACACACCGCGGTGGGGTATGTGTGCTGAGGGTCAGAGAGACAGAGGTGAGGGAGCCCACTCTTACCACCTGCCGGCGACCTGACAGGAAGTCCAGGATCGAGCTACACAAGGCAGGGTGCAGGCCGTGGTCTCTGAGCTTCTTGTCGATACTTCAGGGCTTCGTACGGGCTACTGCTCTGCCCATGACTGCAAGGAACTGCAGAGAACATCAGAGAAACAAGCCTCCCCTCCATGGACTCTTCCTTCACTTCCCCTGCCTCGGAGAACCAGGCCATGTACTCAGACCCTCACAAACTGGACATTCTCGCTGCAAACCCGCTCCCCCATCGGGGAAGAGATACAAAAGCCTTAAAGCGCGAACCACCCGGCTCAAGGACGGTTTCCTGTCTGTGGTTATAAGCCAAATGAATGATAAAATGGACTCGACCTCACAATGTAACTCGACGTGACCCTGCACCATATGTCTGTCTGCACTGCACTTTCTCTGCAGCCATAATGCTTTGTCGCAGTTATTGTTTTGTCGTTTTCATTTTTTTTCATTTGTAGAATTTTTTTTATTGGTACAGAATCTTCTACAGCTACAAAATGATACAAAACTTCAATAGATTAATATGTATACAATTAATAAAACTGAAAAAACTGATCGTAAAATATAAAATTGGAAATATATATATATATATATATGGGGAAAAAAGAACCCATCTAACTTGGTAAAAAACCCACTAACTACACGAGAAACACACATTTGACCATCAATCATCATTTAAGTATGAAAATAAGAAACATCAACCGCCATTTCAGATTTATATAAAAAATAAAATTGGAGGAAATCATATAGTGTAATTCAATTTAAAAGATAATATTTGGCAAAAGAACCCCATCTTTTCTCAAAATCGAATCGAGGATCCAAAGTTCTACTTCTACTTTTTTTCCAAACTAAGGCATAACATTCCTTGAGAAAATCATTCAGTTAATGTAGGGGAAGAAATATCTTTCCAGTTTAATAAAATAGCCCTTCTTGTCAGTAGCGTAACAAATGCAATTACATGTAGATCTGAAGGTGAAATACCCTGAATATGATGTGGAGCTATTCCAAATAGAACAGTCATTCTATTAGGTTGTATATTAATTTTCAGAGCTTTAGAAATTGTAGAAAATAAAGATTTTCAAATCGATTTTAATGAATAATATGACCAGAACATATGTGACAAAGTAGCTACTTCAGTTTCACATCTATCACTGCATTTGTCTATAGTAGGAAATATTCTAGATATTCTCTCCTTTCTTAAATAATAACGGGGAACAATTTTAAATTGAATTAAACAATGGTTGGCACATAAAGAAGAAGAATTTACGTTTTTCAAAAGTCGAAGCTAATCTTCATTAACAAGGGTCATTTTAAGCTCTCTCTCCCAATCTTGTTTAATCATTAGTGATAGTTTCTCTTTTCGTAACAAAAATAAATTATAAATTCTGTTAATGGAACCTTTCACTAAGGGATTCAATTTCAAAATGGTTTCCAACAAATCAGATTCTTGTAAATATGGTAACTCAGGTAAACATTATTGTAAAAAATGTTTCACCTGAACAGATTGCAAAAAATGTGTATGAGCGAGAGAAAATTTGTTAATTAACGCTTCAAAGGTCATCAATCGACCACCACAAAATAAATCTGTAAAAGAATGGATCCCTTTATTTTTCCATAGGAGAAAAATAGAGTCAGTTGTTGAAGGTTTAAAAGAAAAGTTTCGATGCAAAAAACTAGACAACTTAAATTGTTTAAAATTCTAAAAATTTACGGATCTGAACCCAAATCCGTAGGGATTGTTTAATAACCGGGTAAAGATTTAAATTTGGAACTTTAGAGAGCTGTAAAGGTAATGGAGCTCCTAAAATTGAAGTTAAATAAAATTGTTTAACAGCTTTTAATTCCAAATCAACCCATAATGATTTTTGTTTCTTATCAAGCCAATATAACCAAACACATAATTGTCTAACTTTCACAGCTCAATAATAGTCTTAAATTAGGAAGTGCAATTTCACCGTACGTTTTAGATTTTTCTAAGTGATACTTATTAAATCTTGGTCTCTTTTTGTTCCAAATAAAGGAAGAAATAAGAGAGTCAATTTGATCGAAAAATTTTTTAGTTAAAAAGATAGGTATATTTTGGAAAATATATAAAAATCTAGGTAAAATCATCATTTTCACAGCACGAACACGACCTATTAAAGAAAAAGTAAGTGGATAGCATCTAGAAAATAGTTATTTCCTGGCGTCCATTAAAGGAACTATATTCGCTTTATAGAGATGTTTACATTTTTTAGTAATTAACAATTCTAAAAGGAATATCATTATATATACTAAAAGGGACATTTAAAAGAAACAATTCACTTTTATTCAAGTTAAGTTTATATCCTGAAAATTTAGCGAAATCTTTAAGTGTTTCCAAAAGATTAGGAATTGATTCCTCAAGATCTGAAATAAAAACAAAAAGATCATCTGCATAAAGAGAAATCTTATGTGTGGTTCCATTCGTAGAGATACCGAGAATATTTTTAGCTTCACGTAGTATTATAGCTAAAGGCTCCAATACAAGATTAAATAATAAAGGGGTTAATGGACATCCCTGTCTGGTGCCACGAGAAAGTGAGAAAAAAAGAAGACCTGCAGTTATTAGTAATGACAAGCTCAAGGGCGGTTTCCTGTCTGTGTTTATAAGCCAAATGAATTATAAAATGGTCTCGGCCTCACAATGTAACTCGACGTGAGCCTGAACCATATGTCTACCTGCACTGCACTTTCTCTGCAGCCATAATACTTTGTTACAGTTATTGTTCTGTCGTATACCAGCTCAATGTACTGTTGAAATGTATCGATCTGTGTGGATGGTACGTCAGGCAAGATTTTCACTGTAGCTCAGTATGTTATGAGAATAAACAAATTTCCCATTTTAATTACGTGGAAATATTAGACAGACTGAGCTTCTGCTCTGGAACCTCAGAAGGAAACTGAACTGTTGTCCTTTCTGAGGAATGCAAATATATGAAAAACGCTTCAATCTCATATTACGATCTGCGGTAACTGGGATCAGGTAACCGGTGGTGGGTCTCCCATATCAATATTAGAATCAGGTGTAATAGCACCGGCATATGTCATGAAATTCGTTGTCCCTGCGGCAGCAGTAGAATCTAATTCATAACAGTAGATTTTAACAATTGTGACTTAAAATAAGAATATACATTTTGTAGTTAAATTATATAAATAGTACAAAAATATATATTTTTAAATGTAATAAACTATTTTAATTGTGCCGACTGTTTGACTGACTGGGTTGTTGCTTTGGAAGTAGTGGAGTCAAGCTTAACTGAACTGTACACATTTATGAGAAGCTCAGAGAAATAGAAAAGGCTAAATTCTCACATAAACGAGTCAGACAACCAGAAACATCGGCTGCACTTAGCAGGTAAACACTGTGGAATGAAACATGCTGAAAATATTGCAGAAAAAAACATATTGTCCACCACAACGAGAGAACGTGACAGATCCGGATCTCACTGCCTTGTCTGAACGGGCGAAAGATGAATCTGCACTTACACGTAGAGCAGTGACCCGCAGATGCTGCAGATCTGCGGAAAAACGTGAACAGGAAACGGGATCACGTGACCGGTTTGGTCTCGCACCCCAGACAGAGAGCCAGTTACCCACTACTCTGTGGAAAGAAGCAAACTTGCCGCTCACATCTAATCTCACCTTAAATGTATTAGACATTTCAACCCCCAGGAAAAATATATTGTCTGTCCACTCTATCTATTCCTCTCGTAATCTTATAAACGTCCATCCAGTCTCACCTCAGCCTGCGCCGCTCTGGAGAAAACAACACAAGTTTGTCCAGCCTCTCATTATAGCTCATGCCCTCTAATCCAGGCAGTGTCCTGGTAAACCTCTTCTGCGCCCTCTCCAAAGCCCCGACATCCTTCCGAGAATGGGAGGGACCAGAACTGTATGAAACACTCCAGATGTGGTCTAACTAGTTTTATAAAACTGTGTTACTAACTGAGACGTTTTAGAAACGAACCAGCAGCAATAGAGTTCACACTGGATTCTGGTTTTGATGTTAAAACTACTCTTAGTATCTACTTATAACATAGTAAGTTAACGAAATAAAGTTACCAGTGTTATGTCTATATATGTGTAAATATAACCCCCAGACTATCGAGCCTAAGGGAACAAAGCTTAATGTCTTGAGATGGTAAAGTAGGAAAGTTCAGTAATCCACGGAATAAATGATGGAACAGAGATATTTGTAATCCAGTGTGAAACGTAGAGAAACAGCCGTTACTTCAAAATAACAGTCGACGAAGATATCCGCTGAATCCGTCCACATACGAGTTAACGAAAGTGACCTGTCACAGGAATACCGTCTTCTAGGGGTTACCACACAACATACCCAGGCAACGATTAACTCCAAAATCCACTCCTATGGATTATACGAAGTGACAGCCAGACACATTCGTTGTGGTTACGTGTACCGATGATCAACCCACTCTTGTGGGCATAGAAGAGTTCCAAGCCTCAGCTGCGACTAACCGAAGCGATCAGCTTTTCCAGTCTCTCTCTCTCTCTCTCTCTCTCTTTAGACTGACCGACTGCCTGTCTGCAGATCGCTCTCTCTCTCTGATCGTCCAGTCCACAGTCAGCGCTGTCAGCCTGTGACTGACGTCATAGCCCCGCCTCCTCACGCCGGCGCTCTTAAAGAAACAGTCACAGTACGACCGCAGGTTCGTAACAGCCGCAACACAACTTCCCGACTTTTGAACTCAATGCTTCAACTAATAAAGACAACCATGTCATTTGCCTTGTTAACCACCCGATCAATCTGTGCAGTCTCTTTCAGGGAGCGATGAACTTGGAGTCCAAGATCCCTCTGATCATCGACACTGTTCAGGGTTTTGCATTTAACAGTGTACTGTCTCATACGTTCGAACTACCGAGCTGCCAAGATGATCATCACTAATCAAATCTCACTGAGATTTCTCAGGTCCTGTTGAATTTATTGCCGAGTGCACAAGTACGGGAAGATACAGGTACAGAGAAATAATGACTTGTGGCAGCATCACAGGCAAGTACATTCAGATAACACACGGAACACAAATTATACGATTCTCTGTCAGTAACAATCTGTAAGTATCTTTTATGCCATTAACAATATATAAAATACATTGTGTCATGATCAATATTAAACTGTGCATTTTGTGACAATAATAGACTTGGAAATGTTGAATTTGATCCCTGTCCCCATTCCTCCTGTAATCCACAACCAGCTCCTGTGTTTTTGTCACAATGAGGAAGAGGTTGTTTTCTTGACACCCCTGTGTCGGGGTGATGACTTCTTCTATGTAGGCTGCCTCGTTATTATTTGGGATTCGGCCGATCAATGTAGTGTGGTCAGAAAATTTAATTAGCAGATTGGAACCCGCCACTGCAGCCCCACAGTGCACTATGTACTGATTGCAAAGCTACGAAATTGCATGTGAATAGCCTCCCTTCCCCCAACTCCACTCTTTCCGCGTCACCAGCAGACTGGGACATCTCACATCTACTTTGGAAGCTGGAACATGAGGGCAGAGTATTGTCTGAACGGTGTAGAGTTAGGTAAGGGGGAAATGCAAAGAGACCTAGGAGTCCTAGTTCACCAATCAATGAAGGTGAATGAGCAAGTGCAACAGGCAGTGAAGAGGGCAAATGGAATGTTGGCCTTTGTTACAAGAGGAATTGAGTACCAGAGCAAGGATGTTCTTTTGCATTTGAACAGGGCCCTGGTGAGACCACACCTGGAATATTGTGTACAGTTTTGGTCTCCAGGTTTAAGGAAGGACATTCTGGCAATTGAGGAAGTGCAGCGTAGATTCACTAGGTTGATTCCTGGGATGGCAGGGCTGTCTTACGCAGAGAGATTGGAGAGTTTGGGCTTGTACACGCTGGAATTGAGGAGATTGAGAGGGGATCTGATTGAAACGTTTAAGATAATTAAAGGATTTGATAGGATTGAGGCAGAAAATATGTTCCAGATGTTGGGAGAGTCCAGTACCAGAGGGCATGGATTGAGAATAAGAGGTCAGTTATTTAAAACAGAGTTGAGGAAGAGCTTCTTCTCCCAGAGAGTTGTGGAGGTGTGGAATGCACTGCCTCGGAAGACGGTGGAGGCCAATTCTCTGGATGCTTTCAAGAAGGAGCTAGATAGATATCTGATGGATAGGGGAATCAAGGGATATGGGGACAAGGCAGGGACTGGGTATTGATAGTGAATGATCAGCCATGATCTCAGAATGGCGGTGCAGACTCGAGGGGCCGAATGGTCTACTTCTGCACCTATTGTTTATTGTCTATTGTCTATCTCGCTGCCTCCGCCAGGACATTAAACTGTGAACAACTGTGGTCAGGGACTGATCTCTGGGGTACTTCAAACGCTACCTCCTTCCAGTCTGAAAACGACCCACTCATCCAGCCACACGCTAACGGCAGTTTATCGATCTCCAACGAAAAAGCCTAATCACCTACTCCCGATGTTCAATACCATTGCTGACTGAGTTTACCACCGTCAAATGCCAGGAGGGACATAATAATCAGAAAGTCTCTAGTCACAGCCGTGTAAATAAAATGTGATCTCAGTGGGTGTGTGGCGCATGCTCAGAATGCGAAGGAGACAGACAAACTGAGCCAAGTCACAGACTGATGAAGGGGAGGAATGATCCATTTTGATACAGAGAGGGAAGCGGAGAGTTTGATATTGTTCCTGATGCCGGAACTGTGGCCAGTTAAAAGACGAAATCTTGTTCTTCTGAATTGTTTTGAGATGTGACAGTGTTTTAATCAGAAGACACCATGGAAACTAAAATTATTTCAGTTGAAGTGTTGTCCTTCACCCACTGATGTGCTTTGTAAGCTTTTAACAGTGTAGAAAAAGCAAAGGGTTTGTCTATGGGACTCACAAACACAACAGCTCGTTAGTTCCGCTGCATCTGTCAGTTCACCAGCGCTTGAATGCCGCCGATCCTTGAATGTGGAGGCGGAGATGCTGGAGAAGACAGCGCCCCACTCGCTGCAAGGAGAGCCCGAACACTTGTCCATGTCCGTGATCTGATTGGATACATCGCCATGACGTTCAGAGCACTGTGACGTCATTCACTGGCTCTCATTTTGGAAGGGATTCAGTCGGGCATTGCAGAAACACCAAAAGCTTCGCTCTGGGAAGCGGCCGTTCACCTGCTCCGTGTGTGCGAAGAGACTCATTAACCCACCTTGTGATGCTCCGGTGAGTTCACACTAAATAGAGGCCACATTTCTGTCCGGAGTGAGCAAGGAGTTTTACTCAATCATCCCAGATGCTGCAACACCAGCAACTTCACATCAGGGAGGAAGTTCAAATCAGCTCCGTGTTAAATGTTTAACCATCACGGTGACTGAAGGCAGCTGCAGGTTCTTGAGGGACTGTTACTGTCAGATTCTGCAGTTCTTGCGGCTGCTCATCGCACCCAGGACTGAACCCTGGTCACTGAGCATTGGAGGAGTCTGTTGTGCTGATATTAGCCTTAAACTAGACTGGCGTTTAATATTGTGAATCTGTGAAAGATAAATCAGTTTGTATCAAATCCCTTGTCTCACTTGAGAGGCCACTCGACCCAGTTGGTCCCTGCCCATGTTTCTGTTCCATATCAGTATATGAAAATCTCTCCCTATCGTTCCCCTCTCACCCTTCCTGAGATGATGAGTTGCAACTAGTCACCACTCCGTGGGACGGGAGATTTCCCTTCAATTTCGTAGAATCACAGAAACCTACAACATATTACCGATGTTTTGGCCCACAATGTTGTACCGACCATGTAACTTACTCTAGAAAATAGTTAGAATTACCCTACCGCATTAGCCACCCATTTTCCTAAGCTCCATGTACCTTTCTAAGAGTCTCTTAAAAGACCCTATTGTATCCGCCTCTACCACCGTCGCTGGCGGTGCATTCCACACACACACACATACCACTCTGCTTAAAAAAAAATAGTTTTGATATCTCCTCTGTACCTACTTCCTAGCAGCTTTAACCGATTCCCCCTCGTGTTCGCCGTTTCAGCCCTGGGAGAAAGCCTTTGACTATCCACACGACCAATGCCTCTCATCATCTTATACACCTGCATGAATTTCCTGCATGATTTTCTCCGGGCTGAACAAGTCGATGAGCTCACTGTGGTTGTGACGTTGTTCAGGGCTCCGGACGAAGTTGGTTAAACTCCTTCTTCCCTGCTCTTTTCAACGTTTTGTGTCATTTTCACCAACTGTAAAGGACTGTGCCTCAGACAGCTGGGTTGTTGCAATTGTTACCTACCAGCAGCAATAGATCACTAACGGAGTCTGGTTTCGATGTTAAACCACTATCTTCATTAGTATTGTGACGGGGTCCTGAATTCCCCCTATGAACTGTGTTTTTGAAAAGAGAGAGGGAGTTGTTCAACACGAGAGAGAGAGAGAGTGAGTGAGAGAGAGAGAGAGAGAGAGAGAGAGAGAGAGAGAGAGAGAGAGAGAGAGAGAGAGAGAGAGAGAGAGAGAGAGAAAGACTGCTCGGAGACGGTGTTATGGTTTCTCTGCAAGCTTGTTGACACTTTTACAAGGACACTGTCAGCTTCTGTGTTCTTCCAGAGAGAGAAGGGAGGAACTGTTTGATGGACAGCTGGGGCTCAGCACGGTGAGATAAGTAGGAGGTCCGCTGATAGACCTCCAGACACATGGTTTTGGACACTGAATCAGCTTTGTTGTGTCCACAGAAAAAGGTGGGTTTTGGAAGATCAATCCGGAGCATCGATCAGTGGCTCTCGCAGTGTGAAAAGGCTGTGACCTGTGGGGAGTTATTCGTGTGCCCATCCCTCGCCTGGGTTAATAACTCCACCACAGAAGAACGGTCCCGTTTGTAGTGTCACAGTCGGTGACCTCCAAAGGAATTCGGAGGACGACGGGACTATCGACGGCGTCAGCTTACCTGAAGACTCAAACCTCTCCTTCTCTCTCTCTCCATCACTACTCGACTCAATCCCACGAACTGAACCGAACTTCACTCATCACCGTCAGACGGTATCCATTTACCCCGAGGCGTGAAGAAGCTTGGCTTTCCTATTTCCACACACACACACACACACACACACACACACACACACACACACACACACACACACACACACATATAATCATTGCTATCCTGTTTGATATATCTGCATTTATATTGCTGTATCGCGTAGTTACTAATAAACAGCATTACTTTACATTGTTTCCTATTTCTGCTGGTTCTTTGACCCGTCACGGGGTTCGTAACAGTATCTACTCCAAATATAAAAGATTAAAGGAAGTAAACAGAAGTTAACAGTGTTATGCGTATATATAGCTCCCAAAACTCTTGGGAAACAATGCTTAAAGTCTTCAGATGGTAAAGTGGAAAAGTTCAGTAATCCACGGAATAAGTGAGTGAGAGGAGAGATTTGTAAATCCACACGAACACGTAGAGAGAAGGCAATTACGAAGAATTCCACACACATTCCACGCTGGGTGAACGAAATAACAGTCGCCGAAGATCTTATCCGTCGATTAGTTCCGAAATCCACTTAGAAATATCACCAGGTGACAGTCACAGGAATATCGTCTTCAAGTGGTTACCACAGAACACCCCGATTCCAGGTAAGGGCCGACAAAAGTGACACCACAGGATACTCCAGCAAATCCACGCACATGGATGATACGAAGTGACAGTCACACATCCGTTGTGCACTACGTGCCGATGATCAGATCAACCGTACATTTTGGGCATGGAAGAGTTGCAGCCTATAGCAGTCACACGCTGAATTTCCAACAGCTTGTCTCCCTCTCCCGCTCCCGCTCCCTCAGGCTGCCGCAGCCTGTGTCTGACGTCACAGCCCTCCTCACTCAGGCCCTTAAAGCGACACTCACAGTAAACGAACCTGCGGTCTCGGAACACAATGCACCTCTAAAATCTGACAGCAGACTAGCGAGTGAATCTTCGATGGTGCAGATTCAGAAACAAAAGAGTTTCCAGCCTGAATCAGGGGCTCCAGAGAGAGATGGGGTCCAGAGGAGGAGGACGAATAAGACCAGCACGATGTGGTTAAAAGTGAAAGATTAGAAGCATTTGGAAACTGGTTGATCGAAAAAAAAAGGTGGTCAATTTCTGCAAAACACAGGAGGAAATCAACAGGTCAGGCAGTAATTTTGGAGAGGAATATCCAGCAACTGCAGAATCTCCTGTGTTTTATATCTGCATTTTACATTGGCATTAGATACACGTTGATATTGAGTATATTGTTTATGGGAGCCGCTCTCTGCGTTAAACAGCTGCAGATTTTTTCGATACCCAGGATAAAAAAAAATGAGGTATGGACATTGAACCGGTGCTTGCAGAAATGTTTAATGGCACCATGACTTCCCATGGGGCCATGCGTTAAGAATTTCGCCGGTGCTGAAGCGCCGATGAAATGCGCAGGGTTCAGGATGATGACGTCACTGTGTATCACGCATGCGCGCAGTACACTGAAGGCTTTGAAAATGTCGGTTGCAGGTAAGAGCGAATCTCCGTGTGTTTTCTTAAGCAGCGACTTCGGGACGATTCTTGTGAAATCCGGACACCGTGATCCGCAATCTCGGGACAGTCCTGCCCTCTTCCCCCTCTCTCAGCCCCACGATCCGTACACGGACCCCGGGGAGCTTCCGGCTGATGAGGGAATGGGAACCGATGGATCTCTCAGACAGAGCTGAGCTCCAGCTATCTAAATGCAAGGATTAGGAACTCGGAGAAAGGGAACAAAATCTTTTACATCACCAGTTGAGAAAATCTGCATTAGTACTTTTTTCCGCAGATGCTGCCTGGCCTGCAGAACTCCTGCAGTATTTTGTGTGTGTTGCTTCCTTTACCTCCTCTTGCTCTGGACTTTTCGACCGGTGAGAACATGTTTTGTCCCATTCTCTCTGGGTACGTAATGACATCAAACAACTTTGCCCCGGGCAACAAGTAGCTTTCACATCACAAATGTGTCAGACTCCAGTGAGACAGAGAACGGCCCTTCCCTTCATATACATTGGCATTGCATTCACTGAATACACCACCCTCAGTCATTGGGGGAGGATTCAGGGGGAATATTTATGTAGAATACAGAAACTAGTGATGCTTGTTTGCATTTTGGTGATGCAAAAGTTGCTGGAGAATTTGCAAGTGGGAAGAAGTGGAGTGATATTTGGAAATCTGACTTTTTAAAGCATAATTTAGCAAGCAAACCACATATGGACAATGTGCAAAAGATTTGGTGAGAAAATCCTCCATTTCCTGTTACAGGCCTGCTACATAGGTTGTGTGAGAATGCAGATGAACTCGATCAAAGTACTTATCAACAGTGATTTGCCAGCTGTGAAAATGAATACCTCTCTATATAAAATTCACTGTGCACATATTGTCACTGGGTAAAAAATGCACAGTACAAGATTTATCTGCACACTGGTTATTACAAATTAGAGGGGAGATTATTACAAATTAGAGGGGTATAGGAGGGAAGGAGGGGAGGCCTCCAGTGTCCCTGATGCCCTCACCTACAAGATTGTGCAGCTTGTAACCCTGCACTTCAATGAGCTGCAACTTGAAATGGGTGAATTCCAGATTATCCAGCAGTTGGAGGGGGTGATAGATATGACATGCAGAGAGGTGAGTCACACCCACAAGACACAGGAAACTGAGTAAGAATCAGGAAGGGGAATGAGGTTAAATAGGCATCGCAGAGTACTCTAGTGGCCATCCCCCACAACAACAGGTGGAGCACTTCATAAACTGTTGGGGGGAATTACCTGGCAGAGGAAAGTCAAAGGCCTGATAGGGAATTCGTCAGGTAGAGGAACAGAACAAGAGGGGATGAATAACCTAGTGGTAAGGCTTACTAGTGGTAGTGAGCAGGGGAGGGGGTGATGTAGTTAAAATAAGTTGTAGAGGGAATGGGAGCCAGAATGACAGAACAGATAGTGGAGAGGGTGAATTGAATTGACTTTATTAGATACATACTTCATAAACATGAGGAGTAGAAATATTTACCTTACATCTCCATCTAAATGTGCAACGTGTAATTTACATAGATAGTTTGCACATGGGACAGTCAATATAACATCGAAATGCAATTGTATCAGCATGAATTAATCAGTGATGATCCTGGTGGAAGATGATGTGCCAGAGCCTGTTGGTCCTTTTGCTGTGGTACCGTTTCCTGGATGGTAGCAGCAGGAACAGTTTGTGTTTGGGGTGAATTGGGCCCATTTGTCCCTGATATTTGTTAGGCCTTTTTTACACACCTGACTGTGTAAATGTACTGAATCATGGAAAGTAGGTTGTGCAATGTATAATTTCCTTATTTATATTTAGAGACATTTTTTGGTGTATAAAATGATGAGGGGTATTGAGCGTGTGAGTGGCCAGAGGAGTGTGTTTTCCACAGGGTTGAAATGGTTAATGCCACTTTTCCACACTCCCATAGACCCTTTGTCCATCTCCTGAGTAAATAGAGTTTGAAAAATATTTAAGATCTCCCCCATCTGCTTTGTTTCCGCACGTGGATTGCCATTCTGGTCTTCCAGAGGACCAACTTTGTGCCTTGCAATCCTTTTGCTCTTAATCTATCACTAGAATCCCTGAGGATTATCCTACATCTTTTCTGTGACAGCAACCTCATGCCATCTTTTATCCATCCTGATTGATTTCTTATGTGTTCTCTTGCATTTCTTATACTCCATAAGAAACTGACTGCCTATCCCTGTTATGTAATTCCATTTTGTGCTTTACCAGGGTCTGAAAATCTCTTGCAATCCAAGTTTCCCTACAGTTTCTGTCTTTACCTTTGATTCTGCCATACCCGCTTTCTACTTTAAGAATTTTGCTTTGAAGGCCTCCCATTTACCAAGCACACCTTTGCCATAAAGCAGCCTGTCCCAGTCCACAGTTGCCAGATCCTAGTGTTGATCATGGCCTGAACACATCCGCCTTTCCTACGCTGCTCCTTGTATTGAAATATACAGGGCTCAGCATATTCACTGCACCACACTCAACTTTTTCATTCCTGACTTTGTCTGAGGCCTGAACAAAATCGTTCTCCACAACCCCACCACTATCTGTTCTGTTATTCAGGCTCCCATTCCCCCTGCAACTTTAGTTTAACCCTCCTTACCCCCACCTCCCACCATGCAGATCTATCACCCCTTTGGCTTTCCTCTCCCAGATCAATAAAAAGGAGGTGCATACCAGGTACAGGCAGATAGGAGCAAATGGGGTACTTATGAAATACAGGAAATTCAAGTGAACACTTATGAAAGAAATAAAAGAAGGCATGAGTTTGCCCCAGCAGTCAAGGTGAAGGAGAATCCTCAGGGATTCTGCAGACATGTTAAGAGCAAAAAAGATTGCAAGGGAAAAAAAATTAATCCTTTGGAAGATCAGAATGTTAATCCATATGAAGGATAGCATAGACTTGGGGAGATTTTTTTTGCATCCGTATTTACTCAGGAGATGGACACAGAGTCTAGAGAAGTGAGGCAAAGCCGCATCAACTTCATGGACCCTGTACAGATTACAGAGGTGGAGGGGTTTGCTGTCTTGAGGCAAATTAGTGTGGATCAATCCCCAGGGCCTGACAAGTTGTTCACCAGGACCCTGCGGAAGACAAGTGCAGAAATTATTGGGGCCTTAGCACAGATATTTAAATCATCCTCAGTGACAGGTGAGGTACTGGAGGATTGGAGGACAGACAATGTTGTTCTGCTGTTCAAGAAAGGCTGTAAAAATACACTAGGAAGTTATCCGTTGGTGAGCTTGACATCAGAACTGGGAAAGTTATTGGAATGTGTGTGCAGGAACCAAGTATATACTGTAAGTATTTGTATAGGTGTGGACTGATAAAGGATAGACAGCATGGCACTAGCCAATCTTTCAGAGTCTCTCGAGGAAGTTATCAGGGAAGTGGATGAAGGCAAGGCAGTAGATGTTGTCTACATGGACTTTAGCAAGGCACTTGATAAAGTCTCATATGGGAGGTTGGTCAAGAAGGTTCAGTCACTCAGCATTCTAGATGAGACAGTAAATTGGATGAGACACTGTCTTTGGGAGCAGCCAGAGTGTGGTAGCAGATGGTTGCATCTATAACTGTAATCCTGTGATTAGTTGTGTGCCATAGGGATCAGTGCTGGATCTGTTGTTGTTTGTCATCTATATCTGTAATCTGGATGATAGTGTGGTTAACTGGATCAGAAAATTTGTGGATGACAACAAGACTGGGGGTTTAGCGGCTGCAAGAAGACTATCATGGCTTGCAGTGTGATCTGGACCAGGTGGGAAAATGGTTTGAGAAATGGAAAATGGAATTTAATGCAGACCAGTGTGAGTTGTGGCATTTGGTCTGACCTACCAAGGGAGGTCTTTCACAGTGACTGGTCGGGCACGGAGGAGTGTTGTAGAAGAAAGGGACCTGGGAATACAATTCTCTGAAAGTGGTATCACAGATAGATAGGGATGGAAGGAAATATTTTAGCCCATTGCCCTGCATGAACCACAGTAGTGACAACAATAGATGACTTGTAGAAGACATTGGTGAGGCCTTATTTGGAGTATTATGTGCAGTTTTGGTCACCTACCTACAGGAAAGATGTAAAAGAAGTTCAGAGATTTCAGAGAAAATACACAAGGATGTTGCCATGTCTGGAGGACTTGGATTATAAGGAAAGATTGAACAAATCAGGACATTATTCCTGGGAATGTAGAAGATTGAGGGGAGATTTGATTGTGATAGAGAGGCACACATAGTGTTAATGCAAGCTGGCTTTCTCCACTGAGATTGGGTGGGACTACAACCAGAGGCCATGGGTTAAGGGTGAAAGGTGAAATGTTAAGGGGAGCATGAGAGGAACTTCTTCACACAGACGGTCATCCGGCTGTGGAATGAGCAGCCAGCACAAGTGGTGCATGCGAGCTCGATTTTAACGTTTAAGAGGTTTGTGTAGATACCTGGATGGTAGGGGTGTGGGAGTGGGCTGTTTAAATAGTTCAGCACAAACTAGATGGCCCAAAGGGCCTGTTTCTGTGTTGAAATTTTCTATGATTGCGACAAGAACCTGAAATAATACAAAAATTCACTCTAAGTCCTTTTAACAGATGTGCGGACCAACCAGTCATTTCAGCAGGAATTTTTTAAATGGCGTTAAAATTGTGGGATTTTGTTAATAATACACAAGAGAAGATCCCAGCTGCACGTCAAGAAAGACAATTTGCATGAGAGTGTTTCAGTCACTGTGGGACAAGGAACACATGCCGCTCAGCAGGAGCCGGGAATAATACCAATGGAGGGAGTCAAACTGAGCCAGGTCACAGACTGATGATGGCAGAAATGCCCCATTGTTAAAGAGACAGGAAGAGCATCAGATAATTGATGGTCATTCCAGATACCAGCTCTCCGCCCAGTCAGGAGATGATTTCTCTGTCCAACTTGGGGTGAACCTCACTGTAACAGTGTGATACCAGATCAAACCTTGGCAACTCAAGTAATCTCATCTGAAATGTTGTCCTACACCCATTGATGGATTTTGTAAATTTTTTTACAGGTTAAAAATGAGAAGGAATTCATCTCCAGGAAGCTCAAACACGACACACCAGTTTTGTTGTCTCTGCCTAGATACTTAAGAAGTGGAGCAAGGGATCCAATTGTCCACCCTTCCTGCTCAGACTGTAGGGAGGAATTCACTCGGTGATTTTGACCAACTGGCACGCCCATCATTTTACACAGGAAAAAGGACATTCACCTGCCCAGACAGTGGGAATGGATTCACTCGGTTATCTCAACTAAAGGTACATCAGCAAGTTCACACTGGACAAGGCCATTCACCTGTTCTGTGTGTGAGAAGGGGTTCAGTCGGTCATCGCACCTGTGGACACACCAATCAGTTCACACTGGGCAGAGGCTGGTCTTCTGCTGAACTTCTGGGTAAGGATTCACTCTGTCATCTGACCTAATGGCTCACCAGCGAGTTCACACTGGGGAGCGGCCGTTCACTTGCTCAGTCTGTGAGAAGAGATTTACTCAGTTATCCAACCTACAGAGTCACCAGCGAGTTCACACTGGGGAGAAGCCATTCACCTGCTCAGTCTGTGGGAAAGGATTCACTCTGTCATCCACCCTACTGGTACATCAGCGAATTCACACTGGGGAGAAGCTGTTCACCTGCTCAGACTGTGGAAAGGGATTCACACTGTCATCCCGCCTACTGAGACATCAGGGAGTTCACACTGGGGAGAAGCCGTTCACCTGCTCAGACTGTGGAAAGGGATTCACACTGTCATCCCGCCTACTGGTACATCAGCGAGTTCACACTGAGGATAAGCCATTCACCTGCTCAGTCTGTGGGAAAGGATTCACTCAGTCATCCACCCTACAGGTACATCAGCGAATTCACACTGGGGAGAAGCTGTTCACCTGCTCAGACTGTGGAAAGGGATTCACTCTGTCATCCCACCTACAGAGACACCAGCGAGTTCACACTGGGGAGAAGCCATTCACCTGCTCAGTCTGTGGGAAAGGATTCACTCAATCATCCACCCTACAGGGACACCAGCGAGTTCACACTGGGGAGAAGCCTTTCACCTGCTCAGTCTGTGGGAAAGGATTCAGTCTGTCATCCAACCTACAGAGACACCAGCGAGTTCACACTGAGGAGAAGCCATTCACCTGCTCAGTCTGTGGGAAAGGATTCACTCTGTCATCCACCCTACAGAGTCACCAGCGAGTTCACACTGGGGAGAAGCCATTCACCTGCTCAGTCTGTGGGAAAGGATTCACTCTGTCATCCACCCTACTGGTACATCAGCGAATTCACACTGGGGAGATGCCATTCACCTGCTCAGTCTGTGGGAAGAGATTCACTGACTCTTCCACCCTACGGAGACATCAGCAAGTTCACACTGGAGAGAGGCCGTTCACCTGCTCAGTGTGTGGGAAAGGATTCACTGTGTCATCCACCCTACTGGTACATCAGCAAATTCACACTGGGGAGAAGCCATTCACCTGCTCAGTCTGTGGGAAGAGATTCACTGACTCTTCCACCCTACGGAGACACCAGCGAGTTCACACTGGGGAGATGCCGTTCACCTGCTCAGTGTGTGGGAAAGGATTCACTGACTCTTCCACCCTGCAGAGACACCAGCGACTTCACACTGGGGAGAAGCCGTTCACCTGTTTATTCTGTCGGAAGAGATTCACTCAGTCATCCACCCTACAGAGACACCAGCGAGTTCACACTGAGGTGAAGCCATTCACCTGCTCAGTCTGTGGGAAAGGATTCACTGTGTCATCCATCCTACTGGTACATCAGCGAATTCACACTGGGGAGAAGCCATTCACCTGCTCAGTCTGTGGGAAGAGATTTACTGACTCTTCCACCCTACGGAGACACCAGCGAGTTCACACTGGGGAGAAGCCGTTCACCTGTTTATTCTGTCGGAAGAGATTCACTCAGTCATCCGCCCTACAGAGTCATCAGCGAGTTCACACTAGAGAGAGGCTCAGAATGTGGGAAAGGATTCACTCAGTCATCCCACCTCTTGGCACACCAGTCAGTTCACAGTAAGGAGAGGCCATTGTTATGAATCCTTTGGTTTTGTTTGCTGTAGACTGTCATTTTAAGAGAGAGAGAGAGAGAGATATTAAGAAGGTGAATCAGTCTGACTTGCAGCTTGTTTACATCGCTCACAGCTTGTTTAGTTTTAACTGAGGACACAGACACTCAGAGTCAGACGGAGACAAAGGAGGAAAAATGGAAGGATCAAAACCAGGGAACTAGTAGCCAAGGATCACGGTTTGGAACTTTCCTTCGCTCACAAGGGTGGGCTAGTTATCGATTCACCGTACATCGAATGTGTGGTTGTCACCTCATTTGATCCACAGGAGTGGATCTGATTTGGGATATCCTGTGGAGACGACTTATGTGTTAACCCTTGCCTGGCTGTGGCGTGGTCATTCATTTGATGATACCCCTTATGACAATTCACTTTAGGTGATAATTCGTATGTACATTTGTAAAGATGATGGATAAAATCTAGAGCGACTGTTCTCTCTTTTTACCACCATGGAACCTGTGGAATACAACATAATTGCCTTCTCTCAACATTTACCCTGGATTACAAAAATATCTCTCTCACATCACCTATTCTGTGAATGAATTGAACTTTAATACTTTAACATCTCCAGACTCCAAGCCTTGTTTCCCCTGAGCTCAGAAGTTTGGGAGTTATATTTACACACATACATACACATAACACTCACGAGGAAATCTGCAGATGCTGGAAATACAAACACAAAAAAATTGCTGATAGAACACAGCAGGCCAGGCAACATCTATAGGGAGAAGCACTGTCGACGTTGTGGGCCGAGACCCTTCGACAGTACTAACTGAAAGATAGTAAGAGATTTGAAAGTAATGGGGGGAGGGTGAAATGCAAATGATAGGAGAAGACCTGAGGGGATGGGGGTGAAGCTGAGAGCCGGAAAGGTGATTGGCGAAAGTGATACAGAGCTGGTGAAGGGAAAGGATCATGGGACGGGAGGCCTTGGGAGAAAGAAAAGGGTGGGGGTGGAAGTACCAGAGGGAGGGGGAGAACAGGTAAACAACTAAATATGTCAGGGATGGGGTAAGAAGGGGAGGACGGGCATTAACAGAAGTTAGAGAAGTCAGTGTTCATGCCATCATGTTGGAGGCTACTCGGCCGGTATATAAGGTGTTGTTCCTCCAACCTGAGTTTGGATTCATTTTGACAGTAGAGGAGGCCATGGATAGACATATCAGCATGGGAATGGGATGTGGAATTAAAATGTGTGGCCACTGGGAGTAGTCTTTTGCTGTTGGTTCATTTCTAAACCATTATGGTTTGTAACAAAATGGGGCTGTGTCTGGGATATGACAAATTTAAGGATTGATTAATTATCAATTTCATTGGGGAAATCCCTTTTGATTTACTTGTGTGCAGAAAACCAGCAGCAATGGATGTTGATAGATATCTGGAAGTGTGAACCTCTCAGGCATTAGAGGACACCAGAAGGATTGAGTTGTTGAGTATTGCTAGAACGTTAATACTTGCTAAGGTGAAATTGACAATGAGGAGGGCACAGATGCAGAAGATAATAGCTGAGTATTATGTATCTGAGGATGTGTTTAAAGTGAAGGAGTTGGAGGTGTTTCCTGAATGTAAACCTCGTGAGCTTGAGCTCCAGTAGAAGTTAGAAATATTAAAGATGGAGGCTCCAGAAAGGCAGAGGCAGTTTCAGGCTAAAGAGGCAGAAAAGCAGACAGAAAATTCTCTTACAAAGTGTACTTAAGGGGAAGGCTTAGCAACCCTATTCTGCTTTGACAGTTGCTGAAGCAGCTTATTATTTACTTATTTATGCTGCCCCAATCATCGCCACTGGGCTATAAATGTGCAGGAGCTGTGTGTGGTTCAGTGTTTTGCTCAAGGACACACAAGCTGCCTCGGCTGAGGCTCGAACTCATGACCAGATCGCTAGTTCAACACCTTAACCACATGGCCACGCATTATGACCACATATTATGACGTAGTGAAACAGGCTGTGCTCAAAGCTTATGGGTTGGTCCCAGAAGCAGACAGGCAAAAGTTTAGAAATTTGAAGAAATCTGTGAACCAGTTATACGGAATTTGCTTATGAGAAATTTGTGTCTATTGACCACTGGTGCACATCTGAACATGTAAATGATGATTTTAACAGCTTGAGAGATTTGGTTTTAATTGAAGAATTCCAAAGGTGCGTCCCTGATGACATAAAGGCGTATTTAGATGGAAATGATGCTGCCACTCCGCAGGAATCTGCTGGATTAGCAGATCAGTTTGCTTTAACTCATGAAGTTATGTTTACCCTGAATAAGAGTTTCCAAAAGGCACTTGTCAAGTTGTGGGTAAACCTAATGAGCTCACCCCAGTGGCATGTACCTGCATTCGGTGAACCCTTTTTCGAAAGTTATAGTGGATTGTGTTGGCCCATTGCCAAAGTCTAAAGCTGGCCATCAGTATCTGCTAACTATTATGTGTACTACATCCAGATTCCCAGAGGCAATGCCTCTCAGAAATATTAAAGCTAAAACTGTGGTGAAGGCTCTTACCAAGATTTTCACTTTATTCGATTTGTCTAAAGAAATACAGTCTGATCAAGGATGTATTTGTATATCTGCATTATTCAAGCAGGTAGTTTATGAATTGGGAGCAAAACAGATTGCATCATTTGCATACCATCCGGAACCAGAAGGGGCTTTAGAAAGATTTCATTCTACCCTCAAAACAATGATTAAGACATATTGTGTTGAAAATGGAAAAGACTGGGATGAAGGGATACTTTTGCTTTTGTCCAGATGAAGGAATACATTTGATTTTGTCCACAGAAAGAGAGTCAGTACAGGAATCACTGGGCTTTACTCCATTTGAACTTGTATTTGGTCGCAGAGTGACCTTTGACCTTGTTAAAAGGAACCGTGGATTGATGGGGATGTGCATGTTAACTCGTTAGACTATGTTTTGAAGTTCAAAAATAAACTACACCAAGCCTGTAGTCTAGCGAGACAAAACTTAAAGATTTCTCAAAACAAAATGAAGTGTTGGTTTGATAAGCAGGGTTGCGAAAGAAAATACCAGGTGGGAGATAAGGTGCTTGCCTTATGTTGACGAATCCACTTCAGGCGAAATTCAATAGACCGTATGAGATAGTCTCTCAAATTAATAATGTGAATTCTGTTATTAAAACACCCGACTGACGTAAACTAACACAGGTGGTGCACATAAATATGATAAAGCCTTTTTTGACAAGCAGGCACCATCTGTGAGTATTGTTGTCAAAACAAATGAATCTGGTAACCCTGAGAATGAAACAATTGACTCGTCTGAGACTTTTCACAAGCCAAACATGGTCCCAGTTAGGCTAATGAACTCGGTTGTTCTAGAAAACATTGATAACGAGTTGGCTCATCTGCAGCCAAAGCAACAACAACAGCTGAAGGAATTAATTCTGAAGTACAAAGATTTATTTTCCGATGTTCCCAGGCAAACCACGGTCGCAGTACATGATGTAGATGTTGGTCAAGCCAAACCGATTAAACAACACCAACTTCGCATGAACGTCGAAAAGTGTAAATTGGCTGACCAGGGAATTGAGTATATGCTGGAGAATGGTATTATTAGGCCTTCAAAATGAGATTGGAGTCACTCTGCATTATTATGCCCAAACATGATGGTAGTGTTAGATTTTGCACTGATTGTAGAAAGGTAAATGCAGTAACAAAAACTGATGCCTATCCTATCCCTAGGGTGGATGATTGCATCGATAATGTTGGAATAGCTAATATCTTACAAAGATTGATCTGTTCAAAGGGTATTGGTGTGTTCCATTGACAGACAGAGGTAGAGACATTTCTGTGTTTGTGACAGCATCTGGGTTGTATGAATACAATGTTTTGCCTTTTGGAAGGAAAAATGCTCCAGGAGCATCCCAGAGAATGATTGATTTTGTAATTCGAGGGTTAGAACACACAGATACCTATATTGATGACTTAGTTACACGGAGTGACACTTGGGAAGAGCATATCTCTGCAGTAGAAAAGCTATTTGACAGGCTTTCCTAGGACAACCTTACAGTTAACTTGGCTAAGAGTGAATATGGCCATGCCAGTGTGACCTGTCTTGGCTATGTTGTACGTCAAAGCAAGTTGGCTCCTGTTCGGGCAAAAGTCCAGACAATTTCTCAAGTTCCTATTCTGACTGCAAAGAAGGCTGTTAGAAGGTTTCTGGGAATGGATGGATATTATCGTAAGAACTTTGCTGCTATCGCTCTTCCTCTGACCAATCTCCTGAAGAAGGGTGAAAAGTTTGTTTGAACCGAGCCTTGTCAGAAGGCAGTTGATTGATTGTTATCAGTATTTCAGATTAGGCCAATCAATGTAGTGCTGTCAGCAAATTTAAATAGCAGATTGGAGCTGTGGGTGGCAACACAAGTCATGGGTGCACAGAGAGTAAAGGAGGGCGCCAAAGAGACAACCCTGTGGGGTATGTGTGCTGAGGGTCAGAGAGACAGGAGATGGAGCCCACTCTTACCACCTGCTGGCGATCTGACAGGAAGTCCAGGATCCAGCTACACAAGGCAGGGTGACGGCCGAGGTCTCTGATCTCCTTGTCGATACTTCACGCCTTTGTATGGCTACTGCTCTGCCCATGACTGCAAGGAACTGCAGAGAACATCAGAGAAACAAGCCTCCATTCCATGGGCTCTTCCTACTCTTCCCCTGCCTCGGGAGAGCAGGCCATGTACTCAAAGATCCTCACAACCACAGACATTCTTGCTGCAAACCCGCTCCCCCATCGGGGAGGAGATACAAAAGCCTTAAAGTGCGTAACACCCGGCTGAAGGACGGCTTCCTGTCTACAGTTATAAGCCAAATGAATGATAAAATGGACTCAACCTCACAATGTAACTGGACGTGACCCTGCACCATATGTCTATCTGCACCGCACTTTCTCTGCAGCCATAATGCTTTGTTACAGTGATTATTTTGATGTATATCAGCTCAATGTACTGTTGAAATGTATCCATCTGTCTGGATGGTACATCAGGCAAGATTTTCACTGTAGCTCAGTACATGATGATAATAAACAAATTTCCCATTTTAATTGTGTGGAAATATTAGACAGACTGAGCTTCTGCTCCAGAACCTCAGAAGGAAACTGAACTGTTGTCATTTCTGTGGAAAGCAAATATATGGAAAATACTTCAATCTCACATTACGATCTGCGGTAACTGGGATCAGGTGACCGGTGGTGGGTCTCCCATATCAATATCAGAATCAGGTTTAATAGCACCGGCATATGACATGAAATTTGTTGTCCCTGCGGTAGCAGCAGAACCTAATTCATAACAATAGTTTTGAAAAATTGTGATTTAAAATAAGAATATACATATATATAGTACAAAAATAGAGAAAAAAGTAATAAGCTATTTTAATTGTGTGGAGCAATTTGACTGACTGGGTGGAAATTCTGAAGTGAAGCTGAACTAAACTTTACACATTTATGAGAAGCTCAGATAAATACAAATGGCTAAATCCTCACATAAACGGGTCAGACATCCAGAAACATCGGCAGCACTTCAGCACCACAAAACAGTGGAATGAAACAACAGAAAGTGTTGCAGAGAAATAAACATTGTCCACCCACAACGAGAGGACGTGACAGATCCGGATCTCACTGACTTGTCTGAACGGGGAAAGGTGAAGCTACACGTACACGTAGAGCAGTAACCCGCAGATGCTGCAGATCTGCAGAAAAACGTGAACAGGAACCGGGATCAGGTGACGGGTGGAGGGACTCCCTCCTGAACTGGTGACTCTACTCCTCGCCCCTCACATGCTGCCCGACCCATCCACCGCATTCCCCACATTATTCCATATTTACCCCAGATACATGATTATTTTTCCACACCATATCTTCCCCGATCCTTTTCCCTCCACGTCCAGGTCACAGAGTCACCGGCTCAATTCCCATCCAGGTCCAAAACATAATTCAGACGCAAAAAGGAAATGTTCACGTTTCATTTAAATCAGTTTTGTGTTTCTAAACACTAATTTCTATTCACATTCCTCCAGAGCCTTGCTGGACAGGAACACTGAAACATCAAGTGAGAAACAGCAGGAGGCAATTCAGCCCCTCTAACCATCAGCAAGATGGCGGCTGCTCACCCATCTCAGCCACGTGTTTCTGCCCGATCCTCATTTCCTCCATCCCTTCGGTCTCCACACACATCTGCCGGCCTCTGTTTTACGTGCGGACGATCACTGAGTCTTCACCGCCCTCTGTGGTGGGGATTTATAAACATTCACCACCCTCGGAATGGAGACATTTCTCCTCATTTCAGTCCCGCACAGTCTATCCCTGTTTCAGAGACTGGGATCCCTGGTTCAACCGGTAATGATGTTGTGCATTTCAGTGTGTTCACCTCTCAGTCCTCGATTCTCAAATGAAAGGGTTATCACATTTGATCTTTCTTCATATGATGACCCCACCACCCCAGGGATCAGTCTGGTGAATCTTCATTGCACTCTCTGTAACAAATACTCTCTTACCTCTTTGTTAATCCTCAATGGAATTAATTACCATCTTCTGCAGCCCCGTGTTGCCCCAACCACTCACCTCCCACCCCTGTCACTATTTCCACCTTCCCACCTCCCCCCTCACCTGGATCCACCTCTTACTCCCCGGCTCTTGCCCCATCCCCACCCCTCACCTCTTCTCTCTGACTATTTCCCGTCCACTCTCAGTCCAGAGGGAGGGTCTCGGCCCGAAATGTTGACGGTCCATTTCACTCCACAGATGCTGCCCGACCCACTGAGTACCTCCAGCAGTTTGTTCTTTGGTCTGTATAACCCGTGTTAGTATGGGGAGCTGGATTTTACAGCATATTCCAGGTACAATCTCAACAAAACACAAATAATTGTCACTCTTCCCGGACCATTGGTCCGGCTTACAGGGCAACAGTCTGACGGTGTTTGCCCCCAATGTGGTGAATCCCTCTGCTCGACACCACCGTGGGTTGAGACATTTCCGCAGATGAGCCCCTCCTGTCCCCACCGGGACAAACATCCTGTCCGCCCCCTCTCACACCATCTTCATCCTTTCAATAAAATCCCCCTCTCCCTCCCAGGGGAACCGGCATCAAACCGACGGGCCGAGTGTTCTCCTCGTACCTCTCAGCGATACATCAGACTCCGGCCGCGGGAGACGCTTCACAAACGCCCCAACTTCCCTCGGAGGGAAATGGAATTAAATCAGAAAGCGGACATTTACTTTGAGGTTTTCTCCGCTCTGAGGAGGCGTCGGCGCTTGAGCGGGAGACGAACTCAGCGGGGTAACGCCCACTCGGCTTGTCCGCCTCCGTGACTGGTTGTAAGCTGTGATTGACATCGCTTCACACCATAACAGCGGTGGGGAAGGGGTGGTCACGTGATTATTAGCCCAGCCGTTCCACCTATAAAGCTCGAGCACAGCAGCGCGTGGGTGACGTAAGACACCGCGCACGTGAGGGCAGATCCCGGTGTCGGGAGCCCATGTGTGACGTCTGGCGAGTGGGGGGTGTCAGACGTCACCTGTGACGGAGCGCTCGTATTTAAAAGCACCTTAATGGACTTTTCAGTGAGACAACAACACTGATCACGGGTTTCATCACTGAATCCAGGGTTGTGGGATGGAAAGTCCCCTGTTATGTGTCCGGCTGTGCCGTATTGTTGGTGGAGTGGGCAGCGTGGTGTTTGTCCCGATTCGGGTCACAACACCAGAATTGCCAGCGGGGTCCACACGCAGTGTATTGGTCAACAGAAAACCTCTCGTCCCTGCAGTCTTTGTCTCCTGGTAAACTCAACACCCTGACAGTGTGGACCATAGACACCCCTTCCTCTCAGAGTCAGGGGATCATTCAGACAGCTGATCGCTGAGAGGAATTATATTTATTGGTCATTAAAGTTCACCCAGATTTGTTTGGTCGGATTTGATGTGGAGTTCGGGGTGTCACAGTGACAGGCCCGGACGGCCGAACTCTCTCCGTTGTCCAAACATCCTTCCAGGTGAGGCGACACTTCACCTGTGAATCTTCCGGGGTCGCCGGTTGTGTCCGCTGCTCCCGGTGCGGCCGCCTCTACACTGGTGACACCGGCTCCTCCGCAGTTGTGCGGGGTAGGGGTGTTTATTTTCGGGGGCTCAATGTTTGTTCCCTTTTGTGCGGGGGGGGGGGGTGTGGATTGATGATCGGGATGCCGTTCTTTTTTATGCTGGGGTTGGGGTGGAAGTTTGATTTTTCTCTCTGAACGAATTTCATGCTCTTTGTTTCTTGGCTCTCTGGAGAAGGGATAAAAACTCAACTTGAGTCGGGGTGATGACTTCGCTGTAGGCTGCCTCGTTATTATTTGGGATTCGGCCGATCAATGCAGTGTGGTCAGCAAATCTAATTAGCGGATTGGAACCTGCCACTGCAGCCCCACAGTGCACTATGTACTGATTGCAAAGCTACGAAATTGCATGTGAATAGCCTCCCCTCCCCCCACTCCACTCTTTCTCGGTCACCAGCAGACTGGGACATCTCACATCTCGCTGCCTCCGCCGGGACATTAAACTGTGAACAACTGTGGTCACGGACTGATCTCTGGGGTACTCCAAACGCTACCTCCTTCCAGTCTGAAAACGACCCACTCATCCAGACACACACTACCGGCAGTTTATCGATCTCCAACGAAAAAGCCTAATCACCTACTCCCGATGTTCAATACCATTGCTGACTCGGAGTTTACCACCGTCAAATGCCGGGAGGGACATAATAATCAGAAAGTCTCTAGTCACAGCCGTGTAAATAAAATGTGATCTCAGTGGGTGTGTGGCGCATGCTCAGAATGCGAAGGAGACAGACAAACTGAGCCAAGTCACAGACTGATGAAGGGGAGGAATGATCAGTTTTGATACAGAGAGGGAAGCAGAGAGTTTTATATTGTGCCTGATACCGGAAATGTGGCCAGTTAAAAGATGAGTGCTGAATCCTGTTTATTTTTGATGAAAATATATATTTAGGTTTTATCTGACTGTTGTGTGATTTTTTTTTCATGTGTGTTATTCCTGATCCTCCTTCTGTCCAAGGTAGTCGTTAATCTAAGTGGGACTTAGTGTAAATAGACTTTTCTAAAGTTGTCTCTTCAGTTCTTATTTGTCTTTGTAAATTTTACTGATTGAAATGGGACCAAGATATTTTCATTAAAAAAGTCAATCTCGGTATTGATGCAAGTGTTTATTGCCTTTGTTGTATTTGTTACCTATTGAGCTCTGTTTGGCAGGTTTTTTTTTGAAGCCATGAACTAAATTTTGTCAAAGGTTTTCTGGATTTTACACTACTTTCTATTGTCTTTGCTTGTTGATATTCCAGATACGTGGGTATCGAGTCATAAAGAAGAGTCTTGGCCAGGAATGTTGATTCCCATCCAGAGATGCTGCTTGACATGCTGAGCTCCTCCAGCACTTTATGTGTAGTTCTCTCCATTTCTAGCATCTGCAGGTCCTCTCGTTCCCCAGATACTTATATGTTTCTTGAAATAACGAGCCAGAAGTAGGGCTGTATGGCTCTTTTGGTAAAATATTAAATAAACTCAATATAATGAGGTTGTATAGGGTTGGAAGGTGTAGAATCTCTAGGTAGAATCATCGCCCTCTGTGGTGGGGATTTACAGACATTCACCACCCTCGGAGTGGAAACATCTCCCCTCATCTCAGTCCCGGGTAGTCCACCCCTGTTTCAGAGACTGGGATCCCAGATTCAACCGGTAATGATGTTGTGCATTTCAATGTTCACCTCTCAGTCCTCGTTTTTCTAAATGAAAGGGTTATCACATTTGATCTTTCTTCATATGATGACCCCACCACTCCAGGGATCAGTCTGGTGAATCTTCATCACACTCTCTATAACAAATACTCTCTAACCTCTTTGTTCATCCTCGATGGAATTAATTTCCATCTTCTGCAGCCCCGTGTTGCCCCAACCACTCACCTCCCAACCCTGTCACTATTTCCACCTCCCCACCTCCCCCCTCAACTGGATCCACCTCTTACTCCCCGGCTCTTGCCCCATCCCCACCCCTCACCTCTTCACTCTGACTATTTCCCGTCCACTCTCAGTCCAGAGGGAGGGTCTCGGCCCGAAATGTTGACGGTCCATTTCCCTCCACAGATGCTGCCCGACCCACTGAGTTCCTCCGGCAGTTTGTTCTTTGGTCTGTATAACCCGTGTTAGTATGGGGAGCGGGATTTTACACCATATTCCAGGTACAATCTCAACAAAGCACAAATAATTATCACTTTACCCGGACCATCGGCTCCGCTTGCAGGGCAACAGTCTGCCGGTGATTGCCCCCAACGTGCTGAATCCCTCTGCTCGACACCACCGTGGGTTCAGACATTTCCACAGATGAGCCCCTCCTGTCCCCACCGGGACAAACATCCTGTCCGCCCCCTCTCTCACCATCTTCATCCTTTCAATACAATCCCTCCCTCCCCGGGGAACCGGCATCAAACCGACGGGCCGAGCGGTCTCCTCCTACCTCTCAGCGATACATCAGACTCCGGCCGCAGGAGACGCTTCACAAACGCCCCAACTTCCCTCGGAGGGAAATGGAAATAAATCAGAAAGCGGACATTTACTTTGAGGTTTTCTCCGCTCTGAGGAGGCGTCGGCGCTTGAGCGGGAGAGGAACTCGGCGGGGTAACGCCCACTCGGCTTGTCCGCCTCCGCCACTGGTTGTTACCTGTGATTGACATCGCTTCGCACCAATGAGAATAGCGCTGCTCCTGACTCCTCTGTTGACAGTGGTGGGGGGGAGGGGCTGGTCACGTGATTATTAGCCCAGCCGTTAAACCGATAAAGCTCGAGCACAGCAGCGCGTGGGTGACGTAAGGGCACGTGAGGGCAGATCCCGGTATGGGGAGTCCATGTGTGACGTCAGGCGAGTGGGGGTGTCTGACGTCACCGTATTTAAACGAACCAAAATGGGCGTTTCTTATTATTTCGGTGGGACAACAACATTAATCACGGGTTTCATCACTGACTCCAGTGTTGTGGGATGTAAAGTCCCCTGTTATGTGTCCGGCTGTGCCGTGTTGTTGGTGGAGTGGGCAGCGTGGTGTTTGTCTCGATTCGGGTCACAACACCAGAATTGCCAGCGGAGTCCACACACAGTGTATTAGTCAACAGAAAACCTCTCGTCCCTGCAGTCTTTGTCTCCTGGTAAACTCAACACCCTGACAGTGTGGACCATAGATACCCCTTCATCTCAGAGTCAGGGGATCATTCATACAGCTGATCGCTGAGAAAAAATATATTTATTGGTCATTAAAGTTGGCCCAGATTCGTTTGGACGGATTTGATGTGGAGTTCGGGGTGTCACAGTGAAAGGGCCGGACGGCTGAACTCTCTCCGTTGTCCAAACATCCTTCCAGGTGAGGCGACACTTCACCTGTGAATCTTCCGGGGTCGCCTGTTGTGTCCGCTGCTCCCGGTGCGGCCGCCTCGACACTGGTGACACCGGCTCCTCCGCAGTTGTGCGGGGTAGGAGTGTTTTCTTTTTTATCGTGGGTCGATATTATTGTTCCCTTTTGTGCGGAGAGGTGGGTTTTGGTGTTTGATGATTGGGATCCCGCTCTTCTTGATCTGGGGGGTGGGGTGGAAGTTTGATTTTTCTCTGTGAACGACTTTCATGCTCTCTCTTTGTTTCGTGGTTCTGTGGAGAAACAAAGCTCAGCGTTATTTATGGATACCTGCTTTAATAATAAACTAACCTTTGAACTATCCACTCCAAGCGGGACTTCCCGGTGTCCAAACATTTTCAATCCGATTTCCATTCCCGTTGCTACCCGGCCTGCTGTGTTCGGCCAGCATTTTGTTTGTAATGCTTTGGATTTTCAGGATCTGCAGACTTTGTCGTTTTTTTACCTCTCCGTTGTCCGTCCCGCCTCCGAACACTGGTGGCGCTGTATGGATCTCCAGCCACTGGTGGCGCTGTGCGGGTCTCCGGCTGTCGGCGACGATGTGCAGACCTCCGGCAGCCGGTGGCGCTGTGGAGGAACGCTGCTGAACGCATGCGCGGTGCCGAGTTCTGTTGTTGGCGGTTCTCCGATTCGAGCAGGGGTGAGTAGGGAATGATCCCGGTGTTGTGTAACTCGGGGGCATTGGGAAAGGTCTGGGCCCGAGCTCTGCCGGACGGCTGGTGGGGGCGTGCAGTGCCAATTTTTTTGGTGCTGGAGCAGTACGGGGGGGGGGGGGGGTGTTGGGGTTGGGGTTGGGGTGGGGGCGGTGATTGATAAGTTCGTGGCCTAAGTTAGGCCTGAAGTTATACAGCGTTCGGTATCTGCACGTGTAGTTTAACTCTTTGAGTGATTATGCAGAAAGTTTGAAGTTAATAACTTTTGTGGTATTTCTGTTTCAGATAATTGAAAATTGCTAAGTTTTGTAAAATTGAATCTTTCCACCTTGGGCCACGAACTTATTAATCACCCTTAGTTTGTGACACCCAATTTGTTTACCTGCTCATTTCATGTACTGGGCAACTTCCTTGCCCCATTCGTGTAATGAGCAGGTACACAAATTGGGTGTGACATATATAGGGCTTCTTGTAATGTCAAGCAATAAACCAGATGAAAGGAATATATGAATTTCAGAGCTCCACAGAAATATAGTTATAGCTAAAACATTAACAAGATTTTAGCCTATCACTAGATTTCAGTGTATAACTGGTACAATTAAACATAAAATTCTTAATTTAATAATTTGACAAAGTATTACACGGTTGCACTTAACTGATTATCATAGAATATAATTATCAAGCAAGTAAAATAACTTTGTTTGCTTCGAAGACACAGGGTTGTAAGTGAGAAAAATGTACTTTAGGATTAGCGAGTAATCCACGGACCACCACAGATGTAGCCTTACTAATACGACTGAGTCAGAGCAGACGGCCGCAGCACTTAGCAGTGTTCCTCAGAGGTATAAAAATAACAAAAATAAAGCAATTCAGTTTTTATACTTTTAGCCCCTAAATTGGAACCAAGTAATCAAGTATGAAAAAAGAAACTCTGATGAACTATTGCTAAAGCCACGAATATTGCTGAATATTAGTCTCAAAAGCTGTAGGTTGTCAACTCTGCCTCGTACTGTTTCTCTCGCAGAAATGGTTGGACAGGAAGTGTACCTGTGAGTGTCGATACTCACAATATCCTCACATGACATGGTTAGACCGATACAGACACTGTTTAGTCTTTAAATATATAAAAAGTTAAACAAGCTTGAATCTTTATTATTATCGCATCTATACGAATAGAAAAGATTGTATTTTGAAAGTCATAAATATTAAGAGGGGAGGAGAGCAACCATTTGGGAGGTTTGGAAATGTGTTTTGTCTCATTCATTACCTCACTAAATTATTCTTCTTCCTTTCAACACAAAGGGAAAAAGAGCCTCTTTCCAATCAGCTACAGTTGGTGGAGCGAGGCCAAGGGGTTGATCTGCTATTAATGATAATTGAAATGACGTAAAACTAGCTTAAATCCCAGAAATGTCTTGTTTTCCATTTGGCTTGGAAAATAAAACTAAATTTATCCAGGTTTCGAAGAGGATTTTGGATGATTAGCTTGTGTTTTTGATCAAAGTCAGATGGAAGATAAGCAAGCAGTGAATTTTTCTTTCATTGTTTTTAACTTTTAAACTTGGGTTTCCATGTTCATTCCTTGCTGAATATAGCTCCTTCATGGTATCCAATGGTACCCATTGGAAAGAGCGGAAGAATGCTCACATTTGTGTACAGGGATTTCCCAGCTTCCTCGGCCAATGGGTCGAGCGAGGAGGAATTTCACAAATACCTAAATAAAAAGCAGTCACAGCTCCAGGATTTCACCAAAAACGATCAAATATCCTAATGTTATTAGTGGTATTTTTTCCCCACCAGCCAACACTTTCCAACACCCGCTTCCGTAAAATTCCCTCTATTTAATATCCGGGGTTGTTAAATTCCGTACTTGCTTATTTTGACTTTTTTACAGAGGTGTCAGAGCGGCGCTCCGGTGAGCTCTGGTAGCACTGCACCCCTGAATGTATGAGACAGTACAGTGTTAAATGCAAAACCCCGAACAATGTCGATGATCAGAGGGATCTTAGACTCCAAGTTCATCACTCCCTGAAAGAGACTGCACAGATTGATCGGGTGGTTAAGAAGCAAATGCAATGGTTGTCTTTATTAGTTGAAGCACTGAGTTCAAAAGTCATGAAGTTGTGCTGCAGCTTTGTAAAACTTGTTAGCCCACATCTGGAGTGTTTCATACAGTTCTGGTCGCCCCCATTCTCGGAAGGATGTTGGGTCTTTGGAGAAGGCGCAGGAAAGGTTTACCAGGACACTGCCTGGATTAGAGGGCATGAGCTATAACGAGAGACTGGGCAAACTTGTGTTGATTTCTCCAGAGCGGCGCAGGCTGGGGTGAGACTGGATGGACGTTTATAATATTACAAGAGGAATAGATAGGGTATGTTTTTCCTGAGGGTTGAAATGTCTGACACATTTAAGGTGAGAGGAGATGTGAGGGGCAAGTTTGTTTATTTCCACAGAATGCTGGGAAGCTGGAGTCTGTGCCTGGGATGTTAGACCCCCCGGTCACGTGATCCCATTTGCCTCTTCCATTTAACCACAGATGTAACGATCTCTTTGTGCATGTTCACAATCTCCAGATGGGCGGTCACTCGTCCTCCAACTTGCCCGAACTCGTCTCGCTTCCTGAGGCTCCTTACATTTGTCCTGGAGCTTTATGGCTGTTGTGTCTTCTCCCGGACTGGGGTGGGTGAGGAAGCAGAACAACCCAGGTTGTGGGGATCTTTGATTTCACTGCCTGCTTTACCGAGGGACTGGGAAGTCTCGGGGGGAGGATGGTTTCTGTGATGTGCTGCTCTGTATCCAAAGGTCTCTGCATTTCCTCGCAGTCATGGATGGAGCAGTTACCGTGCAAAGCGTGAAGTGTCCAGATGGGAAACTTTCTATGGTGTGTTGATAAAAATCTGGTGAGGGTCAAAGTATATCTGGTAAAGTTCTTGTTATTTTTGCTAATTCTGTCATTTTAGAATCTTTTGTACAATAGTATGTACTATTCATTCAGTACCTATGTGTTGCTGGAGGATCATCAGTGATTGTCCTTGATCCCATCTCCCACCTGGTTCCATCTGTTCATCTTGTTCAAACTCTGTCCAGTCTCCTCACAACCCCAACCCCACTTCAGTGATATACACCAACCATCTGGGTCATCCTCAGTCCGCCTTGTATCCCACCTCCTCAATGTTATATATCAGCAAACTTTTTCTAACCCTTGTCTTCATCGTGAAGTGCTCTTTTGTACCTTTGGCCTCGCTGAGTCATTTCCAGAATCGGTTATTGTTAGCTGGAATGCCGGAGGGTCATCAGGTCCCAGTTCTGTTGTGCATTGGTGTGGAGGTGCTAGTTTATGAACAGTGACGGGCTGACACACTGCAGCATTTTACTGGCAGCAGAGAGTACTGGGAGAGTTGGTGCTTGGGCTCTAATCCTGTGATTGGCATTCCTGGCAAATGGAACTGTTGGGGTGTTGGCTTGGACTTTGGTTAGTGCTTCTACAGATGGGGCTGGATGGATGTCCTTCTTCGAGCAGCTGGACATCGGTTGTGGGGAAATCCCGGATTGCACTACCCAGTGAGAGATGGGAGGACAATGTGTGAGACTCTCAGGGTCGGTGAGTGGCAGATTAAGCTGTGTGACTCTGTGAGGTTGGGTCCTGGGATATCATAGTTTTTCATCCAGGTAAAATGGACCCAGGGATTGAGCTGCTTGGGCTTATGAGGTGTTGATCGAGTATTTCTGGTCTTGGTTCAGATGTTTGTTTCTGGAGTTCCTTTGGAAGCAATGACTGCCAGTCTGAGGAGAGGATGATTCCCACTTCCATCCTCACAGGGAGAGGCTGTGAGTAAATGAGCTGTTCCGTGTTTACAACAGTAGATATAGACCCTGAGTTTGGTGTTCAAACTGTGTTTGGAAATTCCTCCCCCCCCCCCCCCCCTCACTGTCACACAGTGGAAATCAGGCAGCTGTGCTGGAGATCTACACTAAAAACTGAAAATATTTGAAGTTATTCTGATGAAATGTTATTAATCGAATTGTATTGTAAGCTATTCCTTACCTGCTGAGTGTTTCTGGTATTTATGACAGAAATTAATATATTCATGATTGCTAAGTACCTTCAGGCTAACAGGAGGAAGACAGGATTATGGTGTTGGAATGAAAATCAGCCATGGCTGAATGGTGGGCAGACCATATGGATCGAATCACCTAATTCTCTTCCTGTAATTTATGTCTTACCATGACTGAATGACGGCTCCTTCTTATCCCATATCGTCTGTGTCATGTGAGGGACAATAAAAGATTGTTCACTGAGATCATTATATTTACCTTCAATGTTTAAATTTCAGTGAGTTTTGTTCCTAGTAAAATTAAGCAGAAATGTTTGGTCCTCCTTTTCATTGTTAACGTGCTTCATTATCTTACATGTTAAAGTTAGACCTGCAGTGAGAGATTTATTGGAAGAAAAACCACAACTGAAGTCGAGGGAACAGCAACAAGTGAACCAGCCCGAGGATTGAGAGCATCAACTGGAGAGAACCCATCTGACTCGGAGATTCCGGTGATTCAGTCAGGAGAATGTTTGGTGAGTCTCACTTACTCAAACACTGGTCCTTTAGACATTACGTACCTGTACAAGGGAAGGTAGGAAATAGTTGGGAGTGAGACAGAATGTGCCCAGAAGAACCAGTTATGCCAGTACCAGTCAGACACAGTTGTGAAGAAGCCCCCCCCCCCAATATTCCCTTTAAACGTTTCACCCTTAACCCATGTCTTCTGTTCTTTTTCTCCCCTAGCCTCAGTGGAAAAAGCCTGTTTGCTTTCACTCTATCTAGACCCATCATAATTTTATATACCTCTATCAAATCTCTGCTCATTCTTCTACTCTCCAAGGAATAAAGTCCAAAACTATTGATCCTTTCTCTGTAACTCAGTTCCTCAAGTCCCGGCAACATCCTTGTAAACCTTCTCTGCACTCTTTCAACCTTATTAATATCCTTCCTGTAATTAAGTGACTAAAACTGCACACAATACTCCAAATTCACCCTCACCAATGCCTTACCATAACATTCCAACTCGTATACTCAAAACTTTGATTTATGAAGGCCAATGTACCAAAAGCTTTCTTTACTACCCTATCTACCCGTGACGCCACTTTTAGGGAATTTTGTATCTGTATTCAAAGATCCATCTGTTCTACTGCACTCCTCAGTGCCCTACCATTTACCTTGTATGTTCTACCTTAGTTTTTCCTTCCAAAGTGCAATACCTCACACTTGCCTGTATTAAACTCCTTCTGCCATTTTTCAGCCCATTTTTCTAGCTGGTCCAGATCCCTCTGCAAGCTTTGAAAACCTTCCTCACTGTCCACTACACCTCCAATTTATGTATCATCAGCAAATTTGCTGATCCAATTTACCAAATTATTATCTAGATCATCGATATAGATGACAAATAACAATGGACCCAGCACTGATCCCTGTGGCACACCACTAGTCACAGGCCTCCACTCAGAGAAGCAATCCTCCACTACCACTCTCTGGCTTCTTCCATTGAGCCAATTTCTAATCCAGTTTACTACCTCTCCATGTATACCTAGCAACTGAATCTTCCTAAATAACCTCCCATGCAGGACCTTGTCAAAGGCCTTACTGAAGTCCATGTAGACAACATCCACTGCCTTGCCTTCATCCATTTTCCTGTAACCTCCTTGAAACACTCTTGTTAATCATGCCCTACCATATGCAAAGCCATGTTGACTCACCCTAATAAGTCCCTGTCTATCTAAATACTTGTAGATCCTATCGCTTAACACCCCTTCCAATAATTTACCCATGACCGACGTCAAAGTTACCCTATAATTTCCTGAATTACTTTTTGAGTCTTTTTTACCCAACAGAACAACATGAGCTATCCTTGAATTCTCTAGCACCTCACCCGCAGATAACAACATTTAAATATACCTGCCAGGGCCCCTGCAATTTCAACACTAGTTTCCTTCAAAGTCCGAGGGAATACCCTGTCAGGTCCAAGAGATTTATCTACTCTGACTTGCCTCTAGATAGCAAGCACCTCCTCTTCTTCTTTCTGTATAGATTCCATGACCTTAATTCTTGTTTGCCTTACTTCCATTGACTTCATGCCAATTTCCTTAGTAAATACAGGAGCAAAAAAATACATTTAAGATCCCCCCAATTTCTTTTGGTTCCATTCATAGGTGACCACTCTGATCTTCAAGAGGACCAATTTTGCCAGTCTCCGTCGGTGCTGGAGGCCTGTTTCGTCAGGGTGTGGGCAAGGAGCCCTCGGCTCTTTGGCTTGAACCCAGGGCAAACCCTGAAGGTGGTATGGGGAACCACCAGTCCTGTCTGTCGCCAAAAGAAATTTGGAACTTTGGCCAGAAATGCAATGCTGTCTCTTCCTTTATCCTCTCCAATCACCATGACTGGGAATTTCTGTCCCTCGAGGGGTGCAAAATATTAGTTTTCCTCAGTTGAGCACCACGTAGGGTCATAACACAGAGTCACATGAGAGCTGGCCACTGGCAGAAGGGGTTCAAATGTGGTGGAGTCCAGATAAAGTGCCCACCACTGGGTGGTCAGAGGAAGCTATCAGTTGTTCGCAGTAACAGCATGATATCCTTGTCCGTGCATAGAATCTCGACGTCCAACAGACAGAGCAAGTCTCTCCCTACGAGATTACACCCCCGTCTGGTGGTGACAGTAAATGAAACCTCACACTGCTTCCCCTGGAATTCCACCTGCTGTGGCTGGGTACGTGAATACGTACGTTCCGTGCCTTCGAACCCAGACAGTGATTGTAGCATCTGATAGCTGGAATCCCTTTTCCGATACTATTTCCTGATCGAGACTGGTTGTGGTTGCCCCATATCAATCATAAACGGAATTGAAATTCCAGCATCTGTCAATATTACACTGGGCTCTTCCTGAGGGATGATACTCAGAGTAGGAGGCATCCTTGCTTGTCCATTTCTAAATGGGTTATTGTCCCCATCTGTCCCTTGGTAGGTTTTTGATCCCATTTCTGATCCCCAGATGTAGCCCGCTCGCATCCTTCCTGCTGAACATGTTCATTTTAAATATTAGTTCCCTTCGGGGTTGATCGGGATTCAAAAGCCGGGTCCCAATAATATGTCAAAGCTCGTCGCATTCTATTTCAGTCATTGTCAGGCCAGTCCATATTATTTGTTTTAATCCTGTTGGCTAACTTTGTTGGTAAGCATTGGAGCAGTAGGGCATTGAACAGGGGGGACAGATTCCCATCATTAAATGTTTGGTCTCCTGTGAAAATGCCGTAGCAGGCCACAAATCACTCCCAATAGTCTGGTCCTGATTTCCCCAGGGTTATGTTTGCATCCAGGTACTTTAGTGATGCTACAGGTTGCTGGACAGCCCTTTCCAATGCTTGAATGATCTGGTCTGTCTGTTCATTCTCATTATGGTTTTCCGCCTGTAACTCCTGATAGGTTTGGTATCTCAATTCTGCCTTCCATTTCCGCCCCTCATCAGCTGAGAGAATCATGCAGCAGTTAAATCTTACGGAGTCGCATTAAACATTTGTGTAGTACTCTGGACACACTGAGCAAACTGTGCTGGATTTTCTTTTCTATCTGGGGCCTGATTCATGATCATTATCGTTTCTTGAGGCTTCCAGGGTGCAGACACAGGAATCACCATAAGACAAAGGAGCAGCAGTCGACCATTCAGCCCATCGAGTCTGCTCCTCCATTTCAACATGAGCTGATCCAATCTCCCCATTCCCCCGCCTTCTCAGCATAACCTTTGATGCCCTGACTACACAGATACCTATCAATCTCTGCCTTAAATACACCCAATGACTTGGCCTGCACTGCCGCTGGTGGCAACAAATTCCACAGATTCACCACCCTCTGGCTGAAAAAATGTTTTCGCATCTCCGTTCTGCATGGGCGCCCTGCAATCCGCAAGTCATGTCCTCTCGTACTGGACTCCCCCACCATAGGAAACAACTTTGCCACATCCACTCTGTCCATGTCTTTCAACATTCAAAATATTTCTGTGATGTCCCCCCGCATTCTTCTAAACACCAATGAGTACAGTCCAAGAGTGGTCAAACGTTCCTCATTTGTTAACCCTCTCATTCCTGGAATCATTCCAGTGGATCTTCTCTGAACCCTCTCCAATGTCAGCACATCCTTTCTTAAATAAGGAGCCCAAAACTGCACACAAGTGATGTCTTACCAGTGCCTCAACATCACATCCCTGCTCCTATACTCTATGTTCCTCTAGAAATGAATGCCAACATTGCATTCGCCATTTTCACCACCAACTCAGTCTGGAGGTTAACCTTAAGGGTATCCTTCACAAGGACTCCCAAGTGCCGTTGCATCTCAGAACTCTGAATTTTCTCCCCATTTAAATAATAGTCTGCCCGTTTATTTCTTCTACCAAAGTGCATGACCATACACTTTCAGACAATGTAATTCAATTGCCACTTCTTTGCCCATTCCCCCAATCTATCCAAGGCTCTCTGCAGATTCTCTGTTTCCTCAGTACTACGAGCCCCTCCACCTATCTTAGTATCATCAACAAACTTAGCCACAAAGCCATCTATTCCATAATCCAAATCGTTGATACACAACGTAAAAAGAAACAGCCCCAACACGGACCCCTGTGGAACACCACTGGTAACCGGCAGCCAACCAGCATGGGATGCCTTTATAAAACAACACACACAAAATGCTGGTGGAACACAGCAGGCCAAGCAGCATCTATAAGGAGAAGCACTGTCCACGTTTTGGGCCGTGACCCTTCGTCAGGACTCAATGGGAATGCCTTTATTTCCACATTCTGTTTCCCGCCAATCAACCAACGCTCTATCCACGTATGTAATTTTCCCGTAATTCCATGGACTCTTATCTTGTTTAGCAGCCTCGTGTGGCACCTTGTCAAAGGCCTTCTGAAAATCCAAATACACAACATCCACTGCGTCTCCCTTGTCTAGCCTACTTGTGATTCCCTCAAAAAATTACACTAGGTTTGACAGGCAGGATTTTCCTTTAAGGAAACCATGCTGAGTTCAGCCTATCTTGTCATATGCCTCCAGGTACTCCGTAACCTCATCCTTGACAATCGACTCCAACAACTTCCGAACCACCGCTGTCAAGATAACAGGTCTATAATTTCCTTTTTCTCCCTTGCCCCTTTCTTAAGTAGCAGTGTGACATTTGCAGTCTTCCAGTCCTCCGGAACCATGCCACAGTCTATTGACTTTTGAAAGATCATTGCTAATGCCTCCGCAATCTCCACTGCTACCTCCTACAAAACACGAGGGTGCATTCCATCTGGTCCAGGAGATCTATCTACCCTTAGACTATTCAGCTTTCTGAGTACTTCCTCTGTCGTAATTGTGACTGTGCACATTTCTCTTCCCTGACACCCTTGAATGTCCGGTATATTTCTGATGTCTTCCTCAGTGAAGACTGATGCATAATACTCGTTCAGTTCCTCCGCCATCTTCTTATCTCCCATTACAATTTGCCAGCATCATTTTTTATCAGTCCTATATCTATTCACAAAGCCTTTTACTCTTTATATACTTGAGAAAGCTTTTAGTATCATCTTTGATATTATTTGCTCGCTTCCTATCATAGTTCATCTTTTCCCTCTAAATGACCTACTTAGTTTCCTTCTGTAAGCTTTTAAAAACTTCCCAATCCCCTGTCTTCCCACTAATTTTTGCGTCCTTCTATGCCCTCTGCTTTACTTTAACTTTGGCTTTGACTTCTCTTGTCAGCCACGGTTGCATCCTTTTTCCATTCGAAAATTTCTTCTTCTTTGGAATATATCTGTCCTGCACCTTCCTCACTTCTCACATAACTCCAGCCACTGCTGCTCTGCCGTCCTTCCTGCTAGTGTCCCTTTCCAGTCAACCTTGGCCAGTTCCTCTCTCATGCCACTGTAATTTCCTTTACTCCACTGAAATACCGACACATCGGATTTCAGCTTCTCTTTCTCAAATTTCACAGGAACTCAGTCATGTTGTGATCACTGCCTCCTAAGGGTTCCTTCACTTCCATCTCTCTAATTACCTCTGTTTCATCACACAATACCCAATCCAGTATAGCTGATCCCCTAGTGGGCTCAACAACAAGCTGTTCTAAAAAGCCATCTCATAGACGTTCTACAAATTCTCTCTCTTGGGATTCAGTGCTGACCTGATTTTCCCAATCCACTCGCAAGTTAATATCCCCCAAAATTGGAATTCCTTGGAATGTAGAAGATTGAGGGGAGATTTGACGGAGGCATACCAAAATCATGAGGGTTATAGATGGGGTAAATGCAAGCTGGCTTTTTCCACTGAGATTGGGTGGGACTACAACCAGAGGCCATGGGTTTAGGGTGAAAGGTGAAATGTTAAGGGGACATGAGGGGAAACTTCTTCCACTGACGGTCATCCGGGTGTGGAATGAGCAGAAAACCCAGCTGGTCCATGCGAGCTCAGTTTCAACTTCTAAGAGGGTTGTATAGGCACCTGGAGGGCAGGGGTACAGGAACAGACAGTTTAAGTAATTCAACACAAACTAGATGGGCCAAAGGGCCTGATTCTGTGTTGTGCTTTTCTATGATTGTGACAAGAACCTGAAATAATATGATTATTCATTTAATAACTTTTAACAGCTGTGCGGACCAACTATTCATCTGGGCAGGAAACGTTTGCATGGCTTCAAAACTGTGGCACTTCACATTGACAATAGATAAAAGAAAATCCCAGCTGCACGTCAACAAAGGGTATTTGTGTGAGTCTGTTTCAGTTACTGTGGGGCCAGGCACTCTTGCAGCTCAGTGGGAACAGGGAACAATACCAATGGAGAGAGTCAAACTGAGCCAGGTCACAGATTGGTGACGGCAGAAATGCCCCATTCTTATAGAGACAGGAAGATCATCAGAGAGTTTGATGGTCATTCCAGATACCTGCACTGTGCCCAGCTGGAAGATGACTTCTCTCTCCAACTTGGGTTGAACCTCACTGTAACAGTGTGATGCCAGATCACACCTTGACACCTCAAGTAATCTCGTCTGACATATTGTCCTTCACACATTGATGTACTATAAATCTTTTTCAGGTTAAAAACAACAAGGAAATTATCTACGGGGAGGTCAAACACAACACGCTGTTTTGTTGTCTATGTCCAGATATTTAAGAACTGGAACAAGGGATTCACTCGATCATCATTCCTACTCAGGCTGTGGGGAGTGATTCACTCGATCATTATTCCTATTCAGACTGGGGGAGAGTTTCACTCGATCGTTATTCCTATTCAGGCTGTGGGGAGTGATTCACTCAATCATTATTCCTATTCAGACTGTGGGAGAGATTCATCGATCATCTGACCGACTGACATGCAGTCAATTTACACGGGGGGAATCCATTTATCTGCTCAGTCATCCACCCTAATGGCTCACCAGCGAGTTCACACCGGGGTGCGGCCATTCACCTGCTCAGACTGTGGGAAGGGATTCACGTTGTCAGCTCACCTACTGAGTCATCAGTCAGTTCACACGGGTGAGAGGCCATTCACCTGCTCTGACTGTGGGAAAGGATTCTCTTTGTCATCTAATCTTAAGCTACATCAGCGAGTTCACTCTGGGGAGAGGCCGTTCACCTGCTCAGACTGTGGGAAGGGATTGGCGTTGTCTTCCCACCTACTGAGACATCAGTTAGCACACACTGGGGAGAGGCCGTTCACCTGCTCAGACTGTGGAAAAGGATTCACTCAGTCATCCCACCTACAAGCACATCAGCGAGTTCACACTGGGGAGAGGTCGTTCACCTGCTCAGAGTGTGGGAAGGGATTCGCGTTGTCATCTCACCTACTGAGACATCAATTAGTACACACTGGTGAGAGGCCGTTCACCTGCTCAGACTGTGGGAAAAGATTCACTTTATCATCTCAACTTAAGGTACATCAGCGAGTTCACACTGGTGAGAGGCCGTTCACCTGCTCGGACTGTGGAAAAGGATTCACTCAGTCATCCCACCTAGAAGCACATCAGCGAGTTCACACTGGGGAGAGGCCATTCACCTGCTTAGACTGTGGGAAGGCATTCACACAGTTTGCTACCCTACAAGCACACTGGTCAGTTCACACTGGGGAGAGGCCGTTCACCTGCTCAGACTGTGGGAAAGGATTCACTTCGTCATATAAGCTTAAGGTACATCAGCGAGTTCACACTGGGGAGAAGCCATTCTCCTGCTTAGACTGTGGGAAGGGATTTGCGTTGTCATCTCACCTACTGAGACATCAGTTAGTACACACTGGTGAGAGGCCGTTCACCTGCTCAGACTGTGGGAAAGGATTCACTTCATCATATAAACGTAAGGTACATCAGCGAGTTCACATGGGGGAGAGGCCATTCACCTGCTCAGACTGTGGGAAAAGATTCACTTCGTCATCTCAACTGGAGATTCATCAGCAAGTTCACACTGGGGAGAGGCCGTTCACCTGCTCAGACTGTGGGAAAGGATTCACTCAGTCATCCCACCTACAAGCACATCAGCGAGTTCACACTGGGGAGAGGCCATTCACCTGCTCAGACTGTGGGAAAGGATTCACTCAGTCATCCCACCTACAAGCACATCAGCGAGTTCACACTGGGGAGAGGCCATTCACCTGCTCGGACTGTGGGAAAGGATTCACTCAGTCATCCCACCTGCGAGCACATCAGCGAGTTCACACTGGGGAGAAGCCGTTCACCTGCTCGGACTGTGGGAAGGGATTCACTCAGTCATCCCACCTACAAGCACATCAGCGAGTTCACACTGGAGAGAGGCCGTTCACCTGCTCAGAATGTGGGAAAAGATTCACTTTGTCATCTCAACTTAAGGTACATCAGCGAGTTCACACCGGGGAGACTCCAGACACCTGCTCGGACTTTGGGAAGAGATTCTCTCAGTCAAATCAACCAAATGTGCATCATTGAGTTCACACTGGAGAGACCGTTCACTGGATGTGTGTCAATCACCGTTGCTGAATGCAATTTCGAGAGTGACTGTCGGTGCTGAACTCTGCAATTATTGCTGTTGCTCACCACACCCAGTTCTGCATCCTGGTCAATGGGCATGGGAGGAGTTTCTTCTGCTGCACATTCACCTTTAATAGGACTGGAGTTTAATATTCTGCATCTGTGACAAATAAATCAGTTCTATTTTAAACTCTGTCTCTGGTACTTAGTGAAATTATAACACACAGTAGAGAGTCAACTCAGGCCGCCTGGACTTTGCTGAGATTCAATTCCACGACAGTCCTTTTAAATCATCCCCTGTTATTCAACTCTCACTCTCCCTGTGGTGATGGGTTCCAAACAGTCATCACTCTGTGGGTGAAGAGGTTTCCCTTGAATTCTCTGTGGACTGAAGAAGTTGAGCTGACTGCAGTTCTGTCTGAGATGTTCTTCGCCCCTCAGATCTCTGGATGAGGAAGAATGACATTGGTAGTTAACCTCAATAATCACGACTCATTTCCATTTTATGGGTCATTTTTCCTACTAACAAAGGATAGTTGAAAACACAAGTGTCGTTTAAAGACTGGAATTAAAATCGGAAGCCATCAGTTGGATGTTCAAAGAATCATGGTCAGAAGCCAGAGGCAGGTCTGCACAGGGTAGAGTTTGTGGCTCTGGAAGATGGTTGGGGTAAGAACGTATTATGAGAAGGGAATCAGCAGCAGGAAGTGGAAACAAATAACAAAATAGGAACATTTTGAAGCTGATTGACAGAAAATAATTGGGTTGTCTGACTGATGACAGAAACAATACCTGTTGTGAGGTGCTCCATTGGTCGATGGAGATGTGGGTGTTGGGAATGGTTATAACTATTGAGGGAGTTAGTCCTGCTTGTTCATCCTGTAATATAATTTCTGGATGGTTATTATATAACCATATAATAATTACAGCACGGAAACAGGCCATCTCGGCCCTTCTAGTCCGTGCTGAAAGCTTACTCTCACCTAATCCCACCGACCTGCACTCAGCCCATAGCCCTCCATTCCTTTCCCGTCCATGTACCTATCCATTTTTTAAAAAATATCGAACCTGCTTCTACCACTTCTACTGGAAGCTCCTCCACACAGCTACCACTCTCTGAGTAAAGAAGTTCCCACTTGTGTTACCTCTAAACTTTTGCCCCCTAACTCTCAAATCATGTCCTCTTGTTTGAATCTCCCCGACTGTCAATGGAAAAAGTCTATCCGCATCAACTTCATCTATCTCCGTCATATTTTTAAATACCTCTATCAAGTCCCCACTCAATCTTCTATGCTCCAAAGAATAAAGACCTAACTTGTTCAACCTTTCTCTGTAACTTAGGTGCTGCAACCCACGTAACATTCTGGTAAATTTTCTCTGTACTCTATTATATTGACACCTTTCCTATAATTCGGTGAACAGAACTGTACACAGTACTCTGAATTCGGCTTGAACAATGCCTTGTATATTTTTAACATTACATCCCAACTGCTATACTCAATGCTCTGATTTATAAAGGCCAGCATACCAAAATCTTTCTTCACAACCCTATCCACATGAGATTCCACCTTCAGGGGACTATTCACCATCATTCTATTATCTATGCCCCACAGATCACTCTGTTCTACTACATTCTTCAATGTCTTACTGTTTACTATGTATGTCCTATTTTGATTAGACCTACCAAAATGTTGCACCTCACACATCAGCATTAACCTCCATCTGACATCTTTCTGTCCACTCTTCTAACTGGCTTAATTCTCTCTGCAAGCTTTAAAAACCTGCTTCATTATCCACAACGCCACCTATCTTAGTATCATCTGCATACTTTCTAATCCAATTTACCGCCCCATCATCCAGATCATTAATGTATATAACAAACAACATTAGACCCAGTACAGATCCCAGAGGCACACCACTAGTCACCGGCCTCTAACCGGACAAACAGTTATCCACCATTACTCTCCCATCTAGCCACTGATAAATCCATTTTACTACTTCAAAATTAATACCTAACGATTGAACCTTCCTAACTAACCTTCCATGTGGAATCATGTCAAAGGCCTTACTGAAGTCCATATAGACAACATCCACTGCTTTATCCTTGTCAACTTTCCTAGTAACCACTTCAAAAAGTTCAATATGTTTTATCAAACATGACCTTCCACACACAAATCCATGTTGACTGTTCCTAAACAGACCCTGTCTAATCAGATAGTTATATATACCATATCTAAGAATATTTTCCATTAATTTACCCACCACTGATGTCAAATTACAGGCCCATCATTGCTAGGTTTACTCTGAGATACCTTTTTAAACAATAGAACAACAATACGCCAATTCTCTGGCACCATCCCCCTTTCAAATGACATTAGGAATATTTTTGTCAGAGTCCCTGCTATTTTTACACTAACTTCCCTCAAGGTTCTAGGAAATATCCTATCAGGACCGGAGACTTGTCCACTTTTATATTCTTTAAAAGCTTTAGTACTTCCTCTTCGTTAATCATCTTAGTTTCCATAACTACCCGACTTGTTTCCCTTACCTTACACAATTCAATATAATTCTCCTAAGTGAATACTGATGAAAATAAAATTTTCAAAACCTCCCCCACTCGTTTCGGCTCCACACATAGCTGTCCACTCTGATTCTCTAAGGGACCAATTTTATCCCTCATTATCCTTTTGCTATTAACTTAACTGTAGAAACCCTCTGGATTCATTTTCACCTTACTTGCCAAAGCAGCCTCATATCCTCTTTTAGCTTTTCTAATTTATTTTTACATTTTTACATTCTTTATATTAGATTCTTTTTACATTCTTTATATTCCCCGAGCACCACAATTGCTCCATGCTCCCTATATTTATTATAGATCTCTCTCATTTTCCAAACCAAGTTTCCAATATCTCTTGAAAACCTTGGCCCTCTCGAACTTTTAACCTTTCCTTTCAACCTAATAGGAACATAAAGATTCTGTACCCTCAAAAATTCACCTTTAAATGACCTCCATTTCTCTATTATATCCTTCCCATTAACAAATTGTCCCAATCCACTCCTAAATCTTTTTGCATCTCCTGAAAGTTAGCCTTTCTCCAATCAAAAATCTCAACCCTGGTTCCAGTCCGATCCTTCTCCATAATTATTTTGGAACAAATGGTATTGTGATCACTGGACACTATGTGGTCCCCAACACATACCTCCGTCACCTGAGCTATCTCATTCCCAGCAGGAGATCCAACACTGCCACTTCTCTAGTTGGTATCTCTATGTATTGCTGCAAACAACTATCCTGCACACATTTTACAAACTCAAAACCATGCAGCCGTTTTACAGAATGGGCTTCCCAGTCTATGTGTGGAAAATTAAAATCTGCCACAATCACAACCTTGTGCTTACGACAAATAACTACTATCTCCTTACAAATTTGCTCATCCAATTCTCGCTCCCCATTAGGTGGTCTATAATACACCCCTTTAAGTGTTACTACACCTTTCCCATTCCTTAATTCCACCCAAATAGTCCCCCTGGACGAGCCCTCTAATCTATCCAGTGAAAACACCGCCCTGATATTTTCTTGGACAAGCAATGCAACGCCTTCCCCTCTTGCCCCTCTGATTCTATCACACCTGAAGCAACGTAATCTAGGAATATTTAGTTGCCAATCACACCCCTTCTGCAACATGTTTCACTAATAGCTACAACATCATATTTCCAGGTATCAATCCTTGCTCTAACCTCATCCACCTTTCTTGCAATGCTCCTAGCATTAAAATAAATGCATTTAAGAAACTCTCCACCTCTTCCTCTCTGCTTATCCCTAACGGTGCACACAACTTTATTATCTTTTTGTTTTCCTTCTCCCCTACATCTTCGGACTGAACCCTCCTACATCAGGGAGGAAGTTCAAATCATATCTGTGTTAAATGTTTAACCATCACAGTAACTGAAGGCAGCTGCAGGTTCACGAGGGACTGTTACTGTCAAATTCTGCAGTTTTTGCGGCTGCTCATCGCACCCAGGACTGAACCCTGGTCACTGAGCCTTGGAGGAGTCTGTAAGGCTGATGTTAGCCTTAAACTAGACTGGAGTTTAATATTGTGGATCTGTGAAAGATAAGCCAGTTTTGTATCAAATCCCATGTTTCAGGTACTTACTGTCTCCACTGCACTCACTATGGACGCTACAAAGTCCAGTCGGCCCATCTGGTTCCTGCCCATGTTTCTGTTCCATATCCGGATATCAAAATCTACCCCTGCTGTTCCCCTCTCACACTCCCTGAGGTGTCAGGTTGCAACTAGTCACCACTCCGTGGAATAGGAGATTTCCGTTGAATTTCACAGAATCATAGAAATCTATTTTGCTAAGCTCCATGTACCTATCTCAGAGTCTCTTAAAAGACCCTATTGTATCCGCCTCTACCACCATTGCTGACAGTGCATTCCACACACACACACACACACCACTGTTTGCTTAAAAAAAAACCTTAGCTCTGATATCTCCTCTGTACCTACTTCCAAGCAGTTTAAAACCTATTCCCCCTCGTGTTAGCCGTTTCAGCCTGGGAAAAAGCCTCTGGCTATCCACACGACCAATGCCTCTCATCATCTTATACACCCGCATGATTTTCTCCAGTCTGAATAAGACGATGAGCTCACTGTGGTTTTGACATTCCCTCCCCCCTTTCCTCCCCATCTCTCCTCTCCCTCCCCCTCCCTCCTCTACCCCTTCCCCTCTCCCTCCCTCCCTCCCCCTATGTGTTTCGCGTCACTGACCCGCCTCACTCAGGCACTCAACGTGACACTCACAGTAAACGAACCTGCGGTCTCGTAACACAATGCACCTCTGAAGTCTGACAGCAGACTAGCGAGTGAATCTGCGATGGTGCAGAGTCAAAAACCAGAGAGTTGCCAGATTGAGTTAGGCTTTGGGGCTGCAAAGAGAGATGGGGTCTAGAGTTTACGAGGAGGAGGAATCAGACCAGCTGGATGTGGCTACAAAAGAAAGATTAGAAGCATTTGGAAACTGGTTGATCGAAAAAAAAGGTGGTTAATTTCTGCAAAATACTGGTGGAAATCAACAGACAGCAATTGTGAAGAGGAATAAAAAGACAACGTTTACACCGAGCCCTTTCAGCATGCCTAGCCTGCTTAGTTGCTGCTTGAACTGCAGAGTTCCTCCAGCATTTTGTGTGTGTGCGACTCTGTATTCCAAGCAACTGCATAATCTCCGGTGTTTTATAACTGCATTTTACTTTGGCATTAGATACGCGTTGATATTGAGTATATTGCTTATGGGAGCCGCTTTCTGCGTTAAAACAGCTGCAGATTTTTCGATACACACGAAAAAAATAAGGTATGGACCTTGAACCGGTAACTGCACAAATATTTAATGGCACCGTGATTACCCATAGGGCCATGAGTTAAAAATTTCGCCGTCGTTGAGGCACCGATGAAATGCGCAGGCGTCAGGTTGAGGACGTCCCCGAGTGTCACGCATGCGCACAGTACACTGAAGGCCTTGGAAATGTCGGATGGA